>NC_080791.1:46403427-47061552 GCF_028018385.1 Neofelis nebulosa | reverse complement strand
CAGGTAATCCACTTTAATAAAAGGGAAGGCAGAATATATGGATACAGATATAGGTAGGTTAGTAGACTAACTGGTAAAAATATAAGGAAGTTCTCTTTTGACTGTTTTTATTGTCTCAGTAAAAAAAATCAGAAGATAATGTTGCAGAATGTGAAGTGTATTATATTTGAGGAGAAAGAGGGTATGAAATGTTCCCTACAAAAACAAGAAAGTGAACTGTCCAAGAGAAAAAAAGCTTTCTGGCCATAAATTTAAAGTGAAATCAGTTAACAAGATTGTGTATATTTCTTCAGCTACATTTGGCTGCATTGGTGCAGGCATGGAAGAGACAGAGATTGGGTTAACCACAGGTTGGATTTTGCCAGCAGATGGCAGGAACAACAAAGAAATTGAAGATGTATACAAATGGTTAAATATAGCAATGAATCATGTATTCTAAGCTGGGTAAGGAGAGACATGAGGACTTATGGTAGCTACAGATCATGAAAATATATAGCACTGATCATTTAGCAGTGCTTATGGGATCAAAGAAAGATGATAAGGGAAATATAGAAATGAACAGGATCAAAAAAGGTGATGAGTGGTGGTCAGAGTGGAGATTTTAGAGGGACATGGTTATTAAATAATGGTAAGATGTAGAATAAAACATAAGAGTAAGTGGCTGACATGTGATAAAAGAAGAGATTATTGCTAAAAAGGAAATCAAAGAACTCATCCAAGGAATAGATTGTCCACAAAGCCAAAATAATGATAATATTTCAAATTTGAAAGTATAAAATTATCGCAGACTATTACTAAAGCAGTGCTCCATAGGGTTAATAAGGTTAAGACTAACAGAAAATTTAAAACTTGGTTTTCAGAGACCTGTTTCTTCTTAATCACCTATTGTTTCTTTTCAGACACCACTAAAAAATCCAATAGCAGTCTCCACAGAGACCTGGCCTGACAGAAATGAAAGCCACCAATATGGTTCCATCCTATGAACAAGCAAAACTCTGCATTCCTTACCAGAGATGACAAGTCTTAGATCCCATATACTTTATATCAGCTCTGAGCATGCCCACAGCCCCTCCCTTGGTCCTGAAGATGACCTTCTAATGGCAGGAGCCAAATTTTGCTTCATTTTAATGTTAAGTCTGCACCTCAAAATGAACATGGGATGACTGTTATATATATTTGCTCAGTATGCATGTCCCACATTTCTTCATGAATAGTGATAAATTTCCCTGTCCTTTTCAATCCCTAGGATTACAAAAATTTGTTCTAATCTCCATCAGGGGAGACAAATTTGAGCCAGCCTCCTATCTCCTCGTATGACTATCTCTCAAATAAACTCTTTCCTTGCTTCATACAAGGAAATCCTTGTCTCAGTGATTAGCTCTGCTGTGTATCAGGCATTACTGTCTATTTTCTACAATGCTTATTCAATATGCAGAGTCACTATTCCTCTCCATAATTATCCATTTTTATAAATAAAGTCATTAGCTCACCTCCTTCCATGTTACAATTATAAATACTCAAACTTGGGAAATGGAAGTATCCTGCACCAAAATTGGTTTAGTACTTACAGAGAGCTGTTAAATATGTTTAATTTCCCAAATTTCCAGGGGCTCCCTTCTAGAGAGGTTTGTTTGTTTGTTTGTTTTTTTAATGTTCGTTTTTGAGAAAGAGAGACAGAATGCAAGCAGGGGACAGGCAGAGAGAGAGAGAGGCACAGAATCCAAAACAAGCTCCAGGCTCTGAGCTGTCAGCACAGAGCCCGATGTGGGACTTGAACTCACAAACTGTGAGATCATGACCTGAGCCAAAGTTGCTTAACCGACTGAGCCACCCAGGTGCCCCTCCCATTCTAGAAAGTTTTAAAAATTAGATTTTATGAGAAAAATGGCAGAAAAATGTAAACATGTATCCTGAAAATTTATAATGGAGCTCTGCACCTAAAATAATCAAGTTTTGTTCATGCACCAATTATCTCAATTGATGAAATCTAAAACTCACCTTCATATTTATAATTATTGTCCTATTTTGATCAGTTGAAGAGCTCTTAAACTCTTCTTCAAGAAACTTTTGCAGAAACTATTTCTAAAGCATGAAGCTTATTTCTGAAGAAATTATTAATTTTTAAGTGGCTTATTTTTATAACTCAAGGTTTTTGTGAAAGTATTGTTTAATATTCTGTATAATTTGTTTCTGTGAGCTTATTAAAAGTGCCTTAAAATTCTAGGGATTCATGATCAAGGCATTTTGTAAGAAATGCCATGCCCAATGGAGTTTTGTGGTTCTAGGTACATTTGATGACTCAATTTGCATATATACATACAGCCTACAAAGAAAATGCTAATTTTATGGTTTCGTGAAGGTTTATTATTTTGACAGCAAACTGGAAAATGAATATAAAGTAGAACCCAGGGACTCAGAAACTAGAAATCAGGGAAATTTATGCTGCATAGTGTATCTGTAGGTTATTACTAGAATGTTTAGAATTCCTAATATAGTGTAAGAAGTTCCAAGGCTTCTGAGCAGCAAATAATGTAGGGGATAAGTGTTTTCTTAAGCAACTCTTAGGACCAATTCATGTAAACAAACTTAAGTAGATCAATGCACCTCATTTTACACCATGTCTATTTTTGCCAGAAACCAGAACTAACAGGATGAAAGGGAAGACTTTCCTATCATATTCTTGTCAAATAATTCCTTTCCCATTGCTCCTTTTTGTGATTAATCTTTTTCAACACTCAATCCCAAATTTGAAAAGAGTATGAAGTTAGAATCTACATTGAGAGCTATGTTCAATATAATGGAGTCTCGTGTAAAACATACACTACACCATGGATGTGCAAGCAAATTGTATAGATCTTTACTGTGTCCGTGGCTTATCCAGCTGCCTCAGAAACCCTAAATCCCTATAGTCTACCCATCATTCTGCTTATCTCTAAAATAATGCCCAGCTATATGTGAGTAAACAATTCTGGAGGGGGCATACAGTTTATCTGCCATCATAGCTATCATACTCTTGGGGGTAGAAATAGGTTGTATTCACTGGATTTAAATGCTGTTCTCTGCTCCTCTGGTCCTGAGGCAATGTCCCTGTCCATATGGTCTTTGAGCATACTGATGGCCGCTCATGCAGTCAGCTTATGACAAAGCTCCCAAGTGCTCAACCTGGCTGACAACACTTGCCTTGGGTTCTACAGGCACTATACTCCTACATTTCTCCCTAAGGACATATTACAATTTCCACCCAGCAAAGACATTGACCAGAACTTTCCTGAGATGCTAACCCAATGCCAGCAACTGCCTACCTTCAGATTTCCTATTATGTAGTAAAAAGTAAAACCCTACTTACATAAGCTTTCTACTCCTTTCAAATGAGTACATTTCTAACTTAAGCAAGAATCTAACATAGTACCAGGCATGCAGCAACACTCACATATTCATCATTCATTTAATAAATATTTATTTAATGGCTAATATGTGTTAGGCACTAAGCTAATATAACAGATACAGCAATGAATAAGAGAGGCAAGATGGCTGCTCTTATCAAATCTACATTTTAGTGGAGAGACTCATGAAAAAAACACATAAACAAAATTTCTCATAGTGATCCACACAGTCACAAAAATAAAAAAAGTAATGTGATAGGTATGACTTGGGGGTGGGGTGGAAATGGGAAGTGAGGTAGAAAGGCACTTTAGAGGCACTGAGACCTAAATAATGATATAAGCCAATAAGGCAAAGATTTAGGTAGAAATGTACTCCATACAAAAGAAAAGCATGTGAAAACGTCATGAACAGCATTTAGGAACAGAGAGAAGGCCATGTGGCTGGAATGTAGTGAGTAGAGAAGAGATGAGATGAGACGTAGGCAGAGGAGATGGGGAACCTTACAGGTGAGAAGTTGGAATTTATAACGATAATAGATATGACTAGGAGGTTTTAATTAATAAACAGTATTTAAACGTTTTTAATGGGTACCTGGCTGGCTCAGTTGGCAGAGCATGTGACTTTTGAACTCAAGGTCATGAGTTCAAGCCCCACACTGGGTGTAGAGATTACTTAAATAATAAATAAATACATACATACATACATACATACATAAATAAATAAATAAATAAATAAATAAATAAGTAAATAAGTAAATGTTTGTTTGTTTGTTTTAAGAATAAACATTTTTAGGGGCACCTGGGTGGCTCAGTCGGTTAAGTGTCTGACTCTTGATTTCAGCTCAGGTCATGATCTCACAGTTAGTGAGTCCAAGCTCCACATCGGGCTCTGTGCTGATAGCATGGAGCCTGCCTAGGATTCTCTCTCTCCCTCTCTCTCTGTCCCTCCCCTGGTTGCTCACTATCTCTTTCTCTCTCTCAAAAATAAATAAATAAATGTAAAAAATAATACATTTTTTAAAAGAATAAATATTTTTAAACAAACACAATAGACTAACATGAATTTGACCAGTTAAGTAATTCCTTATGATTTTACTGGTTAATCCAAGTAACTTTTATTTCAAACTACTTATCACTATAGTACTTGTTTAATGTCTGTCTCTCTTAGCAGATTACGTACTCTATGAAAATAGGTTCACATGTCTCTTGTCACTAAATTCTCAGAGCCTGATACAGTATCTCTTAGATAGCAGGGGTTCAAAATGTATTTTGTCAAATGAAAGAAATTTAATGACAGAATATTCCATATCAGACATGTGCTACACACTGAATTAGAATCAGTCCCTGCATTCAAGAAGCTCACAGCTTACATGAGGGAAACTAACATGTAATTAATTAACAGTAACACAATGTAATATCTGCTGCACCAGAAACATGAACAAATACAGAAACATAAGGAAGAAAGTGACTAATTCTGCTTAAAGGTAAGAAAAGTGTTAAGGAAGTTTTTAACCAAGAAAGTAACAAATACTTATTTCCTTGAGATGAACCTTTACACTAAGAAAAAAACATCTACATCATGTTCTATTAATTTTTTTAGTTCTATAGTTCAAAAGATCATATGCTCTATTGAAAAAAATTAATATATTAGTATCATAATATTTCAAGACATCTAGAAAGGCCTATTCCTAAAATAATCTTATAGAATTTTCTCTATGTTTTTATTATGCATATCAAATCCCTACATCTGAAAGTTAAATTCAAGGTTAAAATATTCATAATATTATTACAATAGCTTTGGGAAAACCTAGATGGGCAAACCTATAGTGTTCTGCTTTTTTGCCACCTGCCATAGATCAGTGACAGTGATCATTACCAAATTCTTATTTATTCTGTACTTAAGCAGAAATCACCCAAATCCTTTCATGTTCTCAAAGTTTTAGGGTTTCACTACCTTCCTCTGTAGAGAAGTCTCACATGCCATCAAAATAAATTAATTTTTCCTATTTCAGCTATAGCACAAATAAAATTGTTTCATTTAGAAACAACCAGCCTTATAAGCATCCAAAGTACATAAATTTTGTTAAATAGTGCCATCTGGTGACATAAATTCTCCAGCAAAGATACAGAGTCCAGAGCCAAGAATGGCATCCAACTCTTTTGATGGTATCTAATGTGAAGTGTCAAATTTAACTTAAGATATACTTGATTCCATGTGACATGAAACACACAACTAATCACACTCAGTATATGACAGTTTAACAAAGGGCTATAATAAGGATTGTTTGGGCCACATTTTACATTACCACTCCTGTTTGTCCAAGTTTACCTTCAAATTTAAATAAGCCTTTGGAAGAGACTTAAGTTTAATGTGATGCTTTATCTAATTCCTAGACATTTTAAAAACATAAATGTATTTATAAACATAAATAACATAAGAACCCTTGTTCTCGTCACATCCGTTTCCTCGCTCTCCTTCTGACCTCCATGAATCAGTATAATTTTCATCACCTCAAATACCAATTCCCTAAGAAAGCTTTCCCCGATTCCACTGCAAAGGTTAAGCCTCTTTTCATAGCACCCTCTCCTTGTCCTTTGTATCATTTACCATAATTGTAAACATAACTATGCAATTTTGTTTAAAGCTTGTCTCCCCAGTATATATCACAATGCCAAGCACAATGTTCAGTAAATATCTTTTGAATGAATGGATGGATGGAAAAAATGTCCTTTTCTATCCTCTTCTTACCCAAATCCTATCATCGACAAGACCCAGCTCAAGTTTACATTTTATATAAGAGCTTTCCTACCAACACCAATGTACCATGATCCCATGCTTCTCTAAACTCCTACAGCAGCTTGGCCTAGCCTTCAGAGTTTAGTCCTTGATTTATATCCTGTCTTGTACTTGTTTGTATATAAGTGAATATTACCTTCCCAATTGACCTTAACCTCCTTAAGGGAAAGGATTTTGTCGTTAGTAATACCAATTGCATATGTCCATGTAAATTAAACACTTCATAAATACTTCATTAATTATTATTACTCAATTGCAATAACTGAAATACCTGTGTAAGCAGAAGTAGGCAGAAGAGTAGAACTTAAGGTATCTAGGAATCTAACATGTACTGCTTTGACCAGTCAAGACTTATTTAAAGGTGTTGACATATAGCAATTTATATATTTTACTGGAGCACCTCATTAAATCTGTAACTGTCAGCAAGCACATACTAGTGAGCCTTGTGTGTGCAATAGCAACATCTCAGTGTAGCTTTGCTGTTCTCTATCCATAGCCTCATAGGTAGACACTACCATTAAGTATCCAAAAGAAAAAAAAATCAGTTTCAGATATACTATTGTACTTTAAAAAGAAAATTAGATGCCATAATTATATTCATTAAGTTATAGGTTCTTAAGGTGCTCAAAATATATCCTAGAATAATAGCTCATTATATTTGTTACGGATCAAATCAAATCTTTGTAAAACCCAAGAATAAAGAAATGACACGGTCGTATCTTACCAAATGTATTAATAATATTCATGTGCTATATTACTTTCCTTGAGTGGCCAAATACCTAATCATTTTGAACATATGTTCTCAAAGTTTAGCATGCCTCAGAATCACCTGAAAGGCTTATTAAAACACTATTTACTGAGCACTACTTCCAGAGTTTCTGATTCAGTAGGTATGGAGTAAGGCCCAAGAATTTACAATGCTAACCAAGTTTCCAGGTGATGCTGATGCTGCTGATCCAAGAACCATGCTTTGAGAACCTCTGCTTTGGGGGATTAGAGCCAAGTTTTTCCAAATTCATATAACCATGTGGGTTATATAATTACTGTAATAAAATTATAATCTGTATAATAATCTGTAATATTATATCTGTAATAAATCTGTAATAAATTATAATCTGTAATAAAAAAAATCCTTTGACTATCTTATGAGCAGGTGGCAAAAATTACACATTACAATGAATAATTAGGAGCAAAATACCCAGGATGCTTTCACAAAGATGTTATTTTGAAAAAAAACATTATATTGGAATTACTATATTGGAAAAACACTACATTTTGTATTGAGTACTTGCCATCACTACATTTAAATAATCAACTATCTACATACCTAATTCCTCTTTTCCCTACTTGATCGTTCTCATTTATCCATAAGGGCAAGGACTATCCTCTCCTTTATAGTTTATTGTTGTATCCCCATTGCCTAGCACAATTTCTAATACATAACAGGAATTTTAAAAATAACTATTGAGTAAATGAATAAATAAAATTTATTGAAGGCCTTCTCTTATTAGAGTCAATATACTGGGGATACAAAGTATCCCCATATAACTTACATATAACTTCAACTCTCAAACTACTCACAGTCTACTAAGGGGACAGAAATATATTCAGTGTATTCATAAGGCAATATAATAAATGCTTTACAGTAATCTGAAAAAAAATGCTACAAGCCATAATAAAAGGGCTGGCTAAGGTTACTATCAAGTAGGGATATGACAGAAGGCTTCAACAAGGAGGTGATAAATCCCAAAATAGTAGTATATCTACTGTATATTCCAATATGCAGTATATCCCAACATGTAGTATATCTACTGTATTACCCCTATGAATCCATAAGGTTCTATGTTAAGATTTATGGACATGAAAAGTATTCTACTATAACACAAAATCTGACATGCAAGGGATAAGCACTTTTCTAAGATGTTGCTACTGGCAAGGTTTTAAGGAAAATAGCACTTTACTGTCCATTCTCTTCTAAATATTTCCCCAAAAGACCCCCTCACACACTGCAGTGAAATAAGAGGAAATAAAATCAGATCAAAAGGTTAATAAGATTTTAAAGGGGCTGAAACTCATTAAGTATATATGCATAGTTCTATCCATAATTGTATGAGTAATAAATAAAGAATAAAAAATTTTTCAATAAGGTATAAAAGCAAAGGACATTTGAGGTACATATCTGAGAATGAACTGACCCATTATATTATTAAAATGTTTCTTGCAAATAATTATAGTGGTAATGGAAATCTTTAAATATTCAAATAGCATCTGGAAGAGAAGTATCAAAATAATAAAAACATTTCCATATTGCTCCTTCATCACCTAAATGAAGAATAAATAACCTAATAGAGTAGCTGGAAAAACTGAATGTTTTAAACTAAATAAAAGATACCTAAATTAATTTGTAAAATATCACAGAAATCCAATTTACTTATATTCAAAATCTGTAGAGCTAATAATGTAATCATATAAAACTGTGATTATCATTGGACAAAACTTTTACCTTAGTTTTACCACAAGATGTCACCCTAAGCCCAACATCTAAATGTGCAGCTCCTAGCACATTGTTGTTTAAAGCATTTTTCTTTTTTCTACATTAATGAACACTAATTAATAACTTTTTTAAAGTTTAAGTGAGTTTTTCCACTATCAGTTATTGATAGATGGAAAATTAAAACAAAGTATACCGAAACTCAAGGAGGTAGAAAGTTAATCAAACAGTTGATCATTGTCTACATTTAGCATATATCCTGCTATTTACAATAAAAGGAATGTCTCTTACCATAGGATTTTATATTCTACTTTGACTTTATTTTAAAAATTTTTAAAGAATAAACATATTGCTTTCATAATCTGATAAAGTTATTATTTTGAAAATTAAAAAACAATACCTTTGTCACCGCCTTCCACCACACACAGAACCCACTTGTAAAATGCTTTCATGCACTATAATAATGGCCAAAATTATGTAGACAGAATTCTGTACTCACAGATAATACCATCTAAGACAGAGTAGCGTGTGGGATTTTTTTTTTAAAGCATATGATGGAAGGACCACAAAAGGAGACTAGTATTCATTTTTGAAGTGATGCTTTTCATCTGTCAAGAGAAGGCTTGGTTTTCTGGTGATATGTAAACATTACAGTCCATCTTGAAATAATAATATTTTACTTCACTACCCACTTGTGCTGGGTTTTCTGCATTATGATTCCTTTCTCTATTTAACTGAGATTCATGAAAGGTATTATTTCAATGTACTGGCTGTCTGACTTTCAGAAGAACAGGTGAAGCCACTATGTTCCATTACTTGTAACAGAAAAAAAGAGGAGGGTAGGGTAGGAGGTAGCCAGTTCAAACAGAAAGTTACAGACCATCAACAATGCTCTATTTATCAATAACTCCCTACTTATCCTTTTATAATGATATAATCCCCTTCAGGATGCAGAGGGCTACCTGGTTTTTCTTCTTTTGAGTCCTTAAAGAAAATACACAGTGAAACACTCAAACATTCAATAATAATAAAATTAGTTATCAGTTATCAACCCACATAGAACTGAAATGAAAATTATGTTTTGTTGCATAATGTTGCTCCAATCTTTGCAGTCTGGTTTATCCCAAAATGACTTTCAAAGACTAGCCAAAGCAAATCTATCCATTCCAAGCTGAACACCAGGATTACTTATATAACAGCTTTTTACAGATTATTGTTGCCTTTCATTTTATTAGAGAAATTCAAACTATGCTATAGGCTTTTTGCCAAGACATTTATCACTCACCCAAAACAATGGCAAAACATAATTCTTTGTCATTCGTGTGCCCTTTTATTCCCCATATAATATTGTGATACCAAATGGCGACATTACCAAAGCATAGTAAAAGTATCTAAAGCATCTAACAATACTCTTCCTAAATCAAGTTCTCAAAAATTCAAATTCTCAAAACACTTGGCCAGAGTCAACTAAGCACATCATACAAATCTACTTAGAGATACTGCCATTCAGTTAATAACCTTTACTAATTATCAACTAGATGAAACTATTAATTTTTAATTGAGAAATCTGTGGTTTAAAAATGTTCTCCAAAATACTATTCTCTAATGGCAGGATTAATTTAAATTCTGTAAGACTCCATTTAGAGTTGTTTTTATTGAATACCACTAAGATGATTATAGTTATTTGTGTCATTAATTCTTACCAGCCACAAAAAAATATTTTAAAGAAATTAATCCACAGGCAAAATAATCCTATAGAGCTTTCTACTTCTATTTTTATTCAATAGCTGAATTTTAGATTTTCAAAATTTAATGGTTTTTTAAATTACATTCACACCATAAGGCTGGAGTTTTTGTCGGTAAGGGTAGACATAATAAAAACATACATAAAATGTTTTCAAAATTAATCCACATGGGTTTTACATCCATCACTTTTAGATTTTACATCCATCACTACCAGACCTGAAAAAATAATGGGAATATGTAGTAGACTCAGTTTTTTTCTGTAAAATGTACTGTTTAAGCATAGTAAAATACAGTATAATTGAGTGGATTTTTTTAATTGTTTAGTTAGTTGATTAAAGTTAGTTTTTGTTTGTTTATATCTTTTGCTAGTTTATTTTAACTATTAAAATATTATGCCAAGAATGAAAAGTTATCTGCATAAATGCAAAACATACACATATAAAGACACACATACATAAGCCACACAATCTTTAACACATTAGAGATTAAACTAAGATTGACTTTATGTGGTTAAATTCATGACAAATTGCCAAAAGTTCCAAAGCACTGAGATCTTCATCAATAGAAATTTAAATATGGATCATAAACTTTCGTAAGAGAAGCAAAAGATGAAAAGGGTATTTTAACTTTTGTTTTAAGAGAATAAAAGTACAACTAAGAGGCTGAGTAGAAATGACCCATTATGTTTCATGCTAAATAACCTGTTCCTTCTCTAGAGGGAGGTAGATTCCTTCTCCAGCATTTGTTGTCAGTTTTTTGGCAACAAACCACTCAGGTTTCTTCCCGTGTAAACTTCCCTTCCTATACAAATCATTCTTTAAATATTTATATTTTTAATAACTACTCTATTTTTCCTACTTTTTAACAGTTCTTTTTTAGGTTAGCCTTAAATAAGGAAAAGAAAAAAAAAACAGAAAACACAAATCTTTTCCTCCACTATCATGGAAAATTATTCCAGTTTAAGTTTGGTTAACATTAGGTTCTTTGACCACATTACTCAAACTATTAAGCCCAATTCTGACCATTATAATGATAACTTTTTAATACATACCTAGCAGAGCTTGGAATAAGCTGCTCTTAAAGATACCCATCACCTTTTTAACAGCATTTTTCAACTGCTGTTCCTCTGGTTTCCTTAATTTTTTGCAGTATTCTTCCAGTAATGATAAAGCTCGGTCAGTATCTGAAAAACATGATTTCAAAATTCTGTCTTTTAGTCCTGGAAAAATAGGAACCTAATATATAACATGAAATGTACAAGTAATAAGAAGATGCATAACTTTTCATTATAAATTCCATATAATCAATAGATTCTCAAGAATATTTTTATTGATTTTTGCCCAATTCTTCTAATCAGAGCCAATTTAGGGTTGTAATTGATAACTGTAGTTTCAACATAAATGTTGGTTGATTTTTTTTGTTACATTAATAAGATAAAAATGAAACAACAAAGATGGCTTATGTTATAAACCTCCACTCACTCCTTCATCAATTTTGTGATTTCTTTGCTGAATCAGTGGACAAATACTTCCTCAATGTCTATGCTAATCACAGTGTAACAGACAGAGACATAATATGCTTTTAACTTGCACTTGCGTTATTAACATTTTCTTTATCACTTTTTTAGCAGAACAATAAATCGAGCCCTGATTTGTAGCATTTGCAATATGCAAGGTGTAAATATTCCCACCATGGCCAATTTCAAGATACCCACATGACTTAACTGAATGCAGACCCGGGAATTGATCACAGAGCTTTCCCACCATACAGATACAATAGATGCAAATAACCTCAAGAACATATGTAGTATCAAAATGTAGAAAAATATTAGGAAGTGATGAGTTTTGAGTATTTATTACTTTTATTTTTAACATAATTCATTTAATGTAAGTTTACATAACTTAATGTTCAGACGGCTGCATTTAAACCAGTTTACAAATGTGTTAAAAATGTAACAGTAGGCTCTTACAAACTGACGTGAGCCCATTCCAGCACACCAATGCTTCCAAGGTAGCACTATCTTCTGGCTTTTCCTCCTATATCATGGCTGCCCTTTGTTCACTTTCTCTGGTTCCTTCTCATTCCTCAAGCCTCTAAACATCTGGAGACTCCTCTCTATTCTCATTCCGTAGGTAACTTTAGCAAGTCTCCTGGCTTTAAATATTATCGGAACCCTTAAGACTCCCACGTTTATATTTATAGCTCAGGCATTTCCCCTTGAATTCCAGTCTCATATTAAACTGTACACTCAACATTTCCATTTGGATGTCTAGTGAGCATCTCAAACTTAACTTGTCAAAACTGAACTCCAGATCTTATCTACCTTTACTGCTTCTCCTGCAGTTGTTCTCTCTCGTCCTTCCAATTTTTCAGGCCAGAATCCTTGGAGTCATTTGTTGTTCTCCTTTTCTAATTCTCTACACATAATCCATCAGTGAATTCTGTTGGCTCTAACATCAAATACCACCACTATCACTTGCTCGTACTACCACCTGGTGCACCAATATCTACTACCCCCTGCATTATTGCAATAACCTCCTACCAACCTACATGCTACCACCTTTGCCTTCCTGCAGACTTTTCTGAACACAGCAGCCAGAAAGATCATAAGCCAGATAATGTCATCCCCAATTCAAATCTTCCAGTGATTCCCCATCTCACTTAGCTGAAGACTACCTCACTGATTTTAGCCATTACTCCTCTCCCCTTGCTCAGTCTACTCCAACCACAGTGGTCTCTGCTCATTCTCACATATACTAAGAACTCTCCTACCCCAGGGTCTCTATACCTACTATTCTGCCTAATTATTCTTCCTTCAGATATCCATAAAGCTTGTTCCTTCACTTCCATATCTCTGCTCCTATACCACCGTATCAGTGAGGTCTTCCCAAATTTTCCTCTATAACATAGCAAATCTTAAGTTTACTCCATTGAAAGAAGGGAGAATTTCAATAGGCAGTCATGAGTGGAGACGGATGTCATGTAATTAGTTTGTCACCTAAAAAGGTTATAAATAAAAATGAATGTTGATGCACCGGGAGCCCTCTCCAATTTTAAAACAAAGCATAAACATATGCTAGTACATTTGCACAGAATTTTGATTTTTTAAATGCTTTCATACTTTGCCCAATAAAATATTTTAACTCTTTGAGTCAAGAAGCAATATTTGAATTCACATTTTGACAACAGTTAAAAAATCAGCTGTTTCCCTGAAATGATAGTAGCTTATTGATCTCATACTCTAATTCATTCCTAACCACTAACGTAAGTAATCAACAATACCATAATTATAATATACCTTCCTCAGTACTTCTACTTATCTTTGGGCTCCAGATTTCAAGCTTTAGTCTTTTTCATCCCTTCATTTGTTGGGTAGTCTTTGAAAATGTACTTAAACCTAGGCATCTTTTTTTTTCCTTTTTTTTACAATTATATTTTTAAGCTCTTTTTTAGCTTTGTGTCATTTTTGTAGGTATTCTCTTACTCTGATCTTTTATTCTTGTGAATAAAACTCATTTAAAATGAATTTTGAATTTAATGATACATTAAAAAAAGGTATCAACAGCATTTCCATAATCACATCTATAAATATAATTTGTTAGATAAGAGGACTTCCACTAATTCATTCAACACATATTTACTGAATAACTACCCAGGGAAGACACTGTATTGATTCAAAGCAGCTAGATGTTCTCTAAACCAATAAAGCTTATTATGCTTCTCATCTCTGTATGAGAAAAAACCTGACACATAAAATAAGATGCTAGAATATAAGAAAAACAAATGGTCAAATATGGTCAAGTTTCCCTTAGACTTTTGCATGCCAGCATCTAGTGCTGGAATTATGGCTGCCCTTTTTTCTTCTTTCGGTTATCAGTAATGATCACCTTCTTGTGTCAATTCCATTATGCCCTTTAGCTCACTCTACTGAAATTCTTATTTCTGAATAATTACAGCATAATATCCAGGGTAACCTAAAACTAGATACCTGTGAAAAGATGAAAACATAAAGCAAAAAAATAAAAAAGACAAGATGACAAGGATCCTGTTTTATGAGACAAAAACCCCTAGCCAGATGTTGACAAGTTGGATAAAGTAGAAAATTGAGATAATTATCCAATCAGCACTAATATTTTAATTGACATTCAAATAACCAGTTAGAAGTGGAGAATTTTTCACCTGAATTGCCAGTATAATGACCACAATTCTCTTCTCCTATTTTCTTCATTAAAAGAAATCTATCTTCATAGGACTCCACCATCTACTGGAAGAATGAAACTACATTTGGACTACCTGAAGGCAGACACAAGAAGAAATGGAGAGTGGGGAATAATTTTGCAAAATAAAAGTTTTTGCAGGAAATATGCAATGCAATGCAATGCAAAGGACATAGTGACTGTTACATAATTGCAATTGTAGGTAATCATGTGTCAGCTAATTAAGGTTCAACTTCTTGGTTTAAGAATAGCATTTCCAGAAGTTATAAATAATTTGGGACAGGTAATTTACATTCGAAACAGTGAATGGCAATAGTGCTAACATATGAGCTTTTAAAAAAAATAAAATATGACACATAAAATTATTTGCCACAACTTAAAAATGGACAAATTACAGAATATATAGTGCTAAGAAAATTATGATGAAAGTATAGTAGGAGAAAAGGTGAACTTAATACACAAATCTTTAAGAGCAGAGCAGTTAGAATAATGAAATTCCTTTACGTAAATCTATGAAAAATTTTTTATACCTCAAAAAGAACTTCTACATGCATTTTATCTGATTCTCACCACTAAGAAGTCATATCAGGTCTAATATACAGGAAACTGAAATCCATAGTAGCTTGTCCAAGAGCACAGAGCTACTAAATAACATATTTGGAGCTTAATGTTAAAGCTTTTGATTGCAAGTATAGTGTTCTCTCCACAATATTACCCTTAATCCTTCAGAATAGAATTGAGTAAATTGCTATAAAAAAAAAAAAAAAAAAGAACTTGGTCAATCAGACATAAATTGGGTGAATTTTAAAATCTAGTGTTAAATGTTGAATAACTAATTTTCACAAGCATGCAATTAACATAAAAATTGTATTCATAACATAAATAAATAACATATAAATGGCCCTACCTTTAAAAGTCTGGTAGATCAAAATAATAAGTTCTTTCTTACTAGAATTAAGTTCTATTTTTGAGTATCTAGCTATGTTCCAGACACTGGAAACTCAATATTAAACAAAATGGGCAATATTCTGCACTTAGAGATTTTTGTCTGAAAGTAAAGATAATTAAATAGGAAATTCCAACAAAGTAAAAGATTAAAATAGAGTGTAATAATGCTATGATGAGGTACCAGTTACCATGGGAGGAAAGAAGCTGATGCCAATAGAGACCATGTAAAATTTGTCCTTATACCCAAGGAGGAATAACAAGCCATGGAAGAACTTTTTTTTTTAATGTTTATTCATTTATTTTGAGAGGGAGGGGTAGAGTGATAGGGAGAGAGAGAATCTGAAGCAGGCTCCATGATCAGTGCAGAGCCCAACATGGGGCTCGATCTCACGATGCTGTGATCATGGCCTGAGCCAAAATCAAGAGTCAGATGCTTAACCAACTGAGCCACCCAGGTACCCCAACCCTGGAAGATTTTTAAGTGAAGATGAGCATGACCATTTTTTAAAGCTTTAGAAAGAGCACTTTAACTACAGTGTGATAAATATCACTTAAAACAAGTAAGAACAACTAGGTTTTCTTTTTCTTATACCATTTTAAGTAAATACAGGCAACACTGCAGTAATAATTTTTTATTATTACTTATGACACATGTTTACTAGCAAATAAAAATATTTTATTAGGAAATATTTATATATGCTTAATTCTTATTATTGTTTTTTGTTATTTTATAAATTAAGGATATTCATATGAAAATAATAAAATGATAAATGATAATAGAAAATTCACCTTGTGCCAGGTCTTTAGAACGAAACTTTTTAGTATTAAAATTTACACTTCAGGGGAGCGTGGGTGGCTGACAGTTAAACATCTGACTCTTGATTTTGGCTCAGGTCATGATCTCACGGTTCGTCAGATTGAGCCCAGCATCGGGCTCTGCACAGGCTTTGGATTCTCTCTCCCTCTACCCCATCCCCACTCATGCACAGACCCATGCATGTTCTCTCTCTGTCTCTTAAAATAAATAAATAAATAAACTTAAAAAAGTAAAATACAATTTACAATTCAAGGCGATACAACAAAGGTGTCATTTTATTACTAAGATTCTAGTTTTTGTTGAGCAATGCTAAGCATTCTGCATAGATCACCTTTTCAATATTCACAAGAATCCTAAGAAATACTAATATACATATTTTTCAAATGAAGATATGTCAAGTGAGAGAAATGAAATAACTTATCCAAGGCTACACAACCAGTAAGTACTGAAACCAGGATTCAAATCCTGATCTGGCTGGCGCCAAAGCCAACTTTTAATATTATGCCACACTGATACCTAACTTACTGGGAAAAAATCATAGTGTTTCTTCTTTCTGTAATTGTTCTCAGTATAATTACTCCTCCTACCCACCCACCCCCCAAAAACTGTTTCAATATAATTCAACAAACACCTATTTATAGTGTATTTCCCCTGTGGAAACAAAAAGATATTGCATAAAGTAGTGAACTTTTTTTTAGTGTTTATTTATTTTTTGAGAGAGAGAAAGAGAGCACGAGTGGGGGAGGGGCAGAGGCAAAGGGAGACACAGAATCCAAAGCAGGCTCCAGGCTCTGAGCTGTCCGCACAAGAGCCCGATGCAGGGCTCAAACTCACAGACTGCAAGATCATGACCTGAGCCAAAGTCGAAGTCGGATGCTTAACTGACTGAGCCACCCAAGCGCCCCTAAAGTGGTGAATTTTTATTGCTACCTTTCAGATAGACATGTTTTCACATTTTCTATAGAACTGTTGAAGAGACCAATGTGGAAATTGCAAGGTTAAGTAGTAATAAATAGAAAGAAAAGACAATAGCAAATTTCACCTTCAGCTGAATATTGAAATATGCATCATTCCAGTTGCAGCAAACTAGAAAAAGACAATGAAAAAAGAAATAAAACTTGGAATTTGAATTATGGAAAAAATGTCTGGCCAGATTTAGAGCAGATCTAAAGACTGTAATCATTTTGTAAATATTGGAAGGTTTATAAATTACTTTGGCATCAATGAAAGAGATAATACTCATAAGAAATATTGCCATAATCAATAAAGAAGCACAGTATGGCATTTCCTGTCTATAAGCAGATGTGTCCGTGCCATAACTGGGCAGACTTACTCCGAAGCTAACCAGGAAGCTGACAAAACGGGACTCTGACTCTGAACACAATTTTCCTCCTCCTTGAACCAAAAGGAAAAAAAAAAGTATTCTGATGAAAAGCATTTGTGTAGCACTTTCCTCCTGACAAAACAATTTTTACATAGGCTATATATTTTTATTTGGCCATGATAATAATCCTAAGAGGTGAGTACAATTAATATAGTCGTTTTAAGATGAGGAATTTGAAGCTGTTTCTGTCAATTTTCTTTAGATAATTTAGCCAGCTAATGGTAAAGACTGGATCCCTGGGCTCTTCTCCATTGTGCGATGATGTCATTCATTTGTTCCAAGAACACCACACTCATACAATGAAAAGAACATTGGATGAGCCTCTGGTCCTGATTCTATCACTAACTTTCTAAAATTGAAGTTCATATATGTTACCATATTTGATGCGGAAAAGAAACATTAAGCAGATAACCAGTTTTGCATTTTACTGCCTCAAGGGAGATATGTGCCAGGACAGAAAAAAGCAATTTTTAAGTTTTTCCAGTTTTGCTTTCCTAAAACCTAAGCACTCAAACTAAGACTTTGTTACAGAAAGAGAGAGAAAGACATCTTCTAGCACCTCTCCAGTCTAGAAGAAGATTTTCTCAGCTGAAGAAGAGAGGTCTTTGAATTCCAAGGCAGCAGGGATCTAGGCTCTGCTTCCTGAAAGCATTTCCTAGAAGGCAGAAAGAAGCCAGTGAGGAAGAGCATCATAATTGCACCTAGGTAAAGAGAAACACAGAAATTCGGGGATGGGGGTGGGGGAATCTATGTCTTGGAAGTAGCAAATCACTGCTAGACCAGAAAGGAACTATCTAGACACAACAACTCTTGTCATAGAGGTAAGCTATTGCATATGGGATGATCGATGACCAGATGATGTCACCATTCCAGGCAGAACTCTACCATGACCCCGGAGAAGTAGGAAAAACCTGAAAAATGATTGGAGTAATTGTATTCACCACTCAGTGACTAAGAGTCAAAAATAAAGTTGATCTATAGAAAATGAATGGATATTTCTTACAAAACTAAATTTATAGACTAAAGTCTATCTCAGTGATGATCTGATCTTAAAGCCAGGTTTTCTGACTACTAGCACAGGTTTTTATCACAGTATCATTGCTATTGATGATGAGAAGGAAGAGGAGAAGGAGGAAGAGGTGGAGGAGGAGGAGGGGGGGGGAGGAGAGACCTCATGGTGAAAAGTTCAATGCAAAGAAAATAAATAATGATCTGAAACAGTATCTTATAATCCCCCACATTGGTAAACCTCTACTGGTCTTTTGTGTCTCATCCTAAATGTCACCTATCCAGAAAGAATTCCCTGGTTTCTCTAGATGAGTTTGGGTATTCCTCATCGGTTTCCATGACAGTGTGTTAACCTCACCACACAACACTGAAATTGCCTGTTTCCATATCTATCTCCTTAATAAATTTTAATCATCATAAAGGCAGACACTGAATATCATTTCCCACTGGGAAACATGCACCTAGCACATTGCCTGGTACATAGCAGGTGCTCAATATATCTTTGGTGAGTGGATAAGTGACAGAATAAATAAATGAAACTAAAGTTATTGTCTTGAATACATATACATTTAGCTTTTAAAAGAATTTATAGTCTATTATTCAAAAGTGATTTTAAATTGAACAGAACTTAATGATTTATTCCAAGTCTTATCACAGAGTCAATGATAAAGATTCCACAGCTCTCTAAGATTATAGGCCCCCTACAGAAACTTCAAAATCTTATCTAACAGAGTTAGGGCCTCAGTGGCTAACAAGACGGTGTCATCAGAAGAAATGGGATACATAATCTTGCCATACTTGTCCATTATCTTTGAAAGTTTTAACTTAATTCATTTCTACAGAATTTTCTACTTTTTATGCATTGTTTCTCTTGGTCCAAAATACTAAAACAAATCAGGTCAGGAGATTGGTTTCATAATGTAGGTGATTTGGCCATTAATTCTTGAAATAGCTTTGAGAAACTTACTAAAAATTGAACCTATGCAGAAAGCTTACTACTTGGAATTCAGAGTGACTGACTGGACTGAAGAGAGTAGGTAAAACTCATGATCCTTTGCTGACAAAGCAACCTAAATTGAGGATACAGAGCCCTCGTGCCTTGACTGATAAAAATTCCTGAGCTGGAGAACAGGTCCTCTCCCCATAGTTTTAAAAAGTTTTTTATACATCTTAGCCTGATAGTAAGAAATATTTTATAATCACTGAAATGGTTACACAGGAAATATTAATAGGAGCATATAATGAGAATATATAATTAATAAGGGGATTCTTATAGTTTAGTGAATATACTGTTATAAAAGAGTGAGTGAGTGATTGATTGGCAAAGGCATGAATGAATTGAATGCCTTAATTCCTTGTTTTAAAAATCTAATATTTTGTGTACATCTTCCTACTGACTAGACTCTTCTACTCAAAGAAGTAACCAGTGATAGGCCTAAAGGAGAGATAAAATATTCTATCATATAGAGAATACTTGGGCAGTTTCCCAAAAACCTAACAGTTCAAATATTTCAGGTATCAAGTCATTAGCATATCATTTTCACACTTTCCCAATATATAAGAATTGTAGAATAAATTCATTTAACAGATAACTTTAATACTATGCCTAACGTTTGCTTCATAACATAGTCTTAACCAGTAGTTGAATACAAACATTTCTCTCTCCAGAATTCTCTCTCTTTATGCCTCCTGAAATGATGAGTATCTTCCAACCTCAAGAATCTGTGGCTTCATGGTTTCCAGTAATTCTCAAAACCAAAGTCAAGGTGACCCTTTTGAGGAATTTTAAATCTAAAAAAATCTTTGGCAAACGATCATTTTACTTTTACTTACAGAAATTAGAAAAACTATCTTTTCCCATCCCTCTCTAGGAAGATTCAGTTCTTAACTCATTTGAGTTTTACTGATTGAGAAAAAGAAAAAACATGAAGTTTGTGAAATGGAAAAAATATCTGGATATAACACTGGTATGGCAAATATGAAAGTTCAAACACAAAGTTAGTAAAAGGAATAAAATAGCCACTCAAGTACAATCAATTCAGGCACACATTTTCCCCTTTAGTGAATCTGAAAAAAAAAAAAAATTCTAACAACTTGAGAAAAGTTAGAGATGGAAAGAGAATACATCCAAATAATGAAAGAAAAATATAAATTACTAAGATACTATGAGAAAGAAATTAAGCCACAAAGTACAAGAAACATAATGAAAGAAGAAAACTTCAAATGAGGAAGGAATGAACAGAAGAGTTTAAAGGGGTTCCTTCCCTAGGGAGAGGAAGAAAATAATAAAAACAAAATGACACCTTTAGAAAGTATAGACAACCAAAAGGAAAGATTGTGAACCCAGAAAACAACAATCTCAATTTCAGGGATGCCCAGGAGATACATGGAAGTATCAAGTCTTACTTAGAATTCTAATTACACAACACTCTTCAGCTTCCTCTCAAAAGAACAATATCAAAACATATGAGTTATGAATATGATGGTATTTAACTTCCAGTTCCTGGTAAAAATAAGTTTATACACACTCTATTATACCACTGAGAATAGCTGTAAAAAAAGAATTTAAAGGAAATAAAATGTTATACAAATGAAAACTGTCAGATAGACTTTTATACCAATTTAAAAGAAGCCCAGAGGATAATAAGACAATTTTTTAAAAAATTTTTTATTCTTTATATATTTTTGGGAGAGAGACAGTGAGACAGAGTGTGAGTGGGGGAGGAACAGAGAGAGAGGGAGACACAAAATCTGAAGTGGGATCCAGGCTCTGAGCTGTCAGCACAGAGCCCAACACAGGGCTTCAACTCACAAACCGCAAGATCATGACCCGAGCCGAAGTCAGATGCTTAACCGACTGAGCCACCCAGGCACTCCAATAGGACAATTTTTTTTAACACAGACATGGGGGGCACATGGTAGTTCATCAGTTATGCATGACATTCTTGACTTCAGCTCAGGTAGGTCATGATCTCACAGTTTGTGAGTTCAAGCCCCACATTGGACTCTATGCTAATAGCGTGGAGCCTGCTTAGGATTCTCTGTCTCCCTCTCTCTCTCTGCCCCTCGCCACTAGTGCTCTCTCTCTCTCAAAATAAACAAACTTTTAAAATATAAATTAAAAAATTAAAGCAACATAATGTATTTTTCTAAGTAGATCAGTTCATAAATGACATAATACATAGATTTTAGCATAATCCAAATACATTCTTGTCTTGCTAATTAGAACTTGTTGATTCCTTTAAAAAGTTGACCCTGGCACAAAAACAGACACTCAGATCAATGGAACAGAATAGAGAACCCAGAAATGGACCCACAAACATATGGCCAACTAATCTTTGACAAAGCAGCAAACAATATCCAGTGGAATAAACACAGTCTCTTCAGCAAGTGGCGCTGGGAAAACTGGACAGTGACATGCAGAAGAATGAACCTGGACCAATTTCTTACATCATACACAAAAATAAACTCAAAATGGATGAAAAACCTAAATGTAAAACAGGAAGCCATCAAAATCCTCTAGGAGAAAGCAGGAAAAACCTCTCTGATTTTGGCCGCAGCAACTTGTTACTCAACAAGTCTCCAGAGGCAAGGGAAACAAAAGCAAAAATGAACTATTGGGACTTCATCCAAATAAAAAGCTTCTGCACAGCGAAGGAAACATCAGCAAAACTAAAAGGCAACCAACACATTTGGAGAAGATATTTGCAAATGA
Organism: Neofelis nebulosa; assembly: GCF_028018385.1. Taxonomy (NCBI): domain Eukaryota; kingdom Metazoa; phylum Chordata; class Mammalia; order Carnivora; family Felidae; genus Neofelis; species Neofelis nebulosa. The sequence goes on along the minus strand of NC_080791.1, from coordinate 47,039,046 downwards.
CATATCAGTTAGCATCAAAATCTATGAAGAACTTAACAAACTCACCCAAAAAACAAATAATCCAGTGAAGAAATAGGCAAAAGACATGAATAGACACTTCTTCAAAGAAGACATCCAGATGGCCAACCGACACATGAAAAAATGCTCCACATCACTCATCATCAGGGAAATACAAGTCAAAACGACCATGAGATACCACCTCACACCTGTCAGAATGGCTAACATTAACAACACAGGCAACAACAGATGTTGGCAAGGATGCAGAGAAAGAGGATCTCTTTTGCACTGCTGTTGGGAATGCAAACTGGTGCAGCCACTCTGGAAAAACAGTATGGAGGTTCCTCAAAAAACTAAAAATAGAACTACCCTAAGATCCAGCAATTGCACTACTAGGCATTTATCCACAGGATACAGGTATGCTGTTTTGAAGGGGCATATGCACCTCCATGTTTGTAGCAGCACTATCAACAATAGGCAAAGTATGGAAAGACCCCAAATGTCCATCAATGGATGAATGGATAAAGAAGATGTGGTTTATGTATGTATGTGTATATATATATATATATATATATATATATATATATACACACACACACACACACACACACACACACACACACACAGAATATTACTCAGCAATCAAAAAGAATGAAATCTTGCCATCTTGCCATTTGCAACTACGTGCATGGAACTAGAGGGTGTTATGCTAAGCAAAATTAGTCAGAGAAAGACAAATATCATATGACTTCATTCATATGAGGCCTTTAAGACACAGAACAGATGAACACAAGGGAAAGGAAACAAAAATAATATATAAACAGGGAGGGGGGACAAAATATAAGAGACTCTTAAATATGGAGAACAAACAGATGGTTACTAGAGGGGTTGTGGGAAGGGGGATGGGCTAAATGGGTAAGGGGCATTAAAGAATCTACTCTTGAAATCACTGTTGCACTATATGCTAACTAACTTGGATGTAAATTTAAAAAATAAAAACATTAAAATTAAAAAAAAAAAGTTGACCCATTACCATCAATTCAGTATTAAAGAAGGAAGGAAGAGGAGAGAGAGAAAAAAGGAAGAAGAGGAAAAGAAAGAAGGAAGGAAATAAACATTAAACTATTTCTCATAAAGTATAATTTTCAATTATGTATCCGTAATTTCTGTAACTTCCATCAAAGGTAGGAACTTTTGAGAAACTCAGCCTATTGGGCTTAGAAATCTTAAAATCAACCTGCTTACTGTTGGTGGGAATACAAACTGGTGCAGCAACTATGGAAAACAGTATGGAGATTCCTCAAAATATTAAAAATTGAAATACTATGTGATCCAGGAATTTCATTCTTGGATATATACCCAAAAAAACCAAAACACTAATTTGAAAATAGTTTATTACAGCATATTTACAATAGCCCAGGTATGGAAGCAACCCAAGTATTCATCAACACATGAATGGATAGAGAAGATGTGGTACACACATACACACAGACACACACACACACACACACACTGGAATGAAAATCTTGCCACTTGTGACAACATGGATGGACCTGCAGAGTGTTATGCTAAGTGAAATAAGTCAGAAAGAAAAAGGCAAATATCATATGGTTTCACTAATATCTGAAATCTAAAAACCAAAAACAATTGAATAAACAAACAAAAGACAGAAACGGAGCCATAAACACGGAGAACAAACAGATGGTTGCCAGGTTGGGTGACAGACAGGTAGGGGGGATGGGCAAAATGGGTGAAGGGGAGTAGGAAGTACAGGCTTCCAGTTAGGGAATGAATAAGTCATGAAGATAAAAGATACAGCACAGGGAACACAGTCAAAGGTATTATAATGGAGTTGTATGGTGACCGATGGGGCTACACTTGTGAGCAAAGTATAATGTGCAGACTTGCCACAACACTATGTTGCACATCTGAAACTAATGTAATGCTGTGTACCAATTATACATCAATAATATTTTTAAGACATCATTTTAAAAAAAGACACCTGCTTAGTTAAATTATACCTAGAACATCAAGTGCCTTTCTCCACCTCATTCCCAGATGCCTTTTTACCCCTTTCACTCTACCCTCCCTCTCTCCTTTCTCTCTTCCCCTCTTCTCCCCCTCCCCCACTACATACACACCTACACAATGTGTTTAAATTCAATTATTAGTGTAAAATAAGGCAATCCAAAAGGGACAATGTCTAGAGAACAAGTGGTAGAGAGAGTAAAAACACAAAGTGAAGTAAGTCAAAGAGCCATGCCATTTATTGGCTACATTACCAAAACCATTCTTGTTCCAGACAAACCAACTGTGCCAGATCTGGACAGGTATGGCTCCAAAATCTCACAGAGAGTTTTGTTTCTCTTGGTGATATTAAGGGGGAGAGCAGAAGAAGAAAACAACCCCAGTCTTCAATCCAATGTACAAAGGAACATTTCTAGGTGTTTCAGACGTTTTATATATCATTGTCCATCTCTATAGATACCAGTCGGCTAAAGTATCTCACTGATTATTGACTTTCCTCAATGCATCTTCCAAGTCCACAGGTAGAAGGATTAGACATTGTACAGAGCCAGATTGCCTTAACCTCACCTGACCTTTACTTTCAGTGTGTAGCAACTCATAACTGGTCAGCACTTGGATCTATGCTAGCCCGATATAGTGGAGTCCAAGGGTGTCGAATAAATTTTGGTTCGAAACTCTCAAGAGGGGCCACTGGGTGGCTCAGTCGGTTAAGCATCCCACCCTTGGTTTTGGTTCAAGTTATGATCTCTCACATTTCATGGGTTCAAGCCCAGCTTTGGGCTCCATGTTGTCAGTGTGGAGCCTGCTTGGGATTCTCTCTATTCCTCTTTCTCTGCCCCCCGCCCCCCGCTCTCTCTCAAAATAAATAAATTTTAAAAATACCTCGAGAAAATTCTTTATAGTTGATCTGATCTTCCACGCTATGTCAAAACAACAACAACAACAACAACAACAACAACAACAACAAAAACTGGTTTCATGAGGATCCTTGGGAACAAAGCTAACCTGGGGTAGATCTAGGTTAAAGTGAATCCCTTGGCCTAACCTAGAATAAACTATACTTTAGGAAACCACTGGATCTTGATCAATTCTGGAGAGGGAGCAGGGAGTCAGAGGTTTGCCTCATTTGGTAAACTTGTCAATTGTGTTCTTAGATGATACATACCCTCTGGAAAAGCACAGCAGTTACTGGAGTTGTGCTTCATCACAGAAGCGAATATTTACACTACAGGAAACCCAAGCATGAAATCTATTTTTAATCAGAAGATTGATAAATCCATAATTTTGTTCAGTATAAACAACTCTGTTATCTTTCACAACTAGGTAATTCACTTGATAAATATTAAATCCATGAGGAAGAGCTCCACTGTGCAAATTTTATTTTTAAAGATTGTTCAAAAGTAACCTTTAACAAGCTAAGAACACAGGCTAAAGAAAAGCTCAAATCTGTGGTATCAAATTTATGCTGATTATGAATGGTAATTTAGACAACCTGATTTATGAAATCACAAATGTCTGTAATTAAATACTATAGCCCTACTTCATTTTACTTTAGCAAAATAATATTAATGATGTACCACAGAGAAGACATTATTACAATAAATATTTCGCAAAGCCCAAGGAAAATTTTACTCTCAAATGGAAAACAGTTTAAATAGCAAATACCAGAACCAAAAAAAGGGAGAAACATATATTATATAGGAAGCTTCATTGCCCACCTTTCTTCTTGACTGGCATTCTTGGGTCTGTCCACTGCCACAGGATTCAAGATCTTTTCAGGTCTCAACTTGATCCAGCTGGACTGAGGCCAAGAGCCAGGTAACTGTTGCAAACCACTTCACTGTTCAATTTTGAAATCCAGGCTGTCTTCTCTTTCAATAAGGAAAAAAATGATGTATTTTTCCCCACAATTAAACTTTTGACACTGCCCACAGAGTTCAGAAAAAAATAACCTTGAGTTTTTGGATTTTTATAAAATATTTATTCTGTTAAAAAAAATTTGAGAAAATTATCGTAAGCATAGAAAATGTTATTAAAACTCTTCTTCAGGCATCAACATTTTTGGAATTCAATGACTAACTCAATTAAGGCACAAACCAAATTTATACAGCTGTCTCATTACTCAATACATGATCGAATTCAGATGAACTGGTTGATGATAAAGATTCTCAATTCTTTAGAGAAAAATTTAATCTCCCCAACAAAAAATACTTTTAAAAACCTTTTTGACTCTGGTGTCTAAAAAGGTGGGTGAGTTTGAACAGTTTTCTGGGGCAGTACACAGACTGAAAGGCCCCCTTTTTATTTACTGGACCAGAAGTTCCAGATCTCACCCCCTCAGTAAGACAGGATCCAGCTTGCTGTCACTTTCATCTTTTTCTTCAGTGCTCTCCAAGCCCCTCAGGCTTAATCCTTAATGCCCCTCTGATTCTGATCCTCCCATGTATTAACCGAGAGGATTGAAAAGAAGGAAAGCAATCCCTTGGCATGGAGACATTAAAGTGACAGTGCTACTCAATGGGCACTTGATGCAGGATGAGTTGGCGAAGCAGATTTCTTCACACTGGAGTCATTCACATCATGCCATCTCTTCGCATCCAAGCAGCTCCCTATCCGGCGAGGAAAAACACTGAGACTGTTCGAGAGAAGTCAAACCTTCCCCCAAAGGTGTTTTCTGAGACGATGTAGTAGTATTAGGCATGTGAGCACAAGCTGTGCAAACGGTTCGCGATTTCCTAAATGAGAGTTCTGCTGCTTGGCTTCCACATCCACCCTTTCTATCTTTCTCCAAACTACCCACCTTCCTTTTGCAGAAAAGACAAGAAATCTCTCTGCTACCGCTGGCCACCCCTGCCCACACCCCGTTCTTATATAGAAGTGCACAGAAATGTCCTGCACCCTCCACGCGATGAAGTGTTTCCTCAGGCAGGAAAAACAGCAGCACTAGAAATTATATAACTCTCGAATTTGGCTTCTCTAAGACATGGAGACTGGAGGGTCGGGGGTTGCTGGTCTGGGAGATACTGCTGGGCACTGAACGTGCACAAAAGGGCGCCAGGCCTATTCGCAGCGCCCCCAACCCCACCCCGAAACACCGGCTAGCAAAGGGGTCTTCTTGGGGAGTGGGGGGGGGGGTGTCTTTCTCTGGTCCCTTCCAAATGGGGTGAAAAGATGGAATATGAGGTAACTAAAGACTGGGAGACGAGACACACCGCTGGGGGGATGAGGGGGGAGCGGGGAGGAGGCTGGTCGGGGCCGCTCTGGCGGCCGGTTGGGGGCTCTGGGGAGGAGGTGTCCGGGAAGCCTTAACACACGGACCAGGCCAGAGGGAAGAACTCCCTCTAGGAGCGAATGGGGCGGACAGCTCGGCCCCCGCTAACAGAGGTGCCCAGAAGAGGGGAAAGCGCGCGACTTCCCTGCGCTCGGACGGCCTCACGCACCCCCTCAGCTTGAGGGAAGAGGGAGCTAGGCTAACACACAGCAGGATAAGGGAATGCAGGGCTGGCAGGAAGGCGGGACCATGGACGTCTGGACCTCCTCGAAGCCAATGAGAGGCCTTCATTTCTGGATGCCGTGCCCAATCACAGCCAGGATGGAGGGCGCGGCTTTTGACTGAGTTGGGGAGGGCCGGGGCTGCAGGCTAGAGGCGTGAGCCCGCCACACTTCCCGCTCGGGGCGGGCGTTCTGGGTCCCCGCCCACCGCTAGTCACGTGAGCCGCCAAAATGGCGGCGCTTGGGCGTGAGGCTGGGGCTGACCTGAAGGATGCAGGTGTGTTGCCGGTCAGAACTGGGGAAGCGTCCAAGGTAGGCGGAAACCCAGGGCGGTAGGAGTCGTGATTTCTGCAGCCTCAATATGTTAGCGGACTCTTCCGAAATTATGGGATTTGGAAATCTAAAGAGAAGAGCCTCCAAGTCCATGCAGAGCGCGATCAATGGAGCCCCCAGTTGCTATAGAAAGAGACGGAGATAAAGTAGGAGACCTAAAGTCTAGTCCCGATTGCTTGATGTTTCCTTTCTCTGGCCTCCAGGCCTTTGTGCTGGCCTTTCCTTCAACTTGCAGTGCTTCCCTGTAACCATCCCTCCCCACCTCACCTTCTTCAGCTATTCGGTTAAATTTCGCTTACTCCGGGAAACCTTCCCACGCTTCCCCTGGCCAGGTTAAGTTTGGCTTTTCTTATGGTTTTGGTTTTGTTCCGTTTAGTTTCGTTTGTATGGCACACTAATTTCTGCCTTTAAATTACCTGCCTTTTTGTCCTTACGTTGGGCGGTTTGTGGGTTCTAGAAGATACATCTACTTCTTAATTATCCTGGGGTCTGACAAATATCAGGTGCTGTGTAAATGATGAGTGAATATTAAAGTTCTGAAAGTCAAGCAAAATAATACACATAAAAGCACTACAAAACTGTAAAATACTTTCCAGACTATAAACCTCCATACATACACTCGTAATGGTATAATCATGGTGACCTTGGACTAGTCAATTTTTAGATAAAATGTTAGTTATAGCAGTCTTTACTTGGTAAAAAGTCTTGGTAAAGCACTTGGTAAAAGTCTACCAGAAAATTACCAGCCTATTTCTCTGCTTTAATAAACAGTGCCTTCCAAAGACTAGGCATTCAGTAAATATTTGTGCTCAATAAGTATCTGTCCTGTTTCAGGATTTTAGAATCATTATACTAGGTGTCTGGGTTCCCTATAAGCTGATAGTGTAGACTATCAGGGTAGAAGCTTGGTTCAAAGCATTGCCTGAGAGTTTTCTTTGTGGGAAGTAAGGGACTTCAATGTCATCAATGAATTGAATGACAGAAAAATAAATACTTTATCCAAGATTTTTGGTAAATTACCACATTACTGATACCTGCCTTCATAGTACATTAGATGGCTTAGATATAGAATCTCCCTTAGATGTTACTATCTCTTCCATTTTCCATTTAGATGTCTGAAAGAGCCAAAAGATTAAATCTAGTCCCTGAGAAATTGTAATTTATAATTTTTTTCCCTGTCCTCCCAGATATTTTAAAGAAAAAGATAGTACTGGCTTGAGTCCAATTCTGCAGTGATAAAAGGAAAGAAACTTGCCCGTTATTACTTATTGTGTATTAACATATGAAAGTTCAAAGGAGCCCGTACTTTCACGATGTTGATGCCATGAATGAATTGACCTTTCATTAATTAGAATTGGTACATATCACTTACTCAGCAAATGAGTATTACAGTGATGTTCAACAATTACAGCAATGTGTCCACTGACAACCAGTGGCAAAATCACTTGGTACTATTAAAATGCAGATTTCTGTGGGACGCCTGGGTAGCTCAGTTGTAAGCTTCCAGTTAAGCATCCAACTCGATCTCAGCTAAGGTCTTGATCTCAAGGCTGCTTGAGTTCAAGCCCCGCATTGGGCTCCGCACTGGGCATGAAGTCTACTTTAAAAAAAAAAAAAAAAAAGATAAAATAAAATGCAGATTTCTAGACTTAACCCTATTCCTGTTGAATCCAGATATCTCAGGAGGGAGCTCAAGACATTGCATTTAAAATGAACCCCCCATGTGATTCCTGTGTACCCTAAAGGTTGAGAATCACTGATTTATTATCTTCTGTGTTCATTATGCTTAATCCACTCTAATTCTCTTGCCCAGGACTCCTGAAATTTGAGATATAGCCTGTGTCCTTGACTATAAATATTAAAACAGAAGTTGGTATAAACTGTGAAGGGCCATGATTTTGTAATCTATTCATCGGCTAATCTGGAATCTCATAATACCAATGTGGCAACAGGTTTAACAAATGTCATTATTAAGACTTTTCAGAGACCTGAAAGTCTTAACCAGAGCAAAGCATTCAGGAAGGATCCTGTTTGAGGATCCGATTTTGTTTTGTTTTATCACTATTTTTTACTTTCTCTTAAGATGTTACTGGCCAAACCCTCATGGTCCCTTGACATTGGCAACTGTCTGTTCATATTTTACACTTGGGACACTGGAGCCTTCCAACCCTGAAGCTCAGTACCTTGGGTCCCAGCTCCCTCATGTGCCACATGTAGTTTCCAGCAAAGGCTGTGGCTTCTGCCCCAGGTGAGGGGGCTGGATATATAATTTCTGTAATCCACGGTATCCATGATCTACTACCTCTTCCTAGCCTGGAACAGTGTCCCTCTTTCTCTTCCATCTCCAGGAAACATAATCTCCAAAAGGAGGTCAGGCTTTCATGAGATAGTTGTCAACAAGTACCTACTGTTTCCTTCTAGCTTTGAAAAAGCTAGAAAAAGAACTACAGAGGACCTGGCTACCTTTGAGGAAAACTGTAAGGAAAACAAAAACTCAGTATCTCTGCAAGTTATCCTTCTACACTAGGTCTTAAGGCAAGTCAACCTTTCTGAACCTCATTTTTCTCATCTATAAAAGTATAAAATTAGAGATGATTATTATCCTGCCAGTTTCTCAAAAAGCCATTGTCTACTAAATAGTAGCTGCTAAATAGTGATTGAATCATGGACACTGTATGTGAAAGCAGATGACATTTTACTAGGGTCTAAATGTTTTTTAATTGGAATCTAAAATTTATAAAACTTATAATTAATATCATTAGCTATTATGGTTCTGAAATTTTGTGTTTTCCAGGACATCAGAATGGCAACATACACACATGGTCAGCCCAGTGTTTCTCTAGGAGATGAAAAATTCAGAAGACCCATGGTCATCGAAATCATAGAAAAAAAAATGGAGTATCTTAGAAAAGAAAAGTAAGAGACACACCCAGACTGACAGTCAATAACTTTATTTGCAGATCTTCTGTATTACTGTTGTTTCTAAGTATCTAAGATCTATTACTTTATTGAGTTGGTTATAAAAAAGCTTATAAAAAAAACTGAAGAGAAGTATGGACAGATGAAAATAGTGATTTGTTGTAATATTGAGACAGTGGATAATTTCTTTTGCTTCTTAAAAATAAAATGACCAGGGGCACAAGGGTGGCTCAGCTGGTTAAGTGTCTCACTTTTGATCTCAGCTCAGGTTACGATCTCTTTGTGAGATCGAGTTGGGCTCACAAGCACTGTCTGCTTGAAATTCTGTCTCTCTCCCCCTCTCTCTGCCCTTCCCCCACTGGTGTTCTTTCTTTCTCTCTCAAAATAAACAAGAGTGAGAGCTAACAGAGGAGGGGCAGAGAGAGAGAGGGAGAGAGAGAATCCAAAGCAGGCTCTGTGCTATCAGCATGGGGCTCAAACCCACTAACCATGAGATCATTACCTGAGCTGAAACCAAGAGTTAGATGCTTAACTGACTGAGCCACCCAGGTGCCCTCAAAATGAATAAATAAACTTAAAAAAAAAAGTCCAGAATTATTGTTGAAATGTTATTTGTATAATAAACATTTTTAAATTAAAAGCAATTAGGAGAACACCATTTTGGGAGCTATTTATATTTCATTGATGTTCAATTGTAATTAAATTCAGTTTAGAATTAATTGACTCAGCACAGTGCTGAATTCAGCAAAAAAGGAATACAGATTCCATGGTGTACATATTATCTCACATTACCACTTAAACTTAGATTAACAGAGGACATTATCAAAGGACATTAATCTTAGACCTCAGACATTTATGAATTTAGGTATGATCGGAATAAATAAAACTAGACCTATCAAATCTCTTTGCATGAAGTTTTGGAAATCCTAGACAAATTATTTGAAATATATCTGGACTAATTAAGAAATAGTTATTTGCGGGGCGCCTGGGTGGCGCAGTCGGTTAAGCGTCCGACTTCAGCCAGGTCACGATCTCGCGGTCCGTGAGTTCGAGCCCCGCGTCAGGCTCTGGGCTGATGGCCCGGAGCCTGGAGCCTGTTTCCGATTCTGTGTCTCCCTCTCTCTGCCCCTCCCCCGGTCATGCTCTGTCTCTCTCTGTCCCAAAAATAAATAAAAAACGTTGAAAAAAAAATTAAAAAAAAAAAAAAAAAAAGAAATAGTTATTTGCTAGAAGGACTAACCAAAATGTAAACAACTTTGTTCATATGACTTAAGAAATTAATCCTTTTAGCAAGAGCAGCATTCTTAGATATCTCATAAAATTTGGCTATACTAGAACATACTAATTTTTATTTGTGACCAGAATTTATCTCTTAAAAGAGTTCCATTTTAGAACCACACTAATTGATCTCAGAGAGAGAATTATCCCCTCATTAGAATGAAAGTTCCGTGAGAAGTGAGATTTGTTTTTTAATATTCTTTATCAGTGCCTCATCCTCAGCACAGAGAAAATGTCTCTTGCGTAGTAAGTATTCAAGAAATATTTGGTGTTGGTTATACCCAGGAAAGGATATATCCTTTAAGAGAATACTATATTATGTTGAATGTAATTTTTCTCTATGTTTTCCCTGTTAGGACTTTAAATGTGTATGGCACAGTGTTCTTTGGAACAGCAGCTAGTTTCTCTGGAATGTTGGCGAACTTCATTTTCAGACACTGCTTCAAGGTTAAACATGATGCTTTGAAGACATATGCATCAGTGACTACACTTCCGTTTTTGTCTACTGTAGTCGCTTATAAGTTCCTTGTAACAGATGCTTTGTATTTGGGTAAATTTAAATTCATTAATGTATAATGTGTTTATGTCTAAAATTACACATTAACACAAAATTTTGCTACCATTTATAATGATCACTTACACTTGTATATTCCTTTACAACTTACAGAGTACCTTTACCTATATTGTCCTGTTTCCTCATCACAACAATCCTCCTGATGAGGCAGAACAAATAGTATTGTGTCCTTTTTACAGGTTCACAACCAAAACTAAGACATGTTCACGTATGTTAGAAAGCAACATAATATAAAAAGCAGGCTTTGGCATTCTACACACATGATTTCAGATTCTACCCCCCACTGCTTAAGTTTTGTGACATTGGATAAGTCATTTAATATCTGAGACTCAGTTGTCTTATCTATAAATTAGGACTACTAGTACTTACCTCACAGGACAGTTGTGATAATTAAAATACAATATCTTAAATGCCTAATGAGATACCTGGCTTATTGTGTGGGCTTCTAATGTTATTTCCTACCTCCTCCCCTTACCTCAAGTTTCACAACTAGTAATTAATGGAACCTCTGAATCCTGTTTATCAGGTCCCTACTTACATATCTCTTTCCCAGGGAAACCTCAGGTTCCCTCAGGGTAGGTTAGGTTTCTGGACACATTCTCTATTCATTTTACCTTCAAAGCATTGTACACACTTAAAAAATTATTTATTTAAATATTTGTCTAGTTCTTTTGTTCCTACTGGACTCACCTAAATGTTAGAGTTTGGGTCTCTTTTATGTAGCATTGTATCACTAACACATGCCTAACACATAGACAATAAAAATGCATTAACCTAGAATCCAGATGTCTGGGTCTGCTGTTTAATATTTCTCATTATGAAATTGCTTCTGAAGAAACCAAATTTATAAGAGATAACTCACCTTACATTAAGTGTAATAAAGGCATTTTTTAAACATGATGCTCTTAGCCTATCATGTGCCTTAGATACTGAATTTCTATTGTTTTCACTGTGATTGAGGACAGTACAGATAACTACTCTGTGAGGACACAAGACTGTCTTAATTGTTCTTATCCTGAGTTTTAAAAGGAGACTAAATTTCCTTTTGTTTTCCAGGCAATATAAGCCAGGAAAATTGTGTTCTGAGGAGTTCACTGGTTGGCATAGTATGTGGTGTTTTATATCCCACTGGTTTGGCTTTTTCTAAAACTGGACGCCTGGCAGTCAAGTAAGTCCATCTGTTCCTTTTCTTCCTTCCTTCCTTCCTTCCTTCCTTCCTTCCTTCCTTCCTTCCTTTTGTTTTTGTTTATTTTTTTTAATGTTAAACTTTAGCTGCCAATGACACATTTTAATCAAAATGTACTTTGTTACTTCAAATAGCTAGCTTTCAACCTTTTTGCTATCTACATGAAAGACCTTGGAATTGAAATTATCCACTTAAGAGAACCAATGAACTTTTCATAGAAAATACATGCAGAAGAAGTGCTTAATTATTTTTCCTTTTTAGGTATCATACTGTTCCATTGCCACCAAAAGGAAGGGTTTTACTTTACTGGTTGCTGCTTTGTCAAACAGAGGTAAAAGCAATGATGATTCCTCTGGTCTTTCAGACAGTCTTTGGAATATTTAATGGTCTACGGCATTATGCAATATTTGAAAGTACACTTGAGAAAACTGTACGTGATGATTAATCAAAGAGTGAATGAATACTAAATCAGCAGAATGGGATTTTTTTTATGATGAGGAATCCGGCATTGCTGAAGGAGTTAAAACTAACTCCAGACAGTTTGTTTCTGTTCCTCCTGCTTAGTCTATAGCAGGTACTCAATAAATATTCTGTAATTCACTATTTAAATGTTAGTTTCATCTTTCTTTCCTCCTGTGTGTGGGAATAGGTTTGAGATGTCAAGGTCTGCTCTATACATATAGTCATTCATTCACCAGACATTTATTAGGCCCCTGTTATATCTCAGGCACTGGGTAATATATAATAAGAAATGGTCTTTAACCCAAAAGGAACTCACAATTAGAAGAGAAATTTAAAATGTGAACATATAGCAAGAGAAGGTTTAAGAGGTATACAAATAATTATGTGGGCACATTGAAGATATGGCTGTTAACTACTTGTCCAGAAGGGAAAGCTAAGGGGGAAAAGTGACATTTGACCTAAATTTTGAAGGAGAAGTGGAAACTTCATTAGGAAAGCAACACATAGAAATTAACACACAGTCTGCCCTAAACTCTGATTGTGTATACTTTCTAGCCTCTTACCATTAACACATGTGCTGTTTAAAGAACATTTATTGAGTGCCTATTATGTAATGTGCATTAATACACCAGGGGTTCAGAGATTTAGACCCTGCCCTCAAGAAGCTCAAAATCTAAAGAAAGAGATTACCAGATGTTTCTTTATGTCTTCTTGAGCATTCCTGAGCTACACATTTATCTTAGTTGAGAAAATAAATACTGATGAATAAAGCACAGACTGGAACCCCAAACCCCATAGTTCATTCTCCTTGGCTTAATCATATACATCTTGAGATAAGATGTGGTCATCTGAGGCCCCAAGCAACACAAAGCAGAAACGGAAGTCTTAACAAGGTGCTTTACGAAGCATAGATAACAAACTGGAATACATAACCCTCTTGCTAATGAAAATGATAAAAATAGCTAGTTTGCCGTCCAGCTTTGTATTCTCAGAATAATTCATGATACATGAAACTGAGGAAAGGGCAGGTGATGGGGGAGGAGGGGAACCAAGTCAAACTGATAACTGGATCAATGGTATTCATATTTTAACTGGTTGAAAAATTACTATGCAAAGAGTACATGAATACCTTCTCATTGTAAAATATTTAAAAGACCCAGAAATAAATAAAGCAAGATGTCTTCCTTCATTCCCACATCCTATATCTACTCCATTCTCCAGAGGTAACCACCATCAAGTTAGCATGTCTCTTTCATTGCAGTATTCTTTTGTAACTTACATATTTTTTAAAATAATATTAACCATACATATTATAATGAAAATTAATTTTTACTTCACCATATGTCTTGGGGATTTTTCCAACTCTACATATAGGTCTAACATGTTCTTTTTAGTGACTGAGTAATATTCTTGGTGATTCCAGTATTCACATAGGTGATCCTTCCAACACCTTGGTCTCTACCAGACCACTTAACCTATGGTCATACTCTAGAGCTGTGCCATCCAATATAATAGTCACTAGCCACTTGTAGCTAGTGAGCATTTGAAATGTGACTAGTTTAAGTTAAGATGTGTTTTAAGTGTGGGGCACCTGGGACAGGTCAGTCAGTTAAGTGTGACTTTGGCTCAGGTCATAATCTCATGGCCTGTGAGTTCTAGCCCCACATCAGGCTCTGTACTGACAGCTCAGAGCCTGGAGCCTATTTCGGATTCTGTGTCTCTCTCTCTCTCTCTGCCCCTCCCCCCACTCACACTCTTGTTTCTCTCTCTCAAAAATAAATACACATTAAAAAAAATTTTTTAAAGCTGTGTTGTTAAGTGTAAAATACACAAGTTTTGAAGAATTACTATGTAAAAAACGAATTTAAATATCTCACCAAAATATGTCATACGTGAATCACATTATATTTTTATTGGACTATGGTGCTATAGCCTTAGTCATAAATTATCAGTAAGTTCAAATTCTTTACGTTCTCAATTTTAAAATCCCATCTTCTGATCACTACCTCCTGTCCTTCCAGTCCATTCACTTTCACACAACTCCAACATTACTTCAACCTCACCAGAATCTATAATTCAGCATTCCTCCTCCTACCTTCTTACTATCCCTCATGCCCCTCACATCAGCCACATCTTTTTAAAGTTTGCCAATCTCAAAGCAAAAAATTAAATAAGAATCAATCTAGCTAAGGTTGATTTTTTTAGATAAAAATATTGGCCTCTGTTTTGAATGTTCTGGTCATGTCTTTGATCCACTTGATTTGAGGAAGCTCATCAAGCAAGTTTTATTTGTTCATCTGCTGAGGTAATAATCGGGGAAACACAGCAAGGTTGACTTATGTTCCCCTCCTCTGCCACCTGAAAGCTGAAGAGGTTGGTACCTTATTCCATGACTTCACTTTGCCTTTCCTACATCAGAAAAAACTGGGAAGTCTATTGATATTTTCCTTTGGTGTTGGAAAGCAGTGCTTGCCAAAGTGGCTGTAATGAGGCCTGAATGAAGAAATTAGGGAAATCTTGATCTGGGCATGAAGCCAAAGGTGCAGCTAGGTGAAAGGCAGCAAGGAACTAGAGGCAAGATAGGGCAGAGGTATTAAATACAACCTGGGGCTCATCTCTCAAGGTTCAAATCTTGGCTTTACTACTTACCAACAGGATGACTTTTAATAAGCTGTTTCGCCCCTCTGTACCTCCATTTCCTCATCTGTAAAATAAAGAATAAAGATTTTATTTACTTCATAGTGTTGTTGGGATTAAATGAGTTAATATCTGTAAACCAAAACAGTGGCCAACTCACAGGAAGTCTACATGTGTTACAGCCATTACTGTTATTGTTGCTATGACTCCATACCAATTATCACAGTCCTTTCCCTAGCTGTAATGAATGATTTTAGCATTTTTCTAGGAAATATTAGAAAAAAGCACAGCAAGGAAAATTCACAAGATATCTTTCATATAAATAAATATGTACTCATTTATTCAGCTAGTATTGATTCAAGACCTGGTGTATGAAAGACATTGTATCCCACACATTGGGCAAGTTATCTAAGCTTTCTGTTTCCTCTGAAAACATACTAATAACTGCTTTGCAGTGAGATTACAAAGATTAAAGAGCATGGAACCATACCATACCCCAGCATATACGTAGTGCTTAATAAATGTGTTTATATTGTCTGTTTTCCCTGCCAAGTATATAACAAAGACTAAGATGCAGTCCCTATTATGATAGCTTACCTTCTCTCCTGCCTTTTCTCCTCCATTTCCCCCAATTGCCTTAACCATGTAATTTCCGCCCCCCCCCACCCCCTGCGCTTTTGTATTGTATTGCATCACATTGCATTGTTTGCAGTGTATTGTATTGATTTTCTCCCTGCTTTTATCAATTACCACCTAAAATATGGGTGCCTGGATTGCCTGGCTCAGAGAGGCAATGGTACTTGCATTCAGTAGTCCCACAGGACTAGTAAACAAAGTTTACTTTGTTTACTATAGTAAACAAAGAAGTTCTTAGTAAGCTCAAATGTACCTCCTGTGGCAATACACCCCAGCCCAGAGCAGAGAAAGTAGGCAAAAACTCAGAACTACCACTTACTCCGTGGAAGTAGTCTAGCTACATATTTTCCCAGCTCTTGCCTATGGGGACCAGCCTCTAACTAGCCTACATTTAGGTGCTGACTGCTTCCCTTTGAGACAATAATGGATTTTGGCACACCCTCAACTGATTGGGGCCACTAAGAACAAAAGATAACTTGGACAACCACAAAGATTTCAGAGACAACCAGGAAAACAAGCCAGGCTAATTGATTTATCTCCTACATGAGACCATGGAAAGCCACATGTAAAAGAATAAAACCTATCTCATACCATATAATAAATCAACTCAAAAAAATAGACTTAAGACCTGAAGCCCTGAAACTCTTAGAAGAAAACACAGGGAGTAAACTTTATGACATCAGTCTTGTCAATGGTTTTTTTTTATATATTATTTGACACCATAAGCAAAGGCAACAAAAGCAAAAATAAACAAATGGGGCCATATCAAACTAAAAAGTTTCTGCACAACAAAGGAAACTACAAAAAAAAAGGCAACCTTCTGAATGGCAGAAAATATTTGCAAACCATATATCTGATAACGGGCTAATGTCCAAAGTATATAAGGAACTCCTACAACTCAACAGCAAAGAGCAAACAATATGATTTTAAAAATGGGCAAAGGAACCTAATAGACGTTTTTTCCATAAAAGACATATACATGGCCATCAAGTGCCCAAAAAGGTGTTCAAGATCACTAATCATCAGGAAAATGGAAGTCAAAATCACAATAACACCTCATACCTGTTAGAATGGCTATCATCAAAAAGACAAGAGATAAAAAGTGTTCGTGAATGAGGAAAAAAGGGAATTCTTGTGCAATGTTGGTGGGAATATAAATTGGTGCAGCCACTATGAAAAACAGTATGGAGTTTTCTCAAAAAATTAAAAATAGAGCTACTCTATGATCCAGAAATTCCACTCCTGGTACATACATGCAAAACAAATGAAACATGATATCAAAGAGATACCTGTATTCCTATGTTTATTTCACCATTATTCACAATAGCCAAGATATGGAAACAACTTTTTTGTCCATCGATGGATGAATGGATAAAGAAGGTGTGAGATATATATTCTATTGTGTTTATATACACTGTATATATTAAAATAATGTATAATATTGTATAGGGTAATACATACAATTATAAGTGGATAACTATAATATTATAAATGAAAATAGTCATGTATAATATATAAATAACAATGTACTATATGTGTCTATATACATATATAGACTAATATTTTCCAGCCATTAGAAAGAAGGAAATCCTACTATATATAACAACATGGGTGGAACTTGAGGACATTATGTGAAGTGAAATAAGATGGAAAAAGAAAAATATTTCATGGTATCATGATGTCATTTATAAGTGGAATCTAAAAAAAAAAAAAAGTCATACTCATAGAACATAGAGTAGAAAAGTGGTTGCCAGGGGCTAGGGTGGGAAAATAGGGAGAGGTTTGTAAATGGGTACAAACTTTTAGCTATAAGCAATAAGCTCTAAGATGAATTGGTCTGAAGATCTGATATAAAACATGGTGAATATAACTGATAAATACTGTATAATTGAAATTTACTAAGAGATTAGGACTTAAAAGTTCTCACAAACACAAAAGGATAATCGTGTGAGGTGATGGATGTGTCAATTAAATTAGATGGGAGGAACAATATACACATGTATCAACTTATCACAATGTATACTTTAAATATCTTACAACTTTACATGTTAATTATACCACAGAAAAACTGAAATTTTTTAAAGCCCCAGATTCAAGAAACTCAATGAACTCCAACTAAATGAAATTTCAGAAAAAATACCCACACACTACATCATAATCTAATAGCTTAAAACCAGTATGAAAAAGAAAATCTTTGTAGGAGTCAGAGAAAAACCAAAAGAGAGAAGGATGACAACAGACTTCTCACTGGCAACAGTGCTAGCCAGAAAAAAAGTAGAGCAAAACCTTTAAAATACTAACATTAAAAAAAAAAAAAAAAAAGTCTGGGCACCTGGCTGGCTCAAATGGCGGAGCATGCAACACTTGGTCTCAGGGTCATGAGTTTGAACCCCATGTTGGGTGCAAAGATAACTTTAAAGAGTCAACCTAGAATCCTATAGCTGCAGAAATATTTTTCAAAAACTAAGGCTAAATAGGGAGGGTGACATCAGCAATATGGCAAAATAGAAAGCCACAGACCCTCTCCCATGAAGACATAGAACAAATTAAAGGACAAGGAACAAATTAAATCTCCAGAAACTATTCCTAACAAAACACAGACCAAGTACCTTTATAAGAAAATCCAGAAACTGTTACCCCAACACAGTGTGGCACAATTAGGAGGAAACTCCCTTCTCCCTGTTGAAAGGAGTGAAACATATCCATCATTCTGACTTTTAGGGGGTTGCCCAAGGGACGATTTTCTGTCTTTCCTGAATCCAAGTACTGACAGGAATAGTGTGCCAGGTTAGGGATGGCTGAGAACAGACTATCAACATGCACCAGAGTCTTCATTACCACAGAAACAATAGGTAAAGCTCCAATACTGCAGCTTAATACAGCACCAAAGAGGCCACAGTATCACAAAGTGGCACCAGCAAGAGCACTTGAGACGAGATTGGCAAAGTTCCTCAAGCACAGAGAAGATGCATCCCCAGAAAAGGCTGGAGGAATCTCTAGAATATCTAGCTGGGCTGAGTAGAGAAAGTTTTTCCTACACAAAAGCAAAGCAAAAAACCTGGGGGCAATGAGTGATTCTTCAAATGCTGAAATCCCAACAAAAAATAACAACCCATACTACGAAAGAAGGAAAATGGCACATTTAAAGGAACAAATTAAATCTCCAGAAACTATTCCTAAAGAAACAGACATATACTAAGGATATGAGTATAAGGATATGAGATATAAGGATACTCAATAAATTAAAAGAGAGCATGGATAGACAACAAAATGAAATCGGGAAAAATTATGCATGAACAAAATGAGAATATCAACAAAGAGATAGAAACTATGAAGAAGAACCAAACAAAGTCTGGAAATTAGGAATACAATATCTGGATTGAAAAATTTACTAAAGGTACTCGATGTCAATCAGAAGAAAGAATCAATGAACTCAAAGACAAGACTTTTGAAATTATTGCAGCAGAGGAGCAAAAACAAAAAAAGAATGAAGAAAAATGAAGTGAACCTAACGCACTTTTGGAACATCATCAAATGGAACCATATATGCATTATGTGAATCCCAGAATGAAAAGAAAGAGAAACTATTTGAAAAAATAATGGCCAAAACCTTCCCAACTCTGAGAAACAAATGGGCATACAAAGTCAAGAAGCTCAAGGAACCCCAATTAGGAAAAATCCAAAGGGATTTACAATGAGAGAAATTGTTGAAGGAGGTAATCAAGAAGATATGACCACCAGTTGACGTGCAAGCTGAACCCGGGCAACCGGAGGCTCATGTTGCGGCCACCCAAGACAAGCCTTGTATGTAAATTCCTTATTAAAACTTCCACCAACCAATCTGGAGTGGTCTGATTCTTGCTTTGATCTCTACTTGCCCTTTATGTACAGAGGCAGTTTGCAAACCAACGGACATCATAATCAAACTGTCCAAAGTCAAAAACAGAGCATCTTGAAAGCAATGAGGGAAAAGCAACTTATTACATAGAAAAGAGCTACTATTAGATTTCTCAGTGGAAACTTTGCAGGCTAGAAGGGAATAAGATTACATATTCAAAGTACTGATATAAGAAAAAAATGGCAACCAAGAATATTATATCTGGAAAATCTGTCCATCAAAAACAAAGAAGAAATTAAGAATTTCCCAGATAAACAAAAGTTGAGGGAATTCATTACCACTAGATTTACCCCCATAAGATAGGCTAAAGGGACTCCTTCAAATCGAAGCAAAAGGACTATAAACAGTAACACAAAACCATACAGAAATATAAAACTCCCTGGTAAAGTTAAATATTTTAAAAAATATAGAATCTCGAAGTATGATAATGTAGGTATGTAAATCACTTTACAATATAGTATAGAATTTAAGAAAAAGCATAAAAAGCTGTAGGTTTATGTTAAGAAATATGCAATATAAAAAGATGTAACTATATCATCAGTAACATATAGTGTGAAAAGCAGAGATGTAAAAGAGTGGATTTTACACACAATTGAAGTGATTATCAGTTTAAAGTAGATTGTCATAACTTTAAAACGTTTCATGTTATTGCAGTGGTAATCACAAAGAAAATACCCATATAGTATACAGAAAGGGAAATGAAAATAGAATCAAAGTATGGAACATTCCTCCAAAGAGACAACACGTTAGGCCACAAAACAAGGCTTAAAAAGAAGATTCAAACCATTCAAAATATCTTCTCTAACCATGATGAAATGAAATTAGAAACAAATAAAAAAAAAAAACAAGAAAATTCACAAATATGTGGAAACTTAACAATGAACTCTTTTTAAATTATTCAACATATATTATTCCATATATTAATATATGTAACACATTAATATATTCAACAGGCATAACTAAAATCTCTCAAATTATAGTTTAAATATATTCAATTTGTTTAGTATAAACCAAATCTCTCTTACTGTGTTTAGACTCGATTGACATCAGTGTCAGGAGAGGCAGACCACTATTGGCCCTCCTACATGTTCTCCTGCATGTTCTTGCTGAGCGTGTCAAACTGAAAACCCTATCTGTCCTTTGACTCTGCATCCTCTCTATAGGTAGTCACACAGGCAAATTAATAAGTCCACAACAGATGACCATTATACAACTCCCTTCATTTTGTTCTTCTTCACACATAAAAAAGTCTGTTTACTTAGTTTCTTTTTATAAATTATGAAGTTTTGTTTTTTAAAGAATTTATATTTTGGTTTCTTTTTTATTGAGATATAATTAACATATTAGTTTCAGGTGTACAACATAATGATTCAATATATGTGTATATTTCAAAACTATCACAATAAGCCTAATTAACATTCATCACCACACATAATTACAAATATCTTTTTCTTGTGATGAGAACTTTCAAGATTTACTGTCTCAGCAAATTTCAAAATTACAATACAGTGTTATTCACTGTGGTCACTATGCTGTACATTACACCCCCAGGACTTGCTTATTTATAACTGAAAGTTTGTACCTTTTGACCACCTTCACCATTTCACGCATCATTTATCCCCCACCTCTGGCAACCACCAATCTGTTAATCTGTATTTATGAGTTGGTTTTGTTGTTGTTGTTGTTGTTGTTGTTGTTTGTTTGTTTTAAATGCCACATGTAACTGAGATCAATGGTATTTGTCTTTCTTTGTCTGACTTATTTCATTTAGTATAATGGACCTCAAAGTCCATCCATGTTGCCACAAATGGCAAGATTTCCTTCTTTTTATGGCTGAATACTATTCAATTGTGTGAATGTATATCACATTTTCTTTATCCATTCATCCATCAATAAACATATAGGTTGAGTCTATATCTTGGCTATTATCAAGTACTGCAATAAACCTGGGAGTGCATATATCTTTTGGAGATAGTGTTTTTGTTTCCTTCAGATAAATACCCAGAAGTGAAATGATCAGATTATATGATAGTCATATTTTTTCCCAATTTTTTTGTTTTATTGATGCCGATGCTCAGGCATTGACCTTCTGTAGCACTCCTGCTGCTGCTGCTGCTGCTGCTGCTGCTGCTGCTACTGCTACTTGGTCTTCAGGTTCTCCCGGTGCCGGTTAAGTCACAGCACATGGTATGTGTCTTCTTGGACCACAGATCCAGGGACTTGTATTTCTTGCCCTCAAAGAATTTCCTGAGGTTCTCTTCCAAGTCTATTTGATGATGATGCTAGATTAACTTAAAAAAGAAGAAAGAAGACTCAAAGAGCTAAAATAGAAATGAAAGCAGGGATTTTACAACTTATGACCCCAAATTAACAAGGATCATAAGAGACTACTATCAATAGTCTCTACAATCAATAATTATATGCCAACAAATTGGATAACCTAGATGAAATGGACAAATTCCTAGGAACATTTAACCCATCAAGATTGAATCATGAAGAACTAAAAAATCTGAACAGACCTATAACTAGTAAGGAGACTGAAGCTGTGATTAAAAAGCTCCCAACAAAGAAAAGTTTATGAGCAAATGGCTTCACTGAAGAATTGTACCAAACATTTAAAGAATCAATACCAGTCCTCATCAAACTCTGCCTATGAGTTTAAGAGAAGGGAATACCTGCAAAGTCATTCTATGAAGCCAGTATTACAGCATTATCCTGATATTAAAACAAAAAAAGTTAAAGATCCGAGAAAGTTATAGAACAATATTCTTGGTTCATATTGATGAAAAGATCTTAAACAAAATATTGGCAAACTAAATTCAAAAGAACATCAAAAAGTTCATATACAATGACCAAGTGGAATTTATACTTGGAAAACAAGGATGGTTCAATATAAAAATACCAATCAATGTAATATATCTCATTAACAAAATCAAGGACAAAACCACATGATCATCTCAATACAGAAAAATTAAATATCTCTTATGATAAAAGTTACTCAACAAATTAGAATAGAAGGAAACTACCCCAATGTAATAAAAGCCACATATGGAAAGCTCATAGCTAATATACTCAATGGTAGAAGACTGAAAGCTCCTTCACTAAGATGAAGAACAAAGCAAATATGTCCACTCTTGACAGCACTATTCAATGTAGTACTTGAAGTTCTAGCAAAAGTAATTAGATAAGAAATTGGGGAAAAAAGTAAAATTATCTCTGTTCTCAAATGACATACTCTTATATGTAGAAAAACCTAAAAATCCCAGAAAAAAAAAAACTATTACAACTAAAAACTATTTCAACAAATTTGCAGGATACAAAAGCAACACACAAAAATTAGTTGTCAATAACAATAACAATGCTCAATCCAAGAAAGAAATTAAGAAAATAAACCCAATTAATATACCATTGAAAAGGATAAAATACTTAAGAATACATTTATTCAGGGAGGTGAAAGACTCATGGACTCAAAACTACAAAACATTGCTACAAATATTAAAGAAGACAAAATACATGGAAAGACATTCTGTGCTTCTGGATTGGAAGACTCAGTATGGTTCAAATATCCATATGACCCAAATTGATCTACAGAGTCAATGCAATCCCTATCAAAATATCAATGGCATTTTTTTTCAGAAATAGAAAAAAATATCTTAAAATTCATATGGAATATCAAGGTATCCTGACTAGCCAAAACATTCTTGAAAAAGGAGAACAAAGTTGGAGGCCTCACACTTCTTATGTCAAAACATAGTACAAAGCAATAGTAAGTAAGACGATGTGCTGTCATAAAGATAGATATATCAACCAATGGAACACAATAGATATTCCAGAAATAAATCTTTGCATATATGGGCAAATGATTATTGACAAGGCTGTCAAAACTATATAATGGGAAAAGGATGGTCTCCTCAAATAAATGGGGTTTGGAAAACTGGATATCCACATACATACATACATACATACAGTTGGATCTTTTCCATACTCCATATCCAAAACTAACTCAAAATGGATTAAAGACTAAAATGTGATTAAAGACCAAAAACTACACAACTCCTAGAAGTAAACATAGAAAAATGAACTTCAGTACATTGGATTTGGCAATAATTTCTTGGGTGTGACATCAAAAGCACAGGAAACAAAAAAAGCCTGTGCAAAACAAAATAAATCCAATTAATATATGACAAATGACTTCAACAGACATTTTCCTAAAGAATATACACAAATGGCCAATAAGCACACAAAAAGATGCTCAACATCACAAATCATCAGGGGCATGCAAAGTAAAACCACTATGAGATACCCTCTCACACTCATCAGGATGGCCACTATCAAAAGAACAAAAAATAAGTGCTGACAAGGAAATGGAAAAGTTGGAACATTTGTGCCATGCTGGTAGGAGTGTAAGATGGTGCAGCCATCATGGAAAACAGTATGGCAATTCCTCAAAAAAATAAAAATAGAAATACCACATGATCCAATAATCTCACTTCTGGGTGTGTATACAATAGCATTCAAAGCAGAGGCTTGAAATGATATTTGCACACCCATGTTCTTTGTAGCATTACTCACAATAGCCAAGTGATGAAACAATCCAAAGTTCATGATTGAATAAATGGATAAAGAAAATGTGGTACCTACATATACATACTTGGAATATTATTCATTCTTTTTCATTTTTTTGAGAGAGAGAGGAAGCAAGTGAGTGAGGGGCAGAGAGAGATGGGGAGAAAGAGAACCCCACAAGGGGCAGAGAAAGAGAGAGAGAGAGAGAGAGAGAGAGAGAGAGAGAGAAGTGGGGCACACCCAAGGTGGGGGGGCTTCAGTTCATCAGATGCAGGGCTCAAACTCACAGAACTGTGAGATCGTGACCTGAACCAAAGTCAGATGCTTAACTGATTGAGCCACCCAGGTGCTCCATAATATTATGCATTCTTTAAAAAGCAGTAAATCCTGTAACATGCTGCAAAATGGATGGGAATTTACTAAATAAAATAAGCCAGTCACAAAAGAACAAATAAAGTATGATTCCACTCATATGAAGTATCTAAAGTAGCTAAACCCAAAGAAACAGAAAGTAGAAAGGTGTTTACCAAAGGCTGAGAGGAGTGGAGAGGAGTAATTAGTATTAAGTGGGTATAGAGTTTCAATAGAGAAAAAATTATAGGGGCTCCTGGGTGGCTCCGTCAGTTTAGCATCTGACTTCAGCTCAGGTCATGGTCTCACAGTTCGTGGGTTCGAGCCTTGCATCAGGCTCTGTGCTGACAGCTCAGAGCCTGGAGCCTGCTTTACATTCTGTGTCTCCCTCTCTCTCTGCCTCTCCCCCACTCACACTCTGTCTCTCTCTCTCAAAAATAAAATAAAACCATTAAAAAATCTTAAAAAAAAGAAAAAATATAGAGATCTGTTGCATAACACTGAGTATACTTAACATTACTGAACCAAACATTTTTAAATGGTTAACATGGTAAATTTGGTGTTATGTGTTTTTTACCACAATTTTAAAACTAAGGTTAAATACTTTTTAGAGTTGGAAAAATGTGAGAGAATTCACTACCAGAAGATTTGCATTCTAAGAAATGACAGTAGAAAGAAAATGATACCAAATTGAATATCTATAAAAAGAATGAAGGGGTATTAAGGAGGGCTCTTGTTGTGTTGAGCATTGGGTGTTATATGTAAGTGATGAATCACTAAATTCTACTCCTGAATCCAATATTACACTACATGTTAACTGGAATCTAAATAAAAATTTAAAAAAATAAATTAACAGTTTTGATAAGGATATGCTTATCATAATTTGAATATCATACTTTGAAATGTAATATTTTGCTTCCAATTAATTATTACTATATGTGCAACTAATTACCAATAGTAATTCCCAATTTTTGTCTTCAAACATTTACATATTTTATAATAAAAAATAAAATTAAAAGGCTAAATAAATGAATAAAAATAAAATAAAATAAATAAATAAAAATAAATAAAAAGAATGAAGAGTACTACAGATGGAAAATATGTGGATAAAGGTAAATTTTCTTAGTCTTAAAAGTGT
Organism: Neofelis nebulosa; assembly: GCF_028018385.1. Taxonomy (NCBI): domain Eukaryota; kingdom Metazoa; phylum Chordata; class Mammalia; order Carnivora; family Felidae; genus Neofelis; species Neofelis nebulosa. Next base: position 47,013,551 of record NC_080791.1, on the reverse strand, counting down.
TTTCAGGGAAACCTGGGTGGCTCAGACCGTTGAGCCTTCAACTTCAGTTCAGGTCATGATCTCATGGCTTGTGAGTTCGAGCCCCGCATTGGGCTCTATGCTGACAGTTCAGAGCCTGAAACCTGCTTTGGATTCTGTGTCTCCCTCTCTGCACCACCCACCCCTGGCTTGTGTGCCACCCCTCCCCAGCTTATGTGTGTGCTCGCTCTCTCTCTCTCTCAAAAACAAATAAACATTTAAAAAAATGCTTTCAAAGACAAATGACCATTGAAATAAACAAAAAATAACCATGTATTGTGTTGTTTATAACATACTTAGAAGTAAATGTATGATAATAACAAAAAGACCAAGAGGAAATAAAGTATACTGTTGTAACATTCTTTTATCATACATAAAATGGTATAATATTACTTGAAGATAGGTTGTGATAAGTCAAAGATGTTGCAGGTTTAATTGTGTCCCTCCAAAATATATTTGCAAGTTCTAATCCTCAGTACCTGTGAATGCGTCCTTATTTGGAAACAGGGTCTTTGCAGATGTAATCAAGTTAAGATGAGGTATATTGGATTAGGGTAGGCCCTTAATGAATGACTAGCATTTTCATTAGACTAGAGAAATTTGGGTACATTGGCACACACAGAGGGGAAAAGACCCTGTGAAGGCACAAAGACACAGGGATAGATGCCATGTGAATACAGAAGAAATTGGAGCAATGCATTGACCAGAGACATCAAGGTTTGCCAGCAAACACCAGAAGCTAGGAGAGAAGCATGGAACAAATTGTCCTTCAACACCTCCAGTAGGAACCAACCCTGCCAATACATTGATTTCAGACTTCTAGCCTCCAAAACAGTGAGCAAATAAATTTGTTGTTGTAAGCTGCCCAGTTTCTGGTACTTTCTTATAGTAGCCTGAGGAAACTAAAACAGGTGTATACAGTACTATACATGCTAAAGCAATCATTGCAATTTTTAAAAAGAACTGTAGGTAATAGGCCACTAAATGAATAAAATGTAATAAAAAATATTCAATTGGTCAAAACAAACAAACAAAAGCAGAAAGAAAAGGGGGATATAGAACAGATGGAAGAAATAGAAAACAGATTTCAAGGTGATATATTTTAAACCCTGGGATATAAAAATCATATTAAATACAAATGGCCTAACCACCCCCCTTCATTAAAAGTCAGAAATTGTCAATTTAGATTTTAAAAATCCAATTATCTCCTGCCTATAAAGCCTGCATTAAGTACAAAGACACAAGTAGGTTAAAAAGCAAAAGGATGGGGAAAGCTATGTCATATTTATACTAATTTTAAAAGTTACTGTAGTAGCTATATTAATATTAAACAAAGTGAATTACAAAGCAAATGATATTACCAAGTATTAAGAAGGTCATTTCATAGTTATACAGGGATCAATTTATCCTAAATATTTATTCATATAATGTGGAACTTCAAAACACATGAAGCAAGAACTGATAGAATTGAAAGGAACAATAGGAAAATTTCCATAATAGTTGGAGATTTCATTAACCTCTCAGTAATTGATAGAACAAGTTGGTAGCAATTCAGAAAGGATAAAAAGTCTTAAACAATGCTATCAACCAATTTGTGATAACTGATGTTTTAGAACACTTGGCACAACAACAGCAGCATATACATTATTTTCAATCAAACATGGAACATTTATCAACATGGACCAGAATCTGGGCTATAAATATCAATAAATTTTAAAGGATCCAAATCATACAAAGTATATTCTGTGACCACAATGGAATTGAATTAGAAATATCAACAGAAAGGTACATGGAGAATTGGAACTATTAGAAAACTAATAAACATACTTCTAAATAACTCATGGATCAAAGAAAAAAAGCAAAGAGAAATTAGAAAGTGTTTTGAACCAGGGGCTCCTGGCTGACTCAGTCGTTTAAGCATCCAACTTTGGCTCAGGTCATGATCTCATGGTTCAGTTCTTGAGTTCGAGCCCCACATCAGGCTCTGTGCTGACGCTCAGAGCCTGGAGCCTGCTTCAGATTCGGTGTCTCCTTCTCTGTCTTCCCCTCCCCACTCACACTCTATCTCTCTGTCTCTCTCTCAAAAATAAACAAACATTTAAAAAAATTAAAAAAAGAAAGTGTTTTGAACCAAATTGAAATGATAAACATTCCAAAATATGTAGGATACAGTTAAAGCAGTACTTGGAGGGAAATTCATAGCACTAAACACATATGTTGGGGGTGGGGGAAAGATCTCACTTCAAATGACCTCAGCTCCTTCCTAAAGAATTTGGAGATAAGCCCCCGATTCTTGATTTCAGCTCAGGTCATGATATCATGTTAGTGGGTTGAGCCCCTTTACAGGTTCTGTGCTGCTGGTGTGAGCCTGCTTGGGATTCTCTGTCCCTCTGTCCCTCCCCTGCTTCTCAAAATAAATAAATTTAAAAAAAAAGAAATTATAAATAGAGGAGCAACTAAATCCCAGGTAGGAAGAAGAAAATAAATAATATAGATCAAAGTACAAAACAATCAAATTGAAGACAAAAAAACACCCCCCCCAAAAAAAAAAAAAAAACCACAATGAAATTTAAAAAAGAAAAAACAATCCGGTTACTTGAGAAGATCAAACCAACCATTAGCCAGATTGACCAGACACTCAAAAAAAGAGAAGACACAAATGACAGATATCAAGAGAAATGTGATCTCACTACCCATTCTACAGACTTAAAGGCTAATAAGAAAATATAGTAAACAATTTAAGCTAATAATTTGAGAATTTAGATGAAATGGACGTTTCTTCTTGTTGAAGAACTGATTTTTTAAATAAAATCTCAATTACTAAATTGCTTTTATTACTTCAGAATGGCATGCTGCAGATACTGTACAGCACGAATATTTATAGATTTTAAAATTAGCTTAAAACCGTTAAAAATTAAATTTGAATGAGTATAGAATGGAGACAAAGTAGTCACTTGCGCACGCACTCATGCGTGCGAACAGACGTTACGGTTAGCACCTTAAGCTGGTTTTCTCAAACTGTCTCTGCCTTTTACCTAGGAAACTTTCGAGGTGGGGAGTATACTGGCTTTTTGGCTTGGAATCTGAGGACCTGTTTTAATTTTCTGGTTTATTGACCAGCGACGATTTGACATTGGATAAATCCCTCCCAGCCACAGGAGTTTTGGGCGCTCTTCTCCTGCTCACCTCGCCAATGAAATTTTCCCTCTTTATTTTGAATACCTCTTTCTCCTTGATAAAGCTCAGTGATTTCCAAAGCAACCTTGACAAGCACTTTTATAGGATCCTCACAATTTTACAAAATAATCAAGGAGACTATTATTTCCCCTCCTGTTTTATAGATGAGAAAAGAACCAATGGAGATGAGAACTGAGAGGTCTTCAGAGGCTTGGTCCAAGACTTTGGTTCTCAATTGTTCTGACTTACGAAGCCACTAGCTCTCTCACTCTCTAGTTTTTCTTTCACCATAATTCACCCAACCTTTTTTTTTTAATAAGCAGTCCTCAGCAGGGCACCAGAGATCCTCAGGAAAAAAAAAAAAAAAAAAAACCTCTCGCTTGCTCTTGAGGTGCTCAGACTGTGGTGGAACATTTAACCAGATCACAACGTAGCACGGGAACTTAAGATTCAAGGGAGAATAAAAAACCGATGGAGCCAAGAAATCTCAGCTTCTTTTAACAGTACCTATAGCATGCCAAGGGCTGTGCAGTTTTCTGTATACCCTATCTCAACACATGAGGTTGGCTCTATTGGCCAGGAACTGAAGTAATGTGTGCAAGGTAGGTTTTCAGTGAAAGGAGAAGCATTACGGTCACTCTGATACCGAAATTGCACAATTTCCACAGACTCTGTCCTGGAAGGCGGAGGATAGGTTGTTAACAAGTACCCCCGCGCTCGCCGAAAACCCACTCCTCACTCAGCGGCCCACCACTTCCCTCGGCTGAACTCCCGCAGCAGGAAGTTACTACTGCAGACAACCTCTGTGCTGGAAGCCCAATCAGCGCCCGCGACCCGGCGCCTGCCTGACCCGAGTCACGTGTCAGCCAAAGATGGCTGCGTTCAGGCTAGATGAGCAAAGGTTGGCGTGAACCCCAGCGTGCCGAGGAGGGTTGTGACCAGAGCATAAGGTAATGGCATTCTGGGGAAAGGGTGCAGTACATGCTCGGGTACCAAGAGAGGTACAGCGCGGTGACGTGCCGCTCACCTGCAGCGCGGGAATGAGATCCACTGACTGGGTGGGAAGAGGGAGGAGGGGAGACGACGCCTACCGTCTCTTCACTTTACATCCTAGAAGAAAAGACCTTATATTTAAATTAAGCTAATAGAAAAAAAAAAAAAAAGTCTGCGTTTGAATTTAATCCTGGCTTTACTGCTAATAGCCAGGGTGACCCTGGCCTAACTTAATTTTCAGAGGCCCCACTTGGCCCTTTGCCTAAGAGCTATCCTGAGGGATGTGAGATAGCTAAGGCAAAAGCTTTTAAAAATGTTTGTAGGATTTAAAGGTGACATTGTCTTGGACTTGGATTCGTTATGTTTTTGTTTTTATTGTATTAAAAAAATTTTTGAAAGTAATCTTTACACCCAAAGTGGGGCTCAAACTCACGACCCCCGAAATCAAGAGTCGCATGCTCTTTGAACTGAGGACCCCCGAGATCAAGAGTCGCATGCTCCTCGGACTGAGCAGCCAGGCCCCTGGATTTATTGTTAGTAACGCAGATACAAAGGCCTACTGCGGGCTGCTATGGCAGAACTTTTTTGAATTAAGGAAGACTTTTAATAGCCACATCTTAGAAAAAGCTAGTTCACAGAACTCGGAACCTCGTCAATATGCAGAGCATAAAATAGAAAACTAGTCCAGCAGCAGGCTGGACTTTCTAAGGAAACAATTTATTTCAGAACTATACATCGTACACTTTCTCAGTACATTTTTTAGATTTTTTTAATAATATCTATTTTAGAAGGAGAGACAGAGCGTGAGCGGGGGAGGGGCAGAAAGGGAGGGAGACAGAATCTGAAACAGGCTCCAGGCTCTGCGGTGTCAGCGCAGAGGGGTCTTGAACTCAGGAACATCGAGATCACGACCCGAGCTGAAGTCGGTGGCTTAACCGATTGAGCCAGCCAGGCGCCCCAAATTTCTCTGTATATACTAAATTTATATATCTATCCACACAACACACGTGCGCCTCCAGCACATAAACAGAATTATTCAAAGTTCCTGTAGGTTAGAGATGGTGTCTGTCATGGTACTGTAACCAAGACCCTCAAAAAGTTTGTGTCCAGGAAACTAGATGTAAATTTCTAAGTCTATATTGTACTTATTAATTTTAAATCTAGGGATATGAAGTTTCATTTCACTCAACATGTTCCAAATGAAGTCTTATATCTAACAGGTACCCAGCAATAAATCAGTGTTGTAAATTAATCTCGTAGCAAATGTATAACAAAAATCTAATTTCATAAAACTGTGTTGTATTTTGCTGTTATTTCTGAACTTTTGCTTTGAACTCTGCTACCTTGAAATCTTGTTTAATGAGCTAAATCTTCAGGCTAATACTCATAGTTCACCATCCCCCTACTCTACATTACTAGCTGGCCCTTTAGAGAAAGTGTGCAGATTTCTACTTTAGGGTATACCTGAAAGTGAAATTGATTATATGTTTCTTCTACCTACTAAACAATACCAAATTCTTTATTCTAAAGTGGTTGTATCCAAAGTGGGTACAGTGTACACTTTGACCAGTGGCACATGAGAGTTCCAGTTACCCAGCATTTTTGCCAGTAATTGAAATTGTGAAGTTTTAATTTAGCCAACCCAGGTACAGACTGATATCTCATGGTGGTTTTAATTTTTATAATGAGGTTAAACATATTTTCATATTTATTGGCTGTTTGCTTCCCTCTTTGTGAAAGTACCTGTTCAAACCTTGTGCCAACTTTTCTATTGCGTTGCTTGCCTTTTTCTTGATATATGAACTTCTTTACATATTCAGGGTACTAACTGCTCCTCTGTCAGTTATATTGCAGACATTTTCTCCCAGACTGGCTTATCTTTATAGTAGCTATTGATCAACCCAAGTTCTTAATTTTAATCAGTTAATATTGGCTTAATGTTAGTTTTAGGTGTTATGTTTAGTGCTGTTTACAAATTCAGAAATATTTTAAGGATTATAAAGCTATTCTGTATTTCCTAGAAGCTTTATGGGTTGCTTTTCATGTTCTGATTCTATTTCACTTAGAATATATTTTTTGGTATGGTGTGTATGCATTGATTTTTCAGATTATGAATTCAAGCTATAGCTAATTTTTTAATTAAATATTTATGGTATTTATAAAGCTTTTTATAAGCCTTTTTGTTGTTTTTCTATAGATACATATTATTGAGAAATATTTTAATTTTTTAAGGCTCAAGATGAAAAATCATGAACCAGATGATACTGTCAAGGAAGACTTAATTTTCAATATCATAACCAGAAAAATTAACCACCTCCCAGAAGCAGAAAGGTAATTTAATTTAAATTTAATTTAAAAACATCTTTTACCAGGTGGATTTTCGTCATTCGTTCATTATCTCACATTTATTTGATTTGAATATAAACATATAATGTCAGAAGGAAACTGAGTTCTTTTTCTTGCCTTACTGAGAAAACCCAAGACCAGGAGAGGTTAACTATTTTGCTTGAAGTTAAGGCTAGAATTCATGCCTTTGGAAATATCTAATTATATGATAGTGCTCAGCAATTTTTCCATTTGGGTGAGAGTATAGTCCGATGTGAACATTTATAGACTCATCTAAATAATAGACCTTTAAGATGGCTTTTAAATGGTCTTCTTTGGGGGCGCCTGGGTGGCTCAGTCGGTTAAGCGTCCGACTTCGGCTCAGGTCATGATCTCACGGTCTGTGAGTTCAAGCCCCGCGTCGGGCTCTGTGCTGACAGCTCAGAGCCTGGAGCCTGTTTCAGATTCTGTGTCTCCCTCTCTCTCTGCCCCTCCCCTGTTCATGCTCTGTCTCTCTGTCTCAAAAATAAATAAACGTTAAAAAAAAAAAAATTAAAAAAAAAAATTAAATGGTCTTGTCAGTTCATTTCTAGAACTATGTTTTACAGTCCAAGAGAGTGCCATGTGACACACATGACAAGAAATGCCAGAGAAATGAGATCATGGCTTAAAGATCTATATTATTAAATAGAAAAAGGCTATATAGGAAACAGAGGATCTCTGAAGACAGCACTGAATAGTGCATTTCTATAGCAAGAAGACCTCTCTGAATAGGTTCCATTTAAAGAGAAATTATGAGGGGCGCCTGGGTGGCTCGGTCGGTTAAGCGTCCGACTTCGGCTCAGGTCATGATCTCACCATCCGTGAGTTCGAGCCCCGCGTCAGGCTCTGTGCTGACTGCTCAGAGCCTGGAGCCTGTCTCAGATTCTGTGTCTCCCTCTCTCTCTGCCCCTCCCCTGTTCATGCTCTGTCTCTCTCTGTCTCAAAAATAAATAAACGTTTAAAAAAAAATTAAAAAAAAAAAAGAGAGAAATTATGAGACCAAAAAGCATGAAGGGGAGCCAGCCTAGGGAGGAGAGAGACACAGTATCTCAGGCAGAGGGGATGGCATATGCCTAGGCCACAAGGTGGCAAAATGTTGATCATACCTGAGGAACCAGTGTTACTGAAAAACAGGGAAGTGGGCATAAGATTGAAGGAACAGGAAGAGTTCTAAGCAGGGAATGATGTGATCCAGCTAACATTTCTAAAGAACGTTCCAGTTGCTTTGGGGAACTAGATTTAAGGTAGGAGAGAAATTTAAGACCAGTAAGAAAACTGGTATAGTAATGTTGGTAGGTGGTGATGGTAGGGGTGGGGTCATTGGACATGAAAAAGGTGGATTTGAAATACATTTTGGAGTAAATTCCAGATACATTCTTGAGTAAATTCCAGTCTTGCTGCTACTTAGCCCAACAAGAGAGAACCTATAGACCAAGGGCAGCAATAAGAACTTGGTGAGATTTCATAAGCTGTATATCCTACAGCTCTTCCCCCACCACACACACACACACACACACACACACACACACACACACACACACACACACTGTACGTCCTTTTGTTGTTTTCCTGAGGTAACAGAACTTTTCAAGCAATAAAGGGCTTGTGTCCATGTTTCCAGCTCAGTAAGGTAGAGAGCCAGAAAGACTGACATAATAGGTGGTGGCAGCTTTGAAAAGAGCAGGCTATCTCACTGGGACTTTCACCAAATAAGAATGCAGAAACAGTGGGGAAGTAAGCTGGAACTGCATAGTAAGTAAGCTTTAATTTGGAAGTAAAAATTGCTCTCAGGCATTGGCACCTGAACAGGGCAGATGACAGTGTCTCCTTATCTTTGACTTATTTCATATTTTTCCCGTTCCTATTTTCTTATCCTTGTTCTCTTAAGTTTGAATCCTCACCTGGTCTTGCATTATCATTAGATATGCTTAATAGGTATTTGAAAAGTCCTGAGGTGTATGAAACTTTAATATCAAAAACTTCACTTTCTGATCTACAAAATAATTTTATGTACCATATATTTCATTGCCACTTAATTGTGATCTTCTATTTCATGTGTTTCATTCATGTTGTCTAGTTGTTTTGTGTGTGTCTTGCTAAACAGTCATGAGTTTCTAGTAATATAGGCACTTTCTTGGAAAACTGACTTGCAAAGGAGCTGCTAGATAGTAACTGTTTTGTACTGAATTAACTTAAAAATGTGGCTCTAAACCATAAGAAATTAAAATTTGGGAGGCCATAAACTTTGCTATTCAAAAATACAAAAATACATAGGTCTTTCACTTTCATGGGTTTTCTGTTATTGTTTGGTAGGTTCTCTAGACTCTCCTCACTTTTTAAATATATCTTGTGTACCCTAAGTTTCTAAACTGCCTCTCGCTTATACTTCCATTACCATTTCAATAGACTTGTTTTATCTCATGCTCACGTCTTTCATCCTCCAATAATAAACTATGAAAACACTGAAGGTAGAAGATAATTTTTTGTCTCCAGCATCAAGTCTGCTGCGTGTAGTAGGTACTCAGTGATTGAATGACAAGCACTATTATGATTGCAGAGTGACAGGTAAGAAAAGTAATGCCTTATACAATGTAGGAAGCTCAATTAGGAATTCCTAGAAAAGCTTTTTAAGATGAGTGTTAACCACAGAAATTAGGGGGCATTGTGTGGGTCGTCTGGCTAAATAAATGATGAGAAATTTTTAGAGTTTGATGCCTGTGTTGTAGATGGCAAGGCAGGTGGTAGAAAAGTGGTAGGCTAAAGAGTTTGGAGTACTTTCAGTATCCAGAAATGAGTTTAGGTATTATTTTTTCCAAAACTAAAGAAAGCATAGAACATGCATTTTAAAATTCATACATACCTTGGCTAAAAACCAATTCTACCACTTACTAGCTCAAAACATCAATTTGTTCTTTATTTCAGTGGGTTGTTGTAAAGTACCTAACATAGGATATCCCTTAAATATTAGTACTCCTCCACCTCCCTATCCTGATTCTAATCCTTCCGGGTAAAGTGAAAGGAAACCTATTAATTTCACCTTAATGAATGCCTTTTAGGTGTCAGGTGCTACTGAAAACAAGACAAATATATCTTTGTATCCATTATCTTCAAGTTATTTACTTGAAGACTGGTGGGGAAGCCTGACATAGAAGTGTTTGTAAGATAGATCCACCTTATCATCTGTTGTGCTAGAGTTAAGTATTGGGTATTGTGGGAGCCCAAAGAGGCATTCACAAGACCCTTCAGAAGCTCTTCCCGGTTACATTGTTGTGGGAAATTTCTATACTGTCTCATGCAAAATCACAAAGCCCATTCAGCAAGATCTAAATGTATCACTCTATCCTTAATTGTTGAACAAATTCCAAAGACCTTAGAATAAAAATCTATACATAAAACATTATTCTAAAAGGTTTTTGTTTTACGGAGCTCTAAGGGATAAATGTGGTATCCTGTTATTCCTATAATTCTGTCGTGTTTACACCAGAATTGTTGGACAGCACACACAAAAAAAGTTACTCTTTTTTTCTCACCATTCAGGAATCTATTTGAACATGGATCAGTTTATATCGGACTTAATGCTGCTCTCTGTGGTCTAATAGCAAATAGTCTTTTTCGACGCATCTTAAACGTGACACAGGCTCGTATAGCTGCTGGCTTACCAATGGCAGTGATCCCATTTTTGACTGCGCATGCATCTTACAAAGGTTTTGTAAATCTACCTTTGAATACAGGTAAATTCGATTTCACTATCACCAGAGTTTGCTTTGGTATGTATTATTTGCACTTTACATTAATCCTTAAATATTAACACCAGGTTAATATATTTTAGTTAGTGCATGGATAAGACTGAAACTTGCTAGCCTGTGTAAAGTGGCAGTTCATATAACAAGTTAGTCTTCTATGCAAGTGAAATGCACACTCATAGCAGTTACAGTTTTCTTTAGCTAAGTTCTTTCCCACAATACTTAAAGAAATATGTGTAATTTTTAAAAAATGCTTCCTTAGTTTTCTTTTTTCTTTTTTAACGTTTATTTTTGAGACAGAGAGAGACAGAGCATGAACGGGGGAGGGTCAGAGAGAGAAGGAGACACAGAATCTGAAACAGGCTCCAGGCTCTTAGCTGTCAGCACAGAGCCCGACGTGGGGCTCGAACTCACATACCGTGAGATCATGACCTGAGCCGAAGTCAGACGCTTAACAGACTGAGCCACCTAGGCACCCTGCTGCCTTAGTTTTCAAAAAAATTGTATAGAGGAAAAAAGGGGGGGAAAAACTGAAGGGAATAAGACCCTTTATAGATTAAATCTCCCAATGCACTAAATGTATATACAAGAATTACAAATATATGGAGACTTCATTTCCTTTTGATTGTTTACGGTATGTGCTGAGTGCTTTCAGTATAAGCATACCTTGGAGATATTGCAGGTTAGCCAGACTACTGCAATAAAGTGAATGTTTTAGCAAAGTCCAGAGAATTTTTTGGTTTCCCAGTGCATATAAAAGTTATGTTTACAATATGCTATAGTCTGTTTAAAGTGTACAATAGCATTATGTCTAAAAAAACCAATGCATGTATTTTAAAAATATTGCTGTCATTTAAGCTTTGAACGAGTGGTAATCACTGGTTACAGATCACCATTCACCATAACAAATGTAACAATAATGAAAAAGTGTGAAATGTTATGAGAATTACCAAAATATGACACAGAGACATGAAGTGGGCAAATGCTGCTGGGAAAATGGTGCCTACAGACTTACGCAAAACAGAGTTGCCACAAACCTTCAATTAAAAAAAAAAAAAAGCATTACCTGCAAAGCATGATAAAATGAAGCACAATAAAACAAGGTATGCCTGTATGGCTAATCATGAAAATTTTTTGACTGATTTCAAATAAAAATATTATTACTGCAGGTGATGGTCAGATGGAAGGGAGATAGTCCACTTAAATTCTCTTAAGTGTTCCAAATTGGTTTAAACCGGATGAATATTTTGCATGAATCCCCATGATCACTGTGGAAAGAATTTTTAAGATCTAGGGAAACCTACCACCCAGTGAACCGAACAGACTAAAACTTAAGTTATTAATTTAGCTTTGTTTTTAAAATAGCTTATACTAATTTGGAAATGAATAAAGAATTTTATGAAAATAGTCAAGCTATATAATATAAAAACAGAAAATGAACTACAAATCATTTTTTAAAAATGAGTTACAAGTTTCCTGAAGACAGATTACCTCAGGTTTGCCAATACAAGTGCAGAAAGCAGAAGCAGTGCAAACTGAGATTATATTCAAGTTCAAAACAAATTAGAGTATTTTTCCAAAGATGGTTTCGTTATTCATGGCCATTTTAGGTTATCCATACATATTATACCTTCTAATATGCCTTGTAGATTTGTATTTGCTGCCTGAAAATTGAGTTGTGACACATTTAAGATAAGCTTGCATTTTTAAAATCATGTTTGCTTGACTATCATGACCTTCATTTTAGAACTGATTTATTTCCTAGGTGATTTGAATTGTGAAACCTGTACCATAACACGGGGTGGACTGGTTGGTCTTGTTTTTGGTGGTCTGTACCCTGTTTTCTTGGCTATACCTGTGAATGGTGGCCTAGCAGCCAGGTAGGATTCTTTTTTCTCCTCATAATCATTGAAAAACTTCAAAAATATATAAATGACTACTTCTCAAGAATTTGAAAACAGTTCTAGAAATTGATGCCACTATACCTCTTGGGTATATAGGTTCGTAACCTTAATTTGTTTATTGAATGCCAGCTACAAAGCTGCAAACATTACTCTGCCAAGCATGAGAGCTCATTAAAGAAAAATTCCATCACAAAATGGCTAGCTATAAGCCAAATATTGCAGTTATTTTCTGATGAATTCATATCTAGCAATATAAGCTGTATGAGCCTTCAGAGGCAAAGTGGATAAAGGGTCAAAAAACCCAAATGTATAGTTTTAAAGACTAATACATCAAAGAGAAAAACCGAATTACCTTAATCTTTACCTAAACTAGTTTTATCTTAAGACTTCTGGGATTAATAGATATTGTACCATTTGATACAACTGTCTTTTCTAGAGAATTGTCTCAATGTTTTCTTATAGGTATGAGTCAGCCCTGCTACCAGAAAAAGGAAACATCTTAACTTACTGGACTAGAATTTCTAAGCCTGTCTTTAGAAAGATGTTATTTCCCATTTTGCTCCAGACCATGTTTGCAGCATACCTTGGATCTAGACAATATAAATTAGTTATAAAGGCTCTTCAGTTACCTGAACCTGGCCTAGAAATTCAGTGATTGTTAAACAACTTTGTACACAAAAATAAAACTGTAACGTATGAATAAATGTCTAGTGTATGAATAAACATACATTTGTTAATTTATCACGAGGTACAGTTCTGGGACCGATAACATTAAGGCTACACAAGGCAACACAAGGCTGAATACCAGTAAGGGCCATCCCTTTAAACAAGAGTGTAACTTCTTTAATTTGCCCAATGTTCTCTTTCACTTCCCTTGCTCCACTCCTTTACATTAAGCATATTTTGGTCCATAATACAGGAAAAATAGCCTTACAGCAGTTTTAACTGAAGGCCTCATAAAGAATCCAAGCTGGAATGAAAATGGGAGGCAGGGATGAGGATCAGTTCACTACAGCAAATGTTACTCACGCTTCCGTTTTCCCAATTCACTTTCCATTGGTATTATTAATCCATAGTTTAGAACATATTTAACGACCTTCCTCACAGAGGGATCAATTCTTACAGTTTTAAAGATGGTAGGCTCAGCTGGAGCTGATATGTTGATATTGCCAGTACAGTGATAGAATGACAGAGTTAACTATTTAAAGAGTCATCTTAATTATCTCTGGATATCTATGTTCTTGGAAGATCAAGGCAAATTCTACCTCTGAAGATTCCATCTAGTATGGGATAACCCTTTGGGGTCACATACCCAGACTTTTTTTTTTTTTTTTTAGCTGTGTGGTGTAAATTGAGCAACTTAACCTCTCTGGTCCTCAGTTTCTTCAACAGTAACCTCACTCAAGATTGGTATTATATAATATATGGAAGTTGACTAACCCACCACCTGACATAAATAGTAGCACTTAAATAGAACACTCTTCCTATTGCTCCCGGTTTTGTTTTCTGAGATAGCCTCATCTAATATTCCTCATTTCCTAAGACAGATCATTTAAATTTTCTAAGTGACGTATTACACTCCTCTTCCTAAAACTTTTCATCTCATTTCTTTATTTTCTTAAGTGAAAGCATCTAAATCACCATGGTAACTAGCTTCTATCCTTATGTGGCTGAGATGTAACTAGTGCAACTGGAAAACTGCATTTTTACCTTTAATTAAAGTTTTTGGCCACATGTGAGTAATGGCTACAGTACTGAATGGTGTGGATCTAGACTAACACTCCCTTATGAAACAAGCCAATCTTACCAAATAAAGTGTCCTCCTACAACATATTCACAAGCATCTTATTTATTCCTTTCAAATATAGTGATGTATCTGTTATATAATCTTATGCTACTTAATTACATGAAAGAATTTAATTTAGCTTGTTACCTAGAAAATGCAGCCTCATGAGTGAAATAGGCTTTCAGGGTCTCCTCAAAGAAGAAAGCAGTACAGCTAAATATTTTTAAATTCAAACAAAATTAACAAAATTCAAAATTCATTTTAAATATTTCAGAAAGATGATGTTCAACAAGTACCTTAAAATGTATTCCCTAACAAATTTATATATAGAACGATCCCAATTACAAAGCAAAAGAAATCTATATTTTACTATGAATATTCTCTGGGTTAGAGAATTAGTCGTGATTTTTCTTTTTGTTTTTGGTTCCTTTCTGTATTTTCTCAGTTTTCTATAATGAATATGCTTTACTTAAAGCTCTCTGACCCTGGGGTGCCTGGGTGGCTCAGTTGGTTAGGCATCCAACTTCAGCTTAGGTCATAATCTCATGGTTCATGGGTTTGAAGCCCGCATCAGGCTCTGTGCTGACAGCTCAGAGCCTGGAACCTGCTTCAGATTCTGTGTTTCCCTCTTTCTCTGTTCCTCCCCCACTCATGCTCTGTCTCTCCCTCAAAAAATGAATAAACATTAAGAAAAAAATTTAAAGCTCTCTGACCCAAAATTATATACTTTACATTCTGTCATTTTTATTTAAAGGAGAGTTCTACTCATCACAGCAAAAATTAAAACTCCTGACTTCAAAAATAAGAAATCCATATTACTAAATTAGACTGCTTAAAGAAAAAGAATGGCGCAATCAACCTGGATAATTCAAAAGCCTCTGGCAACTAAACTGGTATCTCAGTACAAATTGTTTTCTTGTGCTGAAACACTTCTACCGTAATACCATCTATAAATCCATACAAGAGTTTACAATGGTGTCTGTAACCAAAAAGAATTACTTTCTAACATCTCCGTCCTACCATATATATTTTTAGATCATCTTTCCAATTAGTAAAAATGGACAATATAAGCAAGAGACAATGTTATTTTACATCTGTTGCTACAAATCTACTTTACCAAAACTTGGATGGGGGCAGGTAAATGACATGTAAACTTGCTGTGGTCTTCCTTACAATTTAGGGAAATAGTCATTTGTAGCTAAGACCTTAAGAACACTACCCTTAGAGAGCTTTTAATAGTTCAGTTCAGTCAGAGTAAACCAACTATTTAAGTCTGTCTTTTACAACTTACTTGGTGTAGTTATCTGGCTTTATGAAAGAGAGAAGGCTCATATTACATTGTAAACCCCAAACCATAGCACATTAAAAGCCAGACGGTCTAGGAAACTGACTGCAGTGGGTGTCCAAAGATACAGCATTTGGAGGCACAGTGTAAAGAAAAGTTGGGCCACCAATAAAAATCAAACTGCATATTATCCCAACGATGCAATTTTTCAAAACACCATTAGTGACTACATTTTTAAATTAGATTGAAAATTAAGCAAAATAATTTTCAGCAAAAAATAATCTGGGGTCAACAAAACTATAAAAATTATTAAAGTCGATTGTAAACTGGTTTCTTTTTAAAAACTGGGGGAAATGGCTCTAATTAAGAAATCTTGAATGTACAAATTGAGGAAGGTAAAAAAGTAGGAATAAAAACACTATTATCAGTAACCAAAGCAATGAAAAAGGCAAGTTCATGAGCAACAACATTCTATTAACCAACCTATATATTTTTTTAAAAATCAATTTTTCCCTGATACTGCATGATTTATATTCCTAAAGATGGTGACTTTCTGAATAAAATTTAAATCACCTCGTTTAATTTTTCTACATTTCAAAACTGAAAGTAAATGACCATTTTACTACAAACAGATCAGAGCTGAGAGCTATCTGGTATTGTAAGACAACGAGTGACTGCCAGAGGATTGAGGTATTCAAGTTCAAATATATGAAAAATACTATGCCGGCCACACAAAACATTCTACAAGTTTCTAATGGAAGACCCTCCCCTTTCTGATCCCTAGCTTAGAGGGTTAACTACCTGGTTTCTGAAGAAAAAAGTACACAGTAAAATACAGAAATATAAACATTTGGGAGGGTCTCAACACTTTGTATTAATAAGAGTCTGGGGGAAAAAGTAAACACTTAAAAGTATTCCAGTACCTACTCAACTTTTAAGAATCATCAGATTATTTAACTTAAAACTCTGACTAAATTAGTGAAACCTTAAACTAGAACTTCAAAATGCTGAACTAGGTAATCATGTATTTTTACAGGTAATTACTCATTATCAGTGAGTTATCCACTCTGTTCTATCAAAGGAGTAATTAATCATCACCAACTAGTGTTAATGCCAAATCTTTGGTTGTAGAAATACAACCAGTTATACTGTTGGAACTGTAGGAATATCCATCAGTTGAGTATAAGCCACTACACATGCTCATTGTTGCCTGGCAGCACAGGCACTGAATATACTTAGATTACAAGCAACAGTGGGTTTAATAAATTCTGTATAATACCATACAATAACCAAACTGTATAGTTTTGATAACTCATTCTGGCTTTCTCCTACCCCTCCCACCTCTCTGATCTACACACTTCCCAATGAGTCAGTAAGATAAAATGACTCAGTCTAGACCAGACTAAATAATGTATTAACATAATCCAATGAATGAAATAAAACAATCCAGAGTTTTGAGTGTTTTTTCACACTTGTAATAAACTGGAAAAATGTTTCAATTAAGTAAAACAATCACATTCCGCATAAAAAAAAAAAAAAAACACTCCCATCATCCAGAATACTAAAGCCCTTACGTTACACTAGAGAAATTTTAATATATAACAGTAGAAACTACGATACCATTCGTTAGAAACCTCAAAATATTCAAGAAAGTGTCAAGTACTCAGAGAAAACTCAAGAAGCCAAAACCTCAGAATCCAAACATCCTATTACCCTGAATTGTAATTAACTACTCACATATTTAATCATAATCAATTTTTTCAGATACACAAGACAAATCAATGCATCTATTTAAAAAGACTACTCTTTATAGTTAAAGACTTTACATTAACTTTTATATTCTACTCAGCAAGGTCAGCCTATACTTCAGATTAGCTCTCAAGTTCCAGGAAATAAATACAAACTCATGATATGCTTTGTGATCCCTGATGCCCTGTTTATGTAATTCTACTCCACTAAATGTAATTCTACAGAATGTGCTCTTGATTGTGTAAAGACTCTATTATTCCTTGATGAAATACTATAATTCTCTTCTCCAATGGTTACAATTTTTAAAAGGTATGCAAGAACTGATCACTCCCATGAAAGACAAAAGGGTATGATTTTGTTCCAAAATTAACTTAGTCTCATGTATTTCTATTAAGTCTTTCAAGGATTCCAGAGAATCTTTTCATATCTCCATTTCTGGAAAGTGAAATCTGGAAAGTGAAATCAGTACAGAAGTAATTTGGGAACTTGAATATGGCATTCATTTTTTTCAGCAGATGCCAAATTTTTGACCGACATGGCTCCCACAATTACTTTGTTACCATCAGTCCAGTCAGTTAACAGGTTGTAGGAAAAGATTCGTTTTTGCAGACACTGCTAAGCTGTTTAAAGAGAAGAGAGAGAGATTAATTTAGTGATTACAAAATGCACAAATATTTAAAATATTTTGAACACTTTTTGTCGGATTATATCAGAGGTGTGACGACACTTTAACAAATGTGGACTTTTTAGTTAGGACTGGTCAAGAAAGTGCAGAAACAGTAAGTCAATATGACAGAAATAGGAGGTCAATATGATGTGTTAGTTCAATTAATGTATGAATTCCTGTCACCATCAGAAGGCAAATATTAAAAAAAAACTACCTCTTTAATTCTGTATCATTTTGCCATAGAGGCAATTAGGGAAAAAAAAAAAAAGTTTCCCAAATACTAAGTTGTTTTCAACCACTACAGTAAATAGAGCTAAACCTTAAAATTTCAAAACAATCCTTATTATATTCCAGAAATCTCCTTTATCCAACTACTAATCATTCAGAACACAATTTTCTAAAAATAGTAAGACAACAGTTTCATATTAATCATAACTTTTTTTAATTAACAAGTAGTGAATCAGACACTTTAAGATATTGTTTACTACATACTGAAATAAACAGATCTGTTGTAAATTCAGAAACCCAAACATTTACAGTAAAATGTGCTTACACATAAATATGATCCAATTTATTTAAAGCCCCTGTTAGGTCCTAAATACATGCAATACCATGTAAAAACGAGACCATGAAGTTGATGTAAAAAATGACAAAATCACTAAGTCACCAAAATTAGGGGAAAAAAAAAAAAAAGGAGAATGAAATGGAAACTAAGAAAAGACAGTTAAAACGTAAGTAACCTAAATAAGCAGCTTTAAAAATAGGTGATACTAATCTCCATTCTCAAAAGTTCTTACTCAAGTATTTCCAAAAACTGCCATTTATAAAATGACATTCTAAAAATCTACACTTAGAATTTTCAAAGCATTCCAATTCAGAAAGCTCTGACTACTATTTCTCCCCAGCCCCAAACTTCAAATAATGCAGGACAAGCAATGACATTAGGAAGAAAATATTCCAAGGGAATGGTATTTTAGAAAAACACACTTACTGCTTCCAGAACCTTTTAAGACCCAAAGTCAGCATTAACAATAATCATTTTTCCTATTTTCATCCATTATTTTCCAATGTCATGTTAGAGATGAATAAATTCTTTGAGCCCATAACTGAAAGATCAACAAACCTGGTTTTATTATGACACCATATTTTTGTCATTGGTACTGCACAAAATTATATACAAAGAAATATATACAAAATGTTCAAGTATTAATTAAATTTCAATTCAAGGCTTCTGTTTCAAAAAGCTACATTTAACATATTCCATAGAGATAGCACAAATTAGTCATTTCAAATAATTTTTCCAACTACTTTTGGTGTGTGTGTATATATATATATATATATATATATATATATAA
Source organism: Neofelis nebulosa (assembly GCF_028018385.1). Lineage (NCBI taxonomy): Eukaryota > Metazoa > Chordata > Mammalia > Carnivora > Felidae > Neofelis > Neofelis nebulosa. Next base: position 46,994,507 of record NC_080791.1, on the reverse strand, counting down.
AATTCAGTAGGCACTAAAAATCCATGCAGCTGCATTGTGAGGGGCTTGCTCCTGCACTTAGGTATAAGCAGGTTCATCACTCCAGGTTGTGAGTTTGGCTATTACCCATTCATGCTCAAGTGCAGTAGATGATTTTACAAAATATGCTGTAATGCACTGGAAACCAGAGACCAAGTTAGGTCTCAAATTGTGTTATCTAGCAACAAAACATTTACAGTTGTGCAAGAACAAGGATTCCATTTTTATAACCAAATAACAACAAAACATTTTATGTGTAAGATAACTTACATCTTTGGACTGCTGGAAAATACTTTTTAATTATGAACATTTTAAAATAAAAGACAGCAGAAGCCCTGATATTACCTCTTTTTCCTCATTTCTTATACTACCTTTTAAAATAAAGCAGGAAATGTGGCCAGCAGCTGGTCCCGTCTCTTCTGCCCCAACAGCTGTATCCACTTTAGCACAAAGAAAAACAAGGATGCTAAATATGTATATACTTTATCAAACAGTGATGTTTCACAAAGAATTTCTTAATGCCTCTTACACTGAAGGACACAGTAACTGAATCTATACAATCAGACAATGGATAATACAGTACTTCAAGGGAAGAATATGTCCCATCTTTGGAAAAAGTGTCAATCGTGTTCTTGAGTAGCCAGAACCACTCAACTTTAAAAATTATTTTTAAATAGGACAAAAACCTTTGAAATAAGGAGAGTAAGATTCTTTGTGAAGCCTCACTTTACACGTTTTCATTCACATTTCACAACCTTCAATATCTAATCATACATAAATTTAACCTAAAATTTTAATACAACAAAAGTAAAAGTGTTTAACAATTTATTTATACTCAGTGATAAGGTAATCACTGTGCTGGTCCTCAAAGAAACATTTCATTAACCATTATTACTCCTCCTTCAATAACACAGATATGCATGTTAATTTCCAACCTCTCTAATGGTGAGATATTAAAATCTTTTACTCTGAATACTTTGTATTTCTACATCTCCTTCTGAAAACTAAATGGCATTCCCAAATATTTAAGACATTTCTGTCATCTCCAGCATAATAACTATCACATTTGTGCAAGCCCCAAATACTTATTGTCAGCCTCTAAAAAGTTGCTCTAACATTGGAATTCCAATTTGCACCTTGTACAACTCGGAACTTCCATTCAACTTCACCTGTTTCACTGTCTCCAAACTGTATCTCTATTAGCAGCTTTCAGTGTACAGTTGGAACCGATGTCATCCAAGGCCATGTCCACACTGGGGACAGAAGAGCTAGGTACACGCAAGTCTGAACAAGGGGACACATTAACAGCTATTTCAACCAGAAGAAGCATCTTAAATACATTATTGACCAGCACAAGTCTGTTTCCAGGGTGGACAGGGCCCAAATTAGATTTCCCCTCCCACCTTCCAAAAAAGAAAAAAGAAAAAAGAAAAAAAAAAAAAAACCTCCACACACACACATTGAGATGTTGCCCATTAAAGTAGACTAAGCAGCAGAGCATGAGCGTTACGTGAAGAGATGGATCCTTACCAGGTTGTGAGGCGGGAACGACTGTTCTGTAACCCCTACAACGGAGCCTGGCAGGAAGGAAATCACCTAAAAAAGAAACTGTCAGAGAGATTTAATAGTCACATGTTATCATTAGGAGTTGGTTACAGTGTCACATTCATGCTTTTAGCTAAACACTTAAAGATTCAATATTACTGTTTTCCTCCTCTGAAATGTGTCCAGTGAAGATGTCCCACTAAGGTGTTTTACATGGTGTAAGGGAGTTGAAAGGGGTAAACGCGGATAAAGAGCAGATTACTTGACCCTACATTTTAAGAGAAGACGACGCCTTCCGGGCGCACGCCGAGCAGAACTCCACCGACACCTTATCCTTGTCCACATGAAGACACACTCCTCCCGCCGAGTCGTCCTCTTCCAGTAGGTCCTGCTGCTGCTTTCCCACGGGCAGAGCGTAGTCATGGTCACCGGCGGGCGAGTCTCTGAAGAGCGAGGTGGTCAGCCGCAGTCCCACGCCGCTCAGCCGGCTCAGCAAGCGAGCCAGTCCGGTCTCGTTGGCTAAGACGGCCCGTAGGTATCGACTCTCCTCCTGCAGTGCCTGCACGCGCTTGCCCAGCTCCCGATTCTCGGCCCGCAGCTCCTGGTTCTCGGCTGCCAGACCCCGGACTCGACTTTCCAGCCCCATCACGTACTCCTTCTTCTTCAGCCGATTGAGACGGGCAGCAGCCGCCGCCGCCTTCCGGGGACTCTTTGTCGCCGCCTGGTTGTTGTCGTTGCCGCTGCTGCCCGCGCCTCCTCCTGGGGACTTTCTCCGCCTCTTTTCGCCGCTGCCACTGTCACTGCCGCTGCTGCAGCCTCCGATGCCGTTTAAGAGCCTCTGCAGCAGGTCAGAAAAGCGCTGCATCTCGGCAGCCGCGGCCTCGTCGTCGTCGTCCCCTCTCCACAGGCCGCCGCTATCCGAGCCTCCGCCGGACGACGAGAGAGGCCCGGGCGAGCTGAGTCCGGGCTCCAGGTGCCAGTCCGGTTGCCGGGGGTCCAAAAGATCTGCCAGTTCCAGCCCGGACAGAAAGTCCATGTCCTCCGTCTCCTCCCCGGGGACGCTGGCGATCGCCTCCTCCTCCATCTCCTCGGGCGAGGGCGCGCGCACGGCCACGCCGCCGCGGCCCCCCCTCCCGGCCTCCAACTCGCCCTCGTCGCCGCGCGGCTGCTTGCGGCCGGGAGATCCGGCCGCCGCCGCCTCTTCCTCCGCCGCTGATGCCGCCGCCGCCCGGGTCAGGTCCGGGGGCAGCAAGCAGGTCGCGGCCGGCGCCGGACTCTCGCTGCGGGTTGGGGAGTCGCTGCCTGAGGCCGCCAGCAGTTTGGTCAGGCTATGCCTCATGGGGCCCAGCGGCGGGCCCACGTAGGCCCCGGCCCCTCAGACCGGGCCTCGCGGGCCCCCAAGGACCCCAGACCCCCAGCGCGGGGAGCTAGGGAGCTGGCCACAGCGAAATGAAGGGGAAGATCCGAGACGCCTCCCGCGCCACTTGACTGGTCGACCCCCCGCGCTGGGGCGGGGGGTGGGGGGGAAGGGATAGGAGATCGAAGCGGCGAGGCCCAACGATGACTCGACCGCGCCACCCAGACAACGGCCTGGCCGGAAGTCGGTTGATCTTACCCCAGCCCCTCCCACGGCGTTTCGCGCGCCACTGAGCTCTAGTATCGCGAGAGTTCAGTAAGGTCCGGAGTGGGAGTAATTTCAGCTTTCCAGTGATGTCATAGTAACAGCGGCAAAAATAACAAACCCCGAATTTATCAAGAAGTGGTCTACTCTCTCCGCCCTCACTTCTCAACCCTGCATATTCTAGCTTCCACTTCCAGTGAAACGACTCTCTCAGAAATGATCTTTTAAATACCAAATTTACGAAAAATCTTAAAGTTACCCTGCATGTCCATGGAATTTTAAGACTGGTGATAAAACACCGCTTGAATCCTTTCCCCTTCTGTTGTAATACAAGATCATTTCATTCAAACACAGAGTGCTAGGGGAAAAAAGTAAATAAGTCATTCATATATAATTTAATTTCCAAGTTTTAATTATAATTTTATTAAAACGTCTAGGCCATTTCTATGCCTTTTCTAAACAACAAAAAAAGGTCTTTTCCTTGTCTGTAGTAAGATTGTAAACGCATTTTCTGTGTGTATTCTGTAGTTGGCGTATTGTGAGCATGTGTGGGTGTGCATATGCGCGCCAGTCTTTTTGTACTGTCGCTACCTCATGGTTTGAGCAATGGTTGTATTGCTGGTTGTGTTAATAGAATGATTCGTGTGTGTGACTTTTTTCCTCTTTTTTTATCTGGGAGTTGTTCATGAAACTGACAGATGTTTTTCCTAAAAAGGACTGTTGTTACCAGTTTTCAAAGACAATACTTTTCTGGTTTTTCCTGAATGAGCCCAATTTTGTTGCTGTTTTTCAGCTATCAGTGTAAAAAGAGTACTCTTAAAATCCCTGTAGCCAAGTTGAACACCCTTGTTGTATTCTTTTCTCTGTTCATTGTGTTCACAATTTTATGAACGTACTTAGATGTATAGTTGTGATAACCACAGTTTTGGTGTGTTTTTTTGTTTTTTTTTTATTTTGTTTATTCTGGTCAATATTTTAGGATCACATATTCTTTGACATCAACTTTTCTTTAAATCATAAAAGAAATTCTAATTTAAAAATAGATATTGAAATGGACTACATTATCGAGGCTAACTCTTCTCCTTATAACTCTAGGGTTTCAACTAAATTTCTGTCCAAGTTCTTTAGGAATTTTAAAGCTTTTTTCCCTTTCAAGGCTACATACACATTCACTTTTGTGACAATGCTGTGGTCTCCCTCCCTCAAGATAACAAGAAAGATACATCTCTATCAGGTAGAGTATATAATTCCCTAAAATAGTTTTAACATAAGGTTCATTGATTCATTTTACAAATGATATCTGAAGCATATTTTTTTTAATTTAACCACAATATTATCTGTTACAATTTCTAATGGCTTGCCTAAGAAAATAGCCATTTAAGAAGAATACGTTAGGAAGTGTAGATGCAAAATATGAGATCTAAGATAATGATTCCCAAAATCAGGTGAATGAAAATACTACTCAGGGAGCTAATGAATATGTAAATTACTCATAGACTGGTCTGTAGGTTTGTGTAACACTGGAAATCAAAATTCTACCAAACACCTCTAGTGGCTCTAGTGATGATTGGACCATAATAATAGGGTCTCTCGATTTAATCCCCATAGAAAATTAAGGCGTCAGTCTCTTTCTTTAGAAGCTTTACTGCATAAGAAATTGTTTCACTAAAATAGTTGAATATTTTTTATCATCAGTTTTATATATTTTATCTTTGCATAATAAATAGATATATATCAATTTTTAAAGTTTCCAAATATTTCACAGAATATATGAAAGAATAATACAGTATCCACTCTAATTCAGCAATACTACCCAATATCCAGACTCAACAATTCAACAATTATCATTTGCCAAATGTGCTTTATCTGTTTATAAATGTTTGTAAAACATAAATTTTGGTGAATCATTCCAAAGTTGCAGAGAACACATATCACCCCAACATACTTAAGTATGTATCTCTAAGCATAAGAACGTTCTCTTTCATAATCATAATACTCTTATTAAGCCTTGAGAAGATTAACAATAATTTATTAAAATTATCTGTTTTCCATGACATCTTCAAATTTCCTCATCTTTCCTGAAGATAATCTTTTATAGTGGATACTTTCTTTTGAGACAGGATCCAAACAAGGGTCACTTGTTACATTTGGCTATGTTTTTGAGAAGTTTTTTTCCCATTTCTCAAACTCGAATAATAATCCCTCCCATTTTTTAGCTTTTCTTACTATTGGCTTTTTGAAGAGAGAAGGTTATGTGTCTTAAAAAACACACCACATTCTGGATATGTCTGTTTCCTCATGGTGTATCTTGTTCTCTAACCCCACAAGGTATTTGAGATTTGAAGCACTCTACAAGTACATTAGAATACAGTGAAACAAAAAAATTCAAAAATTTTAAAAGCAAGGCCAATGAAGATATAGAGGAAATGGGAAGATAAGGAGTTCCAAAAGGGGGGAAAGTTTGATTGGAATAGGATAGACATAAAATCTTACAGTTACTCAAGTTGAGTTAACAATAGACTAAACTTCCCTGGCAAATCAAAAGGGAAAAATTTTCCTTCTTTGCCCACGAGTTAACTTTATATGAATTCCTTTATCCACTTTTCAGATTTTAGGTCTTAAGAAACTTCTCTTTGGGGTACTGAATAAGTAGCACATAGCTTCAACAAATAGCTACTTTTATATGGTTGTTTCTTACAGGGATAGAAAGCAAGTTCCAGGAACGATGGACACTAATAAATCCCAAATATCTAGAACAGTACCTGCCACAGCTTAGGTTTCAATCATATTTATTAAATGGGTTAATAAAAAAGGTCTCCAGTTTCATAGATAAAGAAGGTCTCCAGTTCCAGCTGAAGGTATAACACAAAATTCAACTGTGCAATTCTGCAAAGAACAAAAATAAATATGAGCTATGGTATCTAGAAGAATAAAGAAAGAAAGAACATGCACGTCTTTCCTAACTTTCCCGTTGGGAAAGGTTTTGCTGCAGCAGAGCAGCAAACAGTGCAAGGTGCTTGCTATATGCTCTGGCCCCTCTTGGGTTACAGGCGCTTGTGTGGCTGGTAATCCCATTCAACTGAATTTTCTCCTTAGGCAAATCTCCTAGATTCTCAAGATCATGGATTGATTTCTTATATTTTTCCCTAAATTGCAAGATTTTGGTTTAAATACTTGTATTTTAAGAGGCTCTCCAATCGGATTAAAAGTAGAAAACTGAAGGAGAATTTTTTACAATGTAGCCTCAGAAGACAAAAAAGCAACAAAGCAAGGGTAAACCTCCTAGAAAATGGGTCTTCTCCCCTTCATTATCACTCCCTTTTCTTCTATTCATTCTTCTCACTCTTTCTTTACAGATGTTTTGTGGGTTTTCTTTTTCTGGTTATAATGATTATTGCAAAAGATTCAGATGGTGTAGAAATGTATAAATGAGTAACAAGATATTACAACCTGTCCAACCTAACTACTCCAAAATAACTGTTACTAAAATTTGGGTATATCATAGTTTTTCTATGTACAGACACTTGTTTTGATTTTATTTCTTTGAACTCAACTGTTCTGGCATGAATATATTGTGGATATCTTTCAGACAACTAGTACAGACTCACACGCTTTTTTAAAATTTTTTTAATGTTTATTTTTGAGAGAGAGGGGCAGATCGAGAGTGGGGAGGGACAGAGAGAGAGGGAGACACAGAATCAGAAGCAGACTCCAGGCTCTGAGCTGTCAGCACAGAGCCCCATGTGGGGCTCGAACTCATGAACTGTGAGATCATGACCTGAGCTGAACATGCTCAACCAACTGAGCCACCCAGGTGCCACCAACCCCCCCCCCCCCCCCCCCGGCCACATGCTTATTTCTGATGACTGTCTAGAATGCCATTACATGAACTTTCCAACTTATTCAACCAGTTTCTATAACACTTAGGTTGCATTGACTTTTTCACTATCATAAACCACATGATAATATTGTACAAATATCTTTGTTCACTTAGAGCGTTCTTAGGATAAATTCTTGAAAGCAGAATTTTTAGATACCATTTTTATACAGAGACCTTCATTACCTACAGAAAGGTATCTCTCACCAATGATGTGCAACAGTAGTTAGTCCTATGCACTCAAAGACAGTGGACTTGTTCTTTTTAAAATGGCCAATCCAAAAATAAAAAGTGGCATCTTTTGTGTCAATTTGTGTTTCTTTGATTATTAGAGGGCTGAATGTTTTTCACATGACCACTTGACATGTAATGTGAACAACCTGTTCACCTCTGAGCTCATTTTTCTTTGCAGTGGGAAAAAGTATTTGTCTTTTTCTTTCTTGATTTATATGAATTCTTTGCATTACAAGGATAATGTACCTTTATTTCCTATATATGTCCCGATTTTGTTCCTCAGTTGAACATACATTTGGGGAGAGAAGAAGTGAAATTGCTTGTTTTGCTATAATTTTTAAATAGTCTATCAAAGTGTTCTTCATGGTTTCTGGCTTTGATTTTAAGGCTAATAAGGCTTTATTAGCCTAAATAATACTTCTTAATTACTTCAATTCACATTTTACTAAAAGTTTTTCACAATATGATTATTTATTTCATCTAGTTACAAATGGAATTTGTTCTTGTATAAATTATGATATAGGAATATAATTCTTCAAAAAGTTATTTGCCACAATACAATTTATTGAACAATGCAGACTTGCTCCACAGATTTCCCAGCATACCTGCCACATATTAAATTCTTATGTATAGTTGGGTCTATCTCTGGTCTTTTTCTTCAGTTCCATTTGTCAGTATAACCATTCTGAGAGAAAAACCACTCAATTTTTTTAAAATGCTTATTTATTTATTTTGAAATAGAGAGCATGAGTGGGAGAGAGGCAGAGAAAGGGGAAAGAGAGAATCCCAAGCAGGCTGTGTACTGTTAGCACAGAGCCCGTCACAGGGTTCAATGAGATCATGACCTGAGCCAAAATCAAAAGTCAGATGCTTAACCAACTGAGTGACCCAGATGCCCTCAAATCACTGTTTTTTACAATGTTTTCTAATAACTCATAGGGCAAGTCCTTCTTTGCTGGTCTTACTTTCTCAGAATTTTCTATCTATATTTGAATATTTATTCTACCAGATAACTTTATAAAATTTTCCAAGTTCAAAAAGACCTGGAGTTTTCATGGAAATTGCATTAAATTTATTAATTTTTTCAAGTTATCTTATGTATTTTTTTTTGTCACTGGACTAGGTTATTTCTTCTTTTATATTTTCTAAATTGCTATGTGGGAAAGCTTTTGATCTTTTTTGTTAAATTTTTTACTGACTATCCCACTAGACTTTCTTAATAGTTTTTATTTTCAGCTTATTCATTCAAATTTTTCTAGTAGACAATTATATCATCTTATGGTATATAATGATAATTTTGCCTTCTCTTTTGCAATACTTTTTTTTCATTATCTTGACTAATAATAAAATAGTGCTTCCACTTTGATGTTAAATAATACTGTTGATAAGCCAACTTCCTTGTCTTATTTCTGACTTTCACAGGAATGTCTCTGGTGTCTCACTGTTGATTTCAGATGGGTATTTTGATTAGGTTAAGCTAAAGTTCAGGAAACAGAAAGCAATCTGGCTATTTTAAGCAGAAAAGTTTGTAATACAGAGAATGTGTGCTTATAAAGTCATTGGAAGGACTGGAGGAATGGGCACTAGGCTGGGTGATCAAGAATGCCTCTCAGTACAATGTGTCCCAACAGGCCCAAAAGAGATCTCTGCCCTAATTGGGAAAGTGTTAAAATAAAAAACTGGAATTTGGCTCCAAGAGTACTACCACTGCCCAAACTCTCAACCCCATGTATTATCTATTGGGCCCAGCAAGTTCTTCAAACTCTAAAAACAACAATAAATAATAAATATTTGCTTATTGTTATGGCTTAAACCCACAATAAAAATTTCTTATCTCTTAAAGTTTCTGTTGGTCGGAAAATTTCAAGTGCTTTGGTCATGTAGTCTGGCTCTGGAATTCTCATCGAATTCAATCAGATTTTGGCTGAGAATGCAGTCATCTGCAGGCTTGACTGGAGCTAGAGATCCACCTCCAAGATGGCTGGGGGAAGCCTCTGTTCCCCTTCCATGTGGGCCTCTCCACAGGCTGTGTGAATGTCTATGCTACATGGTAGCTGGCTTCCCCCAGAGTGAATGATCCAAGACACCAAGGAAGCAGCAGCAATGTCTTTTATGACCTAGCCTCAGAAGTTACACACAATCACTTCTGTAGTATTCTACTGGTCACACCGTCAGACCTTATTCACTGTGAAAGGGGACTACACAAGAAAGTGAATACTAGGAGACAAGAATCATTAGTGCTATCTTGGGGGCTGGCTACCATATCCCATAAAACTAGTGAATGCATATAGGAATGCTGTTGCAGAAAAAGCCCGTGTTTCTGAGAATATGCTTGGCAGCAACAATAGCCAAAGAAGGGAAAGGGCCCCTGCCTTATTTGCATCTTCCAAAAAATACTGCAGAGAAATCTGGCAAATATAGTTTGCTTTGTATTTTTTTGTTTGTTTGTTTCAGTTTCTCCACTTTTTGTAATTCAGGAAAAAGCACATTAAAAGAGGGACTGAAGTAGATGACAATTACCAGTCTCTTAAATTCTCTACAAAGACCGTGGCTTTGTGGTGCTTTAGCACCAATACATAACGTTTGTTCGATTTTCTATAGAGGAGGATTGGAGCAGAGGTGGCAGGGAATGCAGGTGAGTCAGGGTTGGGGTATTGCTGAGCGGATACAGCAGAAGGATAACAGTGCTACAGAGGCCAGAATGCTCATTTTAATCTAGTTTGCCTATTTACCAGCGAAGTATAATCTGTAAAGAGTAGTAAGACCATGAAAGGATCTTACGGCTGAGTGTAAACTGAAGACTCCGGACTGGCAGTGTTTAGGCACTGTAGGATTTGTTTACAAGCACTGTGTATGTGCAGGGATTACGTGCAATTCCTAGTGTGCTCGCTGTATTTCCGTTCCTTTGTCCTCCTCCCAAGAAAGCATTTCTGACTGCAAGTGAATATTCTAGATTTGTCTGCTTTCTTGCCGTGCCATTTTACTTTTCCCATTAGACCCATACATCCTGCAAGTGGGAAATTGGTTTTCAGGGCTTAGTTCATTTAAGGTTCAACATTTATGGCCAGAATACTTCCTAGAAGACGCTCCTCTTCATAATGCATCATATGGGAAGCACACAATGTTTAGCTTTCCTGTTTTTAGTGAAGCTAAGATGGATGGATGTTTTCAAATGGTGACATTCTCATTCCTGTTCCATTGTAAAATTCTCCATTAACCTTTCTCCTAATAGTTTCATCTAATGATGATCAGTGTTTGAAAAAATTATTTCACTAGGAGTTATAAAATAATGATTTTTAAAATTCTCTTATTCCTTTAGTTCTCAATTAATTTAATTTAATTTAATTTAATTCTCAATTCTGTTAGTTTGTCACATATGGGCCATTTTTTTTACCCTGAAATACAGAAAATTGGAAAAGCAGGATAAACGACCAATTAATTCCTTTTAATAGCCACTTTTCAGTTAATGACCACTGAGTTTTGTTGTTGTTTTCATTATTGTTATTGTTTGCCTTTTTTGGTGTATCATAATGAACTCATAGATTTTAAAATGTTCAGTGTGTTTCACTCAATTGCAGTTATTTTTGTTCTCAAATTACTCATCTTTAGCCACTGGGAACCTCTCCAGCCTGGCTCTCCTGTCTTTTTAAAGAGAGCTGTGTTAGTCTTCGACACTTTATTTGCTTTCTGACACAACTAACTGCCTCAAGTTCATTGTATACATTTCCAACTCTAGTTCTGGAATTAGCCATTTCTCCAACAATTCCTTCTGCATTTTAGTGGAAAATAGTTTTTGGAGGCCACAGATTGGGCCTGAGGGATATTCGTTACTACCAGATTGTCATTGAATTTAGGCTTCTCAGTTGACAGAGCTAGGGCATATGTTGTCTTTTTTTTTTTTTTTTTTTTTTGTGAGAGAGAGAGAGAGAGAGAGTGCAAGCAGGGGAAGGGGAGAGAGAGAGGGAGACACAAAATCCAAAGCAGGCTCCAGGTTCTGAGCTGTCAGCACAGAACCAAATGTGGGGCTCGAACCCACAAACCACAGGATCATGACCTGAGCCAAATTCAGACACTTAACTGACTGAGGCATCCAGGCACCCGAAGAACATGTGTATGTTTTTTAAAGAAAAACTGTCATAGATTTAGACTGATATTTTCAATTTGAATTTAACATTAACTGCTTTACTTTACTTTTTAATATCTTAGTTTATACATTGAAAGTCTTGTCCCTAACTTTGTCCCCACACTAACATAATTATCTTTCCTTTAGTGTCTCTCTCATTCTCTGTCTCATACACAAAACATATATACATATGTCATATATATGTGATATAGTTAAAAATAGTTTTAAAATATAATAGTTTTAGAATAACACCAATATTACAACCAGCCATAAAACTAATAAATGAAATGTACTAAGATTTTGTTGTGGTTCAATTTCTCCTTGGAATATTGTCTATTAAGGATATTCATTTAAGAAGCAGTTTTCTAGATTTGGATAATTCTTTTCTCTATATGATTACACCAATGTGAAGTTCAGGCCATCTTCTCTTCATATCTCTCACACACTGGAAGTTTTAGCTCTCTGGTTTCTTCTGCATCCAGTTAAGACCTAATCTGAGGTCCCCCAGTAAGTGACTGCACTTGAATCCAGGCAGTCTGATGACAGTGCACTCGTACTGCACTAATACCTTGGTACTTCACTCACTGCACTAATACCTTGGTATTTTGCTGATCATAGATCTAGGTTTCCAAAGGACCTAGTAGAAGGATTTGAGTGGGGATGGTTGTGGGGGGAGGACTGAGCCAGATTATCAAGGCTCAGACCTCTGACAGTGACGGAGGTAAACACGGATGTGAGTAATGGGGTTAATCTGGCCACAGGGTCTCTTACTAGAACCTACTATGACTGCTTATTCTGCAGCCCTGGATGGTGTGGATACTGGGAAAGGCAGTTTCTTACCAGGAATATGAGGTGTTATGAAGGCTGCCAAGCTACTGGACTCTCATGTTTTCCTCTTCTCTTCTCTTGGGCAATTCTTACACATTCAACAGGCTTTAGTTTAAATGCCACTTCTAGGAAAACCTGTCCTTAACCCCCTCGGTATTATGTTGCAAAGCTCTGCTGTGCACTCCAATGTCATCCTATCCTAGAGCATTTTCCTCACCCACTAGGAGGCAAATTCCGTGAGGATAAGGTCCCTGTCTTGCTCACATTGTGTCTCTGTACTTAGCACAGTACCTGGCCAACAAAAGGCTCTCAAATATTTGTTAAATTAATAGGGTACATTAGATGAATAACTTACTCAACTGGAAAGGTCAGAACGGCTTGGCCTGCTCTACCTCTACCATCTTTTGTTTGTCTGTTAGGGCAAAACCAACACCAACATCCAAAGCCTAAAAAATTTAATATGAGAAAATAGGCTTTCTAAAATCTAAAGTTCATATCTCAGGGCTCCTGAATGGCGCAGTCGGCTAAGCATCCAACTCTTGATTTGGGCTTAGGTCATGATCTCGCGGTTCGTGGGATCGAGCTGGCAGATGAGAGCCTGCTTGGGATTCTCTTTCTCCCTCGCTCTCTGCCCCTCCCCCACTTGCTCTCAGGCTTGCTCTCTCAAAAAAAATTCACATCTCACACAGACATATGAAAATCCATGAGAAAAGTTAATACATTCAAATCTTTAAATTCAGGAGAGAAATAGTAAGCTTTAGGAGGCATTCAGAATAGAAAAAGAAATTGTCATTAGCCGTATGTTGTTGAACATTTGTGAAAGCAGCAGCTTTCAGCCGAATGGCCTGACCTAGATCTGTCAGGCCATATTTGGCTCTATATAAAACATGTCTTGTCTACTTAATTCTTGGAGAAAGAAAAATCTGCAGGCTTTTGAGTCACCTACACAGAAATAGAGCTTACTAAGAAGTTAAACAGTTATGTGCAAGATGCTTTGTTTTAATTTTATTGCCTTTTTGAATAGGTAATACACTCAGATGGTTTAAAATTCCAATGATATAAAATAGTGTACATGGAGTTTCCTTCTCAGTCCTATCCCTAATGATTCTGGTCCCCACAACCCTCCATACCACTAATAACCATTTTTTATTAGTATTTCTGATTTCCAATATTTATTTAAGCAGATGGGAGTAAATACGTTTGCATTTTTACTCCCCTCTTCACCTCCCTGTTTCCACAGAAGAGAGTATACTACAGATAGTATTCTGCACCCTGTTTTTTCCCTACATGTAACCTGATATTTTCATATCAGTACATAAAGAGCTTAATTTTTCTCTCCCCCCTTTTTTTAACACTTGCAATGTATTCCAAAAAATGAAGGGCCCACAGTCTAACCAGTGCCTTATTTATGGTATGTAGGCTGTTTCCAATCTTTTGCTCTTACAAACACTGCTGTAATGAACAATCTCAAACATGAAAGGGAAGATTATTTTAGACTAGTACAAATAAGAGTGGATTAGAGCATTAAATAGGCACAGTCTGGCAAATAGCTAACACTAATCCCTTTGTAGAACTGAGGAGTGTGATTGATTGAGGTAGGGGGCTGCTGTGGTCAGTTGAATAAGTAACGAATGACCAGGGAGATTTGTCCAGGGGAAAATTTGGACAGAAAAAATTTGAAAGTTTTTTCAAGTGAGATAAACAGAAGGTTTGGAGAGAACAACATCAGGTAGGGAGATTCATCTGTACAGCCCTAGGCCTTTAAATTTAATTAGATGTTTTTAGCCTTTGGAAAATAACATCCAGCTTGTCCTCAGGAAGATGGACAAATGATTAGAAAAGCCTATTCTTGGCTACTTCCCCTAAATTCCAACTTTTTTTTAGGAGGCCAAGATAAAAAGAGACTCCCTGCAGATAAGGCTCTGTCAATCTAAGTAGATGTGGTACAGCAGGCATTGTTGATGGCCTATCCAACACCCATCGCCCTCCATCCATAGGTATCTGGGTCAACAAGGGCTGGATAGAACAGCAAGCACCTGGGCAGGTAGTCCTTCAAACACCGTTCTTTAAATAACTGTTTAATATAGTGGAGCTGGGAAGAAACAGATTTAAAAAAAATTTTTTTTAACGTTTATTATTATTGAGAGACAGAGGGAGACAGAGCATGAGCAAGGGAGGGGCAGAGGCAGGGGGAGACACAGAATCCGAAGCAGGCCCCAGGCTCCAAGCTGTCAGCCGAGAGTCTGACACGGGGCTTGAACTCATGGACTGTGAGATCATGACCTGAGCTGAAGTCGGACGCTTGACTAAGCCACCCAGGTTCCCCAGGAAGAAACAGAGCTTCTATTAATACTTTACTGGAAACAAATTATCCTGAATTAATGTTCACTAATTGAAGTAGAGTCTGTATTTGTGAAAATATCAGCCCAGTCAGTTCACCTTTTCTGTAATCTGTCTCCTTTTCTAGCTCTCTTTTATGTTTGTTTGGTTTGGTTTTTAACTAGACAAGTTCTTAAAGGCACACTGAGGGGCTTTCAATATAGTTAACACAAAAGATCACACTATCGATGGGGCATCACTCATACATTATTTGGTTTTAGAATTTCTATTCTGCTTTCATTTTAGGGTTACTGCTTGTGGATGTTGCAGAAAAGTTTACTAGAGATGTAGGTCTGCCTTGGAAAGGAGTTGAGCTATTTTGTTTTTTTAAAATTTCCCCTCATGGGCATAGTTTGGAGGTGGCCACTTCACTTTTTTAATTTGTTCCAGTGATAAGCATCATTTTCTAGATCAGCATACCACAATGACTAAACTGGTTGCTCATCCCCGGATCTGGCTGTGGGTCACAGATTACACACAAGATAAGCACTGAGAGAGTGGAATGCAAAGTGGTGTGGAGCACAGAGGGGAAAAAACAATGCTTTTCTGTGGCTGGTTAGAAGGTAGTTTGTATAGTGGGAGAAAACATGGGGTTTTGAGCGAGAAAACAAGCCCAGCTACATAATTTGAAGAGCCCAGCACAAAAGGAGAATGTGGAGCCCCTTGTCACACAATGATCAAGCATCTCAAGGCAGGAACAGCAGAGTGTTAAACCAAGTATGGAAGTCCATACAAGTGACACGCCATGAAGCTGGCCCTGCCAGATGGGGCTTATGTTCAAACCTCTCTCCTGCTCCAGCACCACCCCCCCTCCCCCGCAGCAAAACTCTTTGGCTTTGGGAAAGTCACCCTCCCTGAGTCTCACTTTTTTCATCTGTAAAATAGTGAATCAGTTGGTATGTGGCTGAAATGAAAACCACTTGATACATGATAAGTTCACATTCCTCTTTCCTATTCTGTATTGTGGGCTCCATATCGATGTGAAATGTTGGGGTTCGGGAGTGAATGGTCAAGAAACAATTCTTGAGACATCTTCGGTGCAAAAAAGGTGGTTTAGTAAAGCACAGGGACAGGACTTGTGGTCAGAAAGAGCTACACTGGGATTGTGAGAAGTGACTGACTATATACTCTTAAGTAGGGAGAGGATTAGGATAGTGTAAGTCTCTAAGGAATTTGCAAGCCAAGGTTTCCAGGACCTTGAGGGGGCTAGCCGCTGTTAGGATAAGGTCATTTACTACTGACTAGTAAAATCTTAATCATGAGACCCTTCAGATGTGTATCAATGAGCCATATGTTCAGAGGAGGATTGCTAACATATATCTTGGGGGAAGGGTTTGTGGTGGTGGTGTAGAGATAAAGGAAGTTTCCAAAGGGATTTTTATACAGAAAATATGCAGGATCCTGGAGGTCAGGCTATAATGTCAAAAATAAGGTTGCCTTTTGCCCTTAGCCAAGTATTAAGATTGAGGCAGTTCAGTTCCTCCAGGAAGCTCACTCTGCCTGTCCCAAGTACTTGTCAATAGGCTGTAAGTTGTAAGGAATTTTAATTTTTTCCACATTTCTTTTACCTTTGGTTCCACATCAGGCTCTTCCATCAGTTTTCCAAGGCATCCATCTTTGACTTTCTCTTCTCATTACCCACTATCCTTTTAGTATCTTTCAAAAGGGTATTAGAGTCAACGTCACCGGTCAATATCTAATAATTGATGACTCACAAAGTGTCGATTTCATATCATACAACCTAATACAAATGCCTTAGCATGACTTTGAAAAGTAATGTCCTCAGACCCTGGCACCTGAGGCCCTTCTTTTGTGCCCATGTTTTAGGGGACACACGCCCCTGTCCCCCTACCTTACCCACCCCTGCACTCTTCCAGACACATGCTTCCCTACCACAAAAGGAGTCCCCTCTGCTAAGTCCTCCAACAGACCACACTTCAGTATGGGAGCACCAGGATTCCCTCGTTTTCAAAACCCACCTTGCCTCTGCACAGAAGCTGCCTTCTCCACAAGCATTGGGCATAAAACTTTGGGTGAGCTACACCACCACCCCAGAGCCTGCTGAGCCAAGTGGACCAACCTTGGACTCACTGAAAGACATTGGGGGTGTTGGTGGGAGAAAGGAAGGGGTGCTGGTGCACATGCGCACCAGGCCCCTTGCAAACCACAACCACCCAAACCTGGCTGGAAGAGGAAGGCTCTTCTGTGGCTATGTTTCTAGGCTTGCCCCCTCCTCCCTTTTCTCCCCCCCCCCCAATATAAGGGGTCTGCCTGGCTTTCTAGGCTCCCAGTATTCTGTCCACAACCTACTCTTCCAGTTTTATCCGTAGACATGCTTCTCTGAACCTCTTCCCAACTATTTATGATGTCCCCAAATATCCTGCACATTTTTTAAAAACCTCTGTGGTTTTCTACATGCTGTCTCAAATCTTTTTCTCCACAGATGAAATTCTACTAGTTATTTAAGAACCAGCTTACATGTCAACTCTTGTGTTGGTTATCCCTGCCAATTAATCCTCTCTACCTTCCTGACCTTTAACCCCAGGCAGAGTTAGCTACTCTGTGTGCGTGTGTGTGTGTGTGTGTGTTTTACCCACTGTGATCTCATAACACCCCCTGTGAAAATACATCACACTATATATAACTACTTTGTTTTGTGTATATAATTGCTTTATGTGCCTAGACTAGACTGTGTGAGAGCTCTGCCAATGCAGAAAAGATATTTCTTCATGCTTATTCTAAGTGCCTAACCTCTGAATTTGGCACTCAGTGGACAGTCAAGAAATTGTTCAATGGGGTTCAATGGGGTATGTCATCAAAATCCCAGCTTTCACAGGGACCAAGTCACCTTGAAAAAATTACTGAATCCCAGTTTTTTCTGTTTTGAAATAGAAATAAACATAATTACCTTCTCAAAAGGCCCTATGGATTAAATAAAGCCAGCCATCCAAAGGGCTTCAGCACAATGACAAATAGTATGAGCTCAACAGTGACAAACATGATTAAACTAGCTCCTATATTCTGATCCTTGGTAATATGTAAGAAGTAAATAGTCCTTTCAGGCCATCAGTGTGGTTTCTTGGAATTTGTATTTAATATCACAATCTTAGTAGGACTATGAGAAAATAGGTTTAAAAAACTGCCTGAGGTAAAGTAACACTGGAAAATTGCTTATTAAAAAGATTCCAAGGGGCGTCTGGATGGCTCAGTTAGTTAAGCATCTAATTCTCAGGTCATGCCTCAGGTCATGATCTCATGGTTTGTGAGATCTGAGCCCTGCATCAGGCTCTGAACTGACAGTGTGGAGCCTGCTTGTGATTCTCTCTCTCCCTCTCTCTCTGTCCCTCTCCTGCTCGCATGCTCTCTCTCAAAAAATAATTTTTTTAAGATAGCAAGTAATACTTTTTAATAAATCCAAATTGTTAGGTAACTCTTGGGACTCTTGGCCCCTGTGAGGTAAGAAAAATACTATATTACTGTGGGAAACAGAACACCATAATGACCATAGGCCCATATTCATTCAGGGTCCAAGATCTCTGAGAAAACTGGAGATCATAAGGTTAAAAATAACCTGAAAGGACTTGAGTGAATTGCCCTTGGAAAATGTGGTCTGTTCTTTAGTATGCAGATAGGGATGTTTTGCTTAAAGAAAGCCAGATGTATATAGCACAGTGCATTCACTCCCTTCTTTGTCTTTGCTTCTATGGTAAAGATTTTTATCGGAACATACATATCTGCAAGTCTGCTCTCATTCGCAAGTACACAGTACGTATGATGGATGAATCAGATGTACATTGTTGACATGCTTTGCTAAGCGTCTGTTGTTAATCATTGCTGATCTGTTTTCCCTGAAAACGTATATAAGAAGATCTACAATAAACCTCAGTGCCTTGGGCTGTTGGCTTGGGGTCTCCTGTGCCTTGCTATACTGTCCTCTCTTTTTCTCAGTTCCTCCACCCCCTCCCAGGTCCACGGCCCTTTGAGGTCGACATATTACAATCTATTTTGAGGGGTATTCATAATAATGTTTCTATATCAACTAAAAACAGGGATATAAGCACTAAGTATATTTTTATAACTACCTCTTTAAGAATTTTCTATAAATATATATAATAACTATTATGTTTGTATGCATCTACATATTTAGGTATTCCTAAAACATGCTGTTAAGTATACATATATATATTTTGTTTAGATGTTTGGTTGTTTTTTTTTTTTTTTTGAGAGAGAGCTGGGGAGGGGGAAAGGGAGAGGGAGAGGGAGAGGGAGAGGGAGAGGGAGAGGGAGAGAGAGAAGCCTAAACAGGCTTCACACCTAGCATGGAGCCCAATGCAGGGCTTGATCCCAAGACCAGGAGACCATGACCTGAGCTGAAATCACGAGTAAGACACTCAACTGAGCTACCCAAGTGCCCCTAGATGTTTTGTTTTTTTTTAAAGGAAAAGTTAATTGCAAGGAAATATGCTAATAGAAACAAAACAATCACTTTGCATTGCTTTATGTATCGTACCCAGTTTGCTCTGAATGTTACCTAAATTGGGGCCTTTTGTCTGTTAGCACATTATGTAATATTAAAGGAAACTACTGATATTTGCAACCTTGTACCTCTATATCCTGTTTTCATTAAGGGAAAAACCCAAGAAAATGGAATGTGATCTCAGCTTCCAGGAAAAATACAAACTGGTTGATTTCACTTATTTGAATCTTATTGCTCATATAGAATGACTGTAATAAAGTTTGCCTGCTTTGGTAAAGAACTTACTGATTTCAATCTTTGTTTTCCAAACTAGTGCAAGTAAAATAAAATCAAAAGGATACTGCTGTAAAGCAGATGAAGCAAGCAACTGTTTGGCCAGTTGCAAAATATGACACTTTTTTCTGCCAGCTCTCTATGCTATTATCATGCTATTAACTGTTACAGTTTATAACTTAAACTATGGGAGACTACAAGCCTACCTATCTCCAAGGGGGAACTATACTAAATTACTTTCACCATAGTACATTTCATTGCATTTCAGATTCCCTTAAGCCCATAGGAGCTAATTTAAAATCTTAGGATATACGAAGATATCTGAGGTTGAGAATGAATAGGTTATGAGGAAGGTAGAGATAATGATAGCAAACTTTGGAGGATTTCAAAGGCACAGAAAGAAGTCAGGTAAATCTTGTGTATTCTAGGTGGTAGGACTGAAAATCAGTGTTAGCGTTACAATAGTAATAACCACAAGATCATAGTAAAGCAGCTTTTCTTCTTCCTATTGTGCTTAAAAGTATAATACACATAATGCTAAGGCACAAATATTTCAATTCTAAACTAGAGGAAAGAGGAAACAGAAGCTTCCTATGGGAAGAGATGGCGGAGTTTGGCGTTGAGTTCTCTCTCCTTGCTTAAAAGGCCCAGGCTGTGCTTTTTGAAGGCTTCAGACTGCAGCCTGAGTTCATCATAGGCCTTCTGGATCCCATCGATCCTGCGCTGAAGTTCTCGTACTCTCAAGTTACTGTCCACGGCCACGGCCTCCTGTTCAAACCTCTGTAGTGCATGCCTTCTGGCCACATCTGCTGTCTCCAGCTTCTCCTCAAGCTGGCGGATCTCCGCTTGCTTGCTCTGAAGCGCCCTGCCCCTTTCCATGGACAGCTGCAGCAGCTCATCTTTCTCGCGAGTGACCGTCTGCAGTCTGGCCTGCAGCTCCTGCTTCAGGCTGCCGTGAGCTTGCTCCGCCGCGGCCATCTGCTCCGCGATCTGCTGGTGCTGCTGCTGGAGGCTCTGCAGCTGGCTGTGCAGCTGCTCTGTCTCCTTGGCGTGGGCACAGGCCTGCCGGCTCTGCAGCTCCAGCAGCTCTTTCTCTCTGGCTTGTGCCTGGCGGGCATCCCGAGTACACCTCTGTTTCAGGGTCTCCAGCTCCTTGGAGAGGGCCTCGCTCCGGGCGGTGAGCTGGCGCACTTTGGCCTCCTGGTCCTTCAGAGCCTGGCTGAAGAGGCTGTCATTCTCCAGCCTCAGTTTCTCATTCTCCTCCCTGAGCTTGACGTTCTGACTCTTGTGTTCATCCTTGAAGCGGATCATCAACTCGTGGTTGGCTGCCAGGGTCATAAAGCGTTCCTCCAGCTTCTGGGCATGCTCGCTCACGGCCTTCAGCTTCTCAGCCTCCAGCATCCTCTTCTCCTCCAGCTCTGTGTTGAGCAGCTCCAGGATCTGGCAGCGCTCCAGGGCCTCATCTGACCTCCGCTTCAGGATGCAGATGAGCTGGGACTGCTCTTGGATGCGGGAGCAAAGCATCGCCTTCTCGCTCTTCTCCTCCTCGGACAGTCCCCGGAGATTCGCCAAGGCCTCCCTCAGACCGCCCAGTTCCTTAAACTCCATCTCCTCTTCCTGCTTTTCTGGTTTTTTGTCTTTCTTATCGAAGGGTTCTTCAGTATGTGGAGTGTCCATCCTGACAGCCTTTTCTTCCTGAGGCATAGGTGCTGCTCTTCTCCACTATCGGCTGACTACACAGCCTTTCGCCCTCAGATTCAAAAGCCTCGGAGTGTTGCTAGGGACTCCCAGCGCTCTCCAGCAGTTGCTTTTTCCAGTAAGCAGCCCTGTGATTGGTGGACAGGTCCTCAGAATGCCGTGAAGGAACAGGGAGATCTGAGGGACTGGAGAACCAATCTGTGCTTGCCTTTCTAACAAATCACAGCTCTCTGCTCCCAGCCCAGCATCTGGCCTATACTGTACAGAGAAGAGATGCCAGGCCCACTGGGTTTTCAGCCAGCATCAGGGTGCAAAACAAACAAACAAACCCGACTCCACCTAATTTCTGGGAGGAGTAAATAAATCAAGCTGCCTGTGACATATTTTTCCTCCATCTCCCCCCTTCACTTGTCATGAGAATAAATTACTCTGTGGAAACACGTTTGCTCCTTAGAAATGTGTCATCCATAAATACAAAGTAGCAGTGGTGCTCTGGGAGCCAGGATCCTGAGTGGCTGTGAGTTGAACCTATAATGTTTAACACAGCTCAGTACAAGAGCAAACCCCAGTGAAATTTCTTTAGTTTCCCTTCCTATTGTCCCCGGCTGGGAATACATCTTATTAGATATTCAGCTTTCCCTGTTTCTACTCAATGGCAAAATAAGGTTATAGAAAGAAGCTTAATGAACAATATAGATGTGCTGAACATTAAAACTGAAAGAAAGATCCAGATGAGGCTTGCTATCATATACCAAAGTCAATTCCAGATTAAACAGTTAAATATAACAAGTAAATTAAAGTGTTCAAAATGGAAACAAAGGAAACACAGGTAAGAATAAAACCTTAAAATAAGAATAAAACCTGCAGAAAGGACTGTTAGTTTATTCATTATGTAAAAGAGGAGTAAGGAAAAGCTTAATTGGACTTTGCCGAACATCTCAAGTTACTTATAACTTTTTAAATTGTGAGCTCTGAGGTCTCTCCAACCCCTTGTTCCTTAGGACCTGCTTGACATTTTACTTCCTAGTCCTTCCCAACTACTGATGTTCCCCTAACCAACCAGCTCTCTGGCCTTGTTTGTGCGTGTTCTCTCTGCCTGGAATGCCTTTTCCCACCTTGTCCTTTGTTACTCTACTCACTTATTGAGCATCAATACTCAGTTGAGAATCATCTTCTCTGTGAAGCCTTTCCTGGCCCCCACATGTAGAATTGACTGCTCACCTCTTTTGGTGCATCCACTGGAGACTTTTCACAATTCTAATGGAAACTGTGAAAGCCTTATTGCACTCATGGCTCACCTGCCTGCCTCCCCCTATTAAGCCCTGAGATCATTAAGGGCAGGGGCTGTGACTGTTCCATCATTGATACTTGACAAGTGCCTGGCACCTTGGGGAGGCTTAAATAAATGTGTGGTGAATAGATGTTGAAGGCAAATTTCAAAAACCAGGAAAAATATCCACCATAAAGATGACAGATGATAATTTTATATTTTTATACAGCCTGAACAAATAAATAAAGCATTAACATCTAAAAAGAGAAACAAATTCACAGATGAAGGGGGGAAAATGGGCAAGGATTGAACCCCCTCAGTGATCCTATAAGTTAAAGTTAGATACCATTTCATCCATCAATTTAGTCACAATTTCCCCCCTATTTTAAGACTACCCAGGACTGGTGAGGGTATAGTGAAATAGGTACTCTCACACTATTGGTGAAAATCAGTTGACAGCACATATTGAGGACTAAAAACATTTTTATGCTTTTTAAACTAATGATTGCCCTTTTGGGGGAGAGTTTTGCTTAGGAAATAATCCAAAAGATAAAGTTTTTCACTGCAGTGTGGTTTATAACAACTAAAAGTTGGAAACCTCAATGTCCAAAAAAGAGAAAATGTTAAGAAATTATATTTTCTTAGGATATTATGCAGCTATTAAACATTACCATGCTTGTAAGTAATTTAATGGCATGGAAATTTTTATGCTAGAAATATAAGTGAAAAAAGAAAGATAAAAATCTTAAAATTCAGAATGATCCTAGTGACTATTGCTATGACCACTGCTTCTGGTGTTCGGCCTTCATCTCTCAAGTCATGATGATCAGGAAAAAGCCTGAGTGTCATTGTAGATGTTGGATGGATTTTCAAATGCTTCAGATTTCACCAGAATGAAAACAGATGAGAAATAATCTGATCTTTGGTCTCAGAGATCAGGGTCTCATGTCTGTAAAGGGAAAGCAATGTTGGAAGACTAGGAAATTTCCTGAACTGAAATTTTAATAACTACTTAAATTGTAGGATATTGAGGTTTTATGAAAGTGGATTCCAAAGACTTCACAAATATGAATTAGAGGCGCCTGGGTGACCCAGTCAGTTGAGTGTCTGACTTCAGCTCAGCTCATGATCTCACGGCTCATGAGTTTGAGCCCCACATAAGGCTCACTGCTCTAAGTGCGGAGCCTGCTTCAGATCTTCTGTCCCTCTCTCTGGGCCCCTCCCACACTTGGTGCTCACGTGTGCTCTGTCTCTCTCAAAAATAAATATCAAAAAAAGTGAACTAAACTTATTTGTATTTCCCCCTCATTCCTCTTCTTTTCCTTAAATTTCAAGCTCATACACTGAAATGGAACTTACAAAGTTGAGACAAGTGAGTAGAAAATTAGAACAGTCATC
Source organism: Neofelis nebulosa (assembly GCF_028018385.1). NCBI lineage: Eukaryota > Metazoa > Chordata > Mammalia > Carnivora > Felidae > Neofelis > Neofelis nebulosa. Next base: position 46,970,766 of record NC_080791.1, on the reverse strand, counting down.
TTCATATAAAAAAAAAAGGGTCACAGATATATTGAATGTATTTGCTGATTACCACATATGGTTGTCTGATGTAGTAAAGTGAATTCACAGAATATATTTCCTAAGAAAAGAAAACACGACAGAAAAATACTCAGTGTTAACAGCAGTTGTTTCTTGAGGGATAAGCTTATGGATGCTTCCCCTACCCCCCTCCACCTTTCTATGCCCCCTGCACGTAGTGAATGCTTGGTGACATTTGTTGATTAAGTAGATTTTCCACATTAAAAATTGGTTACATTTCTATCTTAAAATTATTTTAAAAAACTAAGTCCATAGATAACTTGTCAAGTCTGAGAATCTCACAAGACCCTAATCAATATTCATTTACCTATTTACTCAACAAACAGCTACTAGGTATAGTGTGGTGCTAGAGGCTAAGTATACATTAATAAATTAGATACCATCTCTTTTCTGAGAGAACTTCCATTTAGTAATAATGACTCTGGGCTCCTCTCTGCCATGGTTGTTTTCCTTGCTCTACCATTTTTTCCCCCACCTACCTTTGATCCTGAAATTGTCCAATATATTTCCTCCCCAGAAGTTCAAAGCCTAAAACTGGGCTGATGCTCTCCCTAGTGGTGACCAATGAGTCCCCTCCACTTGCCTGTAAGTCTTTTAATGTCTGTTTTTTTTTTTTGAATCTACTATCTCCAGAGTTCTTCTATATAACCTGCACAGTACTAGGCACTTGTACATCTTCTCCCATTTAATTCTAACAATATTCTTGAAAGGTAGGCATTAGTATATACATTTTATAGTTTGCAGGGAACAAAGAAACGAAGGCACAGAGAGGTTGAACAAGTTACCCCATGTCACCCCGAGTGGTAGAGCCAGAATTCAAACCCTGATCATTTGGATACCAAAGGTGCTTCTACTGACCACTCTGGTGTTTTGCAGGTCAGGGATCTGAGAATAGGAGGAGGCAGGCAGTCCCAGTCCTAGATGGGGAGACACTAGGACCAATCACAGTGTTTCAGAGCTGCTGGCTGCTGGGAGGTGGCTGAGCAGGCAACTGAAAGAAGGGCTGAGAAAGAGCTGGCCCCGTGAAGTGGCAGGAGCTGGAACAGGATCTGTACTTTCGACCTGGGAGCTAGCTGCGCCTCCACTCAGCTCGTGCCCCTCCTTGTGGTCAGAGCAGGATCAGGAAATAGAGCTAGACTACACATCTCGCTAAAAGACCTTGAGAGACCACGGGAAGGGGGTTCTAAGTTAGCCGCTCTTACTGGGCAGAAGTTTCTCACGTGTTTCAAGTGGATAGAGGTTCTAACATCTGTTCAGAGGAGACAAGCACACTAGTCATTTTCAGTGATGTTTCCTAGACACCTGTCGTAAGGTTTCACACTCCTGACCATCCAGACCCCGCCTAACCTACAGTGCTTGTTTTGAGAAAGGCAAGCAAGTTGGGTCCTAAGGAGGAGTCATGCTTTATATCCTAAAATGACCCAAAAAATGTCTCTGTGGAAAACTTTTCAAAAATAAATATTAACATATCTTCAATGCTTTTCAACTACTTCTTTAAAAGAAAAACTTCCACTTTCAACAACGTGGTCAAAGCATCTCACTCAGAGGAAATGATGTCCAGAGTTACAGTAAAGACTCGAGAAATATTAGCTTACCAATTCTTTAGCCTTGCTGGGAATTTAAGATTTTAGGACTTCTAACATGAAGTATCTCATTTAAAATAAGAAGTCTATTTAACTTGACAACACAATTAAATCATATCATAATTTCTTCTAAGGGTTTTTACAAAATACTGTATGAAAATTATACATAGGAAGCAAAGTTTAACAATTTACATTCTAATTAAAACTTTGTTGCAAAACATGCCTGTGACCACTCTCATGCTAATTTCATATAGTAGAGTTACAGGAAAACCAGAATCTTATATATGCAAGGTTTTTGGTTTTTTCACATAGTCTATGACAAAATACAGGGTTGAGAGCTTGGGAGAAAATTAAGCCAAAAACTGAATTCCACCTATGAGCCAGGAGGTGGCACCAAAGCACATCTGAGACTTTGACATTGGGGGCCGGGTGGAAAGCAGTTTCAAAGGCAGAAAGAAATACATGCAACAAATTCAGTCTCAATTCCCTAACACGGAATTCCATATCATAATAGAGTTTATAGAGTATATCGTTTTCTTATGGTCAAATTCTTTATCATCACTGATATTCTCCCTCCCCCCCCCACTTCTTATAGGAGTGTTTTTCTGTCCCTCTTTTACAAAAACTATACATTTTCAGTTCCTGCAAGGGTTTTCAACCACTGAGAAGCAGGCCCTCCAAACCGTCGCACAAAATTGTGGTGTGAAACACACAACAGCAAACTAGAAAATGTTGCTCGTTAACACCACCCCATATTTAATATTTTTTGATAGCGTTTTCTCTGAAGCCTCAGTACCATTTGATTTTGCTAGCTTTCTCAAATATCTTCTTTGATGTTGAGGGCACAAATAAGTTAGACTGTTTATTATCATTTAAATCTCTTGGGCCTTGTAACCAAAGAAGCACATGCAGGTTGACTTGAACATGCTGTGTGGCATCCGTTAGTGGAAATAGGTAGCAGGTGAGAACTCTGTCCACACAGTCAGATTTTCAAGATCAGATTCCACCTGCTTAGTGGTTTTTAGTGGAGGAGCCAGTCGATGTTGAGTTCATTTTGAAATCTTGGCAATTAATAGCATTCTGAGAGGCAAGGTTGCTTCAATCCAAGTGTTGGGGGAATTCACCATCTTTTCCCAGAGAGCAACTTCCTCTGAAGTAGAGTCCATCCAATCCACTTCAGTGCCATAGCTTTTACCTGGTGGGGGGGGGGGGGCAGAGAAAGGAAGCTTTGCATTTAGAAAGGAATTGTTCATTAGAGGCAGCAAGGAAGGTCATTCCCTCATTATAATCACCAGTGGAATACAGCTAGGAAGCATTTTAATATCATCAGGAGGGCAACTCTGGGGCTCAATCAAAGAAAGAGCTGTTTAGTCACCTGAGCTAGCTGACAATCTGTCAGGGACATAGTGGGGTAGTAGGGAAGAGGCCTGGCACTGGGATGGAGGTGACACTAGATAATCTCTAAGGAAGTGTGGTTTGGGGTTTTGTGTCTAAGAGACTCGACTTTGAATCTTGGCTCTGATGCCTATTAGCTGTTACTTCATTTCTTAGAACATCAGTTCCTCTGGAGATAACATAGTAACGACTCATAGAATTTCTGTGAGGATTAAATGAAATAATATAATCAAAGCACTCAGTACAGTGACTACTGCTCCACAAATGTTAATTGCTATCATTATTTAAAGCATCCTTTTTGTCATAAAAGGATATAAATATTTTTCAGGGAAGAGTAGTGATGAAGGATTTTCTGTATCCCCCCACATACTGTAACTTAAGCTCTGTGTGGACAGACACTACATCCTGTTAGTCTTCATATCTAGAGCCCTTGGCATAAAGCCTGACATTCCTTCATTCATTCATTTCATTACACTTAACAGAAATAGAATATCTGTTTTCATAAGGAAGAAGTAAAGCAACAAGCAGACAAACCTCTACTGTCTCCAGAAGCACTTGGCTCATAGAGAATTAAAAACGTAACAGACATTACCTGTTCCAAAGCCAATCCGAAGACCACCCAAAAACTGGTTGGTTAATTTGTAATGGTCCCAGACAGTAAGCTCTACACAGGCTTCTGTCAGATCTTCAGGCCTGAAACCATCATACACCATGGTGTGGTTGAAGACAGGGTTGGTGGTTTTCCCTACAGCTCTTGTCTTTTGGCGACTTTTCCTACTTGTATCTGGAAGGATGATACTACAAAAGAAATCATTGTGAAAGCATTTTACTAAGACGGTGAACATTTACACCTTAAGTGTACTTCAACACAGCTAGTGAAGACTGGCAGAAGGATATAGAAGAAGAAAAAGAGTGTAGAGAGGCAGTGGTGGTGGCGATGGTGATGGTGGCGGTGGGGATGATTGGTGGTGGTCATGGTGGTGGTGGTGGTGGTGGTGGTGGTGGTGATGGTGATGGTGATGGTGGTAAGGATGGGGGTGGTGGTGGTTGTCGTGGTGGTTGTCGTGGTGGTGGTGGTCATGGTGGTCATGGCGATGGTGATGGTGGTTGTGGTGGTCATGGTGGGGGTGGTCATGGTGGTGATGGTAGTGGCGGTGGTGTTGGAGAATATTATGGGGATGGTGGTAGTGGTCATGGTGGTGGTGAGGATGGTGGTGGTTGTCATGGTGGTGATGGCGATGATGGGGGTGGTGATGGTGGTTGTGGTGGTCATGGTGGGGGTGGTCATGGTGGTGATGGTAGTGGCGGTGGTGTTGGAGAATGTTATGGGGATGGTGGTAGTGGTCATGGTGGTGGTGGGGATGGTGGTGGTTGTTATGGTGGTGATGGCGATGATGATGGGGGTGGTGATGGTGGTTGTGGTGGTCATGGTGGGGGTAGTCATGGTGGTGATGGTAGTGGCGGTGGTGTTGGAGAATGTTATGGGGATGGTGGTAGTGGTCATGGTGGTGGTGAGGATGGTGGTGGTTGTCATGGTGGTGGTAGTGGTGGTGGTGGTCATGGTAGTGATGGCGATGATGATGGGGATGGTGATGGTGGTTGTGGTGGTCATGGTGGGGGTGGTCATGGTGGTGATGGTAGTGGCGGTGGTGTTGGAGAATATTATGGGGATGGTGGTAGTGGTCATGGTGGTGGTGAGGATGGTGGTGGTTGTCATGGTGGTGATGGCGATGATGATGGGGGTGGTGATGGTGGTTGTGGTGGTCATGGTGGGGGTGGTCATGGTGGTGATGGTAGTGGCGGTGGTGTTGGAGAATGTTATGGGGATGGTGGTAGTGGTCATGGTGGTGGTGGGGATGGTGGTGGTTGTTATGGTGGTGATGGCGATGATGATGGGGGTGGTGATGGTGGTTGTGGTGGTCATGGTGGGGGTAGTCATGGTGGTGATGGTAGTGGCGGTGGTGTTGGAGAATGTTATGGGGATGGTGGTAGTGGTCATGGTGGTGGTGGGGATGGTGGTGGTTGTTATGGTGGTGATGGCGATGATGATGGGGGTGGTGATGGTGGTTGTGGTGGTGATGGTGGGGGTGGTCATGGTGGTGATGGTAGTGGCGGTGGTGTTGGAGAATGTTATGGGGATGGTGGTAGTGGTCATGGTGGTGGTGGGGATGGTGGTGGTTGTTATGGTGGTGATGGCGATGATGATGGGGTGGTGATGGTGGTTGTGGTGGTCATGGTGGGGGTGGTCATGGTGGTGATGGTAGTGGCGGTGGTGTTGGAGAATGTTATGGGGATGGTGGTAGTAGTCATGGTGGTGGTGGGGATGGTGGTGGTTGTTATGGTGGTGATGGCGATGATGATGGGGGTGGTGATGGTGGTTGTGGTGGTCATGGTGGGGGTGGTCATGGTGGTGGTGGCAGTGGTGGCAGCATCCTGCTGGAGGTACTCTTCATTACTCTTCATTACAGTGGACCAGACTTGCTTTGAATCCTGACTCTGCCATTTATTGGTTGTGTATTGTAGGAAAAGTCACTTAATCTCTCACTTGCTTCATCTTTAAAATGAGAATGGTGATACCTAATTCGTAAGGTTAATGTTATAATTACATATGAAGGAAACAACTTAGTTCAGTGCTTTCAATTAGTAAGTGCTTAACATGGTAGCAATTGCTTGAGGATTCCTTTATAATTTGGAAATATGATCTAGTCCTGATTATCTCTTTTCTGGTTTTTTTTTTTTTTAATTTTTTTTTAACATTTATTTATTTTTGAGACAGAGAGAGACGGAGCATGAACGGGGGAGGGTCAGAGAGAGGGGGAGACACAGAATCGGAAGCAGGCTCCAGGCTCTGAGCTGTCAGCACAGAGCCCGATGCGGGGCTCGAACCCACAGACTGTGAGATCATGACCTGAGCCGAAGTCGGCCGCTTAACCGACTGAGCCACCCAGGCGCCCCTATCTCTTTTCTGTTTTTAACCTACCATACCTCTTATAAATATAAGAAGGTCTGAAAGTTGTCTCAGAATGAGAGACTGCCCTGAGCTGAAAAATCTTACCAGCTGACATCTATGAATAATATATAGAGAGAAAGTCACAAATAATGTCATATAAACTTAAACAGCTACAACTGGTCTTCTGAAAGAATAGGTATAGATAAAATCAGTCAGGGGGGCTAAGAGAGCACACTAATAGCTGTTTAGACACTGCTGACTTGATGCCAGGCATTTATATATATAACAGAGAAAAAAGTTTGCCACTTAAAAATTCAAATTAGGGGTTCATATCACAGGTCCTTCCAGAATGTGTTGCCATTGTCCTAAGTTATTTCATTCAAACCATGAATGATGAGTTTCAGCACCACAGGTATGGAGACTTGAAACCAACCAGCAAAGTCTGGGCTATGGCAGAGATGAGAGAGGCAGAGTTATCAATGCTGTTACCATTTAACAAAAGAATTTAGATGGTTGCCCCTTAGCAGAGGTAGATCGAGACATTCCTTCACCCAGATGTGCACTTCTCCAGTTGTAGGAAGCTTTTTACCTATAATTGAAAAAGGGCAGAAAAGAAAATTTCACTGCCATTCCTCTCTTGGCAATACTGCATCCAAAGATGCAGTCTGGAACAGTGATGCTAGCTAGAGCTTGATGATATGATCCTAATTGGCTAAATTTATACATTCTTAACTAAATCTTCCCTAGTCTGGCTGCACTGAGCTCAGATAACTCTATGCAAATAATTCATATTGATTCCAAGTGCAGAGTACTATCATTATTTCTGGGTTTGGCTTGTTTCAAGATAAATTATAGAGATCAGGTATGTAAATCATCCATTTACAGTTATATTCAAAACACCTCAGTGAAATGCATATTCCTTTCAAATATTGTTAATGGGAGGCATTTGAAACATAATGAGTATAAAGTAACCAAAACAGGTACTGGCTAAGTACAGCCACTTTTCTTGTTAAATGTGGTTACACACTTTGTGACAATATTGCGTACACACATAATAACTAGGGTTATGGTCAAGGAATTCTGAGAAGTTGGCTTACTCTTTAGTTGTTGGCTAGGCTGGGTGCACATGGACAGAGGACCACTACCATATTTTTCTGAATGGGTTAACCTAATTAACCAACAGGAATTTAATGAGCATTTATTATATGCTCAGCCCTATGCTAGTAATATCATTGGATGCAAGGAACATAAGAAATCTATGTCCTCGGGAAATGTTTACACTTAAAAAGAGTAATTCAAATAAAAACTATAAAAATGTAACACAGAATGAAATGCCAAGTTATAACTATAGTGTTCTAGGTGATGATGTGCTCAACGAGGGTGAATGCATATAGCCAGGAAAAGCTTTATGGAGAAGATGGGGCCTCATCTAAGACTTGGATAGGTTGAGAGAGGAAGCCACTCCAGAGAAGAGAAACTACATGAACAAAAAATCAGACAAGGTGGAGCCCATCACAAAACATCCTCTCCTTTGCCCCCTGCTCCCACCAAGAAATGATAGTGGTGGAAAACAGACTGGCAGAATTTCTATGCATGTGGACCATAAATGATAGGATAGAAATTATATATTTTAAAAATCTGCCTTTTAGGAAGATCCAGAAGTAACAAAATGGTGGTTTGGCAGCCATATGGACCTAAAGATATCTTTTACTTGCCCTCCAATTCTTTTTTTCTTTTTTTTAACCGAATTAGAATGCTTTTTCTAGTTCAATCACTGCCCTTACCATCCAAGATTTCTTTCATGCCACTGGTTTCACAGCCTGGTTACTGAAAGCAGTTGAGTTGCAACCTCTGATTTCAGTCATAACATTTATACAGATTCTTAAGGAGAAAAACTTGGGGAACTTGCTTAGGAAATAAATGGCAGGCATTCATTTCTTGCTAGTCTCTTGCTCCTTAACTGGGCTGGAGACCTGAGGCCCTAACATCAAGGATGCAATTAGGAATCTTGAGGAAAAAGCTTTCAGTCCTGCTGAGACCTTAAGAATGGGGAACCAATACACTCTTACTTCCTAAGGGCTCCATATGAATTTGTCTAATTCTTGCCTGTGAGGAACACCCAGGCTCCATTCTGAATACGGGAAAGGCCATCCACACTGTGCAGATACACCCAGTAAGTCTTGGGTAAGACTAGAAATCAGTGCTCTAGGTGATTTTGATGCAATATTTGGGAACCATTTCTTAAGCATAAGTGATTTATTACGGAGATGCTAAACAATGATTTCTACTATTGATATTCATCACTTCCAGCTGAGATCATACCAACCCTCACACTGGGAACAATAAAAAAAAAAAAAAAGAAAAACTTTTGGAGAGTGAGGTGATAATTCAAACAAGGATTGTAAACTAGAGAATTTTGGAAACTGAACATTTTTTTTTCCATGGAACCAGAAGGTAGAATGGTGGTTATCAGGGGCTGGGAGAAGGACATAGTGAGGCTGAAGTTTAAAGGGTACAGAGTTTCAGATATGCAAGATGAAAAAAGGTCTAGAGATCTGCTTTATAACAATGTGAATATGCTTAATCCTACAAAAGGTACACTTCAAAATGGTTAAGATGATAAATTTTATATTATGTGTTTTTACCACAATAAAGAATTATCAACTATAAATTGACTCATCTGGTCCATATAATTACTAAGTTAATAATTTTGCCTAGGGTTTCACCTTTGAAAATATCACAGAGTTCAAAGAAATCCTTGGAGAGGGAAGGGATCGGGAAAGGACATAAATCTGTATGGAAAATCATTACATACCAGGAATTGGATCTGGAACATACTGGAGAGCTAACTTCATTTCACCTCTGTTTTCTGCTTCAAGGGCAACTGGTGCTGTCTGGAAAATGAAGGACACTGTCAGTAAGTGTGAGACACAAACTATTTTACTCTGTTGATATTGTGTTATAGGACAACAAATGCCCGTTTCTGTGAGTATGTATCACCCATGAGTGCCCTGAATTAACATTTCCATCAAAGCTAAACTCTTGCTTTTATATCTGGGAAAGCCATACTGTGTATCTTGGAAAGACTTGCTTGGTACCCAGAAAATATCTCAAGGCCTTTAGTCTCAGAGATAGTAAAGAAATCAGAATGGCTTTCTTGGACAGAGAAGAAATGTTCTGGGATGCTTTGGTTTTTATAAAAGCACATAAATTTTGTTGGTCACCCAGTCAGACATAAAACTATTTATTTGAGTTACTCTTTCTTTGAGTAAGAAGAGTGTGGGGAAAGTCTGGGGGAAGAAAAGCCAAACATTACATTTCCAAAGCTGCATTAACCTGATCATTTCAGATCACATGGTTTGACGTCTGTAAGAATAACAAAGACTGGACAATAATTTTAAAATGTGTATCTATTATTTTCAAGTATAAGAGAGCTGGTTTCACTTTCAAATTCTGGTCCTTTAGAGCCTTATTGCCAAAACATAGCTATGCATCAGAAACCTAAGGGTTAGTTTAAAATGAAAAGCTTTTGACATCTTCTAAGGAATTCACACCCAGTGAGTCTTGGGTAAGACTAGACATCAGTGTTCCAGGTGATTTTGATGCAATATTTGGGAACCATTTCTTAAGCATAAGTGGTTTAATATGGAGATGCTAAACAATGATTTCTACTATTGATATTCATCACTTCCAGCTGAGATCATACCAACCCTCACACTGGGAGCAATAAAAAAAAACTGGATTAAACAAATTTATTTGAAGGAATTAATGAATTATTATCATGACTCAAATGGAGAACATCTTTGAGTCTGACATTCGTTGCTTTTCACTTTGAGGCATCAGCTGATTTTTAAGTAGTGCCAAACTAGAGCATAATAGAAAGGAATAGCCTTAGACATACTCTAGATCAGTGGTTGTCAAAGTATGGTCCCCAGGCAAGGCGCTGTATCAGCAACCAGCCATGGCTAGAAACTTGGGCCCAGATGTTACTAAATCAGAAACCCTGGGAATAGGGCCCAGAAATCTGTATTATAATAAGTACTTCACGTGAATGGGATGCATGCTAAAATCTGATAACTACTTCCCTAGGCTTTCACTTGGAATCCCTGAAGGGCCATAGCCTAGGAATTTGAGCAAACAAAAACTACATGAGACCACATGAAAACTGAAACCCAGCTTCTAGTCAGTTTGTTCTCAGATTAAAGTGTTCTGTCCCCACTCTGTGTGTCAGAAACAAAAGTAAATCCTCTCAAAGTATCCTTAGAACTCTCATATACAATGCCTAGCCTACAATAATAAATGAACAGGCATACCAGGACAAAGGACCAAATGACCAAACTAAGATAAAAAATTAGATAAAAGAGACATACAAATGTTTAGGATATTGGGTTTTCAGATATATATTTTAAATAACTTTGATTAATATGGTCATGAGGATAATGTTAAGATAGAGAATTTTAGGAGAGAAGTGGTCTATGAAAAATCAAATGAAAATATAAATCTGAAAAATATAATGATTGAGAACCTGTAAGATGGGTGTTTTAGACATAGCAGATAAGAAAATTATTGAATGGAAAGACAAGTTAGCAAAAACTAGCCAGCCTGAATTCTGGAGAGGAGAAAAAAAAAAAAGAACAGAAAATACACTAAAAGGGCATAAGAGACATATTGGACAGAGTGAAAAGATATAATGATCCCAAACAAGGGATAACCGTTATTAATTAAAATGCAGTTTATAGTAGCTTTCTCCTACATGCCAGGCACCAAACCAACCAACAAACCAAAAACGTCAGAACTTACCTTTCGCTTCAGAGGGTACCACTTCAGTTGTTTATTCTGTTTGTTGTCCCAGTCCCAAGTTTCCAAGTCAAGTTCTACTTCCCCTAGAAAACTATTGCGCTTAAATGTATCTCGATGCCAAACGGACAGGTTCAGCTTTTGTGTTTTTAAGATTTGCTTTTCGACTTTATACTGCAGATCAAAGAAGGAAATTAAAGTGGTGAATAATACTATTTTATGCCAAAGTTATGACACAGAGATAAAGAGAAAAGTCATCTGTACAGATCAAGTTTTCTCATCTGCTAGGTTTCAAGTCTCAAAGATATTGCAAAGTCATCTTATTCTAAGTGTCTTGTTTCAAAGAGCTAAATCCATCTTTCACAAAAGCTGATTTTCTTTCTGCTTCTGGAAAAGCAAACCACAGTTCAAATATCATAGCCAGTAATAGCTTTCTAAAAACGAAAGCCAATTATTCATTTTTTACTGGATGTTTTTTTGTTCAAACTAGATATAACATAAGTCCAATTCAGTCTCAAAATGCTAGTGAAGTTTAATCCTGTGGTCTGTTTTCTACCTAAGGACAAGGTATTTTTTTTCTAATAGACTCTATTTTTTAGAGCAGTCGTAGATTTCCAGCAAAACTGAACAGAAAGTACAGAAAATTCCTATATACCACTTGCCCCCATTTACACACAACATCTCCCACTATAGATATCCTGCAATGACACGGTACTTTTCAATTAAATTCCTTTTTCCTGATTCATATGGTTAAGTGGAAAATATCTGGCATCCTAACAGTTTTTCATCTAAGATGCAATCAATCCTAGATTGTATATAATTATGGGAGGGATAATAGTACTTCTGACCTAAAAATAATCTCTATTTGGTTTTATGATGTACTACTTGAATGTCCATTTTGGTTGTAGCAGGCTGGTCTTTCTCTGAATTTACTATTTAAATTAGGTGGCTTTTCCTGAGTATAGGGTTGAAGTAGTTGACCTAGAAACAGCTAGGGTATGGAGGTATATCACAGTCAAACTGTAATTAAAAACTGGCTACAGAAAATCTATAAAAAATTGACCCATGGATGACTGAAAATTAATTTAATTCTGCTTCTTTCCTCAGAGGATAATCAAATAGTTGGACAGCCTTTCAGAAAAAGGGAATGAATGACACTTCTTCTGTTTCCAGTTTCAAATTATCATGACTAAGACAACATTATACAGTCTGGGGTAGGGGGAAATATGGGTATTTGAGGCAGGTATACTTTCTATTCATCTGTCTATTCATCTATCCTTCCAATAAACATTTTTTGAGTACTTATCCAGACACTGTATTGAGTCAACATGTGTTTAATACATACTAATCACTTTGCATATATTAATTCTTTTAATGTTCACACCTACTGAAGTAGTTAGGTACTCTTATTGTCTCCCTTTGGCAGATATGAAGCACAGACAGGTTCAGTCATTTGCCCAAACGCACACAGTTGATAAATGGCACAGAGTTGGACCTTGCCCTCCTGGAACTCACAGTTTAATGGGAAAGCAGACAATGAGGCTAGTAGTTCAAGTGCTGAGTGTTAACAAAGCCTAATATAGAACAAGGTGACTGAGGCAGCAGACCGCAAGGTGGCCTGATGGGTTAAGGACAGCCTCTCATAGGAAGAGGCATTTAAGGCTGTAGGAGGTAGTTAGGGATAGAATGTGGGAAAGAGCACTCTGGCCAGATGGAACAGGAAGTCCGGCAGTGTGAGAAAATGTAGTCAGTTCCTCCAAAGAACAGAAAGGAATCGGGGTGACCTGAACAAAGACTCTGAAATTGAAAAGAGGAGGCTGGAGCCTGGGTTGTGGAGGGACTGGTGACATGTTAAGAAGGATGGACTTGCCGCTAAGGGTAATGGGAATCCTAAAAGATTTTAAGCAGAGAAATAACATGATCAGAATTATGCTCTTGGTAAATCATTTTTACGATGCTCAATTCTGTCAGCTGTGTATCTTTGAGCAATTTCCTTTGTTTCTCTAAGCTTCACCTGCTTCATCTGTGAGGTGCAGGCAGTATCCTCCTGGTGGCCTATGTAGAGAATGCATGACAAAACGCAAACAACATTCAAGGTGTATGGTCTCATGCAAGGCAGTTTGTCAGAAAATGTTTATTCCTTCCCTTTTTCTCTCCCCGTGACTGACTTTACTTGTAGAGATACTACCCAAGAAGACGTGGCTATTTAGGGGCACCTGGGTGGCTCAGTTGGTTAAGCGCTGGACTTTGGTTCAGGTCATGATCTCAGTGAGTTGGAGCCCCGAGTTGGGCCCTGTGCTGACAGCTGACAGCCTGGAGCCTGCTTCGGATTCTGTGTCTCCTGCTCTCTCTGCCCCTCCCCCGCTCACACTCTGTCTCTTTGTCCCTCTCTCTCAAAAATAAACACACATTAAAAAAATTTTAGACAACATGGCTATTTACACATAATCACAGTGACACATCATCATTTAGGATTTTCCTAGACAGAGAGTTCATAGATACCCGCAGTATCTCATTATACACAGGATTCAAGGTCTTCTTCACTACAAGTGTTTTCTTCTTGCCCATTTTGCCCTTGTCTGGTAACAGATAGGCCTTTACATATCTAAAAAGAGAAGCGGAAAGACAAGAAGGTCAGAGAAAATAAAAGTCATGTTTCTATTTCTACTTTGAAAAATGCATTGGTAATTGACAGAAATAATTCATGACACTCAGAAAAGTGATAAGTAAATGAATGTTCTCACTAATGTCTTTTATACTTAAACGTTTAAACACATTGCAGCAGAATTGATCATTTTATGATTGTTTAAAAATTTTTTAAAGGATATTTCCTGAACTCCTTTTTTCTTTGGCCTTATCTGATATGGAGGGTGGTGGGGGACAGATCTCTAATGTAGTGCTTAATTTTACTGGCTTGTTTCCGATTAAGAAAAGACTGGTGCTTACAGAATTTTTTAAAAAAAGTTTTGTTACTGCCTTTTGAAAACGAAAATTACTCTTAGCACCAAACTAATCAAGCCACATTCAATGTGGGAAAAAAGTATACTGGCCCCAATTGTTTTTATAATAAAAGCACGAAGGATTAGGCTTATGCCAGCAAAATAATTAAGAATCTGACTTCTGCATAAGGATAAGTGAGGAATGTACTCAATTTTTGCAAATAAACTGAAGTATCAATTAAGCCTCTGATTTAAAAGACGAGCTGGTAATTCCCCCTAAAGTTCTTCTGTAAAATAGAAGTTAAATTTAGAATCTACCTCAGTCTAGAATCTTAACTGTTCCTGCACCACTGAACATTCTGAAGTATGCCTCTACATGTCCCTAACTTTAGAGAAGTTTGAGAGTCATGGGAACAGATTAGGGTTTAAGCCCTTATTCCCAGTTTTGCTGCTGACTCTCTGAATTTATGTAAATAGGTCACTTATCTTTTCTGGCCTTAATTTCCTTATCTGTTAAAAGAATGAATGGGACAAGATGGCCTCAAAGGTCCCTTCCAACTCGAAATATTTTGTGCTTCTCTGACATTTTTATAGTTTAATAACTTTGGCACATGAATTTATAAAGTAAATAAAACAGCACTTCCCCCAAACTTTTCTTGTCAAACATTTCTTTTTGATGCAGTCACACACATATCCTCCCTTCAATTTCTTTCTTGGCCAGTTTCTGCAAGATTACGAATAACTAAGAGAAAACAGTTACTTCAAATTGTACTTACGGGTCTGAGCGCTGTTTTTTAACATCTGCTGCTGCTAAGTCTTTACACTGGGCCACAAAGACATGCAACTCCTTCAATGAGTCCACATAGTCGATTGCAAACTGAATATTTCCTTTCACTTCCAGATTGCCAAAGTCTCCACTGTAAACACTCATCACACTGCCGCTCACCTGAAAGCATCCGAAACACACAGTGTTTGTTTCTATCTCTTTCACAAATCCAATACAAGGATCATGAATATAATCTTCGCTTGCCATTATTTCTCTAGTTTGCACTTAAGGCGATTAATAAAATATGGCATAAAGACAGGCCAACACAGACAACCTGACGTAATATACGGCATAACTAGTGTGTAAAAAAAAAATGCCTCTAAAAGATACAGATGAAAAGTGAAATGCAAAGTTATTTAGATACTGGCTCATTTCAAAGCAGGGGGATTTTTATGGTGGGGGGCATTCAAAGTTCCATTTTTAGGCATGCTTAGTATTTAAGACATTAAAGAAAGAGGATGTGAGAAACCCCAGGCACACAAATCACAGTGACACATTGCTCTATCAAATTTCCAAGGCACTAAAAAGGAATTTTACTATGTTACTCATCCACTAAATCTAGGAAAATGCTTACTGGGCCACACGCCTTTAGAGGTCAGGAAGGGTAGAGAATGGATGATTGATGAAGGCAGTTGAAAGCCTTCCCAAGGCCATACATTTGATTGTTATCAGCAGAAATTCAATTTAAACAGATTTTTTTTTTAAAGTTTGAGAAATGGGAGGCGAGTAAGAATTTAAGTACAGCTTTGTCATTTGATTAGCATACCTGTTGAGATATGTGCATGTTTATGTATATCAGAGAACTATTTGGTAAGTGTATGTGGATATATTTACATATATATATTTCTACACACATACTACATGCACGATGACTGATCTCACTTTATAAAAGAAGTTCTAGGTAAAGTCAAATTTTCTAAAGCCAACCTGAATACACTTAAGTAGATTTCCTTTTAAAACCCTGTTCTAAATCCTTCTGTAAAGCAAAGAAATCCTATTCTTTTATGTGAATCAGTACCTTTATTCATCAGGTTTGCTAAAAGAGAGATACAATTCTAAACCTGCAAAGAGAGTATAAAACATATCTAATATAAGCAGAACTTAACAATAGTTACCCCATTTGTTGCAGAGAAAAATGCAGCGGTTCATCTTGTTGGTAATTTAGGCTATTTCTAAAGTGCTTACATCCCAAAAAACATATTCATTTATAATGGATGTGAACTCTTTTTATGCTTAAAAAAAGAAAAACAAAGATTTAGCTAGCCAGAAGCTAATTGTGGGTTAGAGAAAAAGCTAGTGCCCTTGGAATCTGGGAATACAATGGGAGCCATTTTATAGTAAGAAGGAGCACGGCAGAGCAAGGTTCACAGAAGCAGAGAGATATTAACACGGAGCCTTTGTTTACATACAGAAGACAGGGACGTCATGCCAGAGGAGCTGCTAAGATTGGTTAAAGAGCTTGGGCTCTTCTTGTGTCTGCTGAGCTGGTAACTGCTTTCTGATGCTGTATCTGTTTCTCTGTCATCACTCTACAAAACATCATATAATATACACAAAATTTAAATTCAGGATGAGTGAAGATCAGAATCTCAATTTAGAAAAATATGATATCTCGGTATCCCAGGGATCTGTCAACATTTCTGAAGGTCAAAAGACACTCGTGCTAATCACCAGGGAATGGGATTCAGGATGAAATGGGTGGTCTATCTTGGACCTCACCTAAGGAGGAGAGCAGTGCTTTGCTACCAAAATAACAAAGTGATTTTTTTTTTTTCACCTACAAGGTGGGCCCATAGTGCTACAGAAGGCAGCATTACTGTGAGCTTTCTTGTTACTGTCTTAGTATATGTATTTAGGTTACTTGGGGAACTTTATTGATAGATATGAGAAGTTAACTTTACCCACACAATAAAAGGTCTAAGACTTACTATCAAAACATAAAATGTCGTGTGTAATTCCTCATTATTAACATAGCCTGTCTTCCCTAAAATTCAAATCTTTTACTTGAGACACTATTAAACTAGAAAAATAAATGCTAGTTTGATCTGTTTCAACTAGAACTTATATATATACATATTTAAGAATTCTAAACCACCTCTTATGTATTTTCATAGTGCTATTGTGCTTATCTTTTTATTGCTATAGGGAAGTATATATTAAATTACATTTATTAACATGTATTAAATTCTACCCACATTAGATTTTAACAATTTTTTAAAGTATTATTTTAAATATGTCCCAGGAAATATTTACCTGGGTCAAGAAAAAAAAAAAGTGGCAATAATAAATTTTATTATATTCAGAGCTAAAGTTTATCAGACAGTACCTTTAAAAATTCATGATTCAGAATGTGTTCCTTTTGGGGTTAGAGAGTTTATGGAGCAGTTCAGTGGAGTTAGGGAAACATCTGTATGGAGTAGTTAGTTCATGCCAACATATTCTGGGGCCATGCAATTATGTATCAATATAACAGATGCCAATTCAAATGCAGAGTTAAGGAGTTAAAGAAAAACAAAATTTATGACTTATATGGATAAGAAAAAAATCCTCCCTCAAGGATTTAAAAAAAAACAACAAAACACCATACCTTTTAAATGTCTCCGTTGTCACACCCTCCCCCCACATGCTTACGGTCCATCTCCCTCTATTATCGCATGCACTATGGTCTACCTAGTATATCAGGTCACTAGTGAATTCATGAAGGATGGGATCCTGTCTTATTGACCTGGAACACCAATTTTCACATAGCATGTACTCAACAAATGTGACTGATGTTAAACTAAGCCTCAAAGGGCTAATGGACAAAGGCACACGGCCTGGTTTCATGTCCACTTCCTTTAACATTTAGTCCGACCCATGTGCTTTGAAAGACAAAATTATACAGCTTAATTTGGCATCTCTGATGTACAAACTCAAATGACTTGGACTCTCCTTTGTGTGGAGCTATGAGGCAGCACATTAAAAGTGAAGGAGGAGAATGAAAAACCAGAACTGGTATCACTTGCCTCTTCAGTTATTATATAGCTTATTCATATGACCAACCAAGACCAAAGCCTGTTTACAAAGGTATAAAACCACAGGAACTCCATGAGGTGCCTACCAGTGGCTTCCAACTAATGATTTAGTTTCAAAGAATGAGTGATTCTTTTCAAAGGAACTATAATGTGGGCTGTTATGCATACGCAGGGGTGAACATTTGCAGATACAGTTCATCTAAGGCCCAAGAATAGACAAAGGGAAGGCCAGGAGGTCAGGCAAGAGATATGTAATTTATATGCTGTCTAGAACTTTCCTCATATTTCATCTACTAAGAGAATGCTTGAGGATAAAGCTTTTTATTTTACCATCAAAAATCAGACCCGAACTGCAAATAGTAACAGTTAATGTTTACTGGGCATTCACTATGTGTCAGGCACGATGCCCTGTGTTTTCCCTCCATTATCTCACTGACTCCTCACAACCTAATCAGGTAGGTACTAGGAAACCAGACACAGGGAAAGTAAGAAACTTGCCCATAGTCACACAGCAAATTTGTAGCACAGCCAGAAGTAGGAGTGTCTGACTCCAAGCTCCTAACTACCTGGCTGCAAGAACACAGAATCTTTTATGTTTTGTTTTTTTTTTTTGGGGGGGGGGCGGATTTTTAAGTTTCTATTTTAATTCTAGTTAACTTACAGTGTTATATTAGTTTCAGGTGTACAATATAGTGATTCAATAATTCCATACAACCCAGTGCTCATCATGACATGTGCACTCCTTAATCCCTATCACCTCTTTAACCCATCCCCCAACCCAGAACATGGAATCTTAATTAAGTCAAAGGACCTAAGTTAAAGTCCTAGGTCTACTTTTTAGCAGCTGTTGGATTTGGGGAAAGTTATTTAACATCTCAGGCACTTTCCTGTTTTATGTACCTACCACATTTAGTTAGTGACAGTTAGATATCAGAATGAATATTAAGTGCCTGGTATTTACAAAGTATTCAGGGAATAGCAGATAATAGTCCTGTTCTGACCTGAGGCACTAGGCATAATGGCTAACCATGATAATCGGATCTGGGCTCCAGTCCTGGTTCAACTCTTTTCTAGATGAGTGATGTTATTTACCTTTCATGGTGTTTCCTGACCTGTAAAGTCTGGGGATAATGATGGTGCCCGCCTTCTAGGCTTGTTGGAGGAATAAATGAGATAATGTACACAAATTGTCTATGCCCAGGAGACATCCTTAAAGTCTGCTGTAAAATTGTCACTCTATTACTTTACCAAATGCTTTCAAGCTAGTCATGCTACCCAGACTAAGCTTTCACAAATCAACTCTACTGTAAACTAAAGAGTGGTTATTTCACACCAGCGTATTTCTGTAGGGGTTTCTTATTTTGTACCCACTTTGAAACAAAAGTCATATTCCAAAATCAACGCAATTTGACTTCACCACCAAAATGAGTTGCCGTTTGAGTCAAATGAGACATGTCATGCCTCGTTCCAGGATCAACAACACTACCTTTATTGACAGGAAAGTTCATGGGTCAGTCCTACTGACCTCTTTGGTCTCTGCCACAGCTGAATAAAAACACACCAACCTTGGCAGAACAAATTCACCGATTTGGTTCCATTTTTTCTGAAATTACAAAAAACAAACTTGCCTCATCTTGGAGAAATGCTGGAACAGACTTGCTCATCCTTTTGAGTTTGTCAGGGTGGGAAAACTGATTATCAGGTTGTGAAGGCACTGTGGAAACTAAACAGCAGCATTTCCATTCAAAATTATCCTTACAATTTTGGACAAACATAAAGCATAAGTTGAAAACACACTTTTCTTTCATCTATGAATGAGATATTTTTATAAAAAGGTTAAAGGCACAGTAGTTCACATGCACAGGATCCTAAGATAAGCAACATGCAGTTTTCATAAATTATATAGAGAGAACTAGCAAGGAGATGAACCAATTGAAAATAAGAATTAATTTACAAACTGTTCATTTTTATTAATCTGGAGCTGGAGTTGAATTATATTTATTAAAACATAGAGACATTGTGAATCAGTTTTAACTTATTTTTCACATCAGAGATTTGAACCACACGATGTGTGATTTCTTGGTTCATCTCCTTGAGATGTATTTTTAAAACATGCTGCAGGCTGAAAAACTATTTCATTGGACAGCAAGGATCTCCGTACACAACTCAATCATAAAAGTGTCCTGGCTACTGAGCGTCTAAGAGAAGGCTTGTTTGTTCAGTGATTATGAGGATCACTTCTCTGATAGTGTTTCTCACTCAGAATTATGAAAGACTATGATTCCAAACTATTTTTTTAAACAAATTGTTTAGACTTATTATTTAGACACCTTAATTTAGATACCCTTTGATACAGTAAGTATATACATGGAAGTCACAATGAGATGATGAATTTTATTCCTCATTTGTGTAATTCTAGTTAGAAACCTATTTCCTTCTTTAAGAATTAGTGTCTGGGGCACCTGGGTGGCTCAGGTGGTTAAGCATCCAATTCTTAATTTTGGCTCAGGTGATGATCTTGAAGTTTGTGAGTTCAAGCCCCCACTCCCTTCTGACAGTGAAGAGTCTGCTTGGGATTCTACCTGTCTCTCCCTCTCTCTCTGTCTGTCTCTCTCTCCCTCTCTCTCTCCCTGGCCCCTTCTCTCTCATGTGTGCTCTCTCAAAAAATAAACTAAAAAAAAAAAAAAAAAAAAAAAAAAAAGAATTAGTGTCTAAGCTTTTCTTACAGTGAATCAGAGCTTGCATATTATATGAGTTAACATGTTTCAAGGCCCTTAGAATAGTGCCTGGCACATAGTATACTCTATATATAATTATTTGCTAAAAAAGTAAATATTGTCTGATAATCCTTAAATTACCTATTCGATGTGCTACAAATATACTGACTTGGTTTTAGCAGTGAAAGAGATACCAGGAAAATAGATAAAAATCAAATTATATTTCTATATATAACTCAAAAGGCTCAAATTCAGCCCTAAGCATTAGCTAAATTCATGTTTGGTTAAAAGAAATCTAATGAAGGAGAACTGAAAACTGAACTATATATATTAAATATTTTCTTATTCACATAGTTCTCATCTAGCCTTTGGCTCACAAATGTATCAAAACACATTTTACGGTGACTCATGAAATGATACCTTCTTTAATTGCTTCCCACTAAACAATAATATGTATGTGTGCATATTCAGGTGACTTACACTGAAGTGGTGTAAGACTAGGTCCTGTGAGGGCACAGCACAGCCCAATGAGTACACAAAACTTATGTAATACTGCTTGCTTCCCATTATTTGCAAAATCTACATCTGCTCCTCAAATGTAGTCAGTTTTACATTTATTAGGCTTTAGTTATTTATGTTTTTGATCATGTATTTCATTTTGTTTTTTGGTAAGAATACAGTCTCCACTGGAGAAAAGCAATAGTCTCAGCCCAGACATTAAAGTCATCTTGGATAATATAAAATAAGAGAGAAATCAATACATCCAGAATTCAGCACATGACTAGCCTTCGTGGCTTGACCTAACTAAGCTGGGTCATGAATGAAGACACAGGTACATTGGCATATATGTCCATGTTACTGTTTTCACTCCTCTGCTAACTGTTGAACAAAACGTAACAATATAAAACAAGATGACCATACCTAAGTATCTTCCAGTTCAAAAGCAACTGGAGAAATCTCTTTATCCAACACCCCCAAGGGGCAGGAATTTTGTTTCCTCTGCAGCAGCTGGACAGAGAACACGCACTAAGATCTGAAGCCTGGAGTGTCCTTTTGCCAGGTCATGTGCCAGAGCTCAACACCTTCCTCTCTGGCATGACCTTATGAGCAAAGTTTCAGATTTCAGACTAGATGTCACTGCCTTCTAGCATCAGCACTTTGTTTCTCTATCGAATGGCTCCTTCAGTTAGCTGCTGTTCTCATTAAGACTTATTAGCACATCCAGACTGTTGGCAAACTGTCAATAAAAATCTTGTAGACTCCTGAGGGCAGACATGTGTATCATTGTCTTCATACCTCCAGCACCTAGCATTATGAAACTGACTGAAAGCGAGAAGCTTAGAAGACACACACGCATTATCTGCATCCTTTGCAAGGCCCCACAAACTCCCTTTGAATGTGCTATTTGTCCTTGAGACAGTAGTCAGAGTTTTAAGTACATCAATCTTAAAATTGAACAGAAAAGAGTACATCATTACTTTTGATTCGTGGTGGATATTAATTAGCTGATGGACATTAGCCACCACAAGTATACACTTACTTCTTAAAACTCAGATGTTCACTTGCTTTATATATTGAATATATACTGAGTCCAGTTTTGAACCCCAGAGCTTAAACCCTGGACATAATAAAATTTGCTTCCATAGATATGGAGAGAGGCATATACAACCATACCACATACTTGTAAAAGTACAATTCTTTCTTATGTCTAAATAACTCATAAATTGTGTCATGTCTACAGTCTTGTGTAAAGGCCACAAGAGATCCAATACTCAAGACCATATACTGCAAACATAAAAGTCAAGTGATAAGACAAGGTGCCAACTTCATTTTAAGCCAAGACTCAAAGAGCAGAGAGATGTACAAAAGTATAACAATTCTCAGCAATAACATACATGTATATATTTATATATAAAATACACACACACACACATATGTGTGTGTGTGTGTCTATATAAAAATTGTTTAAGTACATAACTCTTCCTCAGTGGAACCATGAATTAATCTTTCAACACTGACAGCAGTAAAATGTTTTTAATAAAACGCTTGCCAGAATGAAATAGTTTTATAAGCTGCAAGAGTTTAGTACCAATAATAAATACTGTGTTATTAATAGTGTTAGTTATTTCAGTATATTTAACACCATGTAAAGTGGCAACATTTAGTCATTTGTGAGAAAGATCCTGCTACTCACTTCCTTGTATGCATTCATTTGTATCTGGTTCCTGATCTGCTTTTTGATCTACTCAGAAGAGCAACATTGAGAATAAATACCATTTTAACAGAAGGATTAAAGAGACATGAAAGTAAAACTTAAATGTCAGTTTCACAACAGAGACTGAAGAATACATCTGATGGGTTTTTAGCTTGCTTTCATCTGATCCCCAGAGTAACTCTTCATTAGCCGCTTTAGGGTCTCCTGTTCAACTAAAAATCCAACATCCAGCACAGGAGATGCTTGGCATCTTTTCTCTAATTCACTGAGCCACACATAGCTTGGGAAATGCAAAGAGCACTGCACTAGGAGCAATGAAGCTGAGATTCTAGCTGCCACCTCCCTCCACTGACCAACCAGCTATAGGATCTTAGAAAGGCACCTAATTTCTCTGAGCTTTTCTTATCAGTAAAGGACCATGAAAATCCCCGCCCCGCCTACTTCCATCAAGTTGTAAACATAAAATGACAAAGATAAAACTATGACATAAAAGTAAGGAATGACCTTTGAGGAGCTCTGATGCTGCATTTTATATGGAAAACTCAGTTAATACACATTTTTTGTATTATAGTAAAGGCAATTTAGAAAACACAATTCCAGTATACAAATGTAAACTATATATTTGCATAAATGCTGAGCTATAAAATATAAAGATCAGACTCATTTCCATCCCTTCCCCCCAAAGGCACTATTACCCTATGCATTTTATAACTGAACCCAGTAATAATCCATTGACAAAGTTCAAAATCTTCTGGCTCCTGAATATTCAGAACCAGTTAAATTTTACCTCAGTCTATATTTAGCTATTTAAATTACCCAAGGAGGATCCTGACTCTGGTTCTGGGACTCTTTCCTTTGAAGTTAAAGCTTTACCAGCTATGCCAGAGAGATCCAAATGCTGAGATGTGCGAATCCAATACAGGAATAACTTAACCCAGGAACCCACCCGATGCTTCCTGCCCTCGCAAGGAGTTTTGCAAGTCAGAGCAGCAAAAATCAGCTCATACCAATAGAAATACAATTTCCTATTTATAGAAACCCTCGCTTGCCAAGGGTCTCTGATGAGATCCTCACAAAGGTATCACCAGCAGAAGCCTTGAGAATACAAATAGTTAGTATTAAATGCACCGAGTCAGAACCATTTTATAATAACTTAGGCACCATTCATCACATAGTGGCAAATGACGTTCTTCTATTTATCCAACAGCTGCATCCCGGTGACTGCCCAAACCGCCCCAGACAGACATGCAAATACGTAAAGATATTTACCATCTTCAGCACTACGTACTAATTCTTCTGGCAGATTATCTACTTTTGCTTGATCTGTTCAGGAGAAATTAACAAATGGTTAACACGGCTGACCCTTGGCGAGAGAGAACAATGAGACTGCCCCTGGAAGCCCCCGGAGTTGGAAGCAATTAGTCAAGATGCAGTGAGGGGTGCAACCAAGATGTCTTCCCCAAAATACTTTCTCTTTAGATTAGCTACTTGAACCAGTGCCATAGCGGGAGCTCCCATTTCAGCCCCGATGCAGCTTACATCAGCACACTGCTGCACACGGACTCCCAAGGGTTAGTGGGTTAGCTAAGAGCAAGCAATCGGCCAGAGGCAGAAGAAAACACAGGGCTGCAACAGCCTCTCTATTCTTCTGGAAAGGGTAAGATGCTAGCCATGACTAAC
Organism: Neofelis nebulosa; assembly: GCF_028018385.1. Classification (NCBI taxonomy): domain Eukaryota; kingdom Metazoa; phylum Chordata; class Mammalia; order Carnivora; family Felidae; genus Neofelis; species Neofelis nebulosa. Next base: position 46,946,590 of record NC_080791.1, on the reverse strand, counting down.
ACCTTCTCAAACCCATGGTCATTAACAAATATTTCTGTGCATGCATCATCACTTGTGTAAGCCTCTGGGAGCCTTGCTTGGGAAGTCAACTGAAGAGATGTAACTGGGGACCAGCTGCTAAGTGGAATCTTGGCAGGCTAGTGTGAGAGTGGGTATCGGTATTTGGAAGGGAGCATGCAGGAATACCCGTCAGCTGATGGTGATTTTTTTTTTTAACCCTACACATTCCTAAGTACTTTAAAGCTGCACCATGGAAATATCCCCATGCTTCACAGGCAAGAGGTTTGTCAAACTGGACAATTGTTGCTGAGTTTTTTGTTTTTGTTTTTGTTTTCAGGACCCATCGCCAACATCAGGAAGAACAATTAGAGCGGTCCAACAAAGGACTGGACTCCCTTTCTGTGGGAGCATTCAGGCGGATGTAGGGGGTTGGCCACCTGTTGAGGAGGCTTTATAGAAAATTCCTGCATGGTGGGGAGGAGTGTAAAATGGGTGACCTTCAAGGTCACTTCTAACCCCGAGATTCTAAGATCTCCAGTGGGGATAGAACTGCCTAAATTGGGAATACTGTCTTCAGAGTCCTGAGAATCTCTGATTTTCAGGAATTATTTAATGGATTTTTCCTTTTCCTTTTTAAATTCAGACTTTTTAGTTTCAATTGCAGGTGCCTAAAGCATATTCTAAACATGAGAATGGTCAACTTTCAATCATATGAGTTTGGCAGTGGTTAACTTTCATTCAATAAATTTTCTCATGACCCTCTGCACTCCCAGGGGTGCATCTTAGTTTAAAAACAATTAAGAACAAACCCCCTAGAAGTCATGATTTCTAAGTTCACTTGTGTGGCTCACAAGTCCCTATAGATATTATCCTTCATGTTAGTACTCAAGAAGTCCTTCACCAATTAAAGGAGCAGTTGGGGGGGGTGGGGGCAGGAACAGTGTGCCTAAAGTATTGCAGGCCAGATAGTCTTTGGGCTTATAGTTCCAGTATCCAAAAGAAATATGTGAAAAGAAGGAATAAAAGAGGACAGTCCCTGAAGCTAGGGACTCATTCATCTCTATATCATGTAAAATTCATCAGACATCCATCACTGTCACATATAACATGGTCACTTCATAACTACTCTTGGTATTAGTCTGTTAATTCTGAATCACAGTTCTGTTGCAGGACACTAAGCAATTTACTTTACCTCTCTGAGCTTCATTTTCCTCATCTCTAAAATGGGAATAACAATTCATCCTCATAGGGTTGCTTATGCCAGTTAAATGAGATAATGCATGTGAAATGTTTAGCCAAGTCTTGGTACACAGTGCTTAGTAAATCTTAGCTATTACTATTAGAACCACTAGCTACCCCAATCTTTTAAAACTCACTGTACTTGAATAAACACTCAAACTTGGATTCTTCAATTCAAGGAAACCTAGTGTGTAGTAACCAAACTTCATGCGCTATTTTAAAAGTTCCAGCCACTCTGCTCACTTTGGAAAGGTTATTCTCATCTGTTAACGCCCCCTTTAGGGGCTTCAGTGCACAACAAGCATGCAGTGAGGCCACAGAAGAGCACATAAGCATTTTTAAGCTCAGACTGGGGCATGAACAGTGGGGCAAATTTTCTCACTTGGTGAATCTGATGAAATGTCTTCTAGACTTTTGGAAGGCATTTTCCTAGTAGCACTCTTTTCCAAAGTTTTCAAGACAGGACTGGGTTCTTCTTCTGAACCTGTTACAAGACAAAATCGATGAACACTGCACAATACAAAAAACACCCAAACTCTTAAAAACCAGTGGAAATTGATATCATAGGTTGAAAGCAGGCATTATGTTATAAAGCCTCTATACTTGTATTCACTCTATGAAGCACTTCTAAAAAAAAAAAAAAAAAAGGAAAAAGAAAAAAGAAAAGAAAAATTTCTCCACTCTTGGTATGTCCTTTAAAAACCATTTCCCTGGTCAAGAAATATTTGCAAGCATAAATCATAAAGAAACAAGATTACCACATAAATAGAAGAGTGATCTCTTAGTCGTCTACACCTCTATTTTAGGCACATGATTTGTTCTGTGCCAGACTTTGAATCTTTCCACTTCACTTCCAGCTTTTGAAGACAACCACAAAGTGGTTTTAGGAGCATTAAAACAATTAGCAGAAAACCACAGAAGGCAGGATTCAGATGTTTAACATCTGTGTATAATCAGGTACACAGATGGGCGAATTCCCCAGATGAAGAATGTAGGCTTTTTGGGTTTCATGAGGTAGTAAAGTTTCCAACAAAATGTTGGGAAATGACATGAAATAGTCAACTTTTTATGTAATTAAGTCAATTTAAAGTCGGGGGGTGGAGGGGAGGTGGCTGTATCATGTACTAATACCTGTATTCATTTTTTAAAAAGGCATGTTAGGACCAAAAGAAAAAAAGAAAAAGGGCATAATCTCAAAATAAGAATAGTCCTTTAAATTAAATACATCTAATGTTATAAAAAAAAATATCTCTAGATGGCTCTTAACTTTTTCATTTTGACAGTGAAAACTCCATCATGGATTAGCCCTGGTCTGAATATTGTCATTTATCACTGTTGTATCCTTAGTGCCTAGAACAGTGGCTGACAATAAGCACTTCAAAAATGTTTGCCAGGCACGCCTGGCTGGCTCAGTTGGAGAGCATGTGACTCTTGATATCAGGGTCGTGAGTTCAATTCCCACGTTGGATGCAGAGCCTACTTAAAAACAAAAAATGTTTGCTAAATCACTGCATGATTTCATTAATGGGCTAATGAATTTGAGAAGCACTTCTCCACACAGTACTTTCCTGAAACGCATCCCAGTTCTCCCCAGTGTTAACAGGCATTCTAGAACAAATGGACTGTAAGATGAATTAGGTATGAGATGCTCTGTGTTCAGATTTAAAGGTTTCTTACTACAGATATTCTTATAGACTTTAATATGCTAATAATGTGCATAATTTCCCAGCATTTCCAAATGTATTTAATCATGGAAATTTTTTTTTTTTTTTTTTTTTTTTTTTTTGGTAAGGAGCATACTGAGGTATTGGTTGATTAAGAGCTCTGCCACATGTCAAACATGTTAAGTTGCTCACCCAAATTGTGGTGCTACTGTAGCCAGGTTCCTCCCTCTCCCACCCTACCCCCATCTGTTTTCAAATAAAAATTTAGGTTAGGGGATATAAAATTACAACTGTACTAATTTATACCTCTTACTGGCTTATGAATTTTAAATATCTTCTCTAAGCTCTGGGTGGTTATTTAATATTATTTCATTTTTAGATAGGCTTTTTACTGTCTAATTGGTTATCCTGATATACTATAAACAAAGCTATATACATTAGGCAATAGTCTCCAAAGTAAGTACAAATTTACCCTCTTAGGGTCACTTCACCCTCGTCTCTAATGGGGTACTTTAGTAAAAGTCTACTTCAGCATGTTTAACATGCTGACTTATACTCTTGCAAATGTCTGGTTTCAGAGACTGGTATATCACTTTCCTTTGCTTACCAACAACCTTTGTTAAAGGGGCTCCAAGTTGATTAATTAGGATTAAAGGGGATACTTTGGTCAGTTTTCAAGAAGAGAAGACTACAGTTACTTGCAAAGGAAACCAAACCTCACAAGTCATCCACCCAGTAAGACTTACTCATTCTCATTGATGCTGAGGGGACTCAAAAATGACAAATTTTTAAAACTACTAGGAGGGTGACTGACACTAGCTGTTGTGCAACTTTGGTTAAAATGTCCCTCCCAAAGAGCATCCTTTATCATTTAATCACTATAATTGGGTAACTTCTCATTCCTATTTGTCTCTGGGTTTCTCTTCTAAAATGCCCATGTTGATCACAATAGCAAACAGAGACAAGCCCCGTGTCTTACAGCCTGGCTGAAACCACTACCCCCAAGTCCGCTCAGATGAATGTGGTAATCAATTAAGATCTTCATCCATTTGGCCAAAGTTGGAGTCAAAGAAATGCAGCAGGCCAGGCAATGCCTTCAGGTGGAATCAGGTGAAGTCATCTGACCAAAGTCATACTCTAGAGAAGGGAAAGATTCTGCAGATAACTGAACACAAGCGGAAAAGAGTGGCAACAAAACACCACAGTACTATGTATCTGATGGAAAGAAAGTTCCAACCTTGCACTTTGTTCCTGGTATTTAGCCCCTACTGTGGTAAAATATTCATCCTAAAAGGGAAACGTCTGTCCATTTGTGGCACTGTCTTGCCACAAATCTTACTAGAGACTTCTGTGTGGATTGCCCATTAAGAATGAAATTCTAATTATGTCCAGGAGGAAAACTAGCTAGGATGTTTTAGAAGTACTTTCTAAACCCAAAAAGTTCTTTAAAAAATACTTTTAAAACCTAAAAATTCTATTGTGATTAATGAGAATAAAGTCAGATTCTGAAACACTGCCTGTGGGTAAAACTGTCTCTATGTAACTGATTTGATTAAAGAATAAAAAGGAGGCTGGGTGGCTCAGTTGGTTAAGCATCTAACTTTGGCTCAGGTCATGATCTCATGATTTGTGAGTTCGAGCCCTGCACTGGGCTCTGAACTGACAGTGCTGAGCCAGCTTGGGATTCTCTCCCTCTCCTCCTCTCTCTCTTTGCACCCCCCTTCTCAAAATAAATAAATAAACTTGAAAAAAAAAGAAGAATATAAAAGGAAATGTAGCTTTTCATTAAGAAAGGCTAGGTAGAGCTAAAGTGATATGAAGAATTTAGCACCATTTGGAATGTCAAATTAATCTCAATTGTAAAAACTGTATCATCTTTTACATCAGCATTCCACAAATCAATTCATTAACCAACAGGTTAAAAAAATCAGAATGCTCACTAGAGGTATTTCTCCAGCTTTCTGCATTGGAACCAATGTTTCCATCTGAAAAATCAGAGTCAGAGAAACCTTCTTTTTCTTCCTTGTTCTCTTCTCTCTTACATGGTGATGCCAGAATCAATTCAACTTTACTTGTTTTTGTAGGGTTTGCTTTGTCTGTCAGGAGAGAAATGGGTTGCCTATTTGTGGACACACTCATTGCTTTAGGAGCCTTTTCAAAGCCAGGTTCCTGAGAAGCCCCTTTTTGAACCCCTGCAACCTCACTTTCACTGTCCCTGTCCTCTGGGGCTATTATAGTTTCAGTGACCCCTATTTTATGTTCCGCAAAGAGCTGTGGGGTTCCAAAGATCTCAACCCCACTGTCAGAACCACAAAGATCTACTGATAAATCAGTCATAGCTTGGTGTCCGCCCAACACTTCATCACACTGGTTGACTTGAGATTTGAGAACATTATTCTTAAGCTTCCTTTCAGAGGCCTCTGAGGCTGTCCAGTAAAAATGGGGCACTGTCTTCAAGAAACTGGCCTGCTCTGACTGTGGACACTCCTTCTCGGGAGTTTCTTCCTTCACTGACAACTGGAGCAGGTAAGAAGGAGTTTCCGATGCTTCTCTAAAAAGTTTCTCAAAACCCATATCAAAAGCACTCTCAGTTATTGATGGTGCCTCAGACTTTTTTACTGTTTCTTTGATTTCCTCAGGATGGAATTCAGAAGCAGCTTGCCTGGGCACCTCAGTACTACCTGTTAGCTTTGATGGAGAAAGAGTCCCTGTATCACTTCCATTTTTTGAGGAGGGGCTTTCAACTGCTTCCTTCAGTAGTTTTTCTAAGCCAGCACTGAATTCTAGGAACTCTGATTTAGGTTGAATAACTGTTTCCTTCACAATTTCTGCCACTTCCTGGGATAACTTTTTGCCATACTGAGTAACAGTGCAATCAGGTGAACAAAGGGTTTGTTCTGATGGAGATACTCGGGCAGCTAAGTAAGATCCAATTTTATGAGTTTTATCAGGAACTACAGTGAAGGGATAAAAATCCTTTCTGTCTGGAATTAAAATGTCCATTATAGCCCATGGTGTAGAATTCTGGGGGCTACCTGCTGCCTCAACTCCTTCAGGAAATTCTGCTTTTACTTCTCCAGGCACTACTCCCCTCCCAACTGGATAGCTCAACCAAGCTTCTCTAAGTAGCTTTTGTAATGTAGCATTTACATACTTCAAGGCAGGGTTAGGTGGAAGAATGACTTTTTCTACAGTCTCTGAAATTTCCCTTTGTGAAGGTAATGCCTTATCCTGGGGAGCGAGATGAGCATCCCTGGAATAAGGCATCCTTTGGGGAGAGTTGGCCACATCCCCAAAAGAATCCTTTCTGTATAGATGAGAAGGTCGACCCAATGAGTGAGAACTTTCTGCAGCCATCTGACACAAATCCTCCATGTTTAGCTGGCACTCACCACTTTCAGCTTTCTGAAGGAGAGCTGCATTTCCCAAAGTTTCTTCCCCTTTTGGAAAAGGAGCTATTATCTCTTTTTGATAGTCTGATATGTTGTGACTCCATTCTATCCCTTTTTCATAAACTCTACTCTCTTCAGGCTCAGAGTTGATCCTAGTGGTAACAGGTTCTAACATGGTTGGTAAGGGAGAAGGTGAAGTCCCAGTTGCTTCCTTCAGGAGTTTGTCTAGACTAGCAGTCAAAGTGTTCGGTTTGACCTTTGGAGGAGCTACTGTTTTGTCTACATGCTCATTAATGATCTCCTCATGTCCTCTGTCTTCTCCCTCAGTATCAGCAAAATCTGTGTCATGAGGCCATGTTTTATTTCCAGAAATCTCTCGTTCAGGCACTTGTTTTTCATGAACTTTTCCAACAGAAGTTTGCACGGCTGGTGATGAAGCTTCTGAAAGTAACTTCTGTAAGTTGTCATTAAAAGTGTCTTTGTAGTCTTTAGACAAAACACTTGTTTTTACTATTGATTCTTGTATCTCTTGGTCTGAGTAATCCTTTTCTTCCTTGAACACTGGTGTAACAAACCATTCCGTATTCTTTTTCACATTTTCCTTTGATGACTCATTTCCTGGCAACTGATGAGCAGACTTTCTGGATGGTCTCAATGGAAATGTGGTTTCGTCTGGTAACACCTGGAGTGTGCACTTTGAATTTAATTTCTCAATTTCCTCTCTTGCTGGTAATTTTTTTTTACCTGGAAGTGTCCCTATTTCATGGATATTTTTTCCTGATGATTTAATGTCACTGAGTTCTTTGTGTTTCTGGCTATTAAAAGGCACCAAAGGTTTTTGGCTTACTATGGTAGTATTCTTCTCAACATTATCTTGACTATTTGTATTGGCTCCTAAGTCCCAAAACTTTCTCAAATTCTCAAATTGAGAGTGATTATAGACCTGTTCCATATTGGGTTCATCCATTCTTTCTTTTAGGGACATAACTTTAAAGTTGGGATTTGATTCACCAATTAGGGATCTGTCTTTCTCCAAAGGAGTATATATTCCATTCGCAACATTTGAAGGATGTTGCCATGATGGTAAAGTAAGATCCCTTTTATAATGCCAGCTCTCAGCCTCTGGCAACATTTTTATAGGCTCATTTATCCTATTCTGAAAAGGAGACATTTCACCTGATTGGTCAACTGAAGGATAATTTTTGGATGGACCTGGTTTCTGAGGACTGGTCTCTTTAGATTTATTCGAGGAATAAAAGCTGGAGAGATGGGCTATGTGGCCATTGTCATTTAGGACCACTTGTTTGCTAATGACTTGATTATATTCAGTCTGGCCTGTAGATAAATTGTCCATGGACTTCACAGGCTGATATGCTTTAGCAGAATGTCGCCCTTGACTGCATGATGATGTGGGTTCTTTATGAGTTAATTTAGCAGCAGCTTTCTCACCTTCCCAAAAAGATATTCTGTCACTTACTCTTTTGTATTTCTCTCTTTGTACTTGGTTCTTGGGAGCCTCAACAGCATCCTGTGATTGGACTTCAGGCTTCTTCCAAGATTTGTCTTTGGCAATCCCACATGGTGACTCAATATACTCTGGCTCTAAGGAAGCTTTCAGGATGTATGTATCTTCTTCTTTGCTCTTTTTCTCTGTCTTCATGTTGTCTTTCAAACTTGGTTCTTTGACAAGTGTTGAAGAGTCAAAATTCACTTCTGAGTTTCCTCTACTTTTTTCAAAACCATGAAGCTTAGGCTCTTCTTCACCTAAGGTGCCAACAGCCTTAATGTTGCATGGAACTTGGTCTTCTGCATCAGGTCCTGTGACAGCACTGTATGAATAGTTACTGGTTGGGGGAACTACCCGATTTCCTTCTCCCATGTTTTTCGAACCTTGGCTATAGTCCATAGTTTTACTCCCTTGATTTGGGTCATAGATTTCACATGATTGCAAAATGCCTAGACCTTCCTTGCCTTGTTGGAACAAATTAATAGGTTTGGGTTTGATATTCACATTATTATTTTGGCAATTTCCAGAAGGTAGCATATTTCCCTTTCCCTGGAATGTCAAATCAGATTCCATAGGCGTCAGTTTAACTTTGGCAGATAATAGAGCCTTTGAACCATTTTCTTTTACACTGGCGTCATCTGTCACCAAGGTAGTAGCAACCTGTGATTCTGAGTCTATTTCTTCTTTGGGCTCTATTCCTTGGGGATGTTGGAGAGATGACTTATTGTCTTCTGAATGACAACTTCGATTAAACCAATCTAGGACTTTAGATATGGAATCATCAGTTGTCTTCCTTATCTCAGTGGCAAATGGATCAGAGTGTGAGGACGTCATTGCTTTTAGGGCCTTGAGAAGAGGGGGCTTACCTTGCTGATGGTCTCTAGAACTGTGACCTGGCACCTGAGATGGCTCAGGCTCAACACAAGACAGTCCATCTGCAACACAGAAATGCTTTTCTAAATAAGAGAATGCTTAAAGAATTATTATTCAATCACTCACATTATCTTTTGAAGAGGCACTTTGTATTTGCACTTTCCATACCACTAGCTGTTTATATCCGCACTTTTCAGGGGCTACAATATAAACAATCTTAATTAAGATATTCTATTAGAGTTGCTCTATGACAGTAAAGGAAGGTAAATGTAGACCTCTGAAATATGGGATATAGACCCAATTGAGAAATTCCTCTGAAGTCTCTGATTTATACTGAAAATTCATATGGGGGCACCTGGCTGGCTTGGTCGGTGGAGCATGTGACTCTTGATCTTGTGGGGTTATGAGTTCAAGCCCCAGGTCAGGGGTAGAGCTAAATTAAAATAAAGTAAAAATTCATGTGAATTTAGTATTCTGATCTATGTTACATTAAAATTTTTTTCAACATTTATTTTTGAGAGAGAGAGAGAGAGAGAGAGAACAACAAAGCACGAGAAGAAGAAGGGCAGAGAGAGAAGGAGACACAGAATTCGAAGCAGGCTCCAGGCTCCAAGCTGTCAGCCCAGAGCCCAATGCAGGGCTTGAACCCACTAACCATGAGATCATGACCTGAGTCGAAGTTGGACGTTTAACCAACTGAGCCACCCAGGTGCCCTATGTTACATTTTAAATATTTTCTTCTACTCTCAAATCTATGTATAAAACTGACACTCTAAGAAGATGCAACATGTTGATTTTGTGACTCCACCAATCCACTGGCATACTCATAAACATTAGAGGGGGCTTATACCCACGTTTGAGGAACATAGACCAGAATATTCAGGAGTTGGGAAAACAACTTTCTGGAGCTTCCGCCAGAGTATAAGAATGTTACAATGAAGATATTTGCATTCCTGGGCCTTACTCCTGCTACATTAAAGCAGAATCTCTGAAGAGGGGCCCAGGAATCTTTACTAACAGTTATCCCACTGATTGTTCTACATATTGGAGTTTGAGGACCATGATCTCAAGAGGCTCCTCTGTTATCTTCTATTTCCCTGATATAGTTTGTGATTTTTGTAGTTTCTATGAGCCAAATAAACTAAACTGAAGACTGATGGAGAATGTGATCTCAACTTGTTCCCTGATGTTGGCTGACCAATGGCTAGGAAGCTAGAGAAGGATATTTAAGTTTATGCTAAGCTATCAAGAAAGCAGAGAGAATCCTGTCTGAGCCTTAATTATTGGGCACACGGTACACTTAGGTAAGGGAGCTCAGGTATTTCTCCCCTTTAGTTAAGACTTGGATGTTTCAGGAGCACCTGGGTAGCTCAGCTGGTTAAGCATCTGACTCCATCTCAGCTCAGCTCATGATTTCATGGTTTGTGGGATTGAGCCTGGTGCGGAGCCCTGCCTCTGGCTCTGCTCTGATAGCATAAAGCCTGCTTGGGATTCTCTCTCTCCCATTCTTTCTGTCCCTCCCCTGCTCATGCATGCACATGCTGGCTCGCTCTCTCTCTCAAAATAAATAAACATTAAAAAAAAAGACTCCAGTGTTTCAGCATTTCTCCCTCTTCCTTACAAATGCTAAGTTATGTAATACATATTCCTAAAAATTACATCAGCAGAATTTTTATGAAATCAGCTACATTTCAAATGCACTAGAGGACATCTCAATTAATAAAATTTTATCTTTAATTTTAATCATCAACTCTGGCTAAGTGTGAAAACAACAAAGTGTTACACAATAATTGGCACATGGTTGATATTGGTTTCCGTAACTACCCATTGTACTATTGAATATATGTCAATAACTGTGAAGTTCTTTTGAGAAATCTTTAAGAATTCTGTGTTAGTTTGTTTAACAGAAGACTATTTAATGATGGAGAAATGCTTATAATATGCTATACGGAAAAAAAGAAATCTGGCAGTATAAACATAATTTAAAATTATAGTCATGCTTGAAAATTTTTGAAAGGCTCTATAATTAAATGTTAGCAATACTGTGGTTGGGGCGCCTGGGTGGCTCAGTCAGTTAAGCGTCCGACTTCAGCTCAGGTCACGATCTCACAGTCCGTGAGTTCGAGCCCCGCGTCGGGCTCTGGGCCGATGGCTCAGAGCCTGGAGCCTGCTTCCGATTCTGTGTCTCCCTCTCTCTCTGACCCTCCCCCGTTCATGCTCCGTCTCTCTCTGTCTCAAAAATAAATAAACGTTAAAAAAAAAAAATTAAAAAAAAATGTTAGCAATACTGTGGTTAATGCTGGCTGATGACATCACAGATAATATTTGTTTCATTCTGTGTGCACTTCTTTTCAAATGTTTTACAACAAAACTATATTACTTTTATTTTTTATTAAAATTTTTTTTTAATGTTTATATATTTTTGAGAGAGAGAATGAGAGAGACAGAGCATGAGAGGCAGAGGGGCAGAGAGAAAGGGAGACACAGAAGCCTATGTAGGCTCCAGGCTCTGAGATGTCAGTGCAGAGCCTGACATAGGGCTTAACCCCACGAACTGTGAGATTATGACCTGAGCTGAAGTCATATGCTTAACTGACACAGCCACCCAGGAGCCCCAAAAGTATATTAGTTTTAAAATAAGAACAGTTATTTTAAATATTTGATGCCAGGTAATGTTTAATTTCCTCTGAGGAGTTCTTTTGTATTTTCCAGGTAGTAATGAATGTGATATTGACTGTCCTGAAGCTCAGAGCTAAAGTTAAACCCTTACAATCCACATACTTTGCATTTATCATTTTTGGGAGCCTGTTTTCTTTTTACGCTTCGTTATTTACTTGTATATATTTTTTTGGTAAGCAAGGCATTAATAAGTAAGTAGAACTTTGTATATAAGCTATAAGGCCAGGAGGCCCATCAATCAAAACAGGTGTAACTGATGATGCCTTCCTCCCAAATTTCCTGGTCAGCTGGGATTTAAAAATCAGAAAACAGGGGCGCCTGGGTGGCGCAGTCGGTTAAGCGTCCGACTTCAGCCAGGTCACGATCTCGTGGTCCGGGAGTTCGAGCCCCGCGTCGGGCTCTGGGCTGATGGCTCAGAGCCTGGAGCCTGTTTCCAATTCTGTGTCTCCCTCTCTCTCTGCCCCTCCCCCGTTCATGCTCTGTCTCTCTCTGTCCCAAAAATAAAAATTAAAAAAAAACGTTGAAAAAAAAAAATTTAAAAAAAAAATAAAAATCAGAAAACACAAATAGTTAATACGTAATTGTAGTTTGTGGGAAAGCAGGTGCAGTTTGAAAAACAGGAAAGGTTTACCAATTTTTTTCTGTGGATTATAGTAAATGAAAATATTATTAAAGAATTTTTTTCATCTTTTGAATAAATATTTAAGTAAACACCATACAATTATTTGCCAGTGTTTATGAAACTTTAGTAATTTTCTTTAGCATGAGGTGTTTTTATTGAAGAATCACCTGCTAATTTTTAATTAAAAAAATATTCCTTTGTGTTCAAATAACTAAAATGTCTGGGGTGCAGGGGGGTGATTGAAAGTGCTCTGCTCTTTAAGAAGAGGATTGATCTGAACAAGTATAAAACTGTAGGGCTGAGCAAAAGTGACTCAGAGTTAACTTAGTACTGACTAATAAGGAAGGAGGAGAGCAAGTGCATCAGACACGTGGCTGCTGCTATTGTAAATTTTCTGGACTACAAAGACATCATCATAGGGTTGGATGAAGAATTACTGAAGATGGGAAAGAGTATACAACATGATTTTTTCCATTGTTCCTGTTTTATAAAACATAAGAATTATGAAGTAATCACATGGGTCTGGGAAAACAGTGTCTCATCTCCTGAGAGGTGTAAGATTTTCAAGAGAGGGCTAGTTATCTAGATAGCAGGAAAAAGCAGTATTCCCTTCACCTCTCCGCTCACAGCAGCTTAAGGAGAAAGTTCCTTCTGCGCTTTTAACATCTAAGAACACATGGCTGGTGGCCCCAGGCAAGCCAAGGTCTGAGGCTTTTCATAGTAAGTACTAGAACTCTAAGTTCCCATCCTTCAGAGCTAACAAAGTGAAGGTTCTTCTGAGGTTAAAAATAAAGTCAGGGGCTCCTGGGTGGTTCAGTCAGTTAAGCGTCTGACTCAGGATTTCAACTCACGTCATGATCCCAGGGTCTTGGCATTGAGCCCCACATCAGGCTCTGCATTGAGTATGGAACCTGGTTAAGATTTTCTCTCTTTCTGCTCCTTCCCTGTTCTCTCTCTTTCAAAAAAAAAAAAAATCAAAGTTTGATTAAATGGTAATTGATAAAATAACTGAATAATATATCCTGTACAAAGATATTAGCATATATTTAATTCTTACTCTATATACACACCTTGATTTAACTCAAAACATTATAATTTGTTTAGTTAAATTATTGGTAGCTAACAATTTTTAGTGAAAAGCATAATGGGCCAGAAAGTGTGTGTGTGGTTTTTTTTAATGTTTATTTTTGAGAGAGAGAGAGAGAGCAAGCAAGCATGAGGGGAGAGGGGCAGAGACACAGACAGACAGAGGATCAGAAGAGGGACCCATGCTCACATCAGAGAGCACAATGTGGGGCTCGAACTCACCATGAGATCATGACCTGAGCTGAAGTCCAATGCTTAACTGAGTCACACAGGTGTGCCTGGTTTTAGTTTGAGTTATCCCTTTATTTACTGGTGATTATACTACCTCCAAACCCATTAGAAGGTAGTATAATCATTCCCCAGTGGCACCTGCCTGAATTGTAGCTGAAATGTCTAAAAGGCAAAATGGGGCTTCTACAGGGCTGGTGGACTTGGTCATTCCAAACCCATTGGGTTGGTTTCTATAGCCTGGTAGTAACAACTCTTACCAGCAGGGCTTTTGGACAATTCTGATTTAAGCCTTGACAGTTCTGATGGTTTGGCTTTGTGTTCATTGATGGTAGGTGAATTCTCAATGGACTCTGGTCTTGTAGTTAAAACTTGTGAGGGAGAACGGTGCCCATTAATTGGAAAAGAACCAGAAGTCATTGGCTGACATGTTTCATTTTTTGATGCACTTGGGCTTGAGGCTGATTGATGTAAAGGCAAAGGCTTTCTGTACTGGGGAGGTTTAGGGTCATTCCAAAACTTATCTACGTCCACTTTATCTTCTGCTCCATTCTTCAATCTGTCAGATTCTAAAACACTAAATTCTCCTATGTCCCGGCCATGGCTTAGCCCAGGGCTCTGTGGGAGTTCATCCTTCACTGCAGAGAATCTCACATGTTTTAATGGCTCCAGAGAGTTTGAAGAGTCGTCATCTTCCAAGGAATGCTCCTTCTCAGAAATTCTCTCATGGATGGTTAGGCCAGGTGACACAATTTTGCTTTTGGGTTCAAAGTTCTGATGAAAACGAACCGTTTCAGAGTCTGTGCTGCTAGAACTGGAGTTGCGCTTCAGGATCCCTCTCGGAGCCCCCCTTGCACCCAGGGAGTCTGTCCTTTGTCTAGGAAAAGGCTGGTTATCATCTTGCTTTAACTCATGTGATTTGTGGAGCATTTTCCTGGCTTTGGGGATTGGAGCTTTGATCTGAGATCCATTCTCAGGGCCTGGAAATGTCTGCTTTGGTTTCTCTAAATTTTGGCTTGAAATATCTGGGATCGACGATTCTTCTTTTGACTCTGACAATTCACCTGAAAATTAAAACATGTTAGGTGATATACCAAATGGAGAATAACCCTAATTTAAAACACCTATCACGAATTTAATGTACATTTAGCAAAAAGAGTAAAATAAAATATTAAAGATAACAAAGTATTCGTGTAAGTGCAGACCTAATTAGAAAGCATTAAAAAATTCATTCATGAACTTCATTGAACTGTACATTTAAGATTACTGTGCTTTACATCCATACTTTGAGGTATTTTTATACTCAGCAAGTTTTTAGAAAAAATTTTTAAAATTCCTTAAGGAGGCTAAGGAAAAACACAGAAGTCACTTAAAAAATTCACGTATGTTGGGGCGCCTGGGTGGTTCAGTTAGTTGAGTGTCCGACTTCAGCTCAGGTCAGGATCTCGTGCTTTGTGAGTTCAGGCCCCACATTGGGCTCTGTGCTGACAAAGCCTGGAGCCTGCTTCGGATTCTGTGTCTCCCTCTCTGTCTCTACCCATCCCCTGCTTGCGCCCTCTCACTCTCAAAAATAAATCAACATTAAAAAAAATTTTTTTTTTAATTCACGTATGGAAACTAGAAAAAGGAACTCAATGTTTTAATTTTTTTTTTTTTCAACGTTTTTTATTTATTTTTGGGACAGAGAGAGACAGAGCATGAACGGGGGAGGGGCAGAGAGAGAGGGAGACACAGAATCGGAAACAGGCTCCAGGCACCGAGCCATCAGCCCAGAGCCTGATGCGGGGCTCGAACTCACGGACCGCGAGATCGTGACCTGGCTGAAGTCGGACGCTTAACCGACTGCGCCACCCAGGCGCCCCAGGAATTCAATGTTTTAAAAAGAAAATGTCAATTTTTTTAAAAAAGAAAATCTCTAAAACAAAAATTATTTTTTTCCAAAAAGTTAAAAAAAAAAAAATGGGTAGCACGTTCCAGTGCCTTTTTTTCTGTAAAATATTTTACATAATTTAATGTGTATCCAATGGAGGGGGGAAGTACACTAATATTAAAACAGGATAATTGATACTCCAACTCCACTATTTAATGTTAATTTTCTACCCCTTGTCCAATTTTTAATGCCTGAGGGCTCTTCTTATACTTGCTTTTGAAGAGACTGAACTGTCTAGTATTTCTTCTTAATGGTATGGAAGAACAGTAAAATTCTGTAAAAGGCAGACTTAAATCAATTAAGCCACAAACCTGATCAAATGCCTCCTGAGGGACTAGGCTGATAATTACAGATTAGAGGATCATAACATTGTCAAGTGGCCTTTTTTCCTTAAGGCAAAAACTCTTTTCATTTTACACAAAGAATGTCCTCACATGGTACACAGCCAGCATGTGCTGTTAAATGAATGAATGAATGCCTCTGGTCAAAAAATTCCCCAGTTCACTGAGGGGGAACCTAAGGCCTGGAGGTCAAACAACAAGTGTGAGCTCCAAGACTGGAATGCGTGAACTTCCAGTTTCTAAAATTTCTGCTTCCTTCCCTCAGGCAGGAAACCAATGGGCACAGTAGAATAAGAAAATCATCAGGACTTTTCACTTTCTCTTGAAAGTTCTTTTAGTTAAAGGAACTCAGAATTTCCCTTGGTCCACAGATAACAAAGATACAAATATCTAGTCCATAAAAATAATATTTACCTTCTTTTGAAGTCTGAAAGAAACCAGCCTTTCCATTTTTTGACGGCTCACTTTTGGTTTGTTGAGATAAGTGATCTTCTGGCAACTTGGAGCTATTAAATGGGTTCTTCCTTTGCTGGGGAAAAATATTGTTTATTAAACTCATTTTAAACGTCATAGCAGCAACTCAGTGTTAACAAATGCTTATTAGTTCCAAAACTTGATAGTTTCATCCAGTAAACTCTGTCTGGCATGTTTGAAAAATTACTGTTCTGGTTAATGTGGCTGACACAGAATTACCAAATATGCCAGACCAGAATTAAACTGTATAAAATATACTCAATCCCAGAGTCCTACAAAGTTAGACCAGAACCAGGCATTCAAATCTAAACCTCACATTTTACAAAGGTGAGAAAACTTGGGCCTGGTCTAGGTTAGGGTAAAGCTGAGACTGATCAGGGCAGATTCCCCCAATGCTCTTTCTACATAAAAGACTCTCACTGTGCTAGATTAAAGCTGAACTAAATACAATTGTAACTTATCTTTCCTATAAAGATTTAAAAGACACTTATCAAGGTATTTGGAGTGCTTCATAATCACTGTTATGATCATCAATTCCAATGACAGAAAGGGGAACAGTAAATAGAATTTTTTTATTAATATAAGACTGAATATGCTTATTGTCTTGACCTTCATAAATTGGCAATCCCCTCCCATAAGCAGAACTCTAACAGATTCAGGAAGCTATGAATAGGAACATGGACTGATATGGAACTAACAAGCTACTTTCCGTATGCTTAAAAGCAGCAATCCCCAACAGGGGATTTTTTTTATTCTCTAGGGCAAGAAATCGGGGTCTTCAGCAATGTAGAAACATGGTATTCACCAACTTTTTCACCACAAGAGTGACTTCTTACATAAAATAGTAAAAATTATCTATATTTGATACAAAAAAGGACTACAAAATCCTCTTTATATCATGGTACTTTGATACAATGAGAAAAATGGCATTCCTGACAAAAATGAGACTTTTGGAGTCTGAGCTCAATCTACCTTAGCCGGAGACACAGCTGACTTCCTTGTGTTTTCCTGGGACATATCAATCACGGTGGAAGCTGGATTTACCACGCTAGAACTGCAAAAGAAATAATAATTCAGAGAATAAACCCTCACCCTTTGAGGAAGCATAAATCATGCCTCTGAAGCTGAAAGCTATTAAGGCAGGACAGGAGAGGAAGTTTGTAAAACCAAACTGCCGGGAAGGGAGAGAGAGTTGGGGCCTAGAGATCATTAAGCAGCAAAGTGAAGGCAGAGGCAGAGCAGACACGAAAGACAGGCATGAGACAAGCAGAACCATCAGAAGCCTTGAGATTTTTTTTTTTTAATTTTTTTTCAACGTTTTTTATTTATTTTTGGGACAGAGAGAGACAGAGCATGAACGGGGGAGGGGCAGAGAGAGAGGGAGACACAGAATCGGAAACAGGCTCCAGGCTCCGAGCCATCAGCCAGAGCCTGATGCGGGGCTCGAACTCACGGACCGCGAGATCGTGACCTGGCTGAAGTTGGACGCTTAACCGACTGCGCCACCCAGGCGCCCCAACCTTGAGATTTTTATCATGGTACCAGGCACACAGGAGGTTCACAATGTAAATTTGTAGAGATGAACCCATCTCAAAGTCAGAAGCTAAGGTCAGGTGCAGATGACAGGGAGCAACTTATCTCAAGGCGAGGGGATGTCATTGCTGAAAATAAAGCCCCAAAGAGTTTCAGGGCTTGGTTTCACAGAATGGCAGTGGTCACTCTAACTCAGGCAGGAAATAACTGAAGGAAAAACTCTGGTGAGACCAGTGACTTGACAGCCGATCGAAGAGATGCTGTGCAGGGAGGCCGGTACATTCAGGCAACTTGGTGAGGGCTCTCAACCTAACTCTCCTAACTCAGGCTGGGCAGTGAGTTCTTGTTCAAATACAAAAGGGGTAAGGGTAAGCACAGCAGCCAAAAGATGGTGGCAGGTAGAAGCCTGGGGCTGGCTCAGAAGAGTGAAGAAGATTCTCTACCCAAGGGACAGGACAGCCCCAGGGTGAGAGCACGGTGAGAGTAAATGGAGAAAAGGGAGTTTAGCAGGGTTCCCTCCTGAACAACCACTCCCATGGCTATTAAGGAAGAAAGGAAAAAGAGAGTCAGAGTGGCCCCGGACAGACAAGAAGAAAACTATCTGTTCAGACTTCCTGCTCCAGTGGCCTTGCCTCAGGCATAAAAGGTGAAGTCACTACTGGCTGAAACCACTGTGCCCAGGTGGACTCCACCTGTCCTCTTAGTGACATCACAGACTCAAGAACTCGGAAAATACCTAGGAAGGCACCGGCTTTTCACCATGTAGCAAAGGAACTGGATGTTGGGGAAAGAGAGCAATTTTCCCCAAAGCCACAGAGCCCTGCCCAAGAATATGGTTACTCAAAACATGGGCTACTTGTTCCCACAGCTTCATTTCCTTTCTTTCCCTCTGCACTTCAATTGTTATTTTTTGCACAGACTTAGTCCCAGGAAAAGGATGAACTTTTGAGGAAGCCATTCTTCCTTTTGTTACTCTCTTCATTGTTCCAGAAAGGAATTGCAGCAGTTGAGGCAGATGTATATAAAATACATCTTAATTACGTGGATGTGACAAAGAGGGGAAAAGGATGGGGAAGGGAAGGGCAAGGAACAAGAATGGGAATTTATAATGGAGCTAGAATTAAGGCTCATAGAAAAACACATTGCAGGAGGCTATTCTTACAACAGTGGGCACAAATTTCAATCAAGGTATCTATCAGCCAACATGAAAACCAGTACCTGGTCACTGAGAGAACTCACGGTGTCCATACAATAAAAATAGCCAATAGCTCAGGACTAGAAAGCACTATCTCTTGACTGTCATTTTAAGAAGCCCATGAATGACACAAGGAACCTTACAGCAGAGGCTAGGCTCAGTTTCTTAGAATGTTTTGTATCATCTCCTTATAAATAAAGCAGTCGTATAATCAGAGGACCTCAACCAAATGCTACTGGCTCCATGGATCACCCATTTTGTCCTGCCATCTTCTTCCCTCCTCTCCCACTCACCAATACTGAAGGATAAGCAGAGTCTCAACTCTCTCCCCTCTCTGCTCCCTGGAAACCCAGTTCCTATGCTTCATAGGCCCCAGTTCTGAGTGCCCATATTTCACATCATAAAACCAGACATGAAACTAGTCTCTCTCTTTCTAAACTCTATCAACCAATGTATGTCAGGTCCACTATGAAGTACCTCTTTGACCATCTTTATAAACCCTCTGCAATGCCTTGTACAGCACCTGATACACAACTCATGAAAAACTGAAAAATGAAGATCACTGAGCCAGTGCCAGGCAGCAGATAGGTATCCGTGATTTTTTTCTTAAAAAACCCATGTTATTTGCCAAACAACAACAAGGCACATTATTTAAGTTTAAAATAAATGCCTTTGTTTCTATTAGTTCAGAAAACAAAAGAGGAAGAAATGACACATTCAGAGCACATGGTCAGACACTAAAGTACAGAGATACAGTATCACTGGGCCACTGTGTGTGTTGGGAGAGGGAAAATGACAAGGGGGTGGGACACGTGGTTAGGGACTGGGTTAGTCTGCTTAGAAAAAATGAAAACAACAGTCTTGTGCCTCAAAGTCTGTAAAAATACAGCTACTTCTCAGATTAAGCTCTGGCTTTACTTCTCTCAAGGAATACAGCAATGTTTTGCATTCCTGCCTTTTATTTGGCAATCATCTAATCCTCAGCTGATTTTTGCAACAACCCTTTGAGGTATGTATGCTTCTCCTCATTTTACTCATGAGAAAAACTAAGGCTTGGGAGGTTAAATAACCTTGATGTCACAAAATTAATAAATGAAGAGCTGGGGATTTGAGCCAGGTGTGTCTGACCCTGACCCAACAGACAATCACACGAATAATGGCGAGGCTACACTGCCTCTGATTTCTCACGTTAATAAAGTGGTGGTTTATAGCAAGAAGACTGAAGTCCAGGTGATCCTTCTTTCCCAGTGACTGTCACATCTGTCACTTCCTTTCTACCTTTACAGTCACATCCTTTATTTCTATCAACTTTATTAGCCTCACATCTGACCTCCTGATTCTAAAGTTCCACGAATCCATTCAGCATTCTGCCACTAAGCTGGGATGATCTCAAACACAATTTTGATCATGTCACTCTTTTGCTCGTTCTCCTTCCCTGACTCCCCAAGGCCTGTTGGAATGAAGTCTGTTTGAACTTGTCAGGAAGGAACTGGAGATGCTCTGCCATGTACCCAATATACTTTCCCACTCTTTCCTTCTATTGCCCCTTCATGCCAAAGAGTTCCATCTACTCATTATCCCCAAAACTCACTTGACTGTTGTCTCCACTTGGTCTATCCCCCCCTGCCCTGCCCTCATGTGTTTGCTCAGCTCTCTGCCCAAATCCTTGCTGTCATCTCCAAGCCCAGTCCAAATCTCACCGCCTTGTGATACTGCTCCTGTATCAGCCCAGCTGGAAGTGGGTCTCCTTGTCTCAAATCCTTATATCACATTTCAGTGGTACTTTGGATTCGAAATGTGCTCTCTGTCTGGCACTATTTGTTATCACATGATCAGATATTCACACACACGGATGCATTATTTTTCCTAAGAGAATATAGACTCTTTATAGCCAGATACTGTGTCTTTGTTTCTTGGAATCCCTCCCCAAGGCAGTAGACTGTGTCCTGCATATAAAAGATACTCAATACATTCCACAGGACTAGATTTTTAAACTGTAGCAAGCCAAATTCCACACCCCGTGCTTGTAATTCTTCCCTCAGGCACCCTTCAAAAACTACCTGCAATGCCAGAAGGAACACTTAGACAAAATGTGTTTACTTTGTTAAAAGAATTATTAAAGTATTAGATTATGATATTGACATTAGGGTTAAAAGTATCTGCATTTTAATACAAGTCTTGGAAAACTTAACTAAAAAGAATAATAAGGTATCATACTGTTGCAGGGATGCTGGGGAAAGAGGTGCAGCTTTAAATCATACCACGTGGCCAGCTGGACACTCAACCTGTTTCTGTGTCTAGCCATAAAGTGCTCCCAAGCACATAAAGTGACTTTTAAGAGTTTCTGAACCTTAACTGGCCTTTCCCTCTAAAAAAGTTAAAAATAACAGCAGACATCTTACACTAGTTCTTTGCAGCTTAAATATTAACAGTGTCGAATCAGAAGCAAATTCTGCGAGTGATTTTTTTCACATGTTGTTGCTGTTGTTCACCTCTCTCCCCCTTTGGGTGGCGAGTTTCTTGGAAGCTAATGCTGGGTCACGTCCCAAGTGCCCAACACTGTGCCAGCACATGTTACACTCAGTGAAGCTCAAACACATGGATAAACAAATGAAGAAATGGCTCAGGGATAAAGTGAGGGAAGTAAATTAGAAAATATGCTACACCAAGCCTTTCAAGTCAGCATTTTTTTTTTAAGTAAAACATTACTTGTCTGATGCCACCATACTTCATGGTACAGAATTCTCTAACATGAATATTCTCAGCCAAGTGTAAGACACTCTGATGTCACAGTGAAACTATTTCTACCACAGGTGATTTGGGCAAATCCAAGATCCTATACGATTAAGAAAGATTGTTTTAAAGTGCTCAGTATAAGTGATTTTGGGGGGCAGGCCTCTAAGAAATGAAATGGTCACATCACTGCATATGCAATATATCCAAGGACAAAAGATCAAATGCATTATCCTTAGAATGGCATCTCTACCTTGCTTTTGGGAGAAAGCTAGGTGCTTCACATTGAGCTTATTATTGGGGGAGGGGTTGAGGTAAGTGGCTAATTCTTCTGGGAGATTGAAACAGGGAGAGGAAGAGGGAGAAAGAGAGGGAGAGACTAAGAGATTGAGACACAAACAAAAGCCTTCCAGGGAAAAGAACATTAGTAGAAACAATAACATTATTTCAGAATTAAAGACATGGTTTTAATTTCTTGGTCTCAATTCAACAGAGGATAAGACAGAGATCGGTGGCAAAAGTATCAATGAAGCATAGGAAGTGAAGCTTAAAGATTAGCATTTTTGTTCATTATGATGACTCACAAGTAATCAGTGCTTTAACTCTACCAAAACCAAAGTGAGGTGAGGACGTACAGCTTCTCTTGTAAGAAAACTCATTGTTTTCTCACCACTTCCTAGGGAAGTGCAGAAGCCATGGAAAGAAATACCACAGGGAAAGCTTCACCTTGTTCTCCCTGAACTCATTTTGGAGATATTCTCTAGGGATTTTTTTGATTAACAGACATTACAAACCTCTGCAGCAGCCAAGCTCCCTCCTACCTCCATGCCTTCTGGTACTCTACTGTGAATGCCCCCTCTTATAGTTGTCCAAATGTGAGAATACCCCTCATATTCTTGTCCATCTTTTATAATCACCAGAGCTCATGGTGATACTGCTGAGCTGAGAGATTCTCAGTAACGCAAAGCAATGAAGTCTGTAGGCTATCGATCATGTTCTTCATTTGTAGCTTAACTTTTCCCTTTCTCCTCTTTTCTACTCTATTCCTGAGTTCCAAACTACTTCATTCAATCATTCATTCATTCACTCATTTGTTCATTCGTTAACCCCTCATTCACCATTATTCTTTACCTCATAACTCATTACCTTATCAACTGTTTTCATTCAAGTGGTCAGTCTCTCACTCTCCGTCTATTCTCCATTCATTCATTCCTTCCTTCATTCATTCCACAAGACACTCTTCGGGCACTGTTGTATGTGTTAGGAATAGGGCAGTGAACCAAACAAAATATAGCAATAAACCAAAAGGCCTTTTCCTCATGCATTTGGAGGGCGGGGAAGGACAATACATACACACAAAAATAAATATGTAACCCAATGTCAGGTAGTGGTAAGTGTGCAGAAGGACAATAAGAGAAAAGTGCTGGAATTCATATATTCCCCAGATACTTATCACTACATGTTAGGTGCTTGGTACATGGTGGTGAATAATATCCATGTCCTCAACACTGAGAAAGAAATGCAGTGATGCTCAGCCCTGGGAAAAATCTGGATTTTTAAAAGTTCCTTGGGCAGTTCTGACATACAACTCACAGTTGAGAATATCTCATCAAGTAACCCACATATCTTTTATAGATTATTAGATATCCCTGTGTCATACAAACACCTGAAATTTCTTCTAATTTCATCTCTAAAACTGTCATACGTTTCCTCTTTTCTCCACTCCTTTGATTAGGTTCTTACCATCTCTCACCTAAACTTCTGTTACAGTGTTCTAATGGAATTGCCTAACCCCATCTTCCACAGTTATCAGAATGATCACTCTAAAAAGCAAACTTGATCAAAATGTCATTTGATGGCTCCTTGTGACTTAAAGGAAAAGTCCAGCTTTTTGGCCAACATGCAAGGCTCTTCACAATCTTGCTCTGGTCTCTTCCTACAGCATAACTGCCCATCACTCACAGAGCACATCTACTAGACCATTTTCAGGTCTCCAACACGCCAGGCCCTCATGTCATTCTCTGTGCCTATATTGTCATTCTCCCCATGTCTACCTAACATAATCCTTCTCATCTTTCAAGAACTGACTTACATATAACTCTCTCTAGAAGCTTCCCTGACAATCCCTCGCATTCACCCTGGACACGGGGCTACTCCTCTGTGCTCCCATAGCTTTTAATTACACTTATCATGTGACATCACAATTTATGGTTATACATGACAGCCCCTTTTGCAAACAATAAGTTCCCTAAGGACAGGGACCATATGTTGTTCATCTCTGAGGTCCTAGGTACTATCTTGCATACAATAAATATGGAATAATTACTGACTGACTAAATAAATGACTGAACGAAGAATAAATTAGAAACCCTATAAAATGATTTATTCTACTGGGTGCTAGCAAGACATTGAATCAGTGTTTCCAATCAGCTACATACAGTGATATTTAAACATTTTATTTCTAATAAATATCCTGAAAGTAAACCGAGCCAATATATGGATTAAGTGTTCCATCCTAACCATTCATACCTGCTTCTCTTTCCTATTTTTGTACACATTTCACTGTCTTTCTTCTGGCCTTTCTGAACTCTTCTGCCTGTGGTTTAGGCTGGCCCATAGTACCCCTGCTGATTTTGCTCCAGCAAAAGCAGTAGCTGACCTCTGACGGAGGACATCTATTACTAGGGCTTGTTTGTTTATAGTCAGAGTATACTACCACCTCTTTGATATGATGCCAGGGCACTGAGATGCCCACTGCCACTAACACAGTCCTCTCTGCACCTAACACTTTGCTTCCCTTGGTTGAAGGCTCTGATCCCCATCAGTCTGCATTCTGAAGGTAATTCTTTAATCTTTAGAAACCATTAGGGACTGGAAGTCTTCCCAGCAGAAAGTCTATACAGGGTGGGAGACAGACACGTGACAGACCTCTGAATCCTTTCATTGAAATGCCCTCATGTGCACTGCACACCACATGATAAGAACTACTTGGGCTGTGTGTTGGGATGCCACAAACATGCTCAGGTTCTTATTTCAATAAGGTGACCATTCAGAAAAGGCAAGAAGCTGAAAATTTCCGTCCGTGCAGGGTTATTAAAAAGTCAATATTCCTTAGAGTGGAATGCATGCTAGATTCCTTCAAAGGAGAAAGGAGAGGCCATCGGGCAACTGAGGGATGTGGGATGGGGAAGGACGTAAGAAGAGGAACCAGAAGGGGAAAAGAAATGAGAAGGTTGGAATGCACTTGAGAAACTAGCGTTTTCTTTAGTGTATTGGGCTGGTCCTGTGAGAGGCCACAGTGTTAATATAAGCTATCACAGAGACCAATCTTCAGACAGGCAGTCTTAAAGGAAGAGATTAGAGAGAGAAACTACAAGGCCAGTCCACTTGCAGCCTCCTTCAGACCAAAGCAGCACCAAAATGGGGACATCTAAGACTATCAGTGTTGCCCGGAGCACCCAACCTTGTTTCACAGAACATGTCATCCCAAGTAACAAAGGAAGGTCTTCTCATCCCAAAATAGGTCTACCTCTATAGTCAAGAGATGTTATACCTCATTTATGGGCAGGGTCCTGACCCCCATGGGAAGAGCTTCTCACATCTTTATTTGTATACTCCCCACCTTGGTTCAGCCATGTCTTGTGGATTATTTGGGGATAGGGAGGACATGATGTGCTATCAAG
Organism: Neofelis nebulosa; assembly: GCF_028018385.1. Lineage (NCBI taxonomy): Eukaryota > Metazoa > Chordata > Mammalia > Carnivora > Felidae > Neofelis > Neofelis nebulosa. The sequence continues at coordinate 46,921,411 of NC_080791.1, read as the reverse complement.
GTGTGGTTCATGAACCAGTGCCAATCTGAGAACTGCATGTCACTGGTTCGCAATGAGGGGAGTACAGAAATTGAGTGTATACATTTAGACTCATTTATAGCAATTTGCTAAGACATCCCAAAACTGTATCGGGGCTTTATACTTTGTATGACTTTGCTGTTTTCTGTATTTCATTTTTGTTATATTTTTATATAAGATTCCAATCTGTGATGACTAAGAAATACAGATTATTTTTTAAAAAACCAAAACACTGGTCTTTGACCACAGTTTGTGCCAATACTGCACAGTTAAAATTCAGCAACCAGCACTGGAACTGTGAGCATTTGGAGTTTTCCCTTTGCCACTTTAAAGAAAACCTCACTCTCTACTCCTTCATTCATCAAACCTCTCTCTACTTCCTTGTGTGACAGGTGCAAACAAAGATGAGTTCCGGAAGAATGCAGGTACCAGATGGCGCGTGAGTTCATGCCAGGCACCCACAGTGTTTCAATTCTTCCCAGGAAGGACCCCACAGAACTGTGCCCATACAAACAAGGAATCTTGCCACAGAACCTATTAGAAAAACTGCTTCAGAAACTGCAATATCTACTCACTGTTGCCTCACAACACTCCCGGACACCTGACTCCTGGCTAAGAAAATATTGACAGGTACTGAGTCATGCTATTGAAGTTCAATTCCACTAAAAGTACAGGCCCCAAAATACACTTAACACACCCAGTTCGCAAAGGTTAAAGTATAGGTGAGAAACACCGCAGGAACCCGATACTGAGTAAAGTACTAGCTTCTGACATGGGAAGGAAGAAGTAAACAACAGCTCCTTCCACAGTTCTGGATGATTACCACCCATGTCACGTCATGAGCAAAGCAGCATACATTTTTATTCTGACATTTTTATTCTTGCCTTCTGAACCATACCTCATCTATGTTATAATAACATAATTATAAAGCCACTGGAAATTGCCAATTTTCTTTCTTCCTGTGAAATGCTAAGTGGTTCCCACATCTCATTTCATTTAATCTCATAATATCCTGGTGAGGCAGCTCTGCTCTGATTTACAGATGAAACCAGAAAGACTCGTCTGAGGCCACACAAGGAATGCAGAAAATAATGAAGATATGACTTGGGGAAGCTATATTAATAGCCTCAGATTGAGGAACAGGGGAGAAACACCCACCAGCCTGCATGGGGGTCATGAAGAAAAGAAGCCAGGTAATGAGGGCAGCGGCGCCTCTGTCCCCCAGGCCCTTTGAGATGAAATGCGTTCTTGGGAGAAGGACAGGAAGTCTGACCCAGATAAAACTGTGCAGTAAGCTAAGTTGGTCTTCTGACACCCCCAAATCTCCTTTCCCCTTCTGTGGTACTTGAACCCTCCTCCCCTAGTTAGTGTTCTGGTGTCCCCATCACCCATCAGATTGGCTCTTAGGAGCTGCTCTCAGCTCCTTAATGATGATTCTAAATAACTGTGTTCTCACTCCTGGAGTTTCTAATACTTAAGTTCTCATCTTTCCCTATGGAAGGAAATCCTTTATCTCATTAGGGGGATTGCTGGAAAATGGGAAGTCACCAAGGGGAAGTGGTAGGGGTCGATTCTCACTCAATGTATGTGAGAGTCCATACTTCCATTCACTAAATGCCCACTATGTCCTATTGACCATTTTAAGAATTCTACATTTACTAGCTAATTAAATTCTCAGTAATCCTGCTGGAAAATCATTATCATTCCATTTTTATAGTTGAGAAACCAAAGGCCCAAGAAGTTAAGTCACTTCTAACACAAGGTCACAAAATCAGTTAGTGACTACTTATTGTTTAACTTCTAGCCAACATGGTTTCTACATACAGAACATTACAAATCATCCCAGAGGGGAAACAGTCCAGCCTACAACCCATGGAACTGAGTCCTCTCCAACCGGGAGATGGATACTGTGTACCTTAATAGAACCAGTATTCCATTATTCATGTCATGTAACTTTACTCATATTTGGCTCTGAAATGCCTATTGATGCCTACATTATAGACCTTCTCCCTCATGTGTCAACTACATTAGAAATATCCCTGTTCCCTAGGTGCCTCAGACTTGGAAACTGACTCAGTGATTATCCTACCAGCAAATTTGTTGACTTCAGCCCTGTTGTAGACTCTGAATTGAATTGTCTTCACTGAGGAGGTACAGATACAATGCAACTGCCTTCCCACCAAAGGGTAATAACTATACCTCCAAGGGATGAACACCAATGGGAAGATCTTAAATACCTAAAAGCAAATCATCAAAAGGTTTCTGGCAATGTAGCTCCACAGTCAGGTACTTCTTAGGAAGGATGCACAAATGTACATTTTTGACTGGCCAGATGGTAACAGGTATGGAAAACACCAAAAAAATAAAAAAAATCAAGACTGAAATATTGAGGACAATCTGCATCCTAAAGAGGCATTTACTGAGCACCTCCTATATACCAGGTATTCTACCTACGTTATCACTAATTCTCACTATAGTCTTTTCTGGTGTGTGTGTGTGTGTGTGTGTGTGTGTGTGTGTGTGTATTATCTTTCCTATCTAGAGTTAAGAAAAGAGACTCAGAGAGGTTAAATGACTTGTCCATCATCAAATGGCTAATAAGTGGCATATTTAGGATTTGAATTCATGTCTGGTTTCCCAGAAACTTGAGCTTCTTCCATTGAACCAGGTTGTACAATTTGATCATAATTCACCTCTTCTCTGAAACGACTATATTTATTTTGAAGTACCTCTTCATTCTACTCTAAGGTGAAATCATTAACACAAATAAAAATCAGCTATTGTTGGTGCTAGGAGAAATCACCCACTTAACATTTTAATTTTATTTAACATTCAGGTCTGTTAGAAATTCTCGAAGTTGGAAGAGTACTGCTCAGGCTTTGTCCACATCAGGTCCCCAAATTCTCTCATACATACTCCCATCAAAGTGCCTGTGAGAAGAGTCTGGTGTTTGCACTCATAGCACACCAGGCCATGAATCCCACATCCAGCGGCTCTCCCTGTGAGCTCTACCTTACCTTGGGCTTGCTGGTGCTACATCCTCTGGCTCTTCTAGAGTACCAGTTAGCTCTGGGGGAAGGATAGCATCTTTGTTGACGTTATTCACCCAGCTTTCCTTTGCCTCATTTACTCTGTCCTTACTCTGCTCAGCTGAAAGAGGAAACAATAAAGACAGGAAGGTTATCCCTCACCTCCATGACCTACAACTCTTATAGTAGCTCTTATCACTGAAGCTCAAACTTGAACCTCAGGCCTTTCCAGAGTGCCAAGGCAATCACTAATGAGTCTGAGTATCCAGGGTCAGAATTACATCTGCAAGTCAAGTCAGTAGATTCTCATATTGTTAGCTTCCCTCAAGCAGAATCTCCTGAGAGCATGATTGTACATTTAAATGTGCAGGTAAATCCAGAGACCACTACAGCAAAATGCTGACCACCTCTAAGTGGATCTGACCTCAACTGGGGACAGGACTAAATATGTATGCCAGGGGAATTCTCTGGTCAGTGAGTCCTCATTGGAACAGAGACACCATCATTACCAAGCATTTACCAAACATCAACAGTGCCTGACTTGAGGTTGGGCTCTGGGACCCAAAGGGAAATAAACACTTATCATCTGGAATGTTCCTCTCCACTGCCTCTTCCTTCCCCCAGTCTCTACACATCCAAATTCTACATACTCCTCAATACCCAGCTCAGATGCCAAGGCCCCCCAAAAAACTCTGCGTTCCCTATTCAGGAAATAACTTCTTTTTGCCTCTGAACATCAGATCTCTTCACCAGCACCTCTCATAGCATCAACCAAGTACTAAATGCCAGACACAGTGCTGAGTTTTTTGCATGCATTTCCTTGTGAGGAAGGAGTTTTTTTCCAAGTTCGCAGGTTTGGAAATTGAGGATCAAAAAGTTCAGGAGACTTGCCTAAGACCACAGAGCCAATAAATGCCAGGAATGCTTATACATCAACGTTAAGAAAATGAAGCAGGGGCGCCTGGGTGGTTCAGTCGGTTAAGCATCTGACTTCAGCTCAGGTCACAATCTCGCGGTCCATGAGTTCGAGCCCTGCGTCGGGCTCGGGGCTGATGGCTCAGAGCCTGGAGCCTGCTTCTGATTCTGTGTCTCCCTCTCTCTCTGCCCCTCCCCCGTTCATGCTCTGTCTCTCTCTGTCTCAAAAATAAATAAACGTTAAAAAAAAAAAAAGAAGATGAATCAATATAAGGGCTCCCAATTACCAAATAGTCACATTCCAGGGTGGTATTCCCTACAGAGTCTCTCTACACATAAATCTAATTTCTTCAATTGCAAAACAGAATCCACAATAGTAACCTGTACCTATCAAGAGTTCTGAAGGCTGGGATGGTTTTGAAAATCAAGAGGGATGCGAGCAACACATGGCATATACTCAACAATAAGCCTTTATTTGCAAGGAGTATGACTCTGAGTCATAAAGAATGAAATCCCAGTGCACCATGTGCCAATGATACAACCTTGGACAAGTAACTTCATTTCTCTGAACTTTACATGTCCCATATATAGAACGGGGATAATAATACCTACCTTACAATATTGCTGCTATAGTTACAAATATAGAGAGTAAATGCCTATCATGTATTATATGATCAAAAGGTGAGAGCTGTTTTCCTTATTGTGTACAGGTTAGATCTACACAGGGGCTAATTCTCAGGGGTAAAAGTTTATACTGTCTAGTCTAGAGTGAAAGAGAAGGCACACTATTAATGTTTAATAAACCCAACAGAATTCTAAAGCCCTCAAAATACTGTCTTTACAGTCTCTTAAGTAATACACTTGGTTGATTAAAGAGGTATCAGATGTTAAAGTTGTTGAAAGAGATGCTAGTCTCTTTCTGTCACCCTACCCAAAGGAAAAGGTTTTGAATCTTTAGAGTTAAAAGCCAAAAGGAATGCAGGGGTAAATGCCCTATAAACCCCAACTGTTGGGGCTCCTGGGTGGCTCAATCAGTTAAGATTCTGACTCTTGATTTCAGCTCAGGTCATGATCTCACAGTTTGTGAGTTCAAGCCCCATGTGAGGCTCTGTGCTGACAGTGCAGAGCCTGCTTGGGATTCTCTCTCTCTCTCTCTCTCTCTCTCTCTCTCTCTCTCTGTCTGTCTCTCTCTCTCTCTCCCTCTGCCCCTCCCTTGCATGTGCATACTCTCTCTCTCTCTCTCAAAATAAATAAAATAAACTTAAAAAAAAATAAACCCCAACTGTCTATACTACTACAACTCAATACAGTCTCTAAAGGACTTCCCATGTTTTTCTACATTACCCTGGGTCACTTAGCCCTGCCTTCATCCATCTGAATTCAGGGCAAGAGGATTTTGAGCTGGGGGACTATACATTATGCAAAGCACACCTCTAAATGACATCCCTCAGCAGCTTCCAGTAAAGATTCTAACACCCTTCCCTTCTCTTGACAATGCCTTCCCCACAAATGCTGGCTCAAAATGTACTACCCAAATCAACTCACCTGCTACCTGGAGCTTCTTCTTTCTCATGGATGCTCTGATGATATCTGCACCATGAATTCTGTCTCTGTGCCTTTTTGCCTTGGCTTCATAAAACCACTGGCCACTCATATTCTTCAACTGTTGGTCATCCTTAATTTTTTCAGGCAAATGTCTACAAAAGGAAAAGAGCTTTACTTTGCTGAGAGCCCATGGTAAATAAATGAGTTTACTGTGACAGTGCATAAAGAAATTTGTAAACAGAAAGACAAATGAAGCTCTCAATAATTTAGAAGACCCCACAAACCTCCTAGCTGACTAAGAAATATATATTCCTCTTTGAATGAAAAGTCAAGAAAGACAAGGCTTACACTTTTTAAAAATCAAAGACTTTATCCCTGACCTCCACATGATGTCTGGAATTTCTCAAGAATGGATTCACTTTTGGGCTGTGGTCTTCTGTGTCTACTGTTCAAATGCAAACACCCCAGGGAAAGATGATATATTAAGCATCTCTAAGCTTTGGTCCCTTTAGCTGTAAAAAGAGGTTAATCATACTAATCTACTTCATGGGATTGCTTTGAGGATTAAATTAGCTAATGCATATAAACTGCCCTTTGCAAATGCCTGGCACTTAATACCCAATGAATAAGTGGTGGAGTAGTTATCAGCTCATCAATCCTTTCCATTTCAGTGAAATGAGTTTTATCAGAGACTTTCTGTGGGGGAAGTGCATGATGTCTCTGGGTCTTAATGCTAGGGAAATAAATGCTGAAAAAGCAGGCAGGAGGCAGGCAAGATCAAATTTATGGTAGGAGGGGGACAGGGAGTAGAGGCAGAGGCACAGCCAATTGTGCAGCTACTGCTTTCAAGGGTTCCATGATCACTCATGCTCACTGAAAAGCTAAAGCCTATAGAACAAAACAAATGCAGCCCTAAAACCTTCCTAATTTACTCACTTAAAAAGACACTGTTCTATTTAACAAGTCTTTTTTTGTTCATTGTGATAAGTGTATTCTTTAATTCTCATCCCCTATTTCTCCCACCACCACCACCCCCACATCCCCTCTGGTGACCATCAGTTTGTTCTCTATTGTTAAGCATCTATTTCTAGGTGTCTTTTTTCTTTGCTCATTTGTTTGTAAATTCCACACATGAGTGAGATCACATGGTAGTTGTCTTCCCATGACTGACTTATTTCCTTTAGTATTACACTCTCTTGCTCTATCCCTGTTGTTGCAAACAAGATTTCTTTCTTTTTTTAGTGGCTGAATATATTCCATTGTAATACACACCACTTCTTCTTTATCCTTTGCCTATCAGTGGACACCTGGGTTGCTTCATAGTTTGGCTGTTATAAATAGGTTGTAATAAACATAGGGGTGCATATACCCCTTTGATTCAGTGTTTTTGTATTTTTTGGGTAAATACTTAGTAATGTGATTACTGGGTGGTAGGGTAGTTCCAGTTTTAATCTTTTGAGGAACCTCCATACTGTTTTCCACAGTGGCTGCACCAGTTTGCATTCCTACCATCAGTGCAAGAGGGTTCCCTTTTCTCCACGTTTTCACCAATACTTGATGTGTCTTGTGTTTTAATTTTCACCATTCTGACAGGTGTGAGGTGATGACTTATTGTAGTTTTAATTTGCATTTGCCTAATGATGAGTGATGCTGAGCTTGTTTTCATGTGTCTCCTGGCCATTTGGATGTCATCTTTGGAGAAGTGTCTGTTCATGTATTCTGCCCACTTTTTAGTTGAATTATCTGTTTTTGGTACTGAGTTGTATCAGTTCTTTATATATTTTGGATACCAACCCTTTATGTCATTACCAAATATTTTCTCTCATTCCACAGGTTGCTTTTTAGTTTCATTGTCTCCTTCACTGTGCAGAGCTTTTTATTTTAATGTAGTCCCAAAGTTTATTTTTGCTTTTAATTTTCTTGCCTTAGGAGACATATCTAGAAAAATGTTGCTAGGGCTAATGTCAGAGAGATTACTGCCTATGCTCTGTTCTAGGATTTTTTATTATTTCAGGTCTCACATTTAGGCCTTTTAATCCATTTTGAGTTTATTTGCATGTATGGTATAAAAACGAGGTCTGGTTTTGTTACTTTTCACATGGTTGTCCAGTTTCCCAATACCATTTGCTGAAGAGTCCTTTTCTCATTGGATATTCGTTCTTCTTATGTTGAAGATTAACTAACCATATAATTGTGGGTTTATTTTTGGATTTCTTTAATATTCCAGTGATCTATGTGTCTATTTTTATGTCAGTACCATACTGTTTTAATGACTCCTGCTTTGTAATATAACTTGAAATCTGGAATTGTGATACCTCCAGTTTTGTTTTTCTTTTTCAAGATTGTTTTGGCTATTTGAGGTCTTTGGTGGTTCCATACAAATTTTAGGTTTGTTTTAGCTCTGTGAAAAAAATGCAGTTGGTATTCTGGTAGGTATTGCATTAAATACGTAGATTGTTTTGGGTAGTATAGGCATTTTACAATCTTTATTCTTCCAACCTATGAGCATGGAACATCTTTCCATTTCTTTGCATTGTCTTGAATTTCTTTCATCAGTGTTTCACACTTTACAGAGTACAGATCTTCCACCTGTTTGGTTAAGTTTATTCCTAGATATTTTATTGGCTTGGTACAGTTGTAAACGGGATTCTCTTCTTTTTTTTTTCTTTTTTTTTCAATATATGAAGTTGGGATTCTCTTCTTAATTTCACTTTCTACTGCTTCATTGTTAGTGTATAGGAATTTGAAGGACTTCTGTACATTGATTTTGCATCCTGCAACTTTACTGAATTCATTTATCAGTTCTAGCAGTTTTTTGGGGGGATATTTAGGGTTTTCTAAATACAGTAACATATCATTTGCAAATAGTGAGAGTTTTACTTCTTCCTTGCCAATTTGGATGCCTTTTATTTCTTCATGTTGTCTAATTGTTGTAGTTAGGACTTCCAGTACTATGTTAAATAACAGTGCTGAGAGTGGAACAGGCTTGTCTTGTTCCTGACCTTAAGGCAAAAGTTCTCAGTTTTTCACCATTCAGTACATTGGCTATGGGTTTTTCATATATGGCCTTTATTATGTTGCAGTATGTTCCCTCTAAACCTACATTACAGAAAGTTTTTATCATGAATTGGTGTTCTACTTCGCCAAATGCTTTTTCTGCATCTATTGAAATCATTATATGGTTTTTATCCTTACTCTGATTGATGTAATGTATCATGTTGATTGTTTTGTGAATATTGAACCACTCCTGCATCCTAGAAATAAATCCCACTTGATTGTGGTGTAAGATTTTTTTTTAATATAATTTACCATCAAGTTGGTTAACATACAGTGCATACAGTGTGCTCTTGGTTTGGGGGGTAGATTCCCATGATTCATTGCTCACATACAACAGCCAGTGCTCATCCCAACAAGTGCCCTCCTCAATGCCTATCACCCATTTTCCTCTCTCCCCCATGCCCGCCATCAACCCTCAGTTTGTGCTCTGTATTTAAGAGTCTCTTATGGTTTGCCTCCCTCCCTTTCTGTTTATAACTATTTTCCCCCCTTCCCTTCCCCCATGGTCTTCTGTTAAGTTTTTCAAGTTCCACATATGAGTGGAACTGTCTGTCTTTCCCTGCCTGCCTTATTTCACTTAGCATAATACCCTCCACTTCCATCCACATTGCTGCAGATGGCAGGATTTCATTCTTTTTCATTGCCAACTAGTATTCCATTTTATATATAAACCACATCTTCTTTATCTGTTCATCAGTTGATGGACATTTAGGCTCTTTACATAATTTGGTTATTGTTGAAATCACTGCTATAAACATTGGGATACATGTGCCCCTATGAATCAACACTCCTGTATCCTTTGGAGAAGTTCCTAGTAGTGCTATTGCTGAGTCATAGGGTAGTTCTTTTTTTAATTTTTGTATTGTTGGATTCAGTTTGCTAATATTTTTTTGAGATTTTTACATGTATATTCATGAGAGATATTGGCCCGTAGTTCTCTTTTTTTGTGGTGTTCTTATCTGGTCAAGGTGATACCGGCTTCATTGAATGAATTCGGAAGTTTCCCTTTCTCTTCTATTTTTTGGAATTGTTTGAGAAGAATAGGTATTAACTCTTCTTTAAGTGTTCGGGAGAATTTTCCTGTGAAGCTGTCTGGTCCTGGATTTTTGTTTTAGGGGATTTTTTTATTATGGATTCAATTTCATTGCTGGTAATTGGTCTGTTCAAATTTTCTATTTCTTCCTGCTTTAGTTTTGGTAGGTTATTCATTTCTAGGAATTTATCCATATTTTCTAAGTTGTCCAATTTGTTGGCATATAGGTTTTCATAATATTTTGTTACAATTGTTTGTATTTCTGTGGTGTTGATTTTATTTGGGTCCTCTTTTAGAGGTTTATTAATTAGAGGTTTACCAATTTTGTTAATCTTTTCAAAGAACTAGCTCATAGTTTCACCTGTTCTATTGTTTTTTAGTTTCTATGCCATTTATTTCTGTTCTAATATTTGTTACTTCCTTCCTTTCGTTGGGTTTGGGTTTTATTTGTTCTTCTTTTTCTAGTCCCTTTAGGTGTAAGGTTAGGTTGTTTGAGATATTTCTTGCTTCTTGAGGTAGTCCTATATTGCTGTAAACTTCCCTCTTAGAACTACTTTTGCTGAATCTCAAAAATTTTGGACCATTATGTTTTCATTTTCATTTGTTTCTATACAATTTTTTATTTCTTCTTTGATTTCTTGGTTGACTCATTTATTGTTTAGTAGCATGCTATTTAACCTCCAAGTGTCTGTGCTCTTTCCAGATTTTTCTTGTGGTTGATTTCTAGTTTCATAGTGTTGGGGTCAGAAAAGATCCCAGAGTCAAGCCCCTATTTTTAAAGTTACAGGCCTTAAGTCCCACTGGTTGTAAGAAACCACATATTCAGGTCCTCTCAATTTCAAAGGCAAATATTATGGGAATTCATCCTCCATTTTATGGGTTCCCTGTGGGAAAGTCTGTTTTCTGCCCTTCTTTGTGCCACCAGCTTCCTCTGCACCATAGATGGCCCTAATCCACTTCACTCCCAAACTGGGCCTTCACTCTTCCTACCTTTTTCAATGTGGCCTCTTCTCCACCATTTAATTGTGGAGTTTGTTCTGTCAATCTTTGGGTTGTTTTGTGGGTTATTTATACCGATGTGAGTGTAATCTGGTTGTATCTGTGAGATGAGGTGGGCTTAGGGTCATCCTACTCTGCCATCTTTCTAGCTGACCCTCTACCTGACAAGTCTTTTAACCTCTACATCTCTCCACCCATCTCGGTAAAATGAGAATCACAAACTCCAGGGTAGAGCAACAGAATAAAGAAGTATTAAAGCCTTAAGCAGACTTTGAACTTTTGGGAGGTAATGTGCTACATAAATCCAAGAGGGTTTATGATTGTCATTCAAGCTAATATGCACCCTTCCTAAGTAGCAAATCAAAATGTCTTAGCCAGAGAACGTTGTATGATGGCCACACCAAGGGGGTGGCAGCAGGGCTGTGTGTGAGGGTTGCACACTGGCATGCCCAGGAGTGGAGAAAACAGGAGGGATTCTAGCAAGTGCATGTCCTCTCTCCAAGGGTGCCTGGAGTGTCTTCCTCCCAAGAGTTCAACTCTCTGCTGGAAGTTTCTCTCCTCTCCCAGTTACCTAGGAAGAAGTGACCCCATCCCAAACATGTCCAGTTACAATAAAACATCACCAAACCCTGACAGAAACAGTCATCACTTTATGGTTTTGAATCACCAGGGAAGTCATGGTTCTTATCAAACATTTCTAATGGTTTCCAATTGTCTGATGCTTTTGACAAAGCAAACAATCCTCCATGGGCTACTGATGGAGCTTTATTGGCTTCTCCTCCCAAAGGACCAAGTTTGAGTTCAATTCCAGAAGAGAGAAGTCCTTCTAGCATTCCATGATTACAAAGTGAGCCCCTAGGAGCAGGTCTTGTACTCTATATATCCTTATTTGGTATCTCTGGAAAACGGTGGGTATTTACTCAGTGCCTGTGGAGTGAAGGAATACCAAAAGAGGCCCCTGACCACCTGGCTTCAGACTACCTTTTCAGATTCATTTTCCAGCATGTACCTCCAGACTCTACTCGCCAGTACTCTAGATTTCTTATTATTCCCCAAACTGCTCTTTCTGATCTCCATAAACATTACAAGCAGAAAGTCCTGGCAGAAAGATTACAAGGTTTAGACTCTCCCAAACAGGTCCAAATCCTTGTTCTAACCCTTCCTATATGCTACCTGGGCAGGTTACTGAACCCCTTGACACTACAGTCTCTTTGTAAAGAGAAGGAAAATAAGATCTACTCTGTAGGACTTCTAAGATGATTAAATGAGGTGTTTACCTGAAAGCACCTAACAGTGCCTAGATCTTGGTAAGAGGCCAATAAATGTGAAGTCTCTCAGGATATCTTTCCTCACTTCTCTTTGCAGTACATTGGTCCTTATCCTTCAGATCCAGCTCATGCACCACCTCACAGGGGAAGCCTTCCCTGATTGCCAAGACACATGTGAGCAGCTTGCCCTTCCCCCAGGCTCCCACAGCACTGACCACATCATGTTCCAACGATCTATTTGCACATCTGTCTCACCCACTACTCTGTGAACTCTGCAAACACCTTGTAGGTGAGGACTACATCTTAATCACCTTTGTAATGCGAGCACCTCGCACCAAGCCTGGCACAGAGCTGATACCCAACAACTGTGAATTGAGTGAATAAAGAACAAATAAATGCTCAGCAGCCACCCCAGTCTGAGTCAGGCAAGATATAAGAGAGATCCTGTCGCTGCTGGGCTTAAGTGAACCATACCCAATACAACGGCAGTGAAGGGTATGGTTCACTTCCCCTGATGAGGCAGGACATCTCACTCTTGGGGGAATGGGAAAAAGCATGATGAAATATGGCATCAGCCATCATCTTGTTGAAAGAGACCACAAACCCTCATAGCATAACAACTCTCAACTCCTCTTCAGGTTATTTATTTACTTATTTTTGTTGTTCAGCTGAAACATACTCTGTAGTCATCCTCGTGCAACTCTTACTCTGCTCCTGCCTGAATGACTGTCTGTAAGCCCTAATCATGCTAACCTTTCAGTGTGCAATGAACACACACCGTGTGAGTCAGGCTCACTCAAACACACTGGCCCCTGGAAAGGCTGGTAGCCATTACATTACAGAACGAGGGGTGAGTTTGTGGCTTAAGTGGCAAAAGAGTATGAAAATTTTCAAATTCATTAAGTGCCAATTATGTCTTTCCTAACATGATAATCACTGCTAGGTTTAATCAGTTTCCTTTTCTATCTTAGTCATTTGGAATATCCTATAGACGAATACATATATGTGACATTAAATCCCAAGTTTTACAAAGATGTAGGATCATTAAACAAAAATTCCACCATCTAGATGATGCTATTAAAATCTTCTCTATCAGCCGGGTTGATGTCTCATTTTTCATCAACTCTAATTGTACCAACAAAAATGGCATTTGATTCTCTAATTCGTATACCATTGAGTTGAAATGAGAAAAAGATAAATTTTTCGGCTCACAGTTTTCATTGCTTACCATCCTCTCCACACATGCACATTGTGCTTAGCAGAGAGCTGAGGATAGAGAAGATGCCCACTAAACCCCGCTGGGCTGGTGGGCAGAGATGAAGGTAGAAGAAAAGCACTCAGCCTATGAAGCACACTGTCCTGCTGGCCTTCCAGGCAGAATATGCCCCTCATGCCCCCCTCCTCTGGCTAATACATATAAAGCATGCGTGTTGTACTGGGCCCCATGCTTGGCACTTAACATGCATCATCTATCATCTCATTTTTTTTTTTTTAATTTTTTTTTTTCAACGTTTATTTATTTATTTTTGGGACAGAGAGAGACAGAGCATGAACGGGGGAGGGACAGAGAGAGAGGGAGACACAGAATCGGAAACAGGCTCCAGGCTCCGAGCCATCAGCCCAGAGCCCGACGCGGGGCTCGAACTCACGGACCGCGAGATCGTGACCTGGCTGAAGTCGGACGCTCAACCGACTGCGCCACCCAGGCGCCCCATCTATCATCTCATTTAATACTTACAATTTCACCATGATGTACAAAGAATTTAGTGAATTGTAAAAGACAGCCATCTTGCCTGCTCTGCGTGCTGAAGGCCATATCTATTCATTTGTTCATTCATTAATTCATTAATCCCCTATCATGTATTAGCCAGATGTTTGGAATTGTGCATAAAAAATTCAATCTACAGCCCTAAGCACCAGCCTCAACTTCTGTGTTGCAGAGTGTGAGCACTTCCAGAGGAAAGTTGGAAATGCAGTGACACCCTCCAGTCCAGCCTCAGTATTACCCTCAGCCGATCCCCTGCTCCCCTTTGTATTCACACAACACACCCCAGCTTCCAGTTATTCATCATTAGGCAAAGGTTTACCTTCACAGGCGGGACCTTCATGATGTTATCTAGTCAACTGGACAAGAAACAGCAGTCTGTCCAGAGAGGCCCACTGGCCCACTCCCAGGCGCTTTTTTTTTTTTTTAACTCCTCAGTATATTCTGGACAAGGCAGTTAGACTATGTGATTTGAGAATAGTCTGAGGCCAGAGAGGTTAGAAGGTTTGCCCAAGGTCACACAGAGCCAGGACCAGAAGCCATCCAGACTCCTGGCCAACACTGTTTCTGCTACTCCATCCTACCTGAGAAAGCCAAACATGATTTTGCTAAGATGGTCATCACACTTCACTTTTTCTACAAGGGAATTCAACCTTTGATAGAGAATCTGAGAACTAACACATGCAAAAATGAAATAAATTGCAAATGCTCCATGCGGAAAATGAGAGGAAACATGTGTCCCTTGTGTCATGGACACATCATAAATCCACACAATCTGCTGAGGCAGCACAGCATGAGGGAAGGAAGCACAGGCTTTGCAGTTTGATGAGCAAGGCTTCAATCTTGCAGGCGCTTAACCTCTTCTACCTCATTTCCTCACTGTAAAGCAGGTTTAGCTATACTGCTATGTAGATGAAAGGGGAAAATGTAAGTGAAGCTCAGGGTACAATATAGTTCCTTAACAAATGTTGATTCCTTTCCCTTTTGCACTGACAGAAAATACCCCAGAGGTCCTGAAAAGCAGTTCTTTAATGCCAACTGCCTTCCCTTAAAAAACTAGGTCTTAGGGGAGCAGCTAAGAATCATAAGATGTGGTTGCGGTTGTGATGGTATCTATGGCAAGAACGTCCATCACCGTAGATGTGGTTATGTATGCACAGGGGTGGGGGTGTGGTGCTGGTGGGGTACAGACGCACATGGGCAATGGTTTCCTGCTGACAGTATGACGCAAAGCACAGGAAACACCACCTTTAAAGTGTCTCGTTTCCAAACCATAAAAGACTAAAATTACATATGTGTATGTGTGATAATGTTTCTTAAAATGAAAAGGGAGTAGGGAGAGAAAAAGAATCCATCCTAAAGTCTGCTTCACTGCTGGTCTGTGAAATGGCTCTAGCTGGTAGTTAGGGAAGCATGCTGAGTATACATGCATGGTAATGACTGAGCCCAGCACTTGTGGCTGTAGGCAGAGAGGCAGCATGAAACACAGTTGTGGTGGCAACAGTCACCTGGAACTGTTATCTTGCAGCTAGCTGCATCCTGAGACATCACACTGGATATTCCCTTGGGTTCAAGTCCATGCTCTACCAGGTACAGGGATTTGAGAACTGAACACTTTCCCTGTGTGACACTCATCTTTCTCATCCATGAAATCATCCACAATGTCTTGAATGAGCTTGGAGGTAAACAATTTGAACCCCTGGATATATTAGGAAAGGCAAACAGATTTCAGTTTGAACGCAAAATCTCACTTACAGCCATGATGAAAAGGATTCTGAGGCATCATCTGGTCTTACTGGGCAACAGTGCTCCAGTCCATTGCCTTTCTAATGATGTCTTGTCGAGGTTATTATTAGAATTATATAATTTATGTTTCTAAAGCCACATTCCAAGTAGGAGAAGGACAGAAACTGAAAATCATGTTAGGGAAACAAAGCTGAGATTTTTAATTTGCAATTGATAATCCATTAAATGGACAAAAGTCAATTCTTTGAGGGCTGGGACCATGTCTTCATGACCCTAAAATTCTCTTCATATCATTGTCCAGAGTAGTTCCTTATACTTAACAGATGCTCAACTAAATTTCACTGCA
Organism: Neofelis nebulosa; assembly: GCF_028018385.1. Classification (NCBI taxonomy): domain Eukaryota; kingdom Metazoa; phylum Chordata; class Mammalia; order Carnivora; family Felidae; genus Neofelis; species Neofelis nebulosa. The sequence continues at coordinate 46,905,690 of NC_080791.1, read as the reverse complement.
TTAAATTATTGAGAGTTTTAGGAGCAATTTGCTCCTGAAGAGTCAGACTACCAAGCATAGAATTTTGACCTATTTTAGAGGTAAAAACAGAGTGGGGAATAAGGGAATCGAAATGTATCCATCACTTCTCATGAGCTAAGAAGATTAAGAATTATTTTACTTAATCCCAACTCTAATCCCTTGAGTTTGGTATTATGGTCATTCCCAGTCTCTGGGTTAAGGCTCCAAAAGGTTAAATAACCTGTCCAATGAACTATTGTTGGTTAGTGGTAAGGAGAGGATTGAAACTCATGTCAGTTTTGACACCAAGGTTAAGCAGGGGAGTTCTTCCCTATTCTTCTGAAAGAATAATGCCAACAATTTTGACCCCAATTGAACACGGATGCTTTATGAACATACTGAACTTCACTTCAAGCACTCCAGAGTATCTGATTATGGCTACAAATAATAATTCATAGACAGTGCTTCACAAATTAACAAATGATTAACAAATGACAGTGCTTAACAAATTGCAAAGGGCAATAATACCAACATGGGATAGAGGGAATAGCACTGGACCAAAAGCTTTTCTTACCATAGCTTTGGCAATGACTAGCTGTGTGACCCTGGGCAAGTCACTTCCCCTCTCTGGGCTTTACCTTCTTTGTCTGTAAAGTAACCAATATGGACCAAAAAAGCCCCTTTTCAGAGCTGTCAGGCTATATGGAAGGCTGACAGAAGAGTCAAAGACAAACAGCTGGAGAATAGCAAAGGGGCTGAAAAGCAAAAGCCCATGGAATAGCATTTTCAGAGACCAGAGATCTAGTTCCACCAGCCCAGAAGCAGAACAGCCTCAGACCAATACCCACAAGTCCCTTTACCTCTAAATCAAAGAAGGGGCCACAGCATGATTCTCTTTACATGAAGCAGGCCAGGCCATGGGCTGGGCCTCTTTCAGTGTCTTCAGACTATCAGCCTCATGCTCACCTGCCGCCCCCTGCCCCCCACCCCCACCCAGCTGTAAACCATCACTCCTCCCCAGGAGCAGAGTCCTAGACCTATCTGTGGCCAAGTAAACATCAGGTGCTTGATGTCTAACTCAAAAATCCCCCAGAATGGTGGTGGTATACACGGCCTGACTGACACTTGATTTTTTGCCACCCCAAGACTTCTTCCTATCAGTTTACAAAAGTGGCAGCTGCTGGGGCACCCTCAGAAATGGCGAATGGGAGGGGCATCTGCAAACTCACCACTACCAAGGGACTCATTGCATTGTTGCTGCAGCTGTAGACTGGCTGGTACCAGAGGATATGCTCACACCCCTTACCAAGCCCAGCTCCAGACAGAACTTTGCATGTTTTGAGGATTTTTCCATCAGCCACTGCAGATGTCTATGAAACACCTCCACTCCACTCACACAGAAACACACAACTATGCAGAAGACTCAGCAGCCTGCAATCCCAGGGGCCAAGAACATTTAGAGTCAAAGGTGTTCAGCGATCTGGTTTTCACAGTCCCCATATCCTGACGTAGGAAGAGGGGCCCAGTGTAGCCTTTGCTCCAGTGCTTTCTTTCCAAGTCTCTCTGTCTTGTCTTCTGAGAGGATAAAGGAATTCCCACTATGGTTTAAGAATCAGCTAATATTGGTGCCTCGGATTCTGTGTCTCCCCTGCTCATGCACTGCCTCTGTCTCAAAAATAAACATTTCAAAAAATATTTTAAAAAGAATCAGCTAATATTGGGGTACCTGGGTGGCTCAGTCGGTTAAGCGTCTTACATTGGCTCAGGTCATGATCTCATGGTTCGTGAGTTCAAGCCCTGCATCGGGCTCTGAGCTGACAGCTCAGAGCCCAGAGCCTGCTTCAGATTTTGTGTCTCCCTCTCTCTCTGCCCCTCCTCTGCTCGCTCGCTCACTCTCTCCCTCTCTGTCTCTCAAAAATAGATAAGGATTTAAAAAAAAAAAAAAACAGAATCAGCTAATATTTTCTCTGTGTTGCCCTCACTCCTTATTTTCAAAATGGGTTTAACAGTCCTACCTTGCCAAATCTCAGGGTTGTTGTGAATAAACATAGGATACCATTCATGAAGGGGCTTTATAAACTGTAATGGGTAAAGGATCAGTGCTACCAAAAGGCTCTGAGGGCAGATTGATGTAAATCCCCTGCCCCCCCCCCCCCATAAAATGCTCACAGCACCTCACTTGCTGAGAATGGAGAAAAGCGCCCCTTCCAGGTGCACAGAGCACTACAGGTGACTTGTGGGGAGGCACATGCCAGGTAAAGAACCCCATTCTCACACTCCAGTATCTGTTACCATCATAGCTCTGTGCCCTTCCTACCTCAAGGCAAAACAGCTGCCCTCTTAACCACAGCCAGGTGCCAGGATGGCCTGTATGCAATTGTCTTCTCAGGGAGGGGAGGAGGAGTTAGTGCATGAGTACCTAAAGACCAGAACGTGACTCTCAATCCTGACACCTATGGGTTGTATGAGCTTGAGCAAGTCACCCGACCTGTGCCAACTTCCTCACACATCAAGTAGGCATAGTTGTATCCCACCGTGACCCACTGCCAACTGCAAAATAATGTTTGGGCTCAGAAAAATGCCCTTTGCAATCTGTTCATCACTGTCATTTGTGAGTCATTTGTTTGTGAAGCACTGTCTGTCTGTGAGATATTACTATGAGTAGCCATAATCAGATACTCTGGAGTGCTTGTAGTGAATTTCAGCATGTTCACAAAGCATACACATTCAGTTAGGGTCAAAATATCGTTCAAATAAATCCATTATTCATGATCCTGTGTCCCAGGAAATAAGAACATGGCTTATGCTCCTTTTGGGTAACTCCTGGGACAGTGATTATGCAGTTAATACTATTAACTTACACTCGGGAAGCCTTTCCCTGTCTTCAAAGCCCAAGGTTACACAGGTGACAGATGGCTCGCGCTGGGCTCAAGCCCACATCTTTGACATCCTGGTCTCATGCTCCATCTACCCCGCAGGTGAGTGGAAAGCAGTAGGAATGGTTACGTGGAACATTTGGGTTCCTTTCAGCAAGAATAGTGTGTCAAAGTTGCCATTCCTTCTTGTGAGACACAAATGAAAAACTGGCTCAGTGAGAGCCAATTTCAACTGCTGCTGAAACCAATTCAAACATTTCTGAAGGTATGCAGAAATGTGAGCTACTTCTCAATTTATTTTCTTTTAAAAATCTTAGGAATTAAAAAAAATTCTACTTTTGTCCATGATTCCTTTTTTTTTTTAAAAGTGGCTATAAAAATGCACACATTCAAATATACAGATGCAGATGTATGTACGTGTTTGTATATACTTCATTTTAAATTCAATATTTAATAAATTAAAGGGGTTTAGTTTATTAAGACTATTTCTGGCAAAAGTCCTAAGGAATTAGGAATTAAGAGACACTAAGAAGGAAAAAAGTCCCATCCTGGAAGTAAACCTAAAATTGGAACCTGTAAGTTCAGGCTCCAAGTCAGAACTACCACTTATGCCTGAGAAAAAGAGGTGTCCCATCTTCTGACAGACTGTGCCTCCTTCCCCCATGCCCGAGGACCCCCTGGCCTCTTACCTGACTCTCTCCTCTTCCACTCTCTTCAGAGCAGCGTCCCGCTGCAGAACCTTCATGATGGCTTCTTGCTCCTCCTCGGTCAGGAAGCTCAAGTCAATCATTTTGAGACGCATACACAAAGATAATAGCAACAAATCCGGCTTACAATTCTGAAAGCAAAACAACTATGACTGTAGTTCAAATGATTAAAAGACGCAAAAATTAAGTGAAATAATATCTTGTTCAGTTCTGCAACAAAAGTCTTGTGTTGGCTCAGCTAAAGTTTTAGGTGACTGATTGCAAAATCCTCCGCACCCTCTTCAGTGAGGAAGTGGTGGCCTGTGGGACAAGGTGGAGAAGAGGCTCTCAGAAGGACGATGAATTCCTTGCCAGACAGGTCACTTGTTCCTACGGTGGCATTCCTACTCACACTCCCACTCTGGACCAGTTTTAGACACAACTGATTCTCCCTCCGTCCAGATCATCGACTTGAGGAGAGGCAGCAAGATCCGAGCATCACCTACCTGGGGAATCATGAGACAGTAAACACCAGACAGTGAGAGGCAGTTCCTACAAGCATTGCTCATTATTACAAGATTTAAAACATGCCTGGGGAAAGAAAATGACCATGTGAGATGGTCTCTGAGATCAGGGAAACCAGTTCTGCCAGCTTCCTGAGCAAATGGGTCATGAAACATGCTTCAACTCAATTCCAGACTGCCAAGATGGAGAGCACACAAAATGCCGATCGACGTTTGACAACCGACTGAGCAAAGGAATGGTTGCCAAAAGGAGCTGGTTCTCTCTCTACAAACTCATGGGATGCTAGGCTAAAAAGTCACACTCGAGGTCCATAAGACCAGGAAGACGTGATCAGCTGTCAAGTGATTATGGATAAGAAACTAGACGTAAAAATTCACAAATGTTCACATCTTCATGAGTAGGAATGTTGCACCAGAATATATCTGTGCTCTGTACTGACAGGTAGTGAGCTAGTATCAGGTTAAGATACTTCGCGCAAGAGTGGAAATTGTTATTCTTCACCCAGTCTCACCTCTAACTTTGCTGAGTCTAGAGCAACTCACCAAGCTTGTCTCTCTTCATTTCTGAGGAGAAAGTACATGTGATGTGTGTGTACATAAACTGGGGAAAGGGAGATGCAGAATTTCAACCTCCACCCCCCCATCCAAAATGAGAATTTTAAGTAGGACTCCGGGTAAGAATCCTATTTTCTTTGAGGCAATTCAAACCCCCGTGCAATGGGAAGGTGACACGAAGAATTCCATAGCTGTCTGGGATTTCAGAAGCCACCTACTTCAGGATTGGGGCCCTTTGACAAACACCGTGCTATACATACAGTAGACACTGAAAACCAGGTGTTCAGTAAGTTTTAAAGCAGTCTCACTGAAGAATAAAATACAGTGTGTACACGGCTGAGTACTTTTTATGAGTAAGTTCTTCGCTTTGGCAAAATAGAACTGCTGAGAAGCGCCCCTTCTGCCACTTTAGCAAGCGAGCTCTCACTCGGCGACTCAGATTTCTTCTCATCTGTGCTGACTTGCCCATAGGACAGCCCTCAGAGGTTGTAAAGACTAAGTGAAACGTGAACAGAAAACAGCACATATCTTGCATCCTCTACCAAAAATAGCTACTGAAAATACATTCTAGCTTCCTTTCTGAGTTCACACTTTTGTTCTATCCCTCTGAATAAGAGTGTCCTTGATTATATAGTTTCCTTTTCTCTTTTGTATTATGTTTCCTTCCCAGCTTCCCCATGAGGTGTGGACTTCATGGACACATACTCTGATGACCTTTGTTTTAAATTCCTGTAGCTCTCTTCATATTGCCCACAGTGACTACTCAAAAATAAACATTAAGACACTACTTTCTTCTCTCTTTTTAAAATTTGCACTCATTTGTACAGGTTAGAGCCTACTTGTTCATCTTGGAGACTACTCATCCTTCAGGGTGAAAGTTACCAGTTACAGGAAGCCTTCCCTAATTTCCATACCTAGAGTTAAAAGTAGACTCACTTATGGCTGCTAACTCTTCACTCCCTCCCTGAAATAGCCATGCAACCATGTTGCCATTAGAGTAAGCAGAGTATTCATCCCTACCTTCCTATTGTTGGGCTTGACCTGTGACTTTGGTCCATGGAATGTTACAAATGACATACAAGCCTGACTGTAGATGCTCATGTGGTTTGGCTTGGCTTCTTACAGTCCTGCCATGGGCTACAAGAAGAGCTGCCACAGGTAAGCTACTGCCCTTTCAGTCTGGTCCCAGAAAAGGAGGTATTGGGACAAACTAGAACCTGACCCACCTGAAGTAAGGCCACCCCAGCTGACCTGGCGATATGGGAAGAAATAAATATTTGTTGTTGGAAGCCACTCAAGTGTGGCGTTGTTCTAGAACACTTCTGTAGCAGGAGCCTAACTAATACAAAAACTTTCTTCTCCATATATACACTTTCACCGTTGTAACTATGTGTCTTCCTTCAGTCATTCCCATTTGACTGTGAGTCTCTGAATGTGAATAAGTAAATGAATGAACCTAATCCAAAAAATACAAGTTTGCCAGGGGATGGCTATCCTTTCATGCAGAATAGCTTCTTTCATGCATAGGAACTTCCTTAGATCTCACAGGCTAGCAAGGAAATGAATTTAGGCCACATTCTGAGAACCATGAACACTGCCATATGGTTCGATGAGAGACTGTTTTTAAATCAATAAGTGGGGGACAGGAAGAGGACAAAGGAGAAAAACAACTCAGGTTGTCCAGCAGTGGTAATTGGCAGCGTTGCTAAAGGAGGAAATGCTGGTTTCCACACCTTCATGTACAAGCTAACCAGTGCTTCTATGTAAGAGCTTCTAAGGGTTAAAGGTTTTTCCTAAGAATGGGCTGTTAGTGAGACAAAGAGCAAAGTCTGCATTTCACAGACAAAGGAGTGAAGGGCTGGAACCTTCGACTCCTAACTGGGTAAGACAGCATTAAAGCTCTTGGATGGCAATCAAGACTCTTCAATGCCAGGTGCTTTCTCAATTCCCAGTATTCTAGATGGTCTCTACCATGGGAGCTAATCAAGCATTTAATTCATTCATTCAACAAACACTTATTGAGAGCCTATTATGTGTCTGGCACTAAATAGAGCAATAAATAAAACAGACAAAAACTTCGTGTCCCATGGAACTTACATGGCACTTAGAGGAGACAACAATAAAACGAAAAAGGCCTAGATAATTAAATTATGTAACAAGGTGATAGCAGAGAAGGGAAGGGGGGAGCTGGAGTTTTAAAGACAGTGATTAAGGTTGGTCTTGCTGAGAAGATGGCATCTGAACAAAAACTTGACAGAGGCGAGGAAACAAGCCACGCTGGTAGCAGAGGCTCCTCAGGTGGGAGTGTGTCTGGAGTGTTCAGAGAACAAGGAAGCTGGTGCCAGGACACCAGGTGTGCCAAGAGGAGGACAGGATGGGGAAGGTCAGAAAGGAAGTATATTGGACTGTATTCGGCTTTGCATTAGCACTGTATGACTTCTGGCTTTCACTCTGAGATGGAGCAGCACTGAGGAAAGGCAGAAAGAAGGAGAAGCAAGTATTTACGGGGTACCCGTAAACACCTGGCACTTGACATATATCATCTCATTGGATCCCCACAAAGATCTGAGGCTGGTGGTTTGGGATCTGTGTGTTTAGATGAGGAGAGTAAGGCTCAGAGAGGTGTTGGCCACCAAGCCTGTGTGTGGTGGGGCTGGTAGCTGTCAACAGCTTTGTCAGATTAAGCTGCCCCGATACTGAACTTTCCCTTAATTCTCCCAGCCACAGATTCTTCAAACTGGGAAGGAGAACAAAACTCTTCTGTCTGAATGTGGACTCTCATTCTCTGCTTAAGCATAAAAAAAAAAATCACTGGCCCTCAGCTGGCAGTCAGCAATGGGGGCAACTTCAGTGCAATGGGGGCAAATTGGGAGGGATGAAATCCAACAACAGGGATTCCCTATGTGTTCACACATAGTAGCTCCCAGGGTGAGGCATAAAGTCTTCCTTAGCTTCGGCCTCCCTCCCACCCACCCTCGTCATTCTGCCGAGTGACTTTTCTAAGTCACATGTGACTAAGCCATATGGCCAGGTTTAAAACCCTTTACAACTTCCCATTGCCCCTGGGCTAATGCTCAAACTCCCCACTGTGGCCTGTGGGCCCCACATGAACTAGCACCAGCTTTCTTCCTTAGGCTATTGCCACACAACTTTTGCCCCCTTTGAATATGCTGTTCCTTCCTCCTGGAATACCTTTCCTGAGCTAATACATTTGCGTCTCAAGTTAGATGTCACTTATTGCACAAAAGCCTTCCCTAACCTCTCAAGGCCAGGTTAGGCATCCCTCTTGTGGGCTACAATAGCACCTGACTTCCTGAGTCAGGATATCTATCACACCATCTGGAATCCCTATCCGCTCATGTTTTTCCTCCACTAGTTTATGAGCAAGGCCTGGGCATCTAAGTGCTTTGTGTCCCTAGCACCTGCCACTGTTCCTTGCATCCACAAGGCACTCACATACTCAACACATGAATACAAATGGAAGAGGACTGAGCTGCCCCCTTCTTCCTTGACATGAAGCTGGCTCTAGGGCCATATTGAAAAACCAGTCCATATTATTCACAGCTTTCAAGCTCTAGGTCTTTCACATGACTGTGTGGTTTAAATAAATTACATGACTTCCCCAGGTCTCAGTTTTCTCATCTATGTGATGGGCATATTTATTCTTACTTTCCCTTTCTTATGGAGATTACTGTGAAGCTCTCATAAAAATGCAGGACACCATTGAGAACAAATAAGGAGTGAGCAAGAGTAAGAGCAGCAGCAAAAAAAAATAAATAAATATATAAACATTAAAAGAAAAAAAAAAAGAGCAGCAACATGAAAGGGAAATTTACAGGCTCCAAATGCAGACTGGGCTTAATTCAAGTTTTTCATGTGTCAGCCCTGTTATGCCACATCTACAAAAGCCACTACTCCTTGTCAAGTGTCCAAAGTTAAGCTAGAGAGGGAAACCAAGACCCGAAACAGTTGGTTCTTGCTGGTAATCACAGCAAGAAGAAGAGTTAGACTTATAGCCCTAATCCCAATCATTCTGCCTGACCAAACCCAGGTTAAAGCCTGATTATCAACGGCATTTGTTCTCCAACCGCACTCTGCTGCAAAGGCAGACACATACACCATCTCTTCCTTCCCCAGATGACTGTTGTTGCACCAAAGCCTGCAGACCCCAAGGAAGGGGAGGAAACCTCAAGTAAGTAGTGACTCTCACATGATGAGGTTTTCAGATGAGAAGCAAATTGTTCTGACAGTCCTGTGACATCAAGAATGAAGACTTGAAAGAAAAATTTGGGAGGCAGAAGGAGAGTAGGAATCAATACGGTGGGGTTAGGAAAAATAGCGCTGGACAGCCCTGATCAATTAAGGGACTCGCCCCCAGCAGTGACAAACCATTATACATACAACCAAATGTTTTGTAAACTTCCTAGATCATAGTGGCATCAAGGAATAAATGGAATAATCCACAGATGGTTCAGAAGATGCCTAGGAATGAACAAGTGAAGTGGGACAATTAGAGAACACTTGATCACCTCCCACCCACTGCAACGATCTCCCCCCTGCATACCAAACTGGTGTCATCAGACCTGCAGGCCACCCCACCAGGGCACCACGCATGCCCAAAGCCCTAATTCCCCTACGGGGTTGCTCCACTTTTCAGGCTTAGTTTGAACTATGGTTGAACTTGTCCCTAATTTTTACCCTTTGCCTCCAATTTCCCCTGGCCCCCTCAGCTCACTCTCCCTTTCACACAGCAATTTATATATTTTTAATTTTATTTATTTATTTTGAGAGAGAGAAAGGGAGCAGGTAAGCAGGGGAGGGATAGAGGTAGAGAGGGAGGGAGGGAGGGAGGGGGAGAGAGAGAGAGAGAGAGAGAGAGAGAGAGAGAGAGAGAGAGAAAGGGAGAGAGAATCCCAAGCAGGCACAGAGCCTGACACGAGGCTTGAACTCAGGAACTGTGAGATCATCACTTGAGCAAAAGTCGGATGCCTAACCGACTGAGCCACTCAGGCACACTTCAACTCAAATTTTTTGAGTAGTAACCTTGAACCAGTCATAAGACAATGAATTATGCTTTCCCCTCAAAAAGTCAAATTTAGGCAACATATTAAGTTGAGTAATTTGCGTCTTTTCAATAGAGTGATAAAAGCCCTGACCACGCAGAAACAAGAAAATATTCATGTAGCATTGTTTCTGGACAGTGCTGTGAACAAAATTTGCTTTTCATATAAACACATCTCTATGTAAGTCTATAACAAAACATTCTGATTGAGTTTAAACACATAAAGGTAGATTCTTTTAGTAAGTTTCTGGTTCCTGGGATCTCCACCATCCTAAGAGGCTCATGGCCATGTTATAAACACTACCTGTTGACACAGGTGCCTTTTTCCCTCTACCCTGTGCTTGTGCTCCTTTCCATGTCTGTCCATAAAACAGATCCAAAGGGCCCAATCATTTTCCTATTCCTATGAGTTGTGCATAGAGGAACATGTCCTGCTTTGAGGGTCAATGCACATTGCTCATAGGGACAAAGAAGGAAACAGAATGTACAGAAGGAGGAACACATAGTAAAACCAAATGGGACTGGGAATCAGGAAACCTGGGGTCTAGTTTCATCTTTGTCCCTGACTAGCTATGTGATATCTCTGAAAATAAGGGGGGTGGTGACATAGAGAAAGATGAAAAACAGTGGCTTTAGAATCTTCCAGGCCTGGGTTCAAATCACCTTCTGGTTGAGTGACTATAGACAAATTATTTAACTCCTTGAGCAAAATGTTATCTGCACAATGCAGAAAATACCTGCCTTGCTAGGTGGGCAGAGAGATCCAGTGGGATCATGTAGGTAAAGCAAGATCATGAAAAGCTTAGACAACATCATGTGAGGAACAGTTGAGAAGGAAGGAAGCTCATCTTCCCCTCAACAAAGGAGACTCAGGGAGAAACATGTTTTCCTTTTAAGTTGCTGTTTGGTGGCTCAGTTGGTTGAGTGTCTGACTCTTGATTTCAGCTCAGGTCACGATCTCATGGTGGTGGGATCGAGACCCAAGCCAGACTCCATACTGAGCGTGAAGCCTGCTTGGGATATTTATTCTCTCTCTGTCTCTCTCTCGCTCCTCCTCCCCTACTTACACACATGTGAGCTTTCTCTCTTTCTCAAAAATGAACACTTTTTAAAAATATGAGTTGAATGAATAAATAAAATTAATAAATGACATGACCCTATAAATAAGTGAACAAAAAAAGGATAAAGATGGAATAAGAAAGAATATGTTAGTTTGTTATCTAATCATAGGTTTATTTTTTCTTAGAGGAACAACTGAAAAATTAAAACTAACAAGCACCTTCAAGACACAAAACTTTCACCTTCATGAGGATTATTCCAAAGGTAGAAGCCATTTTGCTACTCCATTCTCCTCCTCCAGTCCCAGGCTCATGTGACTGACAGCTCATATTTCCCATGACTAATGTGGTGACCTCAAATTAAGAATGAAGGAGATAGGGGCGCCTGGGTGGCTCAGTCGGTTAAGCACCTGACTTCGGCTCAGGTTATAATCTTGTGGTTCATGAGTTTGAGCCCACCATCGGGCTCTGTGCTGACAGCTCAGAGCCTGGAGCCTGCTTTGGATCCTGTGTTTCCCTCTCTCTCTGCCCCCACCCCCCACTCATGCTCTGTCCTCTTTCTAAAATAAATAAACATTTAAAAAAATTTTTAAAAAAAAGAATGAAGGAGATAGAAGGAAAGACTTCTTATATGTGACATTCCCCCCTACCCTTTAATCTCACGTTCAGACCTAATGATAATGTGCCATTCCTAGGCAAGTTTGGACTTATGGTACCCATAGGAACAAAATATTTTCATCCAGCCCCAATTGAGGACAAGATCCTGGGCTATGTGAGGAAGGCAATATCACACACAACTAACCTTCAGGCAAGTACTATGTGAAGAATGAATAAAGGAGGCACAAACCAAGTATGGGGGTCCCAGGGATTTAGGAAGCAAATAACATGAGGTGAACCTTGAAGGCTGAATTAGAGATGGGAACAGGAATTCTGGGCCAGTGTACTGAGCTGTGAAACCATGAAGGGATTCAAAAAGAAGGCTGGTAACCAGAGTATAGGGTACAAATGGGGAAACAGTACCCAGGGTCAGACCACACAGGGCCTGAAATGCCAAAGAAGGGAAATTTGAAACTGAATTTTTCACATTTTCCAGTCTTGATAAATGTGCCAGAACCACTCTTTTAATCTGTATTTTCTTGGCATATCAGGATTCCAAAATATGAAAACAGTGAAGAAAGAAAGGAGCTGGGGAAATGGGGAGCTGAAATTCATTTTAAATTTTATACTTGGGCCAAAAACTGAAATATTAAAAAAAAGGATGACAATCAACAAAAGGGATGATTTGCCATTGACAGTGTATCAACAAGGAGCTTTAAGACACAGTAGAACAAGTTTCACTTGACATTGCACAGACCATGGGTTTTTGTTGACTACCCAGCTTGGAAAGCACCAGGACCCTTGTCTAAGTTCAAAATGCCAGAGAGAAACTTCCTTTCCCTTTGTAATGGCAGTATCCACCACAGGCCCAGATAACAGTTTAGGAAGAGGAATCTGTATGTTCCAAAAGTTCTATAGTATACTCAGTCCCTGCCCTCTGAGAGTTTATATTCTGGAAAGGAGGACAGATGTTGAACAAGTCCAAGAATTCCTACAAAGCAGAAGAGCAGGATGCTTTAAAACTCTTAACCAGGGCACTTATTAAGGAAGAAATACAATCTCTGTCAACTTTAAGCTCTATAGTCACAACTAAATTGGGAGTTCTATCATTTTAATTAAATTCATCATTGCTTATATCTAAAATTTTTTTAATGTTTATTTATTTTTGACAGAGAGAGACAGAGCATGAGCAGGGGAAGGGCAGAGAGAGAGGGAGACACAGAATCCAAAGCAGGCCCCAGGCTCTGAGCTGTCAGCACAGAGCCCGACACAGGGCTCAAACCCACACACCACGAGATCATGACCTGAGCCGAAGTCAGACGCTCAACCAACTGAGCCACCCAGGCGCCCCATCATTGCTTGTATCTAAACGTGGCTGCTGAGTAGCAGATTCCCAGACTTTGCTCAAGACCTACTGAATCAAAATTTTCAGGGCTGGGGCCCAGGAATCTGCATTTTCTAAAATGTTTCCACATGATGCCAGATGTTTGGCCAGGTCTGGGAATCACAGCTATGAAGGATTCCCGATGGATTAGAAACAGATGGTGACTGGTTAAAGAGCAAAGCGATTAGTCAAAGTTAAACATGTTCATATGTACATCAATTGTTTTCCAGCTGTAACAAAAGCAAGCCCAACAAAGGGAGTAATAGCGGAATCATAGTCATAACTAGTTTTTTGTGCAGATGAGGAAGCTGAGATGCAACTAAGGTCACCTAGAACAACTGCCTAAGGACACACAGCTCCCTACTGTGAGAGCTGGGTTGCCCAGAAGAGGCCTTCTTTATCTTCCAGGACATGTGCATCTTCAACCTAAATAAGAATTTCCAAATGAACTACTACGTGGATTGAACTGCATTTCAGAACACCCTGAAGCCAGCACATTGACAACAGCAGGCATTACAGGTGAGTTCTAGATTTAATTCTTTTCTAGGTTTCAAATTCAGAGGAAGGGAGTGTAGCAACCAGGTGATTTATTAACCAGCTGGAATTAAACCAGGATCCTAAAGTTAACTGAACTGTAGCAAATCACCAACTCAGACTTTAAAAAGACTACATAAAGCCCCACTTTTGTACAATCATGTACATTCCTCCTTGGGAATGAGGGACCCTTTCCAACCATACTACTCAGGGTTTTCCAAACCTGGCTGCACATCAGCATCGACCTGAAAAGCTTTAAAAAAAATATTAGCCATGTCCAGGTCTCTTCCTCCTCCAACCTCCGTAACACTGATGTAACTTGTCCGGGGTCAGACCCTGGCTGCCCAGGTGATTGTAATGTGCAGCCAGTGATGAGACCCTTGAACTAACTGGTCCTCTTTTCTCTCTGGCCCCTGCTCAAATCTAAGACCTCAGGGTGAGGCAAGCAAGATGCCCAAGGCACAAAATTCAAGGAGGCAAGGTTGTGTGAGCGCAGCACTCTGCCCCTGAAGCCCCCCAACAGTGAGGCCTCCTTATCAGTGAGGCACCTAGGGCACAAAATGTAAGAAGACCCTCATTTTCACTCAGGGTGCCACAAATCCAGTGTCAGTACTTACATAACCTTGTGTCCATAGATTCTGTGCCCTGGGGGCCTCATCTCCCTCACCCCAGTCCCAGAATCTGTCCAAATCCCTCTGCTCAGGCCATTAATTATCCCATCAAAGATACATAAAGGTCCCACTATGTGCAAAGTCTTCCTTGCTCCTTTCCATCTCTATAGAGACACTCATTTTAAAACTGATACAGGTGAATAATGCCTACCACATCCATTTACTAGGGTGTTGTGATGGAATGGAAAACACTGGTTTGTGCATCAAAAAATGACTGGAAGGGTATTGATCTTTATTCCTTCCTTGGAAGCTCCCTGAGGATTCTGTATATTGTTCGACCCATACCATGCGGGCAGCAAGACGAACCTTCCAGGGTCACTGTGAGGATGTCATTAGACTGTAAGTTAAGTGGTCTGGGACACAGTAAGTGATCCATAAATACCTGTTGACAATAAATCTCCACATTTTACCAACTCAATCACCCTTCCATGCTACCTTGAGGTCAGAGTGTTATCGCTGCTGTTTTTCTCTTTTCCTCATTAGACTGTCGCCCATCTTCTAACCTCCCACCCTATTTTAAGGAGTCAAATTCTTGGTTTCCACAAGCCATACCCCCCTGGACTTTGAGGAGATAAAAAAATCTTCTAAATTTGGTATGGGGGTTTGGCAATAGAGAAAGAAGGTGGGAGGATCTCATTTTCAAATTACCAAAAATTCTTCTAAATCTTTTCATCTTAGGCCTGGACTTCAGCTTTGAAAAATCAAAAGTCAGGAGTCTGATATCTTGGTCTCTGGGTCTACACCAACATCCCTCATCTAATTCTGCTTCCTCTGATGGTGGGCAAAGAGGAGCTTAGGCATCCTTGGGCCTCAGCACCTAGCATGGTGCCTGGCACACAACAGGTGCCTCATTTATTGAATAAAGGAAAGAAAAAAAAGGGATTAGAAGGAAAAATCAAGACAGCAGCATAGTGAAAAAGCCTAGAAAAGTCACAAGAGTGGGGCAGAAAAACTGTGACAAGTTATCTTCCATGAATGTATTTATTAACTCTCTGTGGTTGGCAAAATCATGGTCCTCCAAAGATGTTCACATCCTACTTCCTGGAACTTATGAATATGGTACATGGAAAAGAGACTTCATGGATGTGTTTAAGTGAAGGATCTTATGGTAGGGAGATTATCCTGAATTATCTAAGTAGGCCCAGAGAAATTACAAGGTCCTTGTGAGGAGGAAGCAGGATGGTCAGAAGGAAAGAGAGCAGCTGTGAGAATGAAGACAGGTTGGAGTGATATACTTTGAGAGTGGAGGAAGAGGCCATGAGCCAAGAAACAAAAAAGCAGCCTCTGAGAGCCAGAAAAGGCAAGGAAACAGAGTCTCCCCTAGAGCCTCCAGCAGGAACTCCACTCTGCCAACTCCTTGATTTTTGCCCTGGAAGACCCATTTCAGACTTCTGACCTCCAGTCTGTCTTATTGACTATAATACAATAAATTTGTGTTGTTTCAATCCACTAAATTTGTGGTGATTTGTTACAGCAGTAACAGAGAACTGACACATAGTGTGAGGACAGATGGTGTCCTTATTCATCTCTGAATCCCCAGTTTGTTGCCTGAGACTCTGTTGACTGTGTTCATCATCATAAACAACACTCTGGCGACACTTTCCTCCCCAGGCCCTCCAGCCAACCAACTGCCAGGTACAGGTGACTGAACCTACGCAATCTCCCTCTGGATCAACCCTTTCTCTCCTTCTCTACCACTCACTGAGAAGGCTGTCATGGTCTCTTGAACATGGCTCCTCTCCTTCCTGGTTCTCCCTCACTTCTGTCTATTGTACACAATCTAGCTAGATTCATAGTCCAGAGCCCCACTCTAAGCATGCCATACCTCGATTTAAAAACTTTCCTCAGCTCTTCCCTGATGGCAGAGTAAGTCAACATTCCTTCTCATTCCCAGCTCCCTATCAACCTAATTTCACATGGAGCTTTTCCTACCTCATGAATTCCAGCCAAAGCACTTCTCAATAGCACCATGACACCATCATCATCAGACCTCTGTTTCTGCTGTTCTCTCCACCCAGAATGTCATTCCCTTCTATCTGCACACATGCAAACCTTACCCCTCATCCAAGTCCCACCCTCAATGACAGACACCTCCTCCATGAAGCTGCTTCTGCAGCTCCCTTCCACCTCACAAATACCCCTTCCACAAGCTGGTGATAAGGTACTTCTTTCACTGAGCCCTCATGGCACTTACGTGTACATCTCTCTCTGAAGTTGGAAAGAGCATAGGCTCTAGAGTCAGATAGACCTAGGTACAATGTGACCCTCTTGTGCAAGGTACTTAATTTCTCTGAACCTCAGGTTTCTCATCTGTAAAATGGACATCATATCTATCTCACTGGGTAATTGGGAAGATTAAAATTCATATTTAGGTGCCCAGAACAATAAGTATGCAATAATTACATCAACATTATAGTAATTTATACACATGTCAAATTCCTACTTCTAGATTCTTTTTAAAATGTTTTAATGTTTTTGTTTTTGAGAGAGAGAGACAGACAGAGCATGAACAGGGGTCAGAAGGAAAGGTCAGAAGGGGAGGAGCAGAGATAGAGGGAGACACAGAATTTGAAGCAGTCTCCAGGCTCCAAGCTGTCAGCACAGAGCCCAACGTTGGGCTCGAACTCACAAACTGCAAGATCATGACCTGAGCTGAAGTTGGGCATTCAACCGACTGAGCCACCCAGGTGTCCCCCTACTTCTAGACTCTTTAATGGAAGGATATATGTCCACTTCATTTTCGTAGCCACATAGTATCTTGCATGTAGCAGTGAAAAAACTTAAATACTGAGTAAGTCAACAAAGTGTTAGGAGCATCTCTGCAGTCTTCCTGTTCCATAGATACTAAGGATGGCCTCATTTTTTCTCCATTTTAAAGGAAACCAGTACACTGGTTCTCTTTCTGGTCATCAGTGTTTGCCTTTTAAGACAGCAACTTTGGCAACTTTGCAAGACCCACTCTCTTTAGAGAGACTATTCACCCCCAACTACTCTAAACCACTATTCACCCCCAACTAACAATACTCAATGAGCATTGTTTTCACTAGCATAAGTTATATATTGTTATTCTAATGTCCTTGAATTCTAGCTCAGAAAACAACTGTTGTTCCAGAGCTAGTGGGACAGTGTTCACTTTTACTCCATCATGTTTAGGTATCTCAAGCTGGAGATTCTCCTTCATTCCTCAGTTAGGTATGTAACAGAATCACGTTCCTTTAAAGGTATTCCTTAAACCACTTTTGTGGAGGGGAAACTTGGCCCTTTATTTCTCAGCCTAGTTGGCAGCATCATGAAGGGGAAAGAACATGAGATTTAAAGTCATTTAATATCTGATTTGAAATCTAGTTACCTGCTTAATAGCTCGGTGACCATGAACATAGCACTTACCTGAGTCTGAGTTTCCTGTCTCTAAAATTGAGAATAACCACTGCCCATCTCCCTCACTGAATCACTACAGGGGGCCAATGATACCATATATGGAAAGACATTTTATCAACTGCAAAATGCTATACGATCATATTTATCCATTCACTGTCTAACACAGCATGAACTCTACCAGATACCCAGGAGACTAGATAAGAGGAAAGATGCATAGTACATTCTAGAAGAAATGAAGAATGCTTTCATATAGACACTTCACCTGCCCAGACAGTAGCATTTTAACTGTAGATGTCAAATAACCACAGGCAAGCTCCCCTCACAGGAATCTTAAGGAACATCTGTCTTGACATCTATGAAGTGTTTGGAGGTGATATTACTGAATGAAAGGTGCTATTTAGTGTAACTATCATGTAATTAGCACCACCTCTGCCCAGGCATCATGCCAGACTCTTTACATATATGACATCCCTAAATCTTCAAAATCCAACAATCCTTCAAGGTACTTGCTGTAATCCCAAAGGACCTTAGCTGTGATTGACAATGTGTGTGAGATGACCAACCTCATCTAAGACAGCACTTAACATTAAAAACGACAGCAACTATCCTAATCCCAGTTTAGTTTTCCCCAACTCTAGTCCCTTTATTTATTTTCCAGGACAGCCTGACTCAGACCCAGTACAATGCCTCACAAAAGGGTAAAAGCTCTAATGAGCAAATCTCATGAAAAATTCAGCTGGTCTTTTGGAGAAAAACAGCTGGAGCTGACCTTAGGAATTCCACTAATTCCCCCTACCACACAGCCTAAAAATAGCCAAAGAGCATTTCTAGCTAGTGATGGCCTTTCCTTTAAAGGACATAATATGCAAAAAGGCATGCTGGGGTCATTAGCCCAAACCATGCAGTCCCCATGATAAATCCTTGGCCAAACGTTCCTATGAGAATCTGCTTCACAAGGTCAATGTTGAAATTTCATTGCGAAGGCTCCCTCTGCCCTACTCCCCAGGCACCACTGAGTCTGTTTAAAGATGAACACTATCAGCCACTAACTACCTCTGTGGCCATGAGTAAGACACTCCCCCTTCCTTGGCATCAGTTTCCTATTTTGTGAAATCAAATGGTAGACTGACCTCTAAGGTCTTCTCCTAGCATAAGACCTGGGCCCCTTCAGTGTTACATGGGCCCCTACAGATCTGCCCCCTACTTCCTCTCCATTTTCCCCTACCCCATGCCTTGATGTTCCTTAAATTTACCTCTGATGCTTCCATGTCTTCAGACAATAATGCTCTTTCCCAGCTTCATAAACTCCTACTCATCTTTCAAGTCAGAGTCCAGTGTCAGCTTCTCGGGGAAAGTGAGTCTAGCTCCTTCCTCAGAAGCTGGGTTAGTATCTTGGCCTCTGTGGTCTTGCTGAACTCTGCATGATATAGCAATTGTCTGTTTATTTACCTAGCTCCCTTATAAGACTAAGTGCCTCTGGAAAATAGACATTCTATGTCCATCTCCTCCATATTCCCACTATCCAACCCTGTGCCAGCCATTCGATGTTTGTGGATTCTGTACCAAATTCCACCAAAGTACCACATGGTTTTACAGTGTTATTCCAAAAGACCAGAAATTGTGGTTTTTTTCTTTTTACTGTATCACATTCTATTTTTATTTTATTTAAATCCAAGATAGTTAACATATAATTTAATAATGATTTCAGGAGTAGAATTTAGTATTTCATCACTTACATAGAACACCCAGTGCTCATCCCAACAAATGCCCTCCTTAATGCCCATCACCCATTTAGCCCATCCCCCCACCCAACACCCCTCCAAACCCTAAGTTTGTTCTCTATATTTAAGAGTTTCTTATGGTTTGCCTCCTCCTCTCTGTATCTTATTTTCAGAAACTCGGTTTTTTAAAGTATTGTTTTCTCTATTCAAAAAGCAAGAAAATAAACTATTACCAAACCTTTGCCTTATTAGGAAAAAATATATACAGCTGTTTGGAATTGTAACATAATCTTTGCAGAGCTTAAAAATATACATTACATTTTCCCTGAGAAACCTCTCTTTTAACCAGCTGAACCACATTCTTTTTAAAGGAGATTCAAATTTAGAAATGATGTGCAACTTGGTGGGTTTTGGTTTTGGTGGTTTTTTTTTTTTTTTTTTTTTTACCAAGAGGAAGGAAAATTTCCAAAAGGGATATATTATATACTAATCTTTCCGAAAATTCTCAGCCAAACCCTGGAAAATCAGATGAAAAGCAGCAAGAAAGAATGTGATCTTGTATAGAAAAGTAAAATGTCTTATTAACTACTAATAACATTAAAAGGCATGCATATGTGCCTGTATTACAGAAGATTTAAAAACTAAGTTAATACCATTAAGAGGTAGGAGTTGGGCTTGATGGAAGAGTAGAAGAAACAGACATTTTATCTTCCTTCAATACCTCCTTCCATCTTTATACACATGATATGTACAGCATAAGGAAACCAGCAAAGTAGGCGACTTTATCTGTGTTTTCCAGACGAGGAAAGTGAATTTCATGGAGGTTAAGGGATCTGCCTGTACCCATATTGCCTGTAAGCCACACAGGGATTTGAACCCAGGTCTGCCAAGTTTGAGTTATGTCCAACACACAGGAAGAGCTCTGGTAAAGGTGAAGAAAGGAAGGGCAAGGGCCCTGAGAAGGAGCCCAAGGATGCAAAGAAGAGCTGAGGTTTCCCTCAAACCCCGGTACACACAAAGCACTGAGCTTTGCAGTACACAATGCTGTTAACCTTGTTGTGTAAAGCAACCAGTTACAAAGGGACTTTTTATTCTTTATGTGATCCCAATTTAGCAGCACATATAGAGAGCAGGCAGGGAGTGTGATGTGGCAGCACCAGCAAATCTATTTTCCTAAAGCCTCATAAACAACGCAAATTTTTGCACTGATCAGGGAAAGAGCTTTACAGTATTAGCCAAAGACAAAAGATGATACACTTTGTTAGCTGAGGTCAGCCTGTGCCCTGCCTGGAGGAGCAGCCAAAGACAAGGGTTCTGGTCCCTGTTCTGCCACAAATGACTGAAACCCTTTGGTGTCTCTCACCTCTCTGAGGGCCCTCACCTGTAAAATGAGGCATGTGCTCTCTGATCACTCAGATATCTTCCAATTGTATAATTTTTTTCCTCATGGGCATAAAAGCAAACATCCAGAAGGAATTTCAACACCACTACCAAGCTAGCTGAAGGAGAAGGAGATGCAGAGGAAACTGACTGGAGGAAAAAAAGTGATTCTGCTGCCCAGTGCAAATGCCTTTTAAAAACTAAACATTTTCGGGCCACCTGGATGGCTCAGTTGGCTAAGGGTCTGACTTTGGCTCAGGTCATGATCTTGCAGTTCATGAGTTCAAGCCCCACATCAGGCTCTGTGCTGATAGCTTGGAACCTGCAGCCTGCTTCTGATTCTGTGTCTCCCTCTCTCTCTGCTCCTCCCCTGCTCATGCTCTATCTCTCTCAAAAATAAACAAACATTAACAAAAAATTTTTTTAAAGAAACTAAACATTTAAAAATAAGATAGAGCTATACTGAGGGAGGGGATGTTAATTAGGAAAATAAGATACAAAAACTGACAGAAGTCCTCCATCGCTTCTTCCTGTCCCTCCCTCTTTCCTTCCTTTCTCACTGAAAGTGTCCCCTGCTTGGGACGAGGCTAGGTACCACCAACACAACTGTTAGGTAGTTAAGACCTGGTTCGTGCTGTCAAGAAGATTTTGGCTCACAGCAATAACAACAGCTCCTATTTGTACCATATTGGGAGTTTACACTATACTCTGGCATACACACTCTTCACAACAACCTTGGCAGTGAGGGAGGGCAGGTGGGAGTAAGCATCATCATAATCCTCCTTTTATTGATGTGAAAACTGAGGTTCAGCAAGGTCAAGTGGTTTGTCCAATGTCACATAGCTGCTAAGTGACAGACCTTGGAAGAGAATACATTTGCAAAAGGGGAAAATGACTACAGACAAAGGGGGCATACTTCAGCATCAATTATGTGAGAAGTGGGGAGGTGAAGAGATCAGAACAAGGACTGGGAAGAAGTGAGACTTGAGATGACCTTTGAACATGAAGTAAGATTTAGACAATTCACACCCTACACACACTGAATTCAATGCAGAAGATAGCACAGTACTACTTTAGAGGGTGGAGTGCAGAAAAACCTAAGGATGTCTATACTTAAACACACACAGAAGCACACTGTCTTTCATTTAAGAAGTGGTCATTCTTTAGCCGTCATCAGTAATCAGCATGTGTGTGCTCTGAGTATTTTCCCCAGCAGCAGAAATGTGTGGCTCTGAGCCTTTTCCTTTGGCACTCACAGTGGGTATCAGGGAGAGGGTCACATGATGTTAGGGATATGTGATCTGTACCCACTGAGCTAGGGTGAAAATTCCTGACCTTGGCACTCTTGATCCTTACTGTAGCTACCTGAGCTAACTGGCCTTCTCAGTCAAGTATTCTTCTCTGTGGGTGTGACTAATCACATGGTTGTACAGCAAGCCTGCCTTCCCTGCATTCATTGCTCCCAAGGCTCAAGAATGTAATTAATGATCAACCTGGACCCGTTCCTATGTGGGAAGGGAAGAAAGAAAATGTCTGGGAAAGATTTCAAGGTGATGATAGAGTCTCAAAATTACAGAAGCGCTTAATAAAGCAGGCCCAGGCTCTGTACATCATGCAGAAGGAGATGTAAGCCAAAAAAGCAGAACTGGGGAGACTTTGGAATCAGGCTGAAGGTGCTTGAGAGAGAGGAGGAGGTCTTTGGCACAATGAAGGATGAGATTCAAGTTAAACTACAGACCTGCAGGTGGGGAATTCAGGTGACAGGAGTCCTAAGGTTTACTTCTAGCAGAATTCCAGGTCTTGCTAGTGAGACTTCAGTCAGCCTCCAGAATTCTGGTTCCATTTTTTTTTTCCTAATCAGGTTACATTTCAAACAATACCAATTTCATCAAGGGTTCTGAGATGAAATTCACAGGGTACAGGGTATAATGAGATTTATCAATCTTGTCTCACCCCCAGCCCCAAGTAACTGACAAGCATTAGGGATGAGGTGAAAGCAGGGACTATCTGATGACAGTACCCAGGAAGTGGTTTTGGAAGCTAGACTCAAAGCTGTAGGTGACTTTTTCCACCACAGGGAATTTAAACCTTCTCATCCATCACATCAGAACCCAGTACTATTTGCGGAATAAATACAATGGCCAAAATGAGCTACCAAGTTAGAGAGCATATTTTTCCAGCATATTTCCAGCTTTTCTGGCATCTTGAGGGGCTCATCAGAAGGCAACAAAGCCTTCCATAGACATCCACTGATGGAGATTTGAAGACTTGTCCTTAAGCAAGTGCCTAACAATGACTAAGTGAAGCAGAACAAGATAGACACTCATGCACTCTATCTGTCTAAAGTACAGAAGATAGATGTATACACATATACATGCAGGGATATATGTAATATATGTAAATTCTTAGTTCTCAGTCATTTGCAACCAATTTATGAAATCCTGAGAACTTTTCACTCTACTGTTACATAGAGAAAGCTAAGCAGGGTGGTTGCTAACTGACTACAAAACCAGAATTCTGGTGCCCAAGTAATGGGCAAAATCAGGCACCCTCCCCCCTCAAAGATGTCCTAATAAGGCTGGTTTTTGTTCAGATATAGCTGTTTATTGGAAGGAGGTAGCAGGATTAGATGCAAAGTCACTGCTATTGCTGTTGTTTCTATTCAGATTCACCATGCTGGAAGGCTTCCAGAACCATCACACCAAATCCTCAGTCCCACACTGTAAGGAAGGTGCAACTATCACTCCTTACTGTACAGAAGATGAACTGGGCTCAGAGAAGTGGAGTAACTTTACCCTGTCTGTCTTAAATACTATGTCATATTTGTGTATATGTGTATACTAAAGATATCAATTACAAACTGAGATAACAGAATTTGAAGTTTTCATTTCAAAAATTAAAAACAGATGGCTCAGGTAATATTTGTGCAATCTCATTATTCTTTCCTTTTGTTTTTTTGTTTTTTGTTTTTTTTTTTTTTTTGCCCTAGCAGAGGTAAATCTTAAATAGTCAAGCTATAATAGAAAACTGAAAATATTTAGGTAAAACACTTTATCCATAACTTTGATTTCAGAAGAAGATAAACACTCATGAATTTTTAATCAACAAAGGTTGACCAGTAAAAACCCCCTAAAACATGCCATGTGAGAGAGATTCACCAGGCGGCGCATCACACTGCAGAGAGGGGCTGTGATCATGGAAAACCTGTGTTGGGGAAAAAAACATCCTGGGACTCAGGCAAGGTCAATTTTACTCCCAGTTCAGTTTCTCCCTAGCTATGTGATGTTGGGCAAATCACTTGACCTTCAAGAGCTTTGTTCTCCTTAAGGACCCCTGCCAGCAATAAAACACTTATATTCATATTGGTGAAAGAGAAAAATTCAGGCCACAGCAAAATTTGGTTACAGTGGACCATGTCCATTTGGCTACAGGGAATGGCCCTGTAATTCATGAGTGCTACTTTCATTTCACCTCAAAGCCTGGATAATTCCATCCCAACCTTGCTGGACCAGGTTAACATAGTCCCTCCTTCAGTAGTGCTCACGCTCCTCTAAATCGTGTGATATTTTACAACCAAATTAAGTATCCCTCATTCCTGACAGTAAACAGCAAACTTGGAGTAATTATTTATTATTAATCACAGCAATATCAAAGGTTTACATAGCACTTATTATATATGCTAAGCACTGTTCTAAGTGCTTTATATCATTAACTCAGTGATTTCTCAAAACAACATGACAAGCATTTTATAGCTAAGGAAATAGGCTTAGGAGAAATGAAGTAATTAATAAGTGGCAGTGCAGAACTCTACAAAGACATCCAACTCGAGGGTCCACACTCTGGACTTCCACACCACCCTGCCTCTCTTGGACAGTGGTGTCACAAAGCACAGAGTCATTCTTCACATGCCTCAATGTTAGCTTTTTAAGTCTCTGGCTCTTCCTACTTCTTTTTCTCTAACCCTCCCGGACTCTCTGGCTTGGCCCATTTTCTAATATCTGGCAGATTCAGCCCACAGATTTCTTCAGAACAAACAGCCCAAGTTGATGAGGCCCCAGGAGCTTCCAGCCTCCTGATGGGTGCTATTCAGCCAAAAGAGACATGTGTCCCTGGGCAAACTTCTTAGTATGGCCTGAGACAATGTCCTACAACCAACCCTCACAGAGTAACTGAAATTCATCTTTCTTAAGCCCAGGGAGAACTCTGACCCAGCCAGAGGAGAAAAGAAACATTTCCCCAAGAAAAGCATTTGGTGGACTCAGATAAATTGAGTTTAAGCTTTTGCAAAAGTTTAATGGCATAGATGGTGCAACACAATGGTCTGAAAATAGAGCTTGGGCTTTTATGAGCTGCTTAACCACTGAACTTGAGATTCCTTATGGCTTATTCTTCCATTAGGAAGGCCAAAGCCACTAAGAGGAAAAAGAGTGTGGTGAACCTCACGAAAGTATTGAAAAAAGGAATAAGTAAATCAACTTATGAAGAAATGTGAAGAAAGAATCTTCTCTAAAAATATGATATTCTCTGCCTTGCTAATTCTTTTTTCATCTTACATACAAGAGAAGAGGGAAAAAAGTGGAAGAAAAACTAATCAGCCTGCGATGATTTTCACTTCTAATTCTGGGCTCAGAATTACATTATTCTTCCAAAATAATGGCTTTCAAATGCCATTGTTATCTACAAGTGAAACAAATGATATCATCATGGGACTTAACTCTATTGCATGTTAATTTTATTAAATTTATGCATATCAGAAGCCTACAAAATTATCAGACTTCAACATTCATTTAAAAAGAAAAGAATTATACCAAAAAAAAAAAAAAACATCATCTTAACTCTTAGTTTTAATTTATTTTTACAATCCCACAGAGCTGGTAAGGAAGACAATGTTTCCATCCCTAGATTTATAAACTAGTTTCCATCAGCCCTGGGAATGACAAGTTATTCCCACCACAGCCTCCTGCCAGCTGCAACATGCAACATTTGCATGTATTTAACGTAGTACCTTCTTATTTGCTTGTTACTATTTATTTGAACCAATGTCAGAAGTCAAGGTACATTGGGAAGAAGCGGGAGGTGAAAAAAGGGCCATTTAGGCCAAGAGAAATCCCACACCCACGCCACACTGAAGTCACTGTCTAGTCCCCTGACACACTGGAAAGCACAAGTGCCCCTGAAAGCTGGAAGACAAAACATCAAGCAGGTCTACTCTGTGGGACTCAGTTTCACCTGAGGATAGAGGTTTCTTGTAATTCTAAACAAAATGAAAGAAAACAAAATACATTTACTAAATGTAAGAGTCGACAGAATAGAGTTTCAGTATGAGCTCAAGCAAACAACACAGCCTATTTGAGAGCAACTAGAAATAAAAACCTTCTTTGAGGATGGAAAACAGAAGGAAAAGTGGGATTTCATTTCTTCCCTAGGCATTATCTGGCAAATGTTGAATATCTTCCTAGGAGTAAAAATGTGTGTGAGCAGGGGAGAGGGACAGAGGGAGAGAGAGAATCTCCAGCAGGCTCCATGCTCAGCACAGAGCGTGACACAGGACTTGATCCCATGACCCTGGGCATGACCTGAGCCCAAATCAAGAGTTGGAAGCTGGGGGTGCTTGGCTGGGGGTGTCTGTTTAGCATCTGACTCTTGATTTTGGTTCAGATCATGATCTCACAATTTGTGAGTTCAAGCCCAGAGTAGGGCTCTGCACTGTCAGCATGGAGCCTGCTTGGGATTCTCTCTTTCTGCTCCTCCCCTGTGCGCTCGCTCTCTCTCTCTCTCTCTCTCTCTCTCTCTCTCTCTCTCTCTCTCACACACACACACACACACACACACACACACACACACACACAAAATAAATAAATAAATAAATAAACTTTTAAAAAATGGTTTAAAATAGTGTTGGACGCTTAACTGACTGAACCACCCAGGTGACTCCCTTGTCTTTTTATAAAAGGAAAAGCAGATCTTTAAACTATTTTTGCAAAAACTTCTTTTATTCTTCTGTTTCCAAAACAATACAAAAGAATGATTTTTAAGATTTTAAATGAGATTTTTAATCATTATGAAAAGTTACAAAAATTCTGAATTGGTTCAGGAGAATTAAAGAGAGTACGATGTTTAAATTTTAATTTGTGAGGTCTATCAGAGGCTTAAATGAGGTCCAGACTTCTAGTTTTTCTCCAAAGAGGTCATATACTAAGAGCTGTAGGCCACTGAAGTCCAAAAGCCAAAGGTAATTTTCATTTATCTATTTCTTAGAAGAAAATAAGTAGTACAATGCCTAGCTCAAAAAATAGCTGTTGAATAAGTGCTAAATGAAGAAATAAAATAGCCCCAAATAAGGCCTACCATTGTACCCAACTAAACTACATAAATAGCAAGAAAAAAATCCTGTTCATATCAGCTTGGTTTGTAATAGCCAGAAATCAGAAATAACCCTGATGCCCTTAAACAGGTGAATAGTTAAACTGTGGTATATCCATATTATGGGATACCACTAAGTGGTTAAAAGGAACAAATTACAGCTACATACAACAACTTGGGTGAATCTCAAGGAAATTAAGCCAATCCCCAAAGATTATACACTGTATTGTTCCATGGCAAAATTATAGAAATGGAGAACAGGAGCACCTGGACAGCTCAGTTGGTAAAGCACCCAACTCTTGTTTTCAGCTTAGGTCACCATCTCACGATTTGCGAGTTCAAGCCCCGCATTGGACTCCACATTGGCACTGTGAAGCCTGCTTGGGATTCTGTCTCTCTTTTCCTCTCTCTGCCCTTCTTGCATGCTCTCTCTCTCTCAAAATAAATTAAAAAACATAAAAAATATTGTTAAAAATATTAGAAATGGCAAACAGATTAGTGGTGGCCAGGGGTTAGGGATGAGGATAGGGGAGGTTATATGGTTATAAAAGAAGAATGGGAGCAATCCCTATGGGGATGGAACTGAGAAGTCTCTAGGTGATAGTGTTGGCTACCTGTGATAAAATTGCATAGAATTTAATTACATACGCGGGCACACGAACACACATGATATTGACGTCAATATCGTGGTGGTGATTACTGTACTATAGTTATACATGATGTTACTACCATTGAGGGCAACTGGGTTAAGGGTACACAGACCTCTCTATATTATCTCTTATAATAGCATGAGATTCTATGATTATCTCAAACTAAAAAGTTTAATTTGTTTTTTAATTTTTTTTCTTTTTTAACGTTTATTTATTTTTGAGACAGAGAGAGACAGAGCATGAACAGGGGAGGGGCAGAAAGAGGGGGAGACACAGAATCTGAAACAGGCTGCAGGTTCTGAGCAGTTAGCACAGAGCCCGACGCGGGGCTCAAACTCACGGACCATGAGATCATGACCTGAGCCGAAGTCGGACGCTTTACCGACCAAGCCACCCAGGCGCCCCTAAAAAGTTTAATTTTATCTTATTTTATTTTATTTTTTTTAAATTTTTTTTCCAACGTTTTTTATTTATTTTTGGGACAGAGAGAGACAGAGCATGAACGGGGGAGGGGCAGAGAGAGAGGGAGACACAGAATCGGAAACAGGCTCCAGGCTCCGAGCCATCGGCCCAGAGCCTGATGCGGGGCTCGAACTCCCGGACCGCGAGATCGTGACCTGGCTGAAGTCGGACGCTCAACCGACTGCGCCACCCAGGCGCCCTAAAAAGTTTAATTTTAAAAAATTACCTTGAATCAATCTCTCCTCTGCCACTATCAGCACCACTAATTTGAGACTGTGTGTGTGTGTGTGTAGTTAACACATTAAACGTTTCCTAACCACCTACATAGATCTCTCCCACTTCTAAACTCACAATGTACCAGGGCACCTGGGTGGCTCAGTCAGTTAAACATCAAGTCTTGATTTCAGCTCAGGTAATGATCTCACAGTTTGAGTTCAAGACCCACATCGGTCTCTGCACTAACAGTATGGAGCCTGCTTAGGATTCTCTCTGTCCCTCTCTCTTTGCCCCTCCCCAACTCATGCTCCCTCCCTCCCTCTCTCTCAAAATAAATAAACTTAAAAAAGAAAATGAACTCACAATGCACCAATTGATTTAATCATACAATCAAATTCCTGTTCTTACATTAAGGACAACTATTTTAGGACTCTTCTCTCTTCACCTAGGGTAAAAGCACCTGAGATAGAGCCCATTTCTTAAACTTTTTTAATACTCTCTCAGTGCCTAGCACAATGCTGAGCCTAGAGTATAGACTGAATAAAGTGTTTTCAATTAATTAATTAATTTACTTATTTATTTTAAAGTAGGCTCCATGCTCAGCATGGAGCCCAACACAGAGCTTGAACTCACAACCCTGAGATCAAGACCTGAGCTGAGATCAAAAGTTGGATGCTTAACCTACTCAGCCGCCCAAGCACCCCTGAATAAAAGTGGTCTTAATAAACAAATAAGTGAATCAGGGCACCTGGGTGGCTCAGTCGGTTGGGTGTCCAACTTCAGCTCAGGCCTGATCTCACAGTTTGTGAGTTCAAGCCCTGTGTCGGGCTCTGTGCTGACGGCTGGGAGCCTTGAGCCTGCTTCGTATTCTGTGTCTCCCTCCCCTCCTCATGCTCTGTCTCTCTCTGTCTCTCAAAAATAAATAAACGTTAAGAAAAATTTAAAAAGTAAATAAATAAGTGAATAAAAGAATGTATGCATTTTCTACCGCCCACAGTAGGGCTGGATAAACCAGAAATTCACAATGCTTTTGCTCCAATTTTCTGAACTTCAGAGGTCAGCAACAGCTGTGCCCACTGCCTTACAGGCCTACTGCAAAATTAAAGGTCATCTGCAGCTGAGCCTACAGTAGCAGCAAGCACATGCAGAGATTCAGTCAGACAGCTGCACTGATCATTTGCTGTATGATCTTGTGGTAGTTAATTTCTCTGAACCTCAGTTTTCCCATTAGCAAAATGAAGAATAATACATATTTTTGCATGCAGCTTTGTAAATGAGACATGGTGTACATAAATACCCCAGCTCAATGCCACCTATGTAGAAGCTCAAGAAATGTTTATATCCTTCCACAGATACTTCCAGACACTGGTGTCTGGTTCATAGTTCAAAATGGTAGCCAATTCTTAGTAAATTTATGCCTTTTTAAACAAATAAACAGTGTTTCCTTCATGTAGCACCTTTCCTCTAAAGATCAGACTTTGCTTCCATTTACAATGGCAAAAGTAATATGGACAAAGTAAATGGAGATAGAGGATGGAGTAAATGGGAAGAGGCCAGTTTGAGCGGAAGATGATCAGGGTATATATGGGTAGCTGTTAGGATAGTGTATTCCCAGTACCTTTTCTGGTAAATCACGACAGAAGGCTTGTTTTGGGCTGGCTCCCCTCCCCCCATAGTTCCTTGCAGTGGTCCTGCCCAAAGGCAGCATAGGCAGTAGGGAAAGACACCCACAATGTCTACTGACCCCAAGAATGGTAGGCTGGTCGTCCTGAAGGGAAGCAGGACCCTATGGGAGGACCTATGTTTATCTTCTCTGCTACAGAAGTATTTGTTTTTAGGGTAAGTCTAATGCTTCCTTCTCAGGGCTGGGATTGCCTTAGTCCATTCTTACACTGAGGGTGATAACTCTTCCCCTAAGTATGCAGCTGTCTGAAAACATATTTGCTATGGATGTGTCACTGGGTCATGAGGAGTTCTCTGAGAAATACTTCACACATGGGTGTCTCCATGACCAGGCAGTAGAGATATTTGCTGATACATGAGGCAGAGATGGACAAACACTGGATATGGTTCCAGGGTCCAGGTTTTAAAAGAATTTACTAACTCAGTTTGTCAGTCAACAGCATTTTGAGCCTTGACTATACACACCTGGTCTCTGGTAGAAGCTGAGTAGAATCATGCATGACTGTGACAGAAAAGGTGATTTTCCTTTATGGAACTCATATCTAATTCTGCATACTCACCCATGTTTGCTTTACTTATACCATAATGATTTGTGTGAGACAATAGCACATTTTATCAACACAAAAATCTTAAAAATAGAACATCATTCCAAGCATATTCTCTGTAACTAACAGAAACATAATATACAAAGAATATAAAAATATATATATAAAAGTATGTCCATCTTAAACAATGAAGTATGACATATCCCACAGATTTCAGAAAAGATGACTGCACCATTCAGAGGGATTATAAGGTTTTAAAGCTTTATAAGTTTTATTATTTTATTTATGTATACAATGAATAATACCCTTCCTACATAATTATTATGTACCAGACACGATACTAAGCCCTTCAAAGAATCATCTCATTTAACCTTTAGAATAAAAAATGATATACCTGACATTTTTCCTATTTTGCAGATGAGGAAACTTGAGCTTACAAAGACCAAGGATATCAAACCAGAATCATCTGATTCAGAACCACTATTCTTGATCACCACAATAAGCTACCTATTATATGCTTGCTTGTTTTAGAGAGAAGGCCAAGGTTATTATTGCTATTATTGAACTAAGAAAGTATACAGGATTGCTCCTTCAAACATATTTAGGTTGCACCTCACAAACTATCCATAAGCAAATATTTTGAACCATGGAAATGGCAATTTCACTCGGTTCAACCCAATGTAATATGAAGACACAGAATGACATATGCCTATCCCCAGCACAGCCCCTAACAGGACTTTGGACAAATCATTTAACATTTGTAGTCTTCACTTGCTTGACCACATAAAATGAAGAGGTTGAACTGAATGTGTCTTTAGTTTCTTTCAGCTCTATAATTACAAGGGAAGAAGGGGGAGAAGCACAGTAATTCATTCGTCCGACAATTCTTCATTAAGTGACTATTATCTGTCTAATAGTGTGCTTTCTCTTTCTTTCTAAATTCACTTGTATTGCCAGGACAGCCTCCCAGCAACTTCCTCTGATCCCTGGGTCCCACATGTTAGAGAGAAAGAACAGCTTGAAGATCCTCGCTAGTCTGCTAGTTAGGCGAACTGGGGTGTGCCCTATGGTGTTGGTAGCTCCTGCCCCAACACAATTCCACCATGGACGAGAAAACCAAGGGACCCAAAAATCACTAGGATAAAGAGATGAGGTATAGTGTGGAAGAAGAAATGGGACATGGGAACAAATGTGTATCTTCCAAGGCAAAGAACTCTCAGTAAATATTCTGGCTCACAGTGATTTCCAGAAAAATATTCCACTCCTTTCTGGACTTCACTCACCCCTCTTCAAGAAGTCAGAAACACACACTTTTGATTAAGACAAAAACAAACAAACAAACAAAAAACTCCAGAAAGGCTGTCAACTGCCTCCACTGCTCTGTGAGCTAGCTGATTCTGAACTATTCCAGAAGAGTGGGTTTGAGGGAGTTCTGTTGGTAGAGCTATCCAGCTTTGCTGCATAGGGCACTTAATAAGCACCTAGTCCCAACCTTTGCAATGACTGAGGATTGGGAGTAAAGGGTTACAGGAAACACCCACTGCAAGCCTGAGGACTGATTCAATACCTGGCTGTGCTCCTCTGCCTCAGTTTCCTCATCTGTAGAATAAAGACTAGGATAAATGACCTTGACACATCTTTCCTATTCTAAAGGTTGACCAGCCCTTTATCTATGTTTTTACCATCCAATCTGCCATCTGTTCCTTTTGCACTGTCCACTGTGGACACAGAAAACAACTGTTTTCCACCACGCCTACAATAGGTCTTCAAATACATACTTGAATACTCCCATGAGTGCCCACTTCATTTCCTCTCCTCTGGCCTAAATCAAAGTTCTGAATGAAGTGGGGCTAGTAAGATACTGAACCTAACTCATGTTGGGTCATGTGCCGGAACTTAAAGCTCATAAGGAAGAGAATACATGCAGCTAATAGCTGTTTGCTTTCTCAACTTCTTGCAACTGAAAAAGACCCATAACTCTCAACCTCATTCCCTGGGAGTTCTACCACCTGTTATAGGAATACAAAAGCTGCAAAAGAAGGGGATTAATAACATTGGCATGCTGACAGTCTAGCTAAGATCGACTGTTCACACAGTATGTAACGGTGAACTGTCTATAGGACAGATTACTATTATGTGATATATTTAGGTGTATACCCAGTAAGACAAAAAGGAAGCCAGATGAACAAGGTCAGATGAGGGATATAGTCTGCTTCAGGGAAAGCCTATTGTTCTGTAGATTGAACTCTTCGAATCACTGAAAAAAGATATAACTTACCAGGGAAACCATGATACCAGCCCAGCCTTTAGTGGGGAGTGGTTTTCAAATTAGGGGTGACCCTGGGCACTACCAATATAGCCCTCAAACCCACTCTTCTGGAATAGTTCAGAATCAACTGTCTCACAGAGAGGTGCAGGCAGCTGACAGCCAGCTGACCTTTGCCTTTCTGTATTCTATTCCAAGTCAGGGCTGTTCATTTCTCTTAACCTGCTGCTTAACTTTCTAGTCCATTTAGTGCAGACCATCTTTAAATGGGGCTACTTTGAAATGTGTCACTTTAAGTACCTTAAAGTCTCCAGAGGAATTTTTTTCCTCTTTAAATATTTTTTAGAAACAATAAACCAAAGAGTCAAAATGATTTCACAAGAAAAGTTATCATAAAAGCAAATTGTTTGTTGCTAAACTGCATCCCCACCACCACTCAGATTCTTAGTTTCAGAGTTTTATTACCTCTCCTCTTCATTACAAAATATAAATACTTATAAGGAAGGAGGTAATGTGAGAATTGTTATTAATCAATGTCTATGTTTTAGAGATGAGCCATTTTCTTTTGAGACTGAATTAAAAATCTCCAATAGACAGACATGGAAAAAAGTTTCAGCCACCTCAAATTTTGGTAACATCCCTGAAATGTAAACTGATTTATCCCTAACTAGTGTTTTATAAACTTGTCCTTAAAAAGGGAATGTTCTCAACACTTTCTGTCATGGAAATTGTTCCAACAGGCAAATAAATAGGCATTTCCATGGTTAAGGCCTCACAGCTGTCACATTACTTAGTTCTGCACAAATGAAAAATCCTAGTACCAAAAAAAGGCTGGAGAATCTGTCGCTGGAAGCCAACAATTGTATTTTCACATTGTTTTAGTCAGTATGCTCCCTCAATGCAAATATAAACCCTGCAAAATATTTAATTAAAAATAACTATGTCGTCTAAAAAACAAGTACAGCACAACAGGAAGCATGTCAAAATGAGAACTTAATGCTCTGCCATCTTTAATTGATGATGCTATATAATTCATTAGAGAAAAGGGCTCACAATTCCTCAATCCCCATGGTCCAATGACTCAAAAGTACAGATTTAAACTCTAAAGGGCAATAGAACAAGCAGTAAAACCTCCTACTTTCTCAAGGTCACAGAATAGACTGTCATAGCCCAAAACTCACAAGAATCCAAATTCCCAACTAGGCATCATGTATCTCCTTGAACTGGTTCCCTATTGAGGGACCTTGAGTTTAAGAAGTCTTCTCTGACTACATGGACTTGATTTCTACTATTTGCCTGATATTAGAAGAAAGAAAAAATCATTATATTATGGCAGGGGGGTACAAGACTCAAACATGAATTCTCATTTCTTTCTGATAAAAATGTAAACAATTTTTTAAGATTTACATAGAAGTAAAAGAAAAGCAGAATTTCCAGAAACTGCTCCAGGAACTCATGGAAAATGGAGCCCTTCACCTGTACTTTCCTTTCAGTAAATAAAACCAAGAGATACCAAGAAATAAAATGCCTTTAAAAAGGCCTAGTTTCCCTCTAATGATTTTTGACAAGAGTGCCAAGATCATTCCATGGGGAAAAGACAGTCTTTTCAAAAATTGGCCCTAGGAAAACAACATATCCACATGCAAAAGAATAAAGTTGGGCCCTTACCTAACACCATATAAAAAATTACTCAAAATGAATCAAAGGTCTAAATGTAAGATCTAAAACAAAAAAAAACTCTTAGAAGAAAATTCAGAGAAAAAAGCTTCATAACATTGGATTTAGCAATGATCTCTTGGCCATGACACGAAAGAACAGGCAACAAAAGAAAAAAATAGACAGACTGGACTTCATAAAAATAAAAATTTTGTACATCAAAAGACACTATCAACAGAGTAAAAAGGCAACCCACAGAATGGGAGAAAATATTGAAAATCATATATCTGAGAAGGAATCAATATCCAGGATATATAGATAACTCCTAAAATTCAAAAACAACAAACTCCAGTTCAAAGTGGGCAAAGGACTTGAAAAGACATTTCTCCAAAGAAGACATACAAATGGCCAATAAGCACATGAAAAGATACACAACATCACTAATCACTTGAGAAAGTTTAAATTAAAACTACAAGACACCACCTCACATCCACTTAACTGGCTACTATCAAAAAAAAAAAACAACACCAAGAAATAACAAAGTATTGGTTGATAAGGATGTAGAGAAACTGAAATCCTTGTTTACCATTGGTGGGAAACTAAAAGGGTAGAGGTGCTGAGAAGCACAGTACAGCCATTCCTCAGAAAATTAAAAACTGAATTACCCCATGATCCAGTAGTCCCATTTCTAAGTATATATCCAAAAGAACTGAAAGGAGGGTGTCAAAGATATATTTGTACCCACATTCATAACATTATTCACGATAGCTAACACATGAAAGCTACCCAAGTGTCCACAGATGGATGAATGAACAAGCAGAATGTGGTATATCCATACAACTGAATATTGCTGAACCTTAAAAAGGAAGAAAATGCTGGTCTATGTTACATCATAGATGAACTTAAGGATATTATGCTAAGTGAAAAAAGTCAGTCACAAGAAGAGAAATACTTTATGATTCCACTTACATTACATACTTAGTCAAATCATAGAGCTAGAAAGCAGAATAGTGGTTGCCAGGGGCTAGGGATAGGAGAGAATAGGAAATTATTATTTACTGGATATAGAGTTTCAGTGAAAATGTAACTGAACAAAGGTGGGTTCACTCCTTGGTAAGTCACAGAAACCACACCAGGTCAGGTATTAACACAAAGAAAAAAACTTGGTTTGCAGCTAACTGTGACTCAGAGAGAGAGAGAGAGAGAGAGAGAGAGAGAGAGTAAGAGAGAAAGAATGGGTTAGGATGAATATTTAGATAGGGAAGCCTTGTCATTGTATGTAGAGGCAGGCAAATGATGGTACATGTGCCTGAAGGAAAACCTGCCTATACACATATTGTATGTTATATAAATGAGACTGAGGCTCCTTTGTGGGCAGAGATTTTAGTATTATAATGAGGTACAGGTAATTGCCTGCCATTCTAGGGGTCACGCCTCAGGAGTCAGGGGTTAAACTCAAAAGGTCTGTGTGGTCTGGGCAGAGGTCTTGTCAGGACAGTCGCCATCACCTGAGGGGTGGTGTCCAGGATCATTCGCCTAAGATAAAGGTAAGCTGGAAAGAAGAGCTTGGGGTTGGGAGCAAGGGGGTGGGGGAGGATGTAAGACAAAGGTTAGTGAGTACAAACAGGTGGGCAGTAAAGGTCAGGTCTTGGGGTCTAGCTGGTGACCTGGGGACAGCTGGTGTCTGGAAATGGATGACGGTGATGGTTGCACAACCCTGTGAATGTGATGCCACTGTACACTTACGAAAGGTTACAATGATAAATTTTATGTGCATTTTACCAAAATTTAAAAAATGCAGGAAATGCCTGGGTTCCTATTTCCTTATATTACCCCTAAGGACAGGTTAAGTGGCCTGTTTCTTACCCACATTTAAGTTCCAGAATTACCACTTACTATGTGATCTTGGGCAAATGACTTAGCCTTTCTGTATTTCAGCTTCTTCATTGGTAAAACATCTACTTAAAAATGTGATGTGAGGATTAGATGATTTTCCATGGGTAAAGCACTTAGTCTAGCACAGTAAACCCTATGTATTAGTTATTACTATCACCACCACTCAATCTATTCTCCATAATCCAAATAAAATTTTACCCATCCAAGAAGAAACAATTTGCATTTCATTCTCTGAAAGATGATGGATGGCTTGGCCCCAGGTTCAGCACCTGATCTAAAAGTAATTGAATATTCTCTTCCTCATCCAGAACACACTAATGGCAATTAGGGTCCAAGTTACTGTGTTCTTTGGGCAACAAAAGAGTTAAGATACTTATGTCCAATTGCTTTCATCCAGCAAATGTTAACCAACCATGTACCTAGTGTATGCAGAGCATTGTACCAGGTGCTGAATTTATTTGCTCATGGTCAGCACTTTCCATGGCAGTCTCTGGAACCCAAGTCCTTGTTTCCTTACTGAAGTGTGCTGGTCATCTGAAAGAAATGTTATATGAAAGCATTTCCCAGGATGAAATTAACAAGAATACAAGAGAGTACCCCAACTGTCCATTTCTATTTTCCTCCCTATAGTTTTATTAAAAGAAGAAGAAGAAGAAGAAGAAGAAGAAGAAGAAGAAGAAGAAGAAGAAAAACAACAACCCTCCACTTATTTCAGATTTAATAAAGCAAACTGTTCTCAGATAAGTTTTGGCCCAAAATCTGTTAAGAAGGGAAACGTCAGGCAAACTTGCTTTGAAATTGGCAAAACAACAGAGCAGACCATCCCCTCTTTCCCGGGGAAGGCACGTGAAAAGAATCAGAAAGGCCACTAACTGCCATGCATGGAGACCCACCAGGACTGGGAAAGGTGCACTGACATACAGAGCATGCACACGAAAGCTACCCTCACCAAAGAAATCTTCTCTAAAACTTCCAGTCGGGAAGCTAACTAACACTTCTCAAAACTTAACATTTACGGAGGTCCAGATAAGATTTAGTTACTTGTGAAAGAGCTGATATGTGTTCAGGCAGGACAGAGGTAAACAAAACAAAAAGCACTGCTTTGGGAGTAAGACCTGGGCTTGAACTCCAGGGTTACCACTTCTCAGCTCTGTGACTCTGGGAAAATATTAACTTCTCTGTTTCATTTCCTTATCTATATTATATGGCCTAAAATTCCTGCCTTTGAGGGTCTTTGTGAGGATTAAAGGAAATGATTCATACCACACACCTAGCTGATGTCTGACACAATGGAAACTCAGCATGATGGATGCTCTGTCCACTTTTTATTTTCAGGCAGGAAAAATGGCCCAAGGAACTCAACTCTTGATATGGAAGAATAATGACAATGGATCCCAGGCAAATATTGTCCTTAATTTTTCTAAGAGCCTAGCCCTGATAACTGGTATTTTTAGAACTCTTGACAGTACATGAGATGCTATAAAAAAAAAATCCAACCAAATCTTCCCCAATAGCTCTTTCTCACCCAAATTTTATAGTTGGCAATCAAGAAGACTTCAGCTTTATTCTGCAGAGCACCATATACATTCACAAGGCCCTGTACATATAGTCTTAAGAATTGGGCTTCTCCTCCTATGTAAAAACCAATAATCTCTCTGAGTCTTTCATGTCTCTGAAGTCTTGGTTTAAAAAAAAAAAAAAAGGATTGGCCCTGCATTTGTGGCATTTCATAGAGTTGGGGGATCCCCAAGACCAGCCCTAGGTTTTGATATTTTACTAGGAGGACTCATAAGGCTGTGGTCATACTCACAGCTATGATTTATTACTCTGAAAGGATACAAGGCATAACCAGCAAAGAAAAAAGGTAGGTGGAATGAAGTCTGGGAAAAACCAAGCATAAGCTTCAAAGAGTCCTCTCCCGAAGAGTTACCCAAGACACACAAGTTCTGACAACATGTGTGAAATGTTACCAACCAGGGAAGTTCATTAGAGATTCGATGCCCAGGATTTTTATTAGAGACTGGTCAGGTAGACACTCCCTGCCTAGCATGGAACCAAATTCCAGACTCCTGGATGGAAAGCAGGTGCTCAGCATACACAGTGCTATTTGCGCAAACTATTTAGGTACTGTGAGCTGCTCTCAATTTAGAGTGCTGCCAATCCTTCTGAAATCCAAGTTCCCAGACACCAGTAAAGGACCAGCTTTGCAAGCAGGGCTTTCTAGGGATAAGCAGTCTCAGCCTTGCTTTATGAATTCTTTCCTGTACACAACAGAACAAACACCCAAAAATCTAATTAATACCTGCCCACTGACCACTAAATTTTCAGAGCCAATTGATGTATTAAAATTCTAAAACAAAGAAAACAAACAAACAAACCTTAGTCGGGGCACCTGGGTGGCTCAGTCAGTTGAGCATCCAACTTCGGCTCAGGTCATGATCTCACAGTTAATGGGTTCGAGCCCCATGTCAGGCTTTGCTCTGACAGTATGAAGCCTGCTTTGGATTCTCTTTCTCTCTCTGCCCCTCCTCCACTCACTGTCTCTCTTTCTCTCTCTCAAAAATAAACAAACATTAAAAATAATTTCTTAAAAAACACAGTGAATATAATTCAGTGCTTCAAAATATATTCATTCAGCACATTTGTACTGTGTCAGCCTGCTGTGCTGTGGCATTAAGGAAATAACAAGACCCTTAGTCCCTGCCCTTTAAGAACTTCCAGACCAATACGGAAGATAAGAAGAGTACATAAAGAGAGATAATACAAGTTGGTATGCAATGCTGGCCATAAAATAGGTATAAATTGGCCCAGGTAGAGAAAGGGGAGCAAACTTCCTGCTCTGATGAACCAGGAAGATTCTGGTGACAATCACCAGAGCTGCAGTTTTAAGGACAGGTAGGATTTGAGAGTAAGTGACCGGCCAAGAAGAGCTCAAGGAGGGGAATAAAACTATCACTCCAGGCACAGGAAGCTACATGAACAAAGCACAGAGCCTGATACAGGGAAAGGAGAATATGATTTGAATAGAAGACAGGGTTCAGGGAAGGAGGTAATAGAAGATAAGAATTAAAAACAGAGGCTAGTATCACATCAGTGAAAGTCTCAAATGTCAGACTGAGATTGTCCTTTATGCAGTGGGTGATGGGAAGCATGTGTGTGTGTGTGTGTGTGTGTGTGTGTGTGTGTGTGTGTGTGTTTACTTTTTAAAGCATGCTACTTTAGCATGAATGAAGGAGAGGAGTGACCATAAGCCAAATGGCCAGGACTTTCTCAGTCAACTTCACAAGAGCCAAAGAAGGCTGGCAGTAGCAGAGGAGGTGAAATATAAGTATCATTTGGGAAGAACATTGGAAAGGAAGGAGTAACAATGTTCCTCAGGAAATGCATGAATCTAACAAGACTCAAAGTTCTTAAACAGAGTTAATTGGGGGATTGATGCACCAAACCAAGAATGCCTAGGAAGGCAGGCAGGTTAAAGGTAAAAACTGATAGCATGGTAGAAAATTCAGTAGACATGTCTAGAACTCTGATGGAGATGAGGAACAAGTGCTCAGGAGAGAGGCCATGGTTGGAACTATAAACATGGCAGTTACCAACTTAGAGACTCAACTGATTGCTGAACTCAGCAAGGGAAAGAATGCAGTGAAAAATCAGAGAGAAAAAAGCAGATGACATTGTACTTGTCAAGTGAAAAGATAAAGACCAGTCACGTTGGAAAAACAAAACAGCAGGGTGTCACAAAGCTAGGGAAAGAATTTTAGGAAAGAGGGAGCTGTCAACCTAGTCAGCTACTGCAAGGAGTTGAGGCAGAGTGGTGCAGAGAAAAGGGGAATAGGCTTGGTAACTGATATGTCACTTATGACCTTTGCCAATCAAAGACAGGGTGGGACAGAAAACCGTCCACAGGAAACTGTGTGAGCCAAGGCCTCTTGTCACTATGGGGGAAAAAAGGCGAGATGAAGTTCTAGAGGCTAGGGAGAGTAGTATAAAAGATAAAGAAAGTAGTATAAAGAGGGGACCCATCCTTTAATGGGTCTCCCAAAAGGAGAGATGGTTGTAGAGACATGGTGTCTGGACAACAATGACACTGACTGAGGTGCTAGGAATGGCAGCCTGCTCCTTCTCTTTCAGGGGACAGAAATGGGGAGAAGCTCAGGGACAATCAAAGGTGTTCTTCACAATCCAAAAGGATAGTGATGATTGTGCAAAACAGCCGGCTTCCTCAGCCAGCCATGGTGGATAATGGCAGAATGAAGGAGGAAACGAAGGTCCTTCCAATGGAACACTGGTTTGAAAATGGTGGAGTCCCCATTTTCAGTAACAGATGTGTGAACAGAAGAACCTGTCAGAGGCAAATGGTTCGATTCCCTCCAGAATTAACTATTTGCAGGACACTTGAGGGAAAGTGATCCTCCCACTCTTAGAAGCTTACCAGCCAGGTGTCCACCCACAAGCACAATATTTTTTCCCCAGACACACAGACCCACTGTAACAGGCATTTTGGAAAAGCCAAATACCATACATGGCAAGTGCACAGCTATGCATTCCTTTGCCTTCAGCCTACAGAACTTGGCTCTTGAGCTTGCCACAGAGTTAGTACTATAAACACATACATACACACACACAGAGAAGTTATCTTTAGACAGACTACTTCAGTTCAAATCCTAACTCCACCACTTATTAGCTTTATGATCTGAGACATCACTTAATCTCTGTGTTTTCTCATCTGTGAAATGGCCTTAATAATAGAATGGATAAAGAAGATGTGGCTTATATACACAGTGGAATACTACTTGGCAATGAGAAAGAATGAAATTATGCCATCTGCAGCAATGTGGATGGAACTGGAAGGTATTTTGCTGAGTGAAATAAGTTATCCAGAGGACAGACATCATATGTTTTCACTCATATGTGGAACTTGGTAAACGTAAATTTAACAAAAGACCATGGGGGGAGGGAAGGGGAAAAAAATAGTTACAAACAGAGAGGGAGAGGGGCAAACTATAAGAGACTCTTAAATACAGAGAACAAACTGAGGTTGGATGGGGGGGTGGGGGAGAGGGGAAAATGGGTGATGGGATTGAGGAGGGTACTTGTCGGGATGAGCACTGAGTATTGTATGCAAGCAATGAACCATGGGAATCTACCCCAAAAACCAAGAGCACACTTTACACCGTATGTTAGCCAATTTGACAATAAAATATATTTTAAAAAATAATAAACCATTTCAAGTTTAGGTTTAAAAAAAATAATAGTATCTACCTAATAAAGTTGTAGTAAGGGTTAAGTGAGCTAATCTGTGTAAGTGTTCAATAATTTTTCACTATTCTCTTATTTGAGTCTCAGTATTATTCCAAGAGGTAAAGCCAGGTAATCATTATCATCTCCATTATTACTAATAAGGAAACTGAGGCCCAGAGAGGAAATACTTGACCAATCATCACACAGAACAGGACACAAGGCAGGATCTTTAAAAAGTCCAGTCTCGGATACACAGAGTTCTCCATGATTGGCCCACTGCCTACCTCTCTCTGGCCCCAGATCCTGCCAGTCCTGCTTTGAACATGAAATTGTGTGATGAGCAATTTCCCTATTCATCCCTCAGTCTCTTCGCAAGAGCTCTTAACTTTCTTAACTTTCTTAACTTTCCCTATTCATCCCTCAGTCTCTTCTCAAGAGCTCCCTCTTCCAGAAAGCCCTTGGCACTTGATCCCCCTTCCCCTCACTACCCGACTTCCTTCCCCTGTGCTCACATCTTACTATTAACATCATACTGCACAGTGATCACAGAGGTCTGCTTTTCCCACTGAATTCTTTTTTTTTTTTTAATTTGAGAGAGAGATAGAGAGAGAGAAAGAAAGCAAGGGAGGGGCAGAGGGAGAGAGAATCTTAAGCAGGCTCCATGCTCCAAGCCCCAACATGGGGCTTGATCCCACGAGTCTGGAATCATGACCTGAGCCAGAAATCAAGATTCAGATGCTTAACCAACTAAGCCAACCAGACACCCCTTCTCCACTGAATTCTAAGCCTAAAACAGTTTCTGGCACATAATAAACACTCGGTAAGTGTTTATTGAATGAACTCTTGTCTCCAAATCTGATATTCTTCCCACTAGAGCATGCTTCCCCTTTTATCAACATATGTTCACTATTTAATAACAGTTTTAAAAAAAGGAAAAATAAAAATCAACCAATCAGAGTGTATTTAAATATTAAACTAAACTTAAAACACTTGGTCACTGTAACTCAAAATAGTGAAACACACACATACACCCTTCAGAGACCCGACCACTCCCACCCACAGTTCATCAGCCCTTGTGCCTTTGGTCTCAAGAGACCAAAGCTAGATCTATCAAAGGACTCAGCCCGGGTTTGATTAACCCAGTGAGAAGGAACTGGAGCTCAGCACATAGAGAAAGACAGGTTCAAAGATCTCATACTCTAAACCTCCAAGATGAGAAGCCTTTAGGAGTTTGAGGTGTACATAATCCTCCCTGCACACCACATGTCAGCCCAAGACTTGATTTCAGTTCCCGAATACTCAGAGAGTGATCCTGGGGAAAGGCTATCAGAGAAGGAGAAAGCATCCACTCTACCTTCACTTCCTCACACGACAAGCAAACACTGGTGCTCAGTTGTCCCCAGCAGAATCTCGTAAGTGGAACCACATCTCCTCACACCTTCAGTTCCCAGCCACCACCCAGTTCACGTGAGAAAGCAAGTGTCTTCTTTACATCTAGGTACCTCTAGTAACCAAGGCAAATCTCTCTGGAGGCTTTCCCTGAGGAATTCTGGATATGTATCTAGTTTTCCCCCTGGTCTGGATAAAGCAGACAGCACTCAGGAAAACATAAACACAGACCTAGAAACACACAAACACATGTGAATGTACTTGTGTTTGACTCTGACTACTTAAGGAAAAACGTCACCCAGTTTCTTGCAATTTGCCCATAAATGATAGTTTTGTGGCCCAGGCCTCCCTGATCCTCCCCTGAGGAAATTCAGGGACTGCTAACCACAGC
Source organism: Neofelis nebulosa (assembly GCF_028018385.1). Classification (NCBI taxonomy): domain Eukaryota; kingdom Metazoa; phylum Chordata; class Mammalia; order Carnivora; family Felidae; genus Neofelis; species Neofelis nebulosa. Next base: position 46,862,506 of record NC_080791.1, on the reverse strand, counting down.
AGCACATGCCGAGCACAAGAAATTCAACAAATCACCACCCAAATTCTGCACACATTGGGTGTCAACTACTCCCAGGATCTTAAACTCAGTGCTGGAGATATATATGTATAACATCTTAACATCTTTCTGGGTCTAAGCCTCAATGATTTGCCAAAAGCATACCTGGTCCTTTACTGAAAAATGGTAAATATGCTTAGCTCCAAAGCAGGGCATATTCATCCTTTTGGAACAATATGGCTCCACGTGGTGCAGTCCACAAATTAGTATATGAAGTCTCCATTTTCCTATACACATGTACCTTCATGTAGAAGTCTTGAGTTTGATAGCAGCACCATCTCTCCAAGTACTTTTTACAAAAAAGTTTCAAAACATACTATTTTATGTTACCCGTAAGTCCTAAGAAGTATGTCTTCAAACAAATCCATCTTCCATAACTTGAGCAGCGTTAACAACTTCCATAATTTAGGCTGTTTGTCCAAAGAGAAACCCAGCTATTTCGCTCACAATATTGAGAAACTTCCATTAGTTCCTTGCAGCCTCCAAGGTAAATGGCAAGTTTTGGTGTGGGGCTTGAAACCGCAAGCTGTGAGATCATGACCTGAGCCAAAGTCAGATGCTCAACTGACTGAGCCACCCAGGCACCCCAGTAAAGGGCAACTTTTTAGCCTGGTTTCACCATTGGGCTTCAGCCCACCACATTAGCACCTCCAGCCACAACTTATCTACCCTATATGACAACACCATAATCTCTCCTTTGGTATCCCATGCCCTTCCTGCCTCTATGCCACTGAACATGAAAATCCTTGAACGTGTTCTCTCTATCCCATTCCCTTCTCAATCTAGCAAACTCCTACTGGGCTATGGTTCCACCTCATTTTTCACCTTTCAAATTTCCCAGGCAGTGCACTCCGCAGTCTCACAATAAGCTGTATGTATTTCCACCAGAACATTTACAGTGAATTGTAAGTACTCTTTACCATGGTTGCCCCTATTATGGGCATTTTCTTGTCCTTTTTTTAATCCTTAGAATCCAATTATCAACTTAATGATTAGATAAAAACCCCATAAAATAGTGGGGCAGAGATCATCAACCCCTGTTTTCTATAGGTGGAAACTGAAGCATCAGTGAAATTAAGTGATTTGATAAGAGTAGAGCTGAGTAATGGCAAATCTCGTACAATGGGAACTCTCAAGAACCAACAGAGGAATCCAAGAGGAAAGGAGGAAGAGAAGAGAGGGGCAAGGAAACGGACACTGAACAGTGACTCTGCAAGACACAATGTTGGGCACTTTAATATATTCATTATGTTATTTATTCCTTAGAGCCACTTTGTGCGAGATGGAAGATGAATGCAATTTTTTCCAGAAAAGAAAGTTGAGATCCAGAGGTTACTTGTTCAATTACACAATTAATAAATGGATCCAAGGTATAAACTCAATATTGTCAGACTCCAAAGCCAAGTTTATTCCTCTACAGGGAACATGGGCTTCCAGACCCCACCTGTCCATGGACACAATCCAGAAACACCTTCCTTACTATAGCCCCCCCTTATCACCTTGCCAGCCGCTGTGCTTCACAAAATTCTGACTTGTGACTTTCCACCTATGACTGCACCTCACAACCATCTGTTACTAACCATCAGAGCAAAGTATCCCCAGGATTCTAGCAAGAACACAGTGACTGTATTTGCATAAAGGTGGTATGATGTTATTTCAAAAACGCTTGAGTGTGTATGCCATCAGAATAAAAACGTGTCATATTTAAGTGGTGTGAGTAGGGTAACTGGTACAAAGAATTCTTTAATAAACCTCTACAACATGTACAATATGAAGACCAACTTTGTTCTACTCAAATTCTTCATATATTCTTTCTAATTTCTCAAGTGACACCCCAAAATAAAAAGTATTGGGGTCTTCCAGAAATTAAGCATAAGGAAACAATTACTTGCCAGCTCTCTAGATCATATTTCAGCTACTCTGATTCCAGGTCATCCTGCTTCTTAGATACCAAGTAAGTACCTGACTCCTTAGGCTGTAGTGTGCTGGGAAAACCAGATTTTTCTCCTGTAAGGCTTATATCAAGTCCATCATTACTATTTCTTTTTTTTTTTTAGTATAATTTATTGTCAAATTATCTTCCATACAACACCCAGTGCTCATCCCAACAAGTGCCCTCCTCAATACCCATCACCCATTTCCCCCTCTCCCTCACCTCCCATCAACCCTCAGTTTGTTCTCTGTATTTAAGGGTCTCTTATGGTTTGCCTCCCTCCATCTCTGTAAGTTTTTTTTCCCCTTCCCATCCCCTATGGTCTTCTGTTAAGTTTCTCAAGATCCACATACCATCATTACTATTTCTATGGTAACATAAATGTTCCAGGTTTTCTAGAACAATCCCAGTTTCAAATATAATAATCTGTTATGAGCCTCAAGCCAAGCAATATGTTTCAACAAAGGATTCAGTAAATGTGGATATACTATGATTCTTCTAGAGAAGCCCCAGAAAGACTCAGTACTGGCTAGGGGACAGAGCACAGGCTTTTAAGTCAAGGTAAGCAACCTGAGTTCCAATGTTTGTCTTGCCATTCACTGTTGTTGACCTTGGGCAATGTACTTAACTTCTTTGTGCTTCCATTTCCTCATCAGTAAAATGGGTAATTATCATCTAGTTCAGAGTTGTCCTTCCAATTAGAGGAGCAATGACCTAGCAAGGGACTGACACATAGTATGTACTCAATAGATAGTAGGCATTCTTTTTTATCACCATATTGTTGTTATTATTCATAACATCCCTAAAAGGAATGGAAAAGAAAGATAGAATTTGGCATTCTAAGCAAAAGATGATAAATGATGTGACTTACCTAATGTAACCAGAGCTACAACTTTACTTCCTAAGACACAACACTTCAGTTACTATATTACAGTACTGTCTTGATACTGAAATGAGGCATTAAGTTGCTGACTCCTCATTTTTTAAGTCTCACCCCCAGATATTTCCTGTAATACTTAAACTTAATTATTGCTATTTCTAGGCAATAAAATTTCCTGAATATCATGCAACAAGTTCATTTTCAAGTATTATCTTGTATGGTCAGAACGTTTGTCAAGCGGGGCACCTGGGTGGCTCAGTCAATTGAGCTTCTAACTCTTGATTTCGGATCAGGTCATGATCCCAGGGTTGTGGTATCAAGCTCTGCATAGGTCTCCCTGCTGAGTGTGGAACCTGCTTGAGATTCTGATATTCTCTCTCTCTCTCTCTCTGTCCCTCTCCACCACTTGGGCTCTCTCCCTCAAAAAAAGAAAAAAAAATTGCCAAGCTATGCATCCTCATTCTGTATCTGGAACTGTTTCTAGCATCTTGCTTCCATGAATAATAGAGTGGAACATGCTTAGTTTGTGAATGTGACTTTCTCGTACTTTACGGACAAATAAAAGGGTTAGTTTTGATTGGAAAGACCATCCTCTGATGATCCAAAGCATGGGCTCTAGAGTCAGACTGCCTGGGTTCAAATCCCTGTCCCTTCTTTCATCAGCTATGTTATCTGGGTAACTTATTTAACTTGTGTGTCTTAATTTCATCATCATCAAATGGGAAAAATAATAGTACTCAAAATAGACTACTGTGAGGATTAAATAAATGGATGTAGGTACAGTGTTTAGAACAGTGCCTGGTACATGGTAACTGCTCAATAAAGGTCAGATATCATCACCATTCACTTGCCTCATAGGGTTTTAAAAAAGCAACCAGATATAATCAACAAAGCAACAAAGAACATACCAGATAAGATCAAATACTTTTGAAATAACTAACGAAGATGAAGCCCACCTAACCAATTGCTTTCCTCAGGCATTATCAATGCAGGAGATCCATAGCATTTGCAGCCTGAATGCATATGGCTTCAACAATTCATAAGGCATCTTAAATACATGTCACATAGAAACTGTAGTTAAATGAAAAATGGCACCAGATAGGTATGAGGTGGTGAGTCCTTGGCTGATGAGTCTTTGGCTAACCAGCCAGCAACAGCATCTCAATCTGCTTTTGCTGTTTTTTATTAAATATGTGACCTAATTTAATCCTCTGAGCAACTTGTGAGGCAGGTATGATCATCCCCATTTTAGACACACTGAAGACATGATATGCCATGCTGATAGTTGACTTGGGGGTACCAAAAGTCTCAGAATGCATACCATGAACATGCCCCAAGATGGTAAACCTGAAACAACACTAGAATCCACTTTAAAAAGAATGAAAGAATTAAACTGAAAACCCAGACCCCTTACTTCTAAAACTCAATGACTAATCTAAAACAAGCAATGGTAAAGAATATTCCCTAATGAATCTAACATGCCATAATTCAATCTTCCTCCCAATGTAGATTGCTGGCAGAAGGGGCGGGAGTGGTTGAGGCACTTGGCTTGGCCTGGGATCCAGCCCTTGCCTTCAGCCTCACAGACCAATGTTTTAATCAGCTGACTCAGCAAGTGGCAGGAGAGCCCAGGCGCCTGTGGCCGTGAGTAATGGTGGCACAAAACACATCTGTCTAATCAGAAGCTGATGGCACCAGTTCCGTCAAGACTTATGGTGAAACAGTGCTTCTGCAAGGGGGAAAAAAATGTTTATTCACCCAGAAGTTGAGCAATGCCTGTCTTTCTCCCTCTGACTTGGAATGCAAATTTGTGGACTATTTACAGGTCTTATACCCCCACTCCTCAAATATTTCTTGGTGCTTTTACAGAAAGACTTATCTAGAAATAATCAACCAAATCCTTTTTTTATCAGTACCTATGAAGAGTCTAGAAAGTATGGCATTAGGCAATGTTTTCATTTTGGCCTTTTTAAAAAAATGTCTATCATCATTATGCAGGATAATGCACAGGAAAGTGTTTCCATAGGTTGTAAGTACACATTTCATATATATAAACACGTCACTGCAACCACCTGAAGGTCACTGTACTACATTTCAGCAAAAATTTCCTTTCAACAGAATCATTCATTCTTCATTTTTTCATTTATTAATTCATTAAAAATACTTTACTGAGTTCCCGTCGGGGGTTGGGCAATGTAGATGCAAAATTAAACCAAAAGTCCAAGTCCTTGGGGACTTCGTCTTTTCCCAAATTGGTCTTTTAATCTCCATTGTATTCTAACCACAACTGGTACTCTCTGCTCTCTCCTGTCCCTCTCCCTCTCCCTCCTTATCTCTCCCACCTTCCTTCTCCCCTTCCCTTCCTCCCTGCCTCTCCCTCTTCTAGAGTTCGAGCCACTCAAGAGTGCTTCTCCCACATTCTGCAAAAGCCATAGTACAGGCAAAGTTCCCAATGGGCACTAAGGAAAAATACTGTATTTAGTAATTTCGAAAGCCAGTACATAGTGACACACATATCCCTATTACCATAAGTAACCTACTTTTACTATACTTCTATCAACCAACCTTCCCAAAAGTTACCAAAAGTAGTTCTCCCTCCCAACAATCTAAAAAGGTTCTAGTTAAGAGTAACACATAGACAAGCAAAAATAATTCTTCTTTCAATGATGTACAGATCATGTGTTGTGCATAAAGGTATCCAGCTGGGAAGCCCCATAGGAAATCATGAGGGGCACCAAAAACTGGAACATTCTCCCACACCTGATTTATCTGTGTGGTAATTCTCTACCAAAGTTCCATTTGGGCAGACATAGATGAAAAAATGGCCAGAATCATAGATTTTTAAGACTTGAAGTTACCTCATCTGGTCCTATTCCCTCACTTTATTAAAACAAAACAAAACAAAACAAAACAAAAAGCTCAAGAAGAGGATATGACTAAGATTACACAGCTTGTCTTTGGGGCAGGAATAGAAGCCAAGACACCTGCCTCCCAATCCCAATGCAGGACCCATTCCTCTCTTCAGAACTGAGTTGAGTGCATGCCTGTGAGCAGCCCTTGAGGCAGTGGCTTCTAGCATTCAGCCATGCACCGCCCCCGCTCCCCCCCACACATTGCCTTTCCAGTTACTCTCTCTGCTTCTCCCTTGTACACCTCTGCCCTCTTAAGGCAGCTACAGATGGCCCTGGAACTCTCTGACTCTCTCTGCCAATGAACAGCTCTCTTGAATGGCAAGCCCACTTTTATTCTGTGAAATGGGACTATTTTCTGCCCTTTCCTTCAGTTCAGAATTGTGATGAAAAGTAATGAGATGTTAGCCATCAAGGAATCTTCTATTCTTTGAAGAAAACTTAGAGTGGGGATCCAAAAGAGCATTTGCTTTGTAATTAAGTCCTGCTAATGTTAAGCCCAAGAGTTAGATTTCAGCTTTTTATAAAGACTGACAATTCTTTTGATCTTTCTACATTTAAACCTCCTTTTAAAAATAGCATAAACACCTGCATGCAAATTTAAGTAACAATACCTGACACCTGGTCCTCATTAGTGACTCTGGTAGGCAAAGGTACAGTAGGTGTCATTATCCCCAATCTAAGGAAGGGAAAACCAGTTCAGAGAAGCTACCTGTCTTGCCCAAAGTCACACAGGTAATAAAATTCAATGCTGGAGGGGCACCTGGGTGGCTCCATCATTTCAGTGTCTGACTCTTCACAGTTTGAGCCCCACATTGGGCTCTGCAGTGGCAGCGAGAAGCCTACTTGGGATTCTCGGTCTCCCTCTCTCTCTGCTCCTCCCCTACGCGCGCTCTCTCTCTCTCTCTCTCTCAAAAATAAATAATATTTTAAAAATGCAATTCTGGAGCAATGATCTTATCTGAGGCTCCTCCGTGTGCAGTTTAGCTTCAGAATTCTCTGGTCACATTTTCACTTCAACAACACTGAGGAGCTACCTTTTCTGTCACATTTAAGACACGTGAGTCATTTCACAAGAAGCACAGCTGGACCCTGTGACTGCAGCAGCAGCCCCAAAGGTAGGCACTTCCCTCTGCTGGGAACTGTCTGACACCGGGGAATTATGGGAAGGTGAACTTCACAAACAGGATTAACCTTTACGATGATTTTAATTATTCAAAATTAATTCTCTGTATCCTTTCAAAAGCAATCTGAGATGACTCCTAGCTCTAAGGATGATTGAGTCAAAAGTAAGGGTTATATTAATACATTTGTTCATTTTTTGTTTTCAGCTTACTACGCTTTTTTTATCCTCTCTTTTTAGGTTTATTTTTGGTAGTAATCTCTACACCCAACATGGGGCTCGAACTCATGATCCTAAGATCAAGAGTCACATGCTCTTCCAACTGAGCCAGCCAGGCACCCCTTCATTTGTTCTTTTTTTTATTTTTATTTCTAATGTGCTCATATAGACACAGAGAAGAAGATTTGGAAGGCTATAAAACCCAAGTTTTGCATTAGTTATTTCTGAGTATAAAGGTATTATTACTATTAATGCTAATCTGTAGTTTTTCTTTTTCTACAATGAATATATATATATATACATATATATATATATATATATGTATATATATATATATATAACCTTTGGTAATAGGAAAACAAACAGTAAGGATCTTCCTTCTACATATAATCGATAAACAACTGAACTCACAGAACAGGGAATAGAATGGTGGTTGTCAGAGACTTGGGAGAGGGAGAAATGGGGAGAGGTTGGTCAAAGGGTACAAACTTCCAATTCTAAGATGAAGAAGTTTTGAGAATCTAATATACAATATGGTGACTATAGTATTATATACTTGAAAGTTGCTAAGAGAATAAATCTCAAATGTTCTCACTACAAAAATATAGTAGCAATGTATACACATATGAAATCATCATGGACTTATACAATGTTATATGTCAATTATATCTTAATAAAGCTGGTGGGGGGGGTCAAACAATAAAGATTGTTTTTATTTTTAAAACATGTTCTTCATTCTGATAAATAGGAAAGGGGCTATCTCCACAAGGAGTTGGGAAGCTCTATTACTGTAAACCAAGTGCATGAAAAATGCAAATGGTACCCTATGCTGCCACACCAGAATGCTTGCCATTTGGGTACTTCTCCATTTGGGTACTCTCAGCACCCAAGAATATAAAATAATGTACCAAGACACCAATTTTACACAAATATTTTGAGGAAAAAATTTGTTTTATATATTGAAACCAAATTCAACATATGAAATCAAATTTAAAAATCGCATAATTTCATAAAACAATTTTCAAGCTTGTTGGGGTCAATCTGAACCGTACCCCAACCCCTAGGAGCACTTGCCAGTTCGTTATTGGAGATTCTCCTATGAAGAAGTTTGGGAAGCCCTATGGCAAATAGCACCATCTTATTTCCCTCCCTTTTTAAGACAGACTAAGTGATTTCTCCTGTTAGTTAAAAAAAAAAACATCAAGTTTTTCCTCATCTATAACCTTTAAAATTTCAAATAAAGCAGGTGGCAGAAAACATATTACCAGGCAAATCTAGAAGCCCACAGGGGCACAGCCTAGAGGAGAGAACTGCCTGGCCTGGCATCCTGGGTTCTGAGCATGGTGAGCCCTAGGCTGCCCCACTTCTGCAGGACAGCAGACCACTCTGCACAAGGTACTAATTCATTCATTCCACAAATGTTTATTGAGCAAAACCTGAGAAAGGCCTCTTAGGGGACAGTGGGATCATTCACAAGCCAACGGTCAGGTCTAACGGATCAGACGTGGACAATCAATCTTTCTTTAGACCTCAAACCACCTCTAGGATAAAGCAAACAGGGTCCCTGCCCCATTCACTCACTAGCAGCTGGGTGGGATCAGGCAGGCATTCTGGAACAGCACTGCTGCTTTGAGAAAGGCTAAGGCAGTCACTTATTCCCAGCAGAATGACCAAAACTGCACCATAAGTGGCATAACTCTTTTTTTTTTTAACATTTATTCATTTTTTGAGAGACAGAGTGTGAGCAGGGGAGGGGCAAAGAGACAGGGAGACACAGAATCTGAAGCAGGCTCCAACTCTGAGCTGTCAGCGGAGAGCCCACAACCTGGAATCCACAAACCTGTGAGATAATGACCTGAGCTGAAGTCAGCTGCTTAACTGACTGAGCCACCCAGGCACCCCTATAACTCTTCTAAAATGCTTTGAACAGTGTCTGCCACATGTGAGAACTCAGTAATACCATTTTTGCTGTTACTAGGCCAACTTACAAGGGCAAGTTTTTCTACCAAAAAAGGTAGAAAGAACATAGGTTTTAGAATCAGAGAAACTAGATTTGCATTCCAATTATTTTGTTTACTAGCTATGCGACTAAAGGAAGTGATCTTTCTAACCCTCAGTGTCTCATTGGTAAAATGGGTTAACTGACAGTACAGGATCCCTCATGTGGCTTTGTGAGAACCAAAGACACATTATACACAAAGAAGAGTGGCCCCTAAGTGCCTAATAAAGACAGTCGATAATGCCACTGCCATGCCTCCTTCCTTCCTCACCATTCTTGACAGGTCCTGGCATCTGACTTCACCCAGGCACCACACTAAGGAACAAAACAACTATAGGGAGGGGAGAGAACACCTGGAGACTTTCCACAGAAACACATCAAAATCCTCAACTCCTTTCAACCATCCCTCTGTTTGGCTGCCGTAACCAACTGGCTGCCCAACCAACTAGATCCCCTATTCCCTCACTGGGAATGGCTGCCAAGAAGAGGCCAGGAAGCTGGACAGCAGTTTGAATCCATCCCACCTTCCAGTGTCTGTCTGTCTGTCTGTCTGTCTGTCTGTCTGTCTGTCTGTCTGTAGCCCACTGGGCTTCCTCTGCACGTCCCTACCAGGCTCTATGGGTCAGGAGGCTGCCAGCGGATTCATAGTCTGTCCTTATCCAGACTTCCATCCCTACCCAGCGCCCAAAGCTCTGGAGGCTGCTGGTCACAAACCAGCACTAAATGAAAAGTCAAAGGGGATTTATAAAAGCAGGAAGGAGTAAAGGGAAGAGGAGGCAGGATGGGTGCAGAGAGAGAGGCCCACTTCGTACAAGCTGATGAAGCCCTATGTCCTAGGCGCTGAAGCAGTGGTTTTCCTCTCTGAAAGATGATAAATCCCATTCCTGTGATTTGTAATTCAAGACGGGACAAGGTCTGGGCGTAGGGAGATAATTCCAAAACAAACTGCTTGTTTTGCAAGTAAACCTCATCGGCTCCCAAACCCTCCTTCCCAACACCCCACCTGTAGATAGGTCCTATCGCCCTTACTTCACCTGAGCAATCTGGAGGCAGTTACTCTGCAACCAGATCCCGCTAACAGCCAGCCCGAACGAAGCTCAGGGTCGGTCCTCAAAAGCCTCAGGAAACGCGACAGCCCAGCAGAACCCCCGCCTACCCGGCACGTCGGCTTCCTGAAGACTGGGCCCCCTGGGCAGCGGAGCTGGCTCTTAAGTAGGTGCGGATTTGAAGGGAGCTTGCCGCTCGCCAAAACGCGGCTCACGCTTTACAACTCCGAAGACTACAAAGCATCAGTCAACACCAACAACTCCCTCATTTAAGAGGAGGAAAGAGAGACCCAGAGAAGGAACGAAAGTTGCCCGAGATAACACCCCGAGTGGGCAGAGAAAAAAACCCCGCTGCTCTGGTCGCCGCGGGGCAGGGAGAGCGTCTCGCCGCCTCCCGCGTCCTCGAGTCCACAGACGTGCAAACCCTGAATCCCCGGGTGCTGCGCGTTACCTTCCTCGGGACCTGGCGCTCGGAGCCTCCTCTCCCGCGAAGGCGCGCCTGCAGCTCTACCCCCGCACTCGCGGGGCAGTCCAGGTGTCGCCCCGCAGCTGTCAGCGCAAGGAGGCCGGTGCAAGCTCCCCCCTGCGGGCGGCAGGCGGGCGCGCAGGGGCGGCTCCCGGGAGCGCCGACCAATGGCGTTCCGCCCGCTCCCCGCCCCGCCCCCGGCACGCCTCACCCGCCTGCTCCCCTGCCCTTCTCCCACTTCCCTCCGCCCCTCCCGGTTTTTCTCTTCCCCTTGGACCTCCCGCCCAGACCTCCGCCAAAGCACCTTGCCCCGAAGCAACTTCTTCACTGTGCAAATAAGGAGTGCAATTATTTTGTGACCACTGTGCGTTAGGTGTCCCTGGAGCCGAAGAACGTGGCGCTCAAGGAACCAGTCCACTCAGAGAGAGGAGTTAGCCACCGCGCCGGGAAAGCGGACGGGATCAAGATGCTTTAACCGCTCCGGACGTCAGTTTTCTAACGTGTAAATTAGATAAAAATACCCCACAGGCAGTTGAGAGGATTAAGTGAAGTGATGCTTGAAAAGTATCCAATAATACCTGGATAAGTTGTGAGCGTGATGTGTACAGACTGAGCTCCCCCCGCCCCCAGCGCCCTGGATGGTGCTGGAAGGCAGGGTATCACGGCCAATTAAAAAAAGGTTACCAATGATGGGGAGAGCCCAGGCAAACTTCTGAAAGAGGTAAACCTTAAGGCCTTCTCCATTCTCCTCATCTCCCCCATTTGTGCTGTCCATCCAACTGAGGGTGGCCCAGGTCTGCCTTTGGTTCTTTCAAAAACCTTCTCTCCAACTTGCAAATGCTGATCCCCACGGACCTCATTCAATGCTGGGTGCTGGGCTGCTAACCTGGCCCAGGAATCCTTGTGCTGTGTTAATTTGTGTATTCTGGCTTTCACCCAAGCTTTGAGTCTCATGTGTCCATATGGTGGGTGGGCACTAGGGGATGCAAAAGAGGAAAAACCACTCCTCTTGCCCTTGAAGAGACAAACATGCAAATAATTTCAGTTTAGTGTCATAACAGCTAGAATAGATGTGCAAAGTGTTACAGAGTCACGAACACTGGGAGAAGAGGGCAATACAAGTTTAAATACAGATGTGACCAAGTCTTGAAGGAGGGCTATAACTTAGGTCAGACAGAAGGGGAAGAAAACAGTGGCTGCAGAGAAGCAGGCAGACATGCAGATGCCTGTCATTTGTTGCACAGGGTATGTTGACAGTGAGACAGAGATGAAACTAAAGAGGTAGAGGCGGAAAGAGCAGCCAGGCCTGCCTTGCTGAGGGAAGCAGACTGTGTCCTGTTGGTGAGGGCTGCTGGTGAATGATTTTAAGCAGCGGAGTGGTCTGATCTCATTTGTCTGGTGTCTTGCTTCCAGTGTTTGTGTGTGCCTTCATAATCCCCTTCCTGTCCCTCTTCAACCTGGAAGGCAGGCACTGGATCTTCCTCACCTGTGAGTGCCCTGCATGCTTGGTACAAAGCTTTGAAGGAACTCAATGCTCACTATTCCCGGTGTCACTCCTCCCAGAGGGAAAAAATAGCAACATCTGCTAGGAAAGGTCTAAGGATTCTCTTAGGTTAAAAGCTAGAGCCCTGATGTTAAGTGGCCAAAGTTCAAATACTGGCCCCACCACTTTCTAACAGGACCTTCAGCCAGTTACATAACCTTTCTGTGCCTCACTTTGCTCATTTGTAGAAGAGATGATAATAATGCTCCTCACTAAGGCTACTTGAAGCTTATAATGAGAAAATGCGTGTGTATAAGCATAGTGGCTTGCACAGAGGAAGTGTTGAATAAATCTTAGTTAACATGATTATATCAAGTCAGCAGAGGCTTGTTCCTCATAACCTATAAGATTTTGCCATTCTTCAAAATAGTTTTCATGTAAGTGACAAATTTCACAAATATTCTCTGTTGATATTAAGGGGAAAAACAAGGGTATAGGGATAATGCAGGGTTGGAGTACAGACTGGTGTGTGTCCCAGCTCTACCACTGGACTCTACAACTGGCTGTTGAACTATCCAGTTGACTTTGGACAAGTCACTTAACTTCTTTAGGTCTCTGTTCCTGTTCTACAAGAGAAATACAATTGACCCTTTCATAATATGGGTTTGAACTGCATGGGTTCACTTATATGTGAATTTTTTTAATATAAATACAATACAGTACTGTAAATGTATTTTCTCTTCCTTACAATTTTCTCAATATTTTCTTTTTTTTGGCTTACTTTACTGTACGAATACAGTATATACTACATATACAAAATGTGTGTTAATTGACCATTTATGTTATTGGTAAGGCTCTGAGTAGGCTATTAGTTCAGTTTGAGGGGAATCAAAAGTTATAGATTTTTGACTGTGTGAAGGAGGGGTGGTGAGGATAGGTACCTCTAATCCCTGAGTTGTTCAAGGGTCAACTGTGGTCATATTACCTGTCCCATGTAAGGGAGATGCTGCAAAATACATAGCACATTGCGTGGCCCAAGGTAAGATTTCAAAAACTGTAGTAAGAAGAAAGGTCTTATACATTTGGGAAAGGGAAAAGTCATCTAACAGTAATGCACTGGAAGGGGAAAATGTAATCCCAGGAAAAAAAAAAATCTAAGTGGAAAAGTTGATTCTGGATCTGTGAAAACTGGAACAGGAGTAGACGTCAGCTTAGAAACCTACAGGTGGAACCCTGGCCTGGAAGAGTTTTCTACTTGGGAATGGGTTGTTGAAATCTGGAACCCCCTTCTGGTCAATTTTTGCAACTCTATGGAGCTGCAATGAAATGGAGTGTTGTTTGCCAGGGTGTGTATGGTCTCTGAGCTGTCCTCCCGGAATGGTGGAATGCCATAAAGCTGGTGCTTTCAAATGAGAATCTGGGATGTAGCCTCCAATACCACCCATGGGTCACAGACACATGGCCAAGCTGTTTAGTTTTACCAGCTAGTTAGTAAGTGAATATTTATTTGTGGGATAGTGGGTGTGAATCCTTTATGCTTGAAATATGTCCCATCTATCTCAGAACCAAGGAATCCTTCTCATGCATTAGGGCCTGGGACAAATGTCCCGAGATTCTTCCTTCTTAGGTTGAATGAATTAATCCTTTGGACCTCTGGAAGTCCCATGGCATATTCCTCAAGCCTTTTCTTGGCATTGATTTCATTGTCTTTATAGTTAGTTGTCACAGGACTTGCAACTCCACACCTGTTTTAAAGCCTACCCAGTCAAGGGACACCCCTTTTCTCTTTGCATTTTTTCTCACTACCTCCATCATTCCTCTCACACCATCTCTACTTCAAATGCCTTGCACACTATAGGTACTCAATAAATGCTTATTAAATCGCATTGCAGGCAGGTCTCACAGAGTAGATACATTACAGAGAGCAGCACTGTTGCCACCATGGAAAAGTTAAAAAAAAACAAAAACAAAACTTCCTGTGCAGACATGACTTTGCCTTTAAGCTATGTGGATTTATAACTTCTTACCCACCAAAAATTGAAGATATTGCTGAAATGCTGTACAATTACATCTAGTATGGTAATGTGGTTAGATGATGTATAGCAGTAGGTATCAAATGTACAGCATTTAGAACACAATTGAGTCATGGTGCTGGGTCACCAAAGTAGGAATTTGGTTTTCTAAATAATTTGCAAAAACTGAATATCTTTTTAACTTTTGGAAGTACAAAACTCTGGCCTTGAATCAAATCGTATTAGCAATCTCTCCACAGTCTTTAATAATGCCTTGCCTTTCTACTGGGCTGTGTATTTTTCAAAGCTCTTCCACTTTAATTATCTTGTTTGATCTTCACATCAACCCTATGATGTAGGAAGGGCAGCTATTATTAGTATCTGCATTTTACAGATGAAGATAGGAAGGGCTTGAGAAGACCAGGCCCTAAACCCAGGCCAAATGGCAAACTAGTGACAAAGTCAAGGATCTACTATATCAGCGAGAGTTCTGATATTCATGAAAATTGGGCATCATTATTTAAGACCTTTATGGGCAGTAATCTCAAACAGACATGTCTTAATTTATATTCATGTGTATATACTCTCGCACAGACTTCCTTTTATAAAGAAGAACCTTTGTAGTGACCATCTCCCTCAGATATGTAATAATTATAATTTATTTCTTCAGTGGCTTTCATCCATGTCTATCAACATGCATTCCAACACTAATATTCTTTTTTTTTAATTTTTTTTTATTACGTTTCTTTATTTTTGAAAGGCAGAGAGAGACAGAGCATGAGTGGAGGAGGGGCAGAGAGAGATGGAGACACAGAATCCGAAGCAGGCTCCAGGCTCTGAGCTGTCAGCCCGGAGTCCGACGCAGGGTTCGAACCCACGAACCATAAGATCATGACCTGAGCTGAAGTCGGATACTCAACCGACTGAGCCACCCAGGCACCCCTCAACACTAATATTCTTTTTAAAAAGACCTCTGGGTTTACTCAGTCAGTATTTTAGGACAAATTTTCTTATTTTAATGTTTAAAGAAAGAACAAATGTTACTTCAAAAAAACATAAGACCTCTGTTTATATGAGATTCCTAGAATGGTCCAATACAAAGAGACAGAAGAGTGTTTAGCAGGAACTGGGGGAGGGGGTGCTGGAGTTAGTGGGTAGTTACTGGGTACAGAGTTTCACTGTGGGATGTTGAAAAAGTCCTGGAGATGGATGATGGTGATGGCTGCAGAACAGCTACTTAATGACACAGAACTGCATATTTAGAAATGCATAAATATTTATTTTAAAAATTAAGCAAATTTTATGTTATGAATATTTTATAACAATAAAACACTAGAAGAGGGGCACCTGGGTGGCTCAGACAGCTAAGCGTCCGACTTCAGCTTAGGTCATGATCTCACAGGTCGTGAGTTCAGGCCCCGCACTGGGCTCTGTGCTGATAGCTCAGAGCCTGGAGCCTGCTTCAGATTAAGGGTCTCCCTCTCTCTCTGCCCCTCCCCCACCCATGCTCTGTCTCTGTCTCTCAAAAATAAATAAATGTTAAAAAAAAATTTTAAAAGAGTAGAAGACCACCTTGTTTTATTAATATGAGATTCCCTGTAGTAGAAGGCTACTTATAACGTAATTCATGACCTTTTTTGTTTCACCTTGTCTTTTTGAAATTTACTTCACCTTCACACATTTGCTGTGGCAGAAAAGATACTGATCTGTAGGGAGTCATACCAACCTTTTGTAAAAAAATCCAAAATGGGTTGGGGCGCCTGGGTGGCTCAGTCGGTTAAGTGTCTGACTTCTGCTCAGGTCATGATCTCACGGTTTGTGGGTTCGGGCCCCATGTCGGGCTCTGTGCTGACAGTTCAGAGCCTGGAGCCTGCTTCAGATTCTGTGTCTTGCTCTACCTCTGCCCATTCCCTGCTCACACTCTGTCTCTTTCTCAAAAATAAACAAACATTTAAAAAGTTTTTTTAAAAATCCAAAATGGGGTTGAGATAGGGGGTGATAAGGTAAATCCTAGTAGAGTACTAGAGCTCCTATTAACCAAGTGTCTCTTACCTGCCAGTATTGACTACATGCTTTTTCCTATTATTTCATGTAATTGTGAGAGCAGCTATGGGTAACAGATGAGAAACTGAGTTACATGAAGGTTAGGTTACTTGCCCAGGGCCACACAACCAAACATCTTCCCAAAGGGCTGACAAAACTCTGGAGCTGACTTCCCAGGAGGTAGTAGAATCTCCCTTCAAGTTGCAGTGATCTGGGTTATGCAGTTGGACTAAAGCAGGAAAATTTCCTCAAGTATTCCTTCAAATTCTACTTCCTCTGTGCTGTAATTACTGTTGCCTTCTCTCTACAGAATCATTGTGTCCTATGTGCCTAGACCTGTGCTGTCCAAAATGGTAGCCACTAGCCATATGTGGCTATTGAACACTAGAAATGTGGCTAGTCTAGGGGCGCCTGCCCGGGTAGCTCAGTCAGTTAAGCATCTGAATCTTGGTTTGGGCCCAGGTCACAATCTCACCATCATGAGATTGAGCCCCACATCGGGCTCTGCACTAGGCATGGAGCCTGCTTAAGATTCTCTCTCTCCCTCTCCCTATGCCCTTCCCCAGCACATGCATGCACGCTGTCTTGTTTTCTCAAAAAAAAAAAAAAAAAAAAAGTACTGAAAAAAATGCTTAAGAGAAATGTGGCTAGTCTGGATTGAGATGTACTCTGAGTGTAAAACACCCACTTAAAAAAAAAAGTAAAATATCTCATCAACAATTTTTGTATTGATTATATGTTGAAAGATAATATTTTGGACATACTGAATTAAGTACAGTATATTATCAAAATTAGTTTTATCTAGGGGTACCTGGGTGGTTGATTATCCAACTTTGGCTCAGGTCATGATCTCCTTCCAGGGTTCAAGCCTTATGTTGGGCTTTGTGCTGACAGCTCAGAGCCTGCTTCAGATTCTCTGTCTCCCTCCCTCTTGGCCCCTCCACAGCTCACACTCTCTTTGTCTCAAAAATAAATAAACATTTTTTAAAAATGTTTTAATTAGGGGAGCCTGGGTGGTTCAGTCAGTTGAGCGACCGACTTCAGCTCAGGTCATGATCTCACAGTCTGTGAGTTTGAGCCCTGTGTCGGGCTCTGTACTGACAGCTCAGAGCCTGGAGCCTGCTTTGGATTCTGATTCTCTCTCTCTCTCTGTCCCTCCTCCGCTCATGCTCTGTCTCTCTCTCTTTCTCAAAAATAAATAAACATTAAAAAATTTTTTTTTAATTTTAAAAATGTTTTAATTAGTTTCATCTGTTTCTTTTTACTTTTTTCAGTGCAGCTACTAGAAAATTTTAAATTAAATATGTAGCTCTCATTATTCTACTGGATAAGTCTGTTCAAGGTTGCCTGGGTCACTTTCTCTACCTCACTTTCCCCCTTGAAAGAAGGGGCATATTACTTTTGAGTTATTACATACAGAATAGGAGACACATATTGATAGAACTTGCCTTTCTGTTCATTACTTTGCTTTCAAAGCACAATAATTACAAAATGTTGTCATTACTACTGCCTGGCATTTTTATCCCCTATTCCTTTCCAAGTACAGATGAATCTTGATTAATCATACACTTCAAGAATGGAATGTCTGGTAAAAATAAAACACAATCTTGTTCTATCCCTTGTTTATTCAGTTATTCATTCATGTATTCATTTCATATTACAAATATTTATTGAATGACACATTATGTACATGATATACGGCTATGAGAAATTCAGAGATGAACCAGATAATGTCTGCTGTTGATGCTCTTTCAAAAAGATATTAGTTTATTTCCTGGTTTTTAATAGTGAATATCTCAGGCAGCATGATATAATGAAAAAGCCCTGGCCCAGGGGACATAAGACCCAAGATCTAGTCCTGCTTTTATGAGTTATGTGAAATGAGCAGGTCTTTTTAGATCTAACTCATCTACAAAATTAAAAAGGATAAAACTATCCACTTTGCCAATTGCAAAAATAAAATTATAGAAATGATAATCTACAAATTGCTATTTCTTATTTATTAAAAGACATTGTAGTAGAAGTCAGAATATTTGGCTTCTCTTCTGGACCCAACTAACAAAATGCTCTGTGGCTTTAACCTCTCAGGACTTGGTGTCCTTACCTCTAAAATTAAGAGGTAACGGGCACCTGGCTGGCTCAGTCGGAAAAGCATGTGACTCTTGATCTCAGGGTCATGAGTTCAAGTTCCACATTGGGTGCAGAGATTACTAAAAAATGGTAAATAATCTTAAAAAATAAAGTTATGAGATTAGACTGCATATATTGCAAGATCTCTTCCAGCCCCAAATTTCAGGTTTTAGGAGTTTATGATTTTTAAAGTAATCATTCCCTGCAGATCAGCATTTCAATTTACTAGAGTCATAATTATATCAGTTTTCTAGCCATAGATCTTAAAAGACCTGAATGTATGAAACAGAAGCTTCTCTGGAAATTGTGCTTATTTACTTGCAGAAGAACCTCTGTATTAGCTTATTTTACAGGGCATTTTACCATCTGCATCTTTTTTATTATTATTTTTTTTAATATTTCTTTAGTTTTGAGAGACAGAGAGAGAACATGAGTGGGGGAGGAGCAGAGAGAGAGGGAGACAGAGAATCTGAATCAGGCTCCAGGCTCCGAGCTGTCAGCACAGAGCCCGACATGGGGCTCCAACTCACAGACAGTGAGATCATGACCTGAGCCAAAGTTGGATGCTTAACCAACTGAGCCACCCAGGTGCCCCTGCCCTCTGCATCTTTAAAAACCAAACAGAAGAGAAAAAATTGTAAAGAAATAAAAACAACAATTTCCGTTATCTATTGGTATGTAGCAAACCACTCTAAAACAGTGGCTAAAACAACAATTTCTTATTTTTCATGATTCTCTGGGTTGGGTGGTTCTGCTGCTACTCACTCACTGATGACGGTTTCTTATGCTGCTGCATTCAGCTGAGTGCTCAGCTGAGGCTGTAACATCGAAGGTGGCAGCTCATTCTCCAGGGCTGCCCTCCACATGGCCTCTCCTCATTCAGTAATCTAAGCCCAAACTTCTTACATGGCAGCTGAAGCCCCATTACAAGAGGCAAGCCCCAATGTGTAAATATTTGCATCAAGCTGGCTAACCATCCTTTGCCCAAAGCAAGTTTTGTGGCTAAGTCCAGAGTCAACATGGGGGAGCCTGAGGATCCTAGAAGCATGTTTCATTGAGGACCACCAGTGTGATAGTCTACCACCACCACTTCCATCCAACTGAGTTCTAACTAACAGAGATCTTACTCCTGTTTCTCGTATGCATGCATATATCATTCCATTCTTTACTTATGTGCTTTGTGCATACTTCCCTTTCTGAATATGTCACGCTCCACTTTTTTTTTAAGTTTATTTATTTACTTTGAGAGAGACAGTGCGCGAACAGGGGAGGGGCAGAGAAAGAAGGAAAGAGAATGAATCCAAAGCAGGCTCTGCACTGTCAGCATGGAGTGCCATGCTGGGCTGGAACTCATGAACCATGACATCAGGACCAAAATCAAGAGCCAGACACTTAACTGAGTGAGCCACCCAGATGCCCCTATCATACTCCACATTAATTACCAGTTTATATTTCAATTTTCCATCACCGAAATTGAATACTTGTGAATAAGGGAAGAGAAAGCATCTTAGCCCTTTCTGAATGTTGAGCATCTATCACAGCTCCACATAGGAGGCATTTAATCAGTAACAGACTTGAATGACACAGACCTAAAATCTTTGGAACTTCACCCAGTGCCAAAGGTAGAGCATCTCACTTCAGACTACACCAGGGCAAGGATTCTTAACCTAGGCTCCTTATTTCCACTAACTTATATCTGCAATTTATCATCTCTTTCAATTATAAATGTAAGCAATAACCACAGTAGTGTTATCGGTAGGTGAGTGAGTTTACCACCAATGGAAACCCCAAATGTTTCATATCACAATACAGATGACTTGTTGTAAATACTGTAAATATTACAATTTTTACAATATTTTAAAAAATAATTTGAACAATCCATTTTTTTTGCATTTCAAATAGCCTTTCTTTTTATTTATTTATTTTTCAATATATGAAATTTATTGTCAAATTGGTTTCCATACAACACCCAGTGCTCATCCCAAAAGGTGCCCTCCTCAATACCCATCACCCACCCTCCCCTCCCTCCCACCCCCCATCAACCCTCAGTTTGTTCTCAGTTTTTAACAGTCTCCTATGCTTTGGCTCTCTCCCACTCTAACCTCTTTTTTTTTTTAATTTTTTTCCTTCCCCTCCCCCATGGGTTTCTGTTAAGTTTCTCAGGATCCACATAAGAGTGAAACCATATGGTATCTGTCTTTCTCTGTATGGCTTATTTCACTTAGCATCACACTCTCCAGTTCCATCCACGTTGCTACAAAAGGCCACGTAGTATGAACAATCCATTTTAATATAATTAGTTTTCTTTGGAGTCCTAGGTATTTTATTTTATTCAATTTAGAAATATTTTCTGAGGAGTACAGGGTCTTCACCATGCTGCCCAGGCTACCTGTTACAAAGAAAAGGTGAAGAACCCCTAACCAGACATTTAATAGTCAGACAATGGGAGATATTTCATACCCTTAGGAAGACCCCCTCTTCCTCACCTCTAGAGCCATATCAACATTACCTTGTTCAAAAAGCATATTCTCAAACTCTACCATAGACCTTCTAAATCAGAAAATCTGGGGGTGGAGCCCAGTAATCTGTTTCTACAAGCCTTGTAGGTAATTCTGATGCAGGCTAGAATTTGAGAACCATTGAACCAGGGAAAACAGGAGTGAACTGACACTGAACCATATACAAGGGTAGCTGGAAACCATTTAATGAATCAATGAGTATAGATAAATATTGGCATATATCTCCTACTTCCTCAGCACTGGGGAAAGGACTATAGGAAAATGCTTTATATATTCATTTCAGGGATTATAGTGTAGATATACAGATATATTTTAAAAACTTTAGTCTCTACATTTAAGATTAGTACACTTTATGTATATTACATGTCAATTTTAAAAATAGCTACACAGAAGTGTGTAATACATAATTCCCGCCTTTGAGGAACTTTCCATTCATTTTAGGAGTCTATTTATTCAATCATTTCTTGAGGACCAGATAGTGTGCTAGATGGTTATGGATATAACAGTGAAATGAGCCAGGCATGAAATCTGTCCTCATGAAGCATACATTCTAGTGGAAGAATCAGAAAAATAAAACAGTGGTAATGTCCATCATAATTATGAATAATATGTAGCACCAAATAATTACCGTATTTCATTGATCTTAAGACAAACTTTTTTACAGCTTAATCTTCCTGAAATAAGTATGTGTCTTACATTCTGTGGGTGCCGGTTTTATTAGAAGCGTTTTTCTAACAGTACGTAAAATAATGGTGCATCTTCAGTTGATGGCTTCATAGATTTTGTGAAATTTGATAAATTCTAAACTATTGAGTATCACACAAGTTCAGGGATATGGAGATCTATAAGCATTCCAAGAGTCAAAAGGCCTTCAAGGGTAAGGTGATACCTGAACCAGGTTGAAGAAAAAGTAGGATTTTTAAGAGGGGAAGAAGAACAGGAGCATCTAGAGGTGAAACACCCAAAGGGAAGGAGAAACTGACTGAGAGGCACAGGCCTGGGTGGGACAGAGCAGGAGGTGTTAGGAACCAAGGGAGCTGAGTGACTAATAACTTGAAATCAGATTATAAAAGCCTTAGAAAATTTAGCAAATGATGCAGTTAAAAAATAAGGAGCAATGAAAGATCTCTGAGCAGAAGAATGAAAGGTTAAGTCCAAACTGATATTTGGAATGGACTCAGCATCAGGTGATTTTATATATATATAAATATATATATATATATATATATATATATATATATATATATGAGATAGATATAGATATATATATATATATCTCATACATTTATTTATTTATGTATTTATTTATTTCCAATTTTTGGTCACCACTGTTTGAGAAGGAAGGAGACATACTGACTTAGTACTCAGAGGCTATGAGCTCCTGGCACAGCCATGGCAAATACAATAGTACTATATACACATGAGCACGTGGCAGAGACGAATGAACCAACACCCACCCACTCCCCCAGACCTGGTGGGAGAGCACACCCACTGAGTGTTATTGCTTTCCAGTTGCCAGACCCGAATGACTGTGCTAGATCACAATAGGCACCAGAGCCAGGCATGCCGGCACTGAGCTGCTGACCATTGCCCCCTCCCCACTTGGGCCTCATGGAGAGAGCCCACTGTTCAAAGACTCGTCTTCTTTTTGAACAAGTCTCACTGTCACCCCAAATTCATCATTTAATCCTCACCACATCCATGTGAGGTAGGTGTTACCATTCTCATTTTACAAGTAAGGAAACTAGGGACTGGAGGTGAAGCGATTTGCCCAATGTCACAGTTAGTAAATAGCAGAGTTGAGATTCACACCCTCTTCTGTCTCCTCTCAAAGTCTGCTCTTTGAACTTGTATTCTCTATGAGTCTCAGTCCTAACCAGACTGCCAGATCAATGGTTTCCTTTTGAGCCCCCCCCCCACATCCCTCCCCCCCAGTTACAGAGTCTGGAATTAGCACTAAGATAGCCCGGGTTTGGTGTGCACCCATGTGTCCACCAAATTAGGCTTGTCCTTAACCCTTTATTAGGGACATGCTTGCCTTTCTGTAAGACTGGAACTTACCTGAACTCTTTGCTTTGCACTTTAGTTACTCTGCCACACAGAGAGCCCACCCTGAATCCCTGACTCCTTCACCTTCTCCTGCCAGTCTCTTCTTCCCAATTGTGGTCCTGATCCAAACTAGATAAATTCTGCACCCCCAACTTCGTTGGCCTGCCTGGTTCTGAGCAATACCCCTATGTGAAAATTGCTGCTGCTATGCCCCAATCCCTGAGATCCAAGTTGTCAGTTGGTCAGTGGGTGTCTAAGGCTCCAACCTAGAAACTAGAGCTAGGCTCAGATTGAGGTAGAGCTGGCCCATAGCTTGGGATGTAGAGGTAAGAAGGAATCTAGGGAGAGAAAGTAGGAAGGAAGGCAAGGAGCAGAACCAATACCCAGGCCCAAAAGCATCAATCCAGAGGAACCAGGCAGAGAGGGGCAACCAGCCAAAAGGGAAGAAGGCTATAACCAGAGCCAACATTAAGGAGCAAGTGGGTGGAGAAGGGAGGACAGAGGTGAAAGAGGCGCTAACTTCCCAAGCACTTGAATGTAGGGCAGGTCTTCTTACAGGATCTGTAAGTACAGCGAGATCGGGCAGGGTCACTAAGCTGGTCCAGACCTGGAACTGACTTCCTTCTGGCTCTAAGCCCTCGAGAACTATCAGGGATTGCTGTCTGGGTGCTGTGATCGCCATCCAGTCCAACCCCAGCATCCTTCCTCGCTCCACCCACATTCATTCATTTACTTATTCAATTAACAAACATTTAAGCTCCATGCAGGTGAAAATGTTGTCTATCTTCTTCATCACTTTTTAAAGTTTATTTAGTTTGAGAGAGAGAGAAAGAGAGAGAGTGTGCGTGTGCTTGTGCACACACACATGCCTGAGCACAAGTAGGGGAGGGGCAGAGAAAGAGAGAAAGAATCCCTAGCAGGCTCAAAGCCCAGTGAGGAGCCTATTGAGAGCTCAGTCTCACGACTGTGAGATCACGACTTGAGCCAAAATCACGAGGCAGATACCTAACCGACTGAGCCACCCAGACACCCCTCCTCTTCAACATTTGAAGGCCTAAAATCCAGAACAATTTTTGGCACACAGTAAGCACTAGATATTTGTTAGTTGAATGATTGAATAACTGCTGAATGATCAGAAAATATGTAGTGTCCTAGAGTATACTCCAAATTGTGGCAGTAACCTTAAGTAGAATTCCAAGCACATGTTGTCTGCTGGTATTCACCAATAAGAAAATAGGCTATAAGCTGTCAGCATGTATAGTTTTTAATCAGACATATCCTATACTAAGATCATTTAAAATTTTCTGACAAGAAATGGCATGCAGATTTTAGAGAAGGTAAAAATACACTTAAGTCAGGTTTTAGAACATTAAAATTTTATTTTTTCTTTTTATTAAATTTCCAAACTAATCTTTGGTCAATATTATCAATACTACTAAGCATTTGCCAGTGGTTTCAAAAGAATTTGCAACAAAGAATGCCTGAACATTGCCAATAATTACACAGTCAACATCATAGGTAAAAAATGATGGCATTTGATCACAAAATTTCCTTTGGAGTCCCCAAAGGAAAATATTGATGCAAAGGTTTGAGATTTTACTTTGGATTACTTCTTAGGGCACTAGATCAAGTAACACTCAAAAGTTTTCAAGATGCATGTAAACTCTTCATGCTGACTACAGGATGCTGTGGTTAGTTAGGCTGAAGCTCTCTATCTGCCATCTGAATACTCAGAGTAAACAAAAAAGGACTCTGGGACTTGCACAGAAACCATGGTAAACCCTGAGGGGGATTTGAACTTTGAATTAAAGGAAACCGCAAGCTACCACACTGTTGACCGTGAACATGTTTACATTTTGTATGACTGGGGACAAGGGCAGATGGAGTTTGGATGACTTACAGAGATGCTGCCTGAGGTGTGGTTAAAGTTGTCTCACAGTGTCGGGAAGAGGACCCAGCTACACGCAGTCAGAGGGTCAGAAGGTCCATGACAAACTTGAGCTTGGGTCGGGCAGGAATTGCCATCTGCTGGGTATGTGGGTGGAGGGAAGGAATACTTAAAACAAGTAACAGATGTCACTTAAAATGATATAGGGCCTACAGAAGATTGCCTAAAGTCTGGTTTATGATCATCAAAAGTGTCAGTCTGAGCATGGAATGGTTTACAAAATTCTGGTAGAGATTTTTCACCTAAAGTCATAGTGTCTTGGGGTAGAATGGATTACATTGAGTAACAGTGAAAACGTTGCTTTGGTCAGTGAAAACTGTCAATGACACATTTCAATTCCTAATTCTTGCTAAATTCTGCCACTCTAAGTAAGATGAAACAGTTGAAGCAATAGCAAATACTTCCCTTCCCCCTGCACTGGGTAATTACATGGGAGTAAATGAGCCAATAAGAAGTAAGCTCCTTGCTTAAAGTTGGCCCTAAGAAGGGCAGGTGGGGAGGGAGTGGGGAACCCTAGGAGAAATCAAAGCTATGACGACAGGCCAGGACTTCTGTGGTCTATGTAACATCCATCCTATGCAGACAACTCCCCAGACTCTACCCCACTCTTTATGCTGTCCCCAGAGCCTCAGCAGAGCCTGGAAGAGCAGAGACTGTGTTTGGGATGAGTCAAATCATGAGCTCTACTAGCTGCCACATCCATCCCTAGGGAAAGGACGCCTGGCCCATTAGGAATACCGCCCTGGGCTTAAGAGGTTGGAGAATGAAGTTTGCATAAATTAGTGCCACTTCCTTCTTTCTCCACTGTGCCTATTATGTAGCTTATTTACTTTAGGAAGTGCCTGATGCCTGGTATGAAACTTCAAAGAATCATGAGGGGTGAGCTATAGAGGAAAGGAAACATTCTAGTTCCTAGAAGCTATTTTGCAACATGGAATGATGTTTTGTTTCCAGGCAACTGGACTATCTGTAGCAGAATCCCAACTAGGAGATGGACAGGTAAGGAGGAACTGGAAAGAGCTGGATACAGGATCACTAGCCAAGCTGGAGGGGGAAGGAGGGAGGGACGGGAAGGGGTTGGAGCAGGGCTCAGCTTAAGTAAGCCAGAATGCCAGAAACTAAAGTGTTAGGCAAGGAAACTGAAGCAGAGGCCCAGCTGTATGGATTCTGGCAACATAAGAGCATTAAGGAAGAGATGCTTGAGATATCCCAGAAAGTATGAAGGCTCAGAGCCAGAGATGTGAGCTGGAATCCGGGCTGTCATTTCCCATCAGCACAACTTTGACAAGCTTCTTAACTTCTTTAAGGCTCAGTTTCCTCATGTAGAATACAGAAATAATACTAATCCAATAGGGATGTTGTGAGAATTAAGCTTTATAAAGTATATAGGTCCCAAATATATAGGCTTAAAAAAAATTATTTTTAATGTTTTATTTATTTTTGAAGAAGAGAGAGACAGAGCATAAGTGGGGGAAGAGCAGAGAGAGAGCGAGACACAAAATCCAAAGAAGGCTCCAGGCTCTGAGCTGTCAGCACAGAGCCCAACACGGGGCTCGAACCCACAAACTGTGAGACCTGAGCCAAAGTCAGACACTCAACTGACTGAGTCACCCAAGTGCCCCTCAAACATATAGGCTTCTAAACTATTAGTTTGTCAGCTCCTTGAAAGCAAAGAAGGGATCTTATCAGTGCAGCAATGACCATGAAGACAGAGAAAGCGTTTAATACATGTTTGCTAATAAATGGGGAAAAAATTGCATTATAGACCCTATCTCCAGGTGAAGTTGAAGTTGATAGTCTACACAGTCTCATGTTACTACTCAAAGTGAAGTTCATGAACTATTAACATGATTTGGGAACTTCTTAAGAGATGCAGGATCCCACCCCACCCCAGACCCAAATATCAGAATATGACCTGATCCCCAGGTGATCTGTCTGCATGTTAAACTTCGAGAAGCACTGCTCAGTCACGATTGACTGAATGAGGAGGCCTGAGTCTCCTGGTGGACGGCTTCTGGTGGCTCTATCCGGGAGGGGACGGGAATGGCAGGAGCTCTCAGGGAATATCCAAACTGATTCCTTAAATTGTGACCATGGTCTCTCAGGGTATGAGCAGATGGCCAGGCTGCTCTGCATCAGAGGAGCTGGGACCCCAATCTGGCCAGGCAGGGATAGCATACTGATTCCATAGATGTGTGAGCAAAGGATGAGTTTCAGAGCCTCAGCCTGGACTCGAAGGCAATATCTACAGGTCAAGGAGGCAAGAAGCCAAGCCCAGGGGACTCGGGTGAGGGTGAATGAGAAGCTAAAATGAGTTATGCTGCTCTGGAGCACCAAAGTCTAGAGAATAAGAGTTTGGAAGAAAAAGAAAGCAGACGATTCAACCAGTACTTACGGTGCCACTTATGAGTAAGACAGGGAGTGAGTTCTCATTTTAGGAGAGGTTGGTCCTCATTCTCAGGCTGACATTCTTTCCCGTGTAGGTAGATGTGTCTTTATAGCTGTGTGGGTGTAGTCTGAGGGGGACTCAGCATTACAACGCACTTGTTCCTTGTGAAGCCAGATAAAAGGCTTGCTGGAAGGTTCCTCTGTCCTGCTGACATAAAGAGACATCAGTCAAGCTGGGAAAGTGGAAATTTCAGGGACTGTTTTTGAAAGTTCTGTAAAAAAAAATGAACAGGAAGTCCCAGAACTTTTGCCCACACCATAATCCTATATTTTCAGTAAAGAATGGGCCACTCCTCTAGAGGCAATATGTCCACACCCCTAGGAACCCAGATGGCATTCTCTCAGGGGGCACAGCACAGGTGCCAGAGCTGGAGGGGACTTGGTAGTTTTCAATCATTTTTAAATCATGGAACTCTATTTCCTAACACTGTTGGATGCTCAACACTTGAACTGGATATTAGTGAATCTACTCTTACTGAAGAGAAACTGAGGACCAGAGCCATTCCCTTCTACCCCCTACACTCCAAGGCCCTCTGAGGCTCCTAGGTAGAACCCCCTTGTTTCCCAAAGGCAGTTTGAGAAGGATTTCTCTATACCAGTCCCACTGATGAATGAGGAAGATGAGGCCCATGCAGACAAGATCTTCCTTGACTTGGCACAGGCTCATCTCACTACCCAAGTGACTCCCTACAGTTTGGCCATTGTGGACTTTCTTCAGTCTTCAGAACATTCCATGTTCTCTCTTCTGGGCCTTTCTACATGCTATTCTCTCTGCTTGAAACACTCTGCTCCTCTCCATGCCTCCTTGTCTTCCCACCCCACTCCTGCCTGCTGGACTCCTCAGTAACCTCTGGATCTCAACAAAGGCCTATTTGCTCTGTTCAAAGGCCTATTTGCAACTGAGGCACAGTTGCCAGCTCAAAGGTGTGAGATTGCTGACTGCCCCTCCACCCAAATATGGGGTGATTGTGAGCAAATCCTTGTCCAGTCCACGTTGATTCCATCTCAGGGAGTTCTAACTGATGTACAACAATGTGAGGTGAAGATCCAAGTAATGGGGAAAATGTGAAGGAAATGCAAAGTGAGACACACTTAGAAGATGTTGGTAGGTCCATGTGACAGCGGCCTTCAAAGTGGTCATACAGAGTTATTGGCAGATATCTGTTTCTTATAATGACAGTTTTCAGAGATCATCCTGACCTGCTACCCTGAGAGTTTGGAAGACAAGAGGTCTTCAATATGACTACCTTCTAACCCCAGTAACTATATTTGACATCACTAGTAGATAATCTTGCAAAAGTTCCACAAGAAATTATTGAAGACTTCACCAATGACAAAATACAGACACAAAACATGCTACCTGGTATATCTCAGGCATTTCTGTGGTGGATGCATGAATCTCTCCTGAAACACCCATCTGACAATCAATCAATCAATAAATAAACAAACAAACAAACAAATAAATCTGAAGTAATGTTGCACTAAAATTGTTCTAAACATGCAAGGAGCTACAAATGCTAAGTCAACATATTCCAAAATTGGCTCACCCCATTAGTATGTGGGCAGTAAATTGTTAAAAAAAAAAAACTAATTATCTTTTTAGATAGTATTACCCCAAACATTATTTTTACAAGCTTTGTAGAGTAAGTCAACAGGTTAAGTCAAGTCTCTGCTTAAGCTTCATTTTATTTAAAGTGACACTTCCTGGTAAACAGGTTTTAATTAAAAAGGAAAATTACATTTGCATCCCTGGAAGATAAAGGAGAAACTACAGACTATTTCACTATCTATTTCAGACTATTCTGACTATAGTCAGACTATTTCACTCTCTGTTTCTACTTATCTTTGGCACCAGTTACAAAGGAAAACTACCTGGAAGGATAATTTCCCCCACAAAAATCCCTTCCAATTAGACAGGACTTAGCAACTTATAAAGTATATTCATATACGTGATTTCATTTGATCCTGTCAACGGCCCTGAATGGCACATATAACAAGAATTAGAGTTAACTTCATATCATAAATGAGGATGCCATGGGTGCTACGTGACTTGCTCATGGTCACCCTGATGGTAGGCAATCAGCCAGGCTTTGAATACAAGGTCTGTGATCACAGCTCTATCTCAGAGCTGTCATCATCAGGTAAACTGTGGTTAAGTCAGCCTGATGTCTTAGATCATATTATAGAGGGCCCAGGAAGGGTCTTCAAGTTGCTGTGGTTCTCAAACTATACCTCTTAGAATCCCAAAGGTCCCTAGTGATGCTTAGGAAGCCACCATAGGGAACATGAGAAGACCGGATACTGGGCTAATATCCCAATCAAGGATCTCCGTTTTCATGTCTCATATACTGATGTTTCAAGTAAAATTTCTTTGGAAGAAAGTATTCCACTGCTTAGAAAAAAACATTTGAAACTCCAATATACTAGTCCAAACTTGTCATTTTGCATATTGGAAAAGACCCATAAAGATCACATAATTTGTCCATTTTCACACCCAACTTAGATTGGAAACCACACCCAGTTGATGACCCTGTGATTGGGATAAGAGTTAAGTCTCTCAGTACAGTGTTTTGTCTCCATCTGAAGACAAAACCTGAGTGTGTATCAGGATCGCCTACAGGGCTTGTCACAGATTTCTGGGTCCCATGTCCAGAGGTTCTGATTTAATAGGGTTGGGGTGGAGCCTGGGAATTTGCATTCTCAACAGATTCCAGATGACACTAATGCTGCTGGACCACCAGTCTACAGAGTACAAAACAACTGAAAAGTCTATTGAATTGACCAGCAAATTGTGCATTTCCTCAATTTTATTTCACTCTGGAAAAGCAGTAAAGGAAAATTTCTCCTTCAGAATTTATAAACCCATTGCTTTAACCATGTCAGTATACATTCCTCAACACCTAGTGTTGATATGCTATCACATCAAGATCCCAAACCCTCCATGTAGCAGATAACATGTCCCAGTTCATACTCCCTCATCCAACCTCTGAGTTCACTGGCATCTACAGTGGGCAGTTTCCATGCACACAGCCAGCTTTCTATCTCAATGGATGGCATATCGTTGGTGTCTCTGAGGACTTTCTTTAGCCAACAAGAGCTTGCTTACTCCGTGTGTGTGTGTGTGTGTGTGTGTGTGTGTGTGTGTGTGTAATTAATGTCCCCATTTTCCAGGGCACCCTTCAAACAATGAAGACATGAATCTGCAGATAAACACTCCAGGTTCCCTATCTCTCGGTGGGATTATTTTTTTAAGTTTATTTATTTTGAGAAGCGGGGGAGGGGTGTAGGCAGAAAGAGGGAGAGAGAGAAACCCAAGCAAGCTCCCACCATCAGTGCAGAGACTGACATGGGGCTCACTCTCATGAACCATGAGATCATGACCTGAGCTGAAATCAAGAGTCTGACGCTTAACTGTCTGAGCCACCCAGGTGCCCCTCGATGGAATAATTTTGAAGCTTGTTCAAATGACTCCTCAGAGGGTCCCCAGTGAGATTGTGCCCCCGTTTCACACAGCAGTAACTCACTTATTCATCACCCTTTGTTGGCATTTCTCCCTTTCTATCCACCTTCCCCACTCCCTCACTTGTGCTTCCTGAGATCACTTCCTAAATAAACTACCTGCATTCCACGTTCTTGTTTCAGGGTCTGCTTTTGGGAAAAAACAAACCAAGACACTCTATCTCATAAGTTGTTCACCAAATTCACAGAAGCATCACTTCCCAGCTGACTCACACCTGTTCTTGCTCACCTTTCATATCTCATATCTCACCATTAACACCAACTTAGGGTGCACAAGATGGGTGTTAAATAAGTGAAACAATTGTTGCTGCCCTAACAGCAGCAGAAATAGAGACTGTTGAATGTGTGAATATGATTCACTGACTGTACACTTAAGTAGTCACTCTTCAAAAAGAGGCCCAAGTTCATCAGTCATATTTGTGAAGGATGCCAGCTTTAAAAAAAATTGGCATTGGGGCACCTGAGTGGTTCAGTTGGTTAAGTGTCCGACTTCGACCTAGGTCATGATTTCACTATTCCCAAGTTCGAGCCCCACGTCAGGCTCTGTACTGACAGCTCAGAGCCTGAAGCCTGCTTCAGATTCTGTGTCTCCCTCTGTCTCTCTGCCCCTCCCCGACTCACACTCTGTCTCTCAAAAATAAATAAACATTATGCATATTTTTCAGGGCATCACTATAAATATAAATATTTTTAAAACTATCAATTCTGAAATGGAGAGAAGTTTCCTTTTGTACTGTTAAAGCAAGATTAACTTTCAGCTAATATTTACATTTGAGGAGTGGAGTTTCAGCAGTGAAGGCATTGACGTTTGTCAAACTGTCGTGCAAATCTCAATGAAAAAGAAAAAAAAAGAACTATGTCAGAAGCAATTAAATTGTCCTCAAATTGAAGCCAAAGAATAGATACAGATCCTTTGGTTAAAAAAACAATTAAATGAATCAAACTTCATCCTAAATAATAGAGCTATTACATGTATTTCATTCCACTTGTTATTGATGGCTTAATTTTTTTCTTTATTGAAAAAATAGTCTTATTGTGGGATAACTGACATATAATGAACTGTACATATTTAAAGTGTACAACTTAATAAATTTTGACATATATATGCACCCAGGAAACCACCATGTGCACTTATTTTTTAAAGCAATATTCTCAAGTTTAAGTCTATATTATTTTAAAATCCAATTTCTGGAATAATGCATTAATTATCATATTGATGCAGTGATTCCTTGTGGGCTAAAAGTTCTTTAAATTACTCCCTATTTCAAATGGCTATATATGAGTATGCTCAAAAAACTGGTTGGCCCAATTCCCAAGAACTTAGACATAGCTGGCTAATAATAATAAAAGCTACCACTCATTAAGGATCTGTCATTGCCAGGGGCTATTTTGTAGCTCTTTAAATATATCAGTTGTAACCCTCACAACAATTCCATGAGGTAAATGTTACTAATGCTATTTTACAAGTGAGCAACTGAGACTTAGAGACATTTAAGGGGTATGACATGACAGATCTGGGAACTATATTCCCTCCATTATATAATATTCCCAAAAATGTTAATTTGCTTTTTATAAAGTTTATTTATTTTGAGAGTGAGAGCACAAGCATGAGCAGGGGAGTAGCAGAGAGAGGGAGAGAGAGAATCCCAAGCAGACTCCACCCTGACAGCATGGAGCCTGATGCAGGACTCAATTCCATGACTGTGAGATAATGACCTAAGCTGAAATTTA
Organism: Neofelis nebulosa; assembly: GCF_028018385.1. Taxonomy (NCBI): domain Eukaryota; kingdom Metazoa; phylum Chordata; class Mammalia; order Carnivora; family Felidae; genus Neofelis; species Neofelis nebulosa. The sequence goes on along the minus strand of NC_080791.1, from coordinate 46,829,992 downwards.
GACTCAGATGTTTAACCGACTGAGCCACTCGGGTGTCCCTTATTTCTTATTTATTGAACAAATATGCCCTGGACCCTAAGTTAATGTTGAAGATACAGCAGTGAAAGTAATTGATACGAAATTTCTTCAGTGATGAAGAAATTTACTATTTCAATGAAATACAGTTGCACAAATAATTGATTACAATTGCTATTAATGCCTACGGGAGAAGTACAAGGTGCTGTAAGAGCATGAAAGGGGACCTGATCTAGTTTGGGGGCAGGCAGTCAGAGGAGGCATTCATAGGGAAATAATCCTTAAGCTAAGACCCAACAAATTAGTGGATCTATAATTTTTTAAGTAGGAGAGGTGACATAATCAGATTTGCAAGACTATTTAAGGGAAAGCCACTTACCTGGTAGCAGGCAGTACAGGAGGAAAAATGTCTTCCTTGAGAATTGCAAACTGCAAGCTCAACCCTCGGGCAGGGTTGGAACCAGAATCTACATGCCTATGTAACACAAGAAAACCTCATCACACCTAAATATTGTTCAGAGTGGTTCTTGGTTAGTTAATGCTCTCAGGCATTTAGGTTAGTAAAAGCAAACTTGCAGGGACAAAAACCAACTTTCAGAAAGTTCACACATAATAAGGTTTCCATGGACATGAACTCACAATGAAAACACCATGAAACAAGCTGCCATGAGCAAGTGTTAGCATAAACAATAAAGTATACCAGAATTAGAACTGCAAAGACTGCAGATATTATTAGAATTATCAGATTGAGAATATAAAATAAGTTTGTTTGATACATTTAAAGAAATAAGAATATCAAAAGTACAATTAAGAAGCAAGATATTTTAAAACTGATCAAATATATTTGAAAAAGAACACAGAACAACTTAAAATTTTATGTGTAGATAGATAGCATTAACCCTTTATCTCTTAAATATATTGCACGTATTTTCCTCCAGGTTTGTTGTTTCTGTTTTAACTGAATTTGTGGTGATACTTGCCACTCATTCCTGAATTTTTTATTCTTTGGAGGTTAAATCTGTGTATCATTTGCCTTTAAGGCTTTTGCAGTTTGTCTCTTGCTTAGAAGGGCTTTTTGTACTTCAAGGTTATTTGAAGAATCTTTATTTTTTTAATGTTTATTAATTCACTTTAATCTGTATTTTATATTAACACAAGAGTCAAATGTTGCTTTTAATAGACTGCATTTGGAAATTCCAGCACTGTTTAGGGGCGCCTGGGTGGCGCAGTCGGTTAAGCGTCCGACTTCAGCCAGGTCACGATCTCGCGGTCCGTGAGTTCGAGCCCCGCGTCGGGCTCTGGGCTGATGGCTCGGAGCCTGGAGCCTGTTTCCGATTCTGTGTCTCCCTCTCTCTCTGCGCCTCCCCCGTTCATGCTCTGTCTCTCTCTGTCCCCAAAAAATAAATAAAAAACGTTTAAAAAAAAAAGAAAAAAAAAAAAAGAAATTCCAGCACTGTTTATTAAATAGAACTTTCTTTCTAACTAATTTGAAATAACACTTTTAACATAAATTAATTTCTTGTTCTAGTCAATAAGAATTTAGTTCTCTTAAAACTTCTGACCTCACTTACTCCCTCCCCCATCGTCCAAATTTTGGGATAAATCATCAGTTGACTACTTATATAACAAAAAAGCATGCAAATATTATACACTGATGAAGAAGGTAATTACTACAATTATGTTTCCTTTCTTGAACTTTTTTTTTTCCAGGAGTTAACTATCCACCTTGTTATTTTGAGTTGCACAGTTTCCTATGAATCTATTCAAATGCTTGATTGGACCTGTCAAACACCTATTGTTATTATTTTCCAGACACTAAAATATATCAAATAATCTTTTTGCTCCACTTTTTTTTCCCCCCTGACAATATCCCCCTCAAACTCTCAAGTTTTCCTACTCCATATGGGCTAATTACTTTCTAGGCCCACAGCACAGCTGTCAGCTAGAATTTCCTTTAGTGCTTTCCTACGCTAGATCCTTCAAATGTCAGTATGTGGAGGTGTTTTCTCTTTAGAGAAACAGCCTCCAGTTTCCTGCCTGGGGGGACATATGCCTGATGGCTCTTTGGAAGAAGGGTCTTTGTGGGAGTAGATCTGAGAAAGAAGGCTGAGGGTACCTTTGTTTATTACTTGAATTTTCCCAGAATCAGCATGTTTCAGTCTCCTGCCATTAACCCAACCCCACCACACCCCTATATGTCTTGTGTCCCTGAGTCTGTCTGGGTCTCTCTGGTTCATTGTCTCCAGAGAACATACTTCCTATCACCTGTGGAGGGTAGTTTCCCTGACTTCAAGGGATAGGGAAGACGCTTTGGCTTCAATATCTGCATAAAAACTTCAACCAATCCTTGCACCTCACTCACCTTTGGTGTACCTGGTACCACCTCAAGTTCTGCATCCTCTATGGGCTCTCAATAGTAGCCTCCTCTGCTGTCAGTTACATTTTGCTCCTCCACTGATTTTCCACCTTTCAAAATTTGCTCACATCTCCTTTCTAATTTTATCAGTCTTTGTGGATTTACACTCCCTCCAACTCTACCCCGCCCCACCTCTTCCTATTTAGTCATGTTTCAGTAGGAGGAGACAAACTCAACTATGTTTAACTAGAAGTCTCTCAACCTCATAGTGCCATATATGTATGTATAGATAGCACTATGAGGTATATAAAACCCCATCCTCAATGAAACAATCACTGATCTGCTTTCCATCACAGTAGATTCATTTGCATTTTCGAGAGTTTTATGTAAGTACAATCATACATATGTATTCTTATTTGTCTGGATTCATCTCTGGATAGATTTGACCTTTATTCAATTCTTTTTTTTTATTTTTTATTTTTTATTTTTTTTAAAAAAAATTTTTTTTCAACGTTTTTTATTTATTTTTGGGACAGAGAGAGACAGAGCATGAACGGGGGAGGGGCAGAGAGAGAGGGAGACACAGAATCGGAAACAGGCTCCAGGCTCCGAGCCATCAGCCCAGAGCCTGACGCGGGGCTCGAACTCACGGACTGCGAGATCGTGACCTGGCTGAAGTCGGGACGCTTAACCGACTGCGCCACCCAGGCGCCCCAACCTTTATTCAATTCTTAAAAACCAGCTTTATTGAGGCATAATTTACATACAAAGTCACTAATTTTATTTACTTTTAATTTATTTAATGCTTATTTTTGAGAGAGAGAGAGAGAGCGCGCTCAGGGGAGGGGCAGAGAGAGAGGGGACTCAGAATCTGAAGCAAGCTCCAGGCTCTGAGCTGTCAGCACAGAGCCCTACATGAGGCTTGAACCCACAAACTGCGAGATCATCACCTGAGCTGAAGTCAGACACTTAACTGACTGACCCACCCAGGTGTCCCCAAAGTCATCAATTTTAAATATAGAGCTTGAGAAGTTTTGATACATGAATATCATCATGTAATCACCACTACAGTCAAGATGCAGAACATGTGAAAAGGAATATTTAAATATTTGCTTAAACTTAAGCAAAGTTTTAAGGGAAACAATTTCTTAGTTTCAGAGAAAGTCATGTGCTGTATGCACACAACATTCAGGCATCATTCCATGGACACAAAAATCAGTGCCATTTTACCTCCCTTTTCAAGTTACACAGTTGTGAGAACTTGCACTCTTGATTATTTATAGGGAACCTTTGTGATGACTTATAACTTTTTTTTTTTTTTACAAATACCCCTTTGGTGTCTTAGGAAATAACTTCAAAGATTAACAGAAGAGGGCTTGTAAGGGAGTTCGATTAAAACCTAAACTGTATTTGCATACTGTATATACTTTGATTCATTCACTGCTGTGATTCATCTGTCTCCAACCAGGCTACTGGCCCCATAAGAAAGTGTCACACAGCTCACAAGTTTCTGTTCAGCCATGTTGTCTCAGTGCTCTTTGCTCCTATCTTGTGTCCCAGCCTCCAGCCTCTCCCCATTCCACTCCCACCTAGGTATCACTGTTCATTAATATTTCTGAAGTCTTACTTTTATGGCAGGGCACCTTCCATACTTCCCAGTGCTCACAGGAGTAGGTCTGAGTTCCGTAATGCTGCCTTCAACTTCGTGTGCTCCACCTTATTTATGTTCAAACTGTGGGGAGCTGGGAGCCATTTCCAGAGAGTCATGTGGCTGAGCCCGGTTGTTGTTGTGCAGGGTGGGCTGTGTGTGTTTTATCCTTTCCAAACCCAGCACAACATGTGGAATGGCCTGGGTCTAGAAAAAAGGTGTTAGGATTTGTTGCAAAAGAATAAAAATTTACACCTTAAGCTTTATTTAAAAAGCACAGTAAAGCTTTTAATTAGCTACTGTAAAGAGAGTTCAGTAATTTATGTGAATATAGAGATTTAGGTGTCACAATAACTTAGAGGTTTTATGCTCCATGTGTAATTTATTTGTCAGATACAGAGCATGACATGCCTTACTTACTTTCTGGTTTGTTTTTTTTTTAAGTTTATTTTTTTGAGCGAGAGAGAGACCAGGGGAGGGGAAGAAAGAGAAGGAGAAAGAATCCCAAGCAGGCTCCACACTGCCAGTGCAGAGCCCGACATGGGGCTTGAACTCACGAACCATGAGATCATGAGCCGAGCCAAAACCAAGAGCCGGACACTTAACTGACTGAGCCACCCAGGTGCCCCCTGGGTTACTTTCTGAAAAGCATCATCATTTATTTATTTATCCAAACATTCATTAAATATCTCTTGAGCAACTATTACTTGTCAAGCTCTGTGCTAGGCATTGCCAATACATTTGTGAAGCAGAGAGATCTTGTCTATAGCCTTACAGAGCTAGCACATTGGCTGAATGAGTCATGATAAGAATAAGCAGAGCTACGGATGGAAAGTAAACTGGGGGCTGTGGAGGCCACTACTGCCCTGCTCACATCCCCTCAGCACCCACCGGGCAAGCCAAAGGCTTCTTCCTGCAAGAGACTCTCAGGCTGAGTAAGGCTTCTCTGGCCCACAGCAGGCAGGAGCATGCTCGGCCCTAGTATGGTGCAGGCCGTCAGTGCCAAGGAATCAGTGCCCTCAGGAGCGGTCCTCAACCCATGGTGAATAAGACTTGAGAGTTAACTACGCAGTTCCCTCACCCTCTGGGTGTTCTATACTATCTAAGCCTGGGCTGCCATAACAAAATGCCATAGACTGCGTGGCTTAGACAACGGAAATGTATTTTCTCACAGTTCTGGAGGCTGGATGGCTGAGATCAGGGTGCCAGCATGGGTGGTTTCTGGTGAAACCTCTCTTCCTGGCTTGTGGATGACCACTTTATCACTGCGTGTTCACGTGACCTCTTCTTTGTGTGCTCTCTCACGAAGAGAAAGAAAGACCTCAGGGGAGCTCCTTGGTGTTACTTCTTAGAAATACACTAATGCTACTGCATCAAGGCCCCACCCTTATGATCTCATTATAGGCCCTCCTTAATTTTTAATTATCTCCTTATTGTCCCTATCTCCAAATATAGGCATATTGAGGATGAAGGCTTCAACATATGGATTTGGGGGAACACAATTCAGGCTATGGTGTATACTGTCTCCCAGAGTTCCCCAGTGAGACTGAGCCCCAGTCACTCATCTCCCATGAATCCATTCATTAAGGCACTCTGAATAGCCTTCTTTTTCTTCCTTCCCCATTCCTCTATCTTCCTACCACAGCTTCCTGAGATTACCCCCCACATAAACCACTTGCACTCAATTCCTAGTCTCAGGATTTGTTTTGGGGGGAACCCCACCAATGACTGGAGCATATATCAGGGAACCAGACTTATGCCTAGTGGGCCTGGATCTTAGAAAGTCTTACCAGCTGTGCCAGGTGGGAAGCCATTTAAAGTCTTAAGCCAAAGGAACGAATCTCTGGTAGCATGTGGAGAAAAGATTCAAAGACGTAAGAAGCTGATTCAGGGCAACTAACAGGGAAGCTATTTCTTCAGTCAAGTCAGAAGAAGATTGTGATCAGTACTAGGGAGGAAGCAGTGAAGACAGAGCCTGACATGATGCCTAGTCCATAGTAACTGCTCAACAAATATTTTTGGATGAAAATTAATGAATAGGTTCAATGTACCAAATCACTAGATAGACTGTCAGAACTTGAAGACTCGTTTCATTTGGGATTTGAGGAAAAGGAAAGAGTCAAATCTTCAGGCTTGAACAGCTAGGTGAATGCTGACGCTATTTACTCAATGTGGATCATAGCTTTGAGGATCAGCAAGTTGGAGGGGTAAGAGATAATGTGTTTGGGGCATGATGTGCCTGTGAGACATCTAATTAATGCTGAGTAGGCAGCTGGGTACACAGGTTTGGAGCTGGGTTAGAGATGCATATTTGGGTCCCACCAGATATAGCTGCAAACTGCGTGGAGCAAGCCCTCTCCAACCACATGGGAAATGTGACCCAGAAGAGCTCCACGTTTTCCTATTTTCTGGAATTCTCTCTAAAATAACATTTCAGAAGGAGTATGAGGGAGAACTAATATCCATTGAGAACCTACTATAGGCCAAGAATTGCACTAGGTGTTTAATCTTCAGAACAGCCCTGAGAGGTATGAAATATTATCTCCATTTACAGACGAGGAAATTAAGGTACAGAAAGGAGGTCATTTATCCAAGTTCACAGCTGGTCAGCAGCTTCAGAAAAACTCTAGACTGTCCTAGTCCAAATTTCATGTTTAAAATAAGAATCAACAAAACATGGTTCTGTATCCTATGACTCTTAGTCTCACCAGACTTCACAATGTGCAATTCCCAAAGTCAGGTGCATTCAGTAGTAGAGTCTTTCGATTCCAGGGACCAAAGGTTATTCTCTCTGCAGCCCTCTGTTCAGCTCCTCATCCCTCATTTGAACAACTCTCTTTCCAAGTGGTCCCCCTGCTGGTGACCCTACTGTGGTAAAGCCCCAACTGAAGTCTCTCAATTTCTGTCTCCGCAGATTTGCTTTCTCTGGACATATCATTTAAATGGAAGCATATAATGTGGTCTTTTGCAATGATGTTCTCAGCCAGTGTGCTGAATAAAAAGTAAAATATTTAGTATTTCCTCAACACCATATGTAACATAGAGAGTAACCCAAAACCTCATTATTTTTTTTAATTTTTTTTAATGTTCATTCATTTTTGAAAGACAGAGAGAGACAGACCACAAGCAGGGGTGGGGCAGAGAAAGAGGGGGACACAGACTCTGAAGCAGGCTCCAGGCTCTGAGCTGTCAGCACAGAGCCCAACGTGGGGCTCGAACTCATGAACTGCAAGATCATGATTTGAGCCAAAGTCAGATGCTCAACCAACTGAGCCACCCAGGTGCCCCTTTTTATTTAAAAATATAGCACACCATCTTGGATTTGCTAATACTGATACACAGTAGTGCAAACATTTTTTTTATAGATCTGCATTAAACTTATACATTTATTTGGAAAGATTAATACTGATATTATTCAATGTTATATATTTTCTATTCCTGGTATGATCCAGTCTGTTAAGTCAAAAGTTTTGAGAACTTTAAGAAAACTATTATTTAGGTTTTTAACACATACTATCTGTATCAAACACTTTTTCTGGTGATATTTTTATATGGCACATTTTCCCACAGTCTATTCTCTCTCTCTTTTTTTTAAATGTTTATTTATTTATTTTGAGAGAGTGTGAGAGAGGCACAGAGATAGGGGCAGAGAGAGAAAGAGAGAAAGAGAGTGAGAGCAAGAGTGAGAGAGAGAGAGGATCCCAAGCAGGCTCCATGATGTCAGTGCAGAGCCTGATGTGATCATGATATGAGCCAAAATAAAAAGTCAGACACTTAAGTGACTGAGCCACCCAGGTGCCCCCACAGTCTATTCTAAATCATTGTTTCTAACAGACAGGGAAGCTATTGAATTGCATATTCAAATTTTGGAAAACAGTATGGAGGTTCTTCAAAAGATTAAAAATAGAACTACCACATAATCTAGCAATCCCATTTTGGAATATTTACCCAAAAGAATTGAAATCAGGATGTCAAAGAGGTTATCTACACTCCCATGTTCACTCCAGCATCATCCATAATAACCAAAATATTGAAACAACCTAAATGTCCCTTGATGGATGAATAGAGAAAGAAAACATGGTATAGGGGTGCCTGGGTGGCTCAGTCAGTTAAGCGTCCGACTTCGGCTCACATCATGATTTTGCAGTCCGTGAGTTCGAGCCCCGCGTCGGGCTCTGCTGACAGCTCAGAGCCTGGAGCCTGTTTCAGATTCTGTGTCTCCCTCTCTCTGACCCTCCCCCATTCATGCTCTGTCTCTCTCTGTCTCAAAAATAAATAAACGTTAAAAAAAATTTTTTTAAATAATAAATAAATATTAAAAAAATTAAATTAAATTAAAAAAAAGAAAACATGGTATATTCATACAATGGAATATTATTTAGCTTTAGAAAAAGAAAAAAATCCTGCCACTTGCAACAATAGCCTGTAGGACATTATGCTAAGTGAAATAAGTCAGACACAGAAGGATAAATACTGCATGAATACACTTATATGAGGGATCTAAAATAGTCAAACTCATAGAAGCAGAGAGTAGATTGGTGGTTGCCAAGGGCTTTGGAGAGGGAAAATGGGTAATTGCGGTTCAAAAGGTATAAAGTTTCAGTTATGTCAGATGCATAAATTGGAGAGATCTGCTACTAAATACAGCACCTATGGTTAACAACAATATACACTTAAAATTTTGTGAGAGAGTAGATCTTAGGTTGTGTTTCTTACCACAGTAAAAAAAAAAAAAAAGCAACTGAAAACAATTATACAAACACAGTTCTTAAAAGATGGAAGTCAGAATCCATACTGCCTCATTCTCCAGATGTGAGGTAGTGTCGCTCCCTATGTTCTAATTCTTTTAATATGTTTGTTGGAGGCAAAGTTTCATAGACTACTTCCTGGTGTGGGGGTGAGCATCTCACCTGAGTCATAGAAGGTTCCAGAGATTGGGCAAGATTGAGCCAGAGAGATGAGGTCATTCTTTTTGCCAATCATTGCAATGTTGCAAAAGGCAGAGGCGGTGTCTTGGACAAGAAACTAGACCTAAGTGAGAGGCCCTTAGGCAGAAGAAAGAAGTATGATCAGTGGAGTTCATCCTGGACCATGTCCCCTTCTTGACCTCTCCCAACCCCTTCCCACTGTAGCCAGAGTGAACTTTTGTCACCATGAAAGATGGTTCAGAGGACCTGTGACTACTGGCTAGCTCCTCTCCTTTCTCTGGGAACCTATTCTCTAAGCATTTGTAAATTTCTTTCAGCTCCAAAAAACACATCATTTTCATCTTTACCTCTAGGCCTTTGCCCATACCCATCACTCTGTTCCAGCCCCCTTCACATCCAACCCTCCAAACTGACTAATGCCTGCTCATTGTCAAGTCTCTGTTTAGACCTCATTAGGAATTTTTTCCTGACCCTCAAGACTGGGTTAGGTTTTCCCTTTTCAGGGGCTTTTACCCCTATTCCACAGACCAGCCGAATGTGTTGTGATTGCCTATTAACTTGTCTACTCCTCACTCCCCCTAGACTGAAAGCTTCTTCAGGCAGGGACAGAATCTGCCCAACATCTGAACTCATGAGATACCCTAACTTAGAACTTCCCAATCAACTTGCTCCCAAACTCCTGATCCATAGGCACTGTGAGATAATAAGTGATTGCTGTTGTCCTGAACCATTAAATTTGGAGTAATTTGTTATATGGTAATGGATAACTAATACACTATCAAAACTTAGAAGCTTTAAACAATCGTATCCCAGATTCTGCAGGATAGCAACTGACGACCTCTTGGTGCTTGTGGCATCAACTATGGCACAACTCAGCATTACTCAGCTGGTGGATGGGCCGATTGGGAGGATCCAAGACAGCTTCACTCACATCTTGGGCACTTTTTGGGCTAGAAAGTAGTCTCCGTTGGAATAGATTACCACAGAGCCTACACTTGGCCTCTCCAGAATGGCTGTCTCCAAGTAGATGAACTTTACATGGCAGTTGGCTTCCCTCAGAACAAGTATCCCCAAAGAACCCAGAAGAAGCTGTACTTTTTATGACCTAGCCCTGGAAATAACATAGTCATTTCTACTATATTCTCTTGGTTGAAGCAGTCATAAGACCACCTAGATTCAAGAAGTGACTCCACCTCTTGATGGGAGGAATATCAAAGAATTTATAGCTATTCTTTTAAAAATAAATTAATTATTAAGGTATAATTTATATGCAATAAAATGCACCAATTTAAATATGCAATTTGGCAAGTTTTAACACATGACTATGTATTACCCTGTAACTACCATCACCATCAAGCTACAGAACATTTCCTTCATCCCAAAGTTCCCTTCTGCCTCCTTGCAGTCAATCCCTTTACCCTTCCCTCCTAGTGCCAGGCAACCACTAATCTGCTTTCAGGCTCTTCTAGAATTTTGTGTGACACCATATATGGTTTTTTACAGTTGGCTTTTCACTTAGCTAAATTCTTTTGAGACCCATCATGTTGTTTGTTGCATGAATCAATAGTTCATTTATTTTTTATTGCTAAGTAGTTTCTGTTGTATGTCTATATATGTTTTGTTTTAGCAGTTACCTGTGGATGGACATCTGGGTTGTTTCCAGATTTAGATTATTATGATAAAGCTGTTATGAACATTCATTTTCATTTCTCTTGAATAAATATCTAGGAGTGGGGTTGCTGGGTCATACTGGAGATAGATGTTTCAACTTTATAAAAGACCACTCAATTGCTTTCCACAATGGTTGTGCCATCTTATTTTCCCAGCAAGAATATATGAAAGTTCTAATTGCTCCCCACCCTTGCTAACACATGGGATTGTCAGTCTTTTTAAGTTTAGCGATTCTATTGGGCGTGTAGCAGTATCTCATTGGGGTTTTAATTTGCATTTCCCTGATGACTAATGATGTTGAGCATATTTTCATGTACTAATTGGTCACTGATATATCTTCTTTTGTGGAGTGTCTATTCAAATCTTTTGGCATTTGTAACTGGTTATTTTCTCACTACTGAGCTTTAGAAGTTGTTTACAAATTACAGATACCAGCCTTTTGTCAGGTCTATGTATTAAAATACTCTCCTCCTCAGGGCACCTGGGTGGCTCAGTCAGCTGGGCGTCTGACTTCGGCTCAGGTCATGATCTCATGGTTCTTGAGTTCAAGTTCTGTGTTGGGTTCTTTGCTAACAGCTCAGGGCCTGGAGCCTGCTTCAGATTCTGTGTCTCCCTCTCTCTCTGCCCCTCCCCCACTCGCACTCTGTCTCTCTCTCTCTCTCTCTCTCAAAAGTAAACATTAAAACATTTTTGTAAAGAAATATTTTCCTCCAGACTGGCTTGCCTTTTCATCTTCTTCAAACTGACTAAAGAGCAGAAGTTTTTAATTTTGATTAAGTCCAAATTATTATTTTCTTTTTTTTTAATTCATGCTCTTGGTGTCCTATAAAAGAAATCTTTGCCTACTCAAGATCACAAAGATTTTTCTCCTATGTTTTACTCCAGAAGTTTTATAGTTTTAGCTTTTATGTTCAGATCTATGATTCACTTTGCGTTAATTTTTTCAAGGTGCATAGTCAGGTCAAGACTCATTTTTTTCCCAAACATATGCAATAGTTACAGTAGCCTTTGTTGAAAATACTATCCTTGCCTCTTTTATTTAGCTTGCCACTTCTGTCTGAAGCAACTACCTATATGTGTGTGTATGTATATATATAAAATAAAATATATAGTCAAATATATGTAAATATATGTATATATATTTTTGTGTATCTATTTCTGGATATTTTTGTCACATTCTATTGATCTGTACATTTACCTATGTAGTCATATTTTAAAACTGCCAAACGCATAGCAACTCACTGTAGCTGAACTGGTCTCATGACATCAGACACCAAAGCCCTTAGGCATGGTCCATATTACCTGGCTCAGGCTCCTGGGAGATGGCATGCTGGCTCCTGCTTACCATTCTGGGCTCCTCTCCCTCAGAGAGAATGAAGAGATCATAAAAAATTAGTAAGGAGGAGGAGGTATGTGGGGAAAAAAAGAGATGTGATCTCTTTTTGCCAGAGTTCTGGTCATTCAAGTTAAACTCGGTGTGAAGAAATGAAGATATGAGGAGAGATTGCAGAGCTATGTCTCTGGCCTAAAAGAAAAAGTTAGGACCCATATAAGTTAGATGGGAAACAATCCCATTTTACAATATTGAAACATGCCAATGGATGTTGCATCACAACACAATCCCCTCTATGGGTTTGTTACAGTGTCTGCATAAAGGTAATGTAAGCCTTTCCTCTCAAGAGAATATTTTACTTCATGACTTTTTTTTAAGTTTATTTATTTATTATTGAGACAGAGACAGCGTGAGTGGGGGAGGGGCAGAGAGAGATTGAGAGAAAGAGAGAATCCCAAACAGGCTGCACACTTTCAGCACCGAACCTAACGTGAGGCTCGAACTCACAAAACCGTGACATCATGACCTGAACAGAAACCAAGAGTCAGAGGCTTAACTGACTGAGCCACCCAGGCACCCCGACTTTTTTTTTTTTTTTTTTTGGCAAAACACCTATTTAATTATCTCATATTTGTCAGGAACAAAGTTTTTGAATAAGAAGTTATCAGGGTTTTTCTGTTTCTGAAAAGTAACCTTATTTTCAGTAAACTTTCTGATTTACTAAAAGTTTTAACTGGTTTACAAAGTCAATATGTTAATCACTAGCTCAGGCGTCTAAAAATTATTGTGAGATTTAACATGAATGCATTTAGTTGATTGCTGTAGGGTCTGTTTGCAGAGGTAGCGATCCTCAGTAAAAGTGGGTGAAAATTTTGAAAAAGTATAAAATGTTTAGCAACTGTGCATACCAAACAGGTTCTCTGGCATTTTGCCAAATCAGACAACATATCTGGCTCTTTCTACCACAGAAACTCTCCTACCTGTATTTCTACATCACTCAACATGGCAGAGCTAACAGAAAACCAAAGTCAAATGAGGAAACTTGGCAAATGATTATCTGGCTTCACTGTTTGACCACTAACTGGCAAATACCATAACAAAAACTGCCCAGGAGATAAATGAGGGGATAAGAGTACATTTTTGACCCTGGATCCAGGCTCTCATGGAAGAAGCAGGTCTAAGATTTATAGGAAATGATTTGGGAATGAGTTCAACGTACTGAATAATCACAAAATTGTTTTTCCATTTAACAAAAATAATCCCCACGCTTCAAAAATTTTGGTGGTAGCTTTTTTTTTTCTCCTGCAACAGCACTCTAATATTTTTACCCCATAATCCCACCTGTTGGTATTCTAGTTAAGACCAAGTACTTGAAAACCTTTATCATATTTGTAGATCCCAGCAACCTGCTGGCATTTAACAAATACACAACACTGATGGAAATAAAGGAAGGTCCAAATGAGGTAAAACACATAAATTGTCTCAAACTGGTTATTTTTTGGATGACTTTTTACTGATGAGAAAAACTCTCTCAGCCAAAAGCTAATATGCGTATTAACTGCTTCAATTCCCTTCTTTTAAGAAGTTCTGAATTTGTTATTAATATAACACAGCACTAGTTAGAAAACATATGATAAACTAGTTTTTAAAAATCGAATTCAAGAATGCCAAACTGGGTGACTAATAAGAGTGGAGGTTCCAGGGAGCGCCTCACTTCGTCTCCCCAGGACAGAGGGATAAATAACTGAGTCAGAGGTTAGTGGCCTAAGTAGGTGGTGCCAGGGCGTAAGAAATTGTTGTCTCGAGGCAGATGAGGAAAAATGCAGAAGAGGAAAGGGGAACCTTAAAAGATGTAGGTGTGTGGTGATATTCTTTTCTCAAATGAGGACAGAGCTGCAAAAAGTATCAGGAGGGGCAAAGACGAACCTGCGTTGGCTTCTCGAGGTTTAGGAGCAAAAAAAGTAAAGCGAGAAGCAAAAGAGGCAAGATCTTTCAGATCTTTCAGGATCTTTCAGAGCTGGACATTATCATACAAGCACTTAATCCAGGGGGTTGCAATTCTGTCTGGAGCCAAACCCGAAGGAACTTTTACACAAAACAAGAGCAGAGAGAAGACAAGCCTTGGTCGCTGAAGGGCAGAGTGCGGCAGAAGCCCTCCACGCGCATACACCCCTTTCCCCATCCCGTGAGCTGCTAGGAAACCCAGAGCGGTCTGTGCCTCAGTTTACAGCGGAAGAAACAGACACACAGACCCACGTGACCCGCTCACGGTCACAGAGCAGAGCCGGCTGTCACGTCTCCACACAACTCACCACTTACCGGTTTGCCACTCCAGGGAGGCAAGGAGGGAGTTGTGTGTTTCACGGAATCAACAGGGGAGTCGTGGCGGTCAAAATCACGCGGGGAGAAGGCGGGAGGACGCGATCTCGGCTGCGAAGGCGGCCGTGCGTGCCCTTCGCCTGGACTCTTCCCCGTGCGACCACCAGGTGGCGCGCCCGGCCCGTGGGTCGCGGCGGCGCGTGGCGGAGTGGCGGGGGGGAAGCCCTCGCGAGCCCATCGCCTAGGAAACGGAGGGCTAGGCTACAGCCGGGGAGTGGGTGGGCCTGGTCCGCGGGCAGGACGCGAGTGCTACCTGCGGGCCGACTGCAGTGCATCCGCGCCTAGAAGCGGTCGAGGGAAGGTAGGGAGACTGGCTGGACTCCTCGCTCGACCCCTGACTCCTTCCAGTCTGGCACTTAAGACTTTACATCTCCGTCACACCCCCACCAGGCCTGGGGCTTGCTCTACGCCCAAGCGGGCCTGGGGTCGCTCCCTCCTGGCGTCCTCCACCAAACCCTGCTCCTGGACCGTTGGAAACCGCCGGGAGGGGTTCTCATAGGCCCGCCCCTCTTCAGGAAGGAGACAGTGAGGGAGATTTTTTGAACTGATCAAAATATTAACCTCTCTTCGCCTTGCAGTAGAACCCCCGGTGACTTGCTGATTTGCCCGCCCTTCGAGATCTGTTCCTGAGGGCAGGATCTGAATGTGATTCAGGTTTGTGACCTTAATGGTGCCCTCACAGCCTCTAGCACATAGGTGTTCAGTAAACTAATCCTTCCATTTGTGTGGAGCTTTATCGCTTGACAGTATTCCTAAAGCATTTGAGCCTCATTGATAACCCGGACAGGAGGTAGGAAAGATGGAAGAGAACTCAGGGTCAGAGGGGATTAGAGACTCAAGGTTATAAAACTCACTAGTGGAGGAGCCAGAACTAGACTCAAGTCTTGCTTTGCTTAGTGCTCTTCTCACCGAATTCCTGGTCTTGTGAATGCGTTTTGAGTGAGGACTCACACCTCCCTCCAACCTTCTCAGAGCCATCATGGAGCCCTCCCACGAAAGCTCTAAGTGTTGCTGATGACCTCCCCCCCACCGCCCCCACTCTCCTCCACAGTCCATAGATTGGCTTTAGCTCCTTGCCGTGGATCCTGCAACATCCTGTTCACAGGATGCTAGGTTTCTTTCTTTTATTAATGTTAGATTTGTACAGTACTTTGTTCTTCACTCCCCTTCTTGCTCCATGATTAATTCTCTGCTGGGCAAGAGAGAGTTGAGGAGGTGGTTGGGTAGTGTGAGATGTCCCATTGAAGGAAAAAAAAAAAAAAAAATATATATATATATATATATATATATATGTGTATATATATATATATGCATATATATACATATATATACACATACATATACATACATATATATATGTATGTGTATATATATATGTATATATATATATATATGTGTGTATATATATATATTTCTGTTAAGGCAGAGAAGGAAAACAATAAACCTGGGTATTTATCACTGTGTGTGTGATAATTGCTTATGGATTTCCTTACTGCCACCCCAAGACCTGGCCCCAGTAGATCTCTTTGTATTCACCACTGCTCTCTGAAAATGGAAGCCCTTTGGTTCTCCTCCACCATCAGAGTTTGAAAATACTACATGTATTTCCATTATCCTCACAACATTCTTTTCATAATTATGTCTCTTTTATTTTGACATTTCTAAGCTTGAAGGACAGCAGGAGTTGGGGAAAAAATGTAGTAGTTCTGGTTGCTAGAGAAATTAGTATAATATAATGCTTCTCAAACTATTTGTTATTAGCAAATCTGGATCAGAAGATAGACCAATTCAGAAGCTAAGTGTAATTCGGGAACTGCAGTTCAGAAATGTCCCACTGACCAAAGGATTTGTATGGGTGAAAAAAATACATGGTAATATAATGTACATCACCAATTAGGCATGTGAAAGTTGAAAGTGTTATTTATCCAGATATTTTTAAATATCTTGATTTGAATATTTGGTTGTTTAACATATCTCCAAACTGGCTGTGTTTTACATTTTAAAGCTGTTTTGGGCTGTATATACATAATCTATACAAAAAAAGGACTGAATTTGTTTTAAGCTAACTTTTAGGTAATATTCTCACTACTAAAAGGCTTTAAATGAATTCAGCGCTTTTTAACATACACTGAAGAGCATTTCTTTTTTTAAATGTTTATTTATTGATTTATTTTGAGAGAGACAGAGAGCACAAGTGGGAGAGAGGCAGAGAGAGAAGGAGAGAGAATCCCAAGCGATGTGGGGCTCAATCCCACAAACCATGAGATCATGACCCAAACTGAAATCCAGAGTCAAATGCTCAACCGGCTTAGCCAGCCAGGCACCCCTACACTGAAAAGCATTTCTAAAACATTTAAATATTGTATTAACAATATGTTCTAGCATAAGTGAGAATTTGAATTTAAAAGTGATTTACTTTCTAAATTCAGGGTATATACAACATTACGAGAAAATAAATAGGGCCATGGATAAAGAAAGTGAGTATACATTATTTGCAGGTCATTCAAATTAGACATTTATTGAGCATCTACTTTGTGTCCAACAAGGTATGTTCCAACATATATTTTGAAAATATATTTTGAAAATATATATTCCAAATATATGTTCCAACATATATTTTTGAAAACCCAAAGATGGTTTGTTGAAGTGGTTAGTTGTTATTCAGTATTAAAGGTATTATATTTTGTTGCAAATGAGCATATAACACCATGAATGCTTTCAAATATATATTGCAATTAACACTATAATGGGATACTACTACATTATTATTATTTATTAGACATACACATTTAGAACTAGTTAATGGCAGAGCCAGTACTGGATAGACTTCGAGACTTCCCACACCCATATAGAAATCTTTTCACTAAATCATGCCCTCAATCTCTGATGAAATCTTATTCAGAACTTTTACCGTTACTAATGCTGTTAAGTAAATATCTTCCATTTTAATCCACATAACAAACATCAGAATCCATTTCAAATGTCAAAAAAGCTATTAGAGCAGAGCTGCCATCCCTCTCAGCCTCCACAAAATTTGGAAAGAGTCATTAGGAGGCTTCTGGATATTCATGGCTCCACAAAGTCATGAAAAAAGTCATTAGGAGCTTTCTCAGTATTGAGGCAGGATCCTGAGAATGCACCCTTTGGTTTTTTGGGGGGGTAATTTTGCAGAGTCAAGTAAAGCATTATGGGATAACAGTACATTTGAATAAGATGGCTATTCTATGTCCATTTAGAAGTCTAAACAGACTTCTTCCTTTCCACTGAGAAGCATTTGGGGAATATGTTTTGAAAAATTTTCTGACAGAAAGTGATTATGGAGTAGGCTCTGAAAAGGCTGGAGACCTGAGTCTTTCAAACCTAGCCTCCTCGCCTGCCATCGCTCCATGGCATATGTTATGGAATGCCCAAAGAGCATTGGGAAAGAACAAACAGATAGTACAAAAGGTCATACAGTGAGCAAAGATCTCCAAAGCATTCATTGCCTGCACAATCTTGCTAGCCTTTTAAAGTTGTTCATTATTTTTTTTTCAACGTTTTTTATTTATTTTTTTGGGACAGAGAGAGACAGAGCATGAACGGGGGAGGGGCAGAGAGAGAGGGAGACACAGAATCGGAAACAGGCTCCAGGCTCCAGGCTCCGAGCCATCGGCCCAGAGCCTGACGCGGGGCTCGAACTCACGGACCGCGAGATCGTGACCTGGCTGAAGTCGGACGCTTAACCGACTGCGCCACCCAGGAGCCCCTGTTCATTATTTTTCTTAAAGTCCTACTAGAGTATGCTTCTTTCTTCCTATCTGAGTAGAGACTTGCCTCTTCCATATGTTATAATTAAGGACCAGGTAACGTGCCATGCACAGAGCAGGCACCAGATAGATGTTTGCAGTTACTGACACACAGATTAGGTGTCCATCTGTCAAGAATTATTCTTCATAAAACCTCCTGGAAGATAACCTACATTACTGTGTGAATATTTTTCTAGGGTCCTCACCCTTTGCTGAGATAGAAGTCCTCTAGGTGGACAGGAACTGTAAATCCTTGTAAATGTTTATGAAAATCCCCATTGTTTGTAGGACATTATCAAATGTAGAAGGACATTCTGAATAATGTCATTAGCTCATTGCAAAAATGCATCTATTAAGAAAGAGGCCAATCCTCTGCTTACTGATTTTCTGGAAAGTATGTAAAACAACGAATCTTAAAATAGTTTATGGATAAATAATTTGTGCTAATGGATCCACATTTTCACTCATAGTTTGTTAAAGTGCTTTGCCATGAGTTGCAGTTAGGTAACTAATAATACTTTAGTCAGAGAGCTGAAAACTTAAGAGCCAGGTAACTGAGGTAATGAGCAAGATGAGGTCATTTTTCCTCCAGCACCAGATGGGTATTATAGATGGAAACTCTAACACTTGATCTCCTCCATATGACTCAGAAGGAAAATTAGAGATCAATGTTAACATTTGTTTTAACTTTTAAATAAAATATTTATAGTAAAACAATCACTGTTAAGTAGTAAGTTATTGTTGCAAAATGATACACTTGTCAGCATGTTATCTCTTTGCGCAATAGTCAAGTTAAAATTTCTAATTCTAAAATAGAAAATAATATAAAAATTCAACTCTGCATCTAAAACAAAAAAAAAAGCAATTTTTACTCAACTTACAAGTTTCTGTGAACTGTGATGGGAGAATGACACATTTTATTGTGTAGTTTATGAAATTATTCTCAATACTTTCATATCTGAGAAGATACCACTTAATATATTACTCTGTGTTAATGTGTTAAATCTTTTTGTTGACAGCTGTGTGCTTTTCAGTTGGAAAGTATTATATAGTATGTTTGCATTCACATATACTCGAATCTGTTAGAATGTAGAGATGAGCACACTGGCTGGAAAAGAAAAGTCTCAGACACAAAGACTGAGCCTCACTGGAGGTCTAGGTGTGAAAACAGCATGTCTAGGAAAAAGTGTTTCATTTCAGAGACATTTTCCACTGTGGATCTCAGTGATCTATGTAGATTGCCGAGTCAGTGACCCAAGTCAATGATGAAGGTTGACAATAGCAAACCACATGGATTAGTTTTTCCACACATCATTATACTTGGCATTGGGTAGACATCCTCTGCTTTAGTTACCCAGAGTTTGAAAAAGCCTGATCTGGAGCTTTAACTAAAAGGGCATAATACTTAACTAAGCTCTTTCTGTATGTCACCCACTATGCTAGGTGCTTTAAATAATGGCTTATTTAATCCTTATAACAGCTTTTAGAGTATGATTTTTGCTCTTAACTTATAGATGATGAAACTGAAGCTCAGAAAGATTAAGTCACCTACCCAAGGTCACATAGATAATAGGTGGTGGATATAGGATTAAAACATGTCTGCCTGATTTATCCATCCAGTTTTTCCTTTGACAAGGACTTACTGTGCATCTACTTGTGCTAGGTGGGGAATAGAGTAATGCACAATAATTACATCATACCCACTCTCATGGACTTCCCAGCCATCTAAATAAATAATTACAAAGGTTAAATTCTTTCTACCATACCCAACTACTACTACTTTGATTGAAGCTTAGGCACTTATTTTTTTTAATTAATGGAAATTAGAAGATAAAAATCTGTTAAGATTATAATCTGAAAAGAAGCACTTTAGTACCTATACAAAATCCATCAAGTATTCCTGTTCACTATAAAAATCTGTGAACAGTGGACCTGATTTTTCACTCTTAAAAAATATTATTTTTGAGAATTTTTTATTAGATAAAAAGCAATCGATAGCTGATGAGCAGTGACTGCTAAATATTACATTATTATTATTACTTTGCATTTGTAAACCTTTTAGCCATTTAAAAAAACATTGGAATATGTGCTTTTATTTGCTCTAACAACCCTAGCCATACCTAATTCTTTTGGATTCTAGTTTCTTTGGATTCTAGCTCACAGAAAATTGTGCTTTTTTGTTTTGTCTTAATTAAAAAAATTAACAGACATTTCCTGAGCTGTTATTATATGCAGTAACACTGTGGAGAAATAAAATGACTGGAAAAGTATAGTCCTTGTTCTTAGAAAAGCTTGATAGGGACAAGAGATGTAGATGGATAACATAAGGGGGTGAGTGTCTTAGAAAGTTTGGGTAGGAAAGGGTACCTGGGTGGCTCCGTTGGTTGAGCAGCTGACTCTTGATTTCGATTCACATCACGATCTCACAGTTCAGTTCCTGGGATGAAGCCCCACTGCAGGCTCCACACTGACACCAGGGAGCGTGCTTGGGATTCTTTTTACCCCTCCCCTTCCCCTTCCCTCTCCCCCTCCCCCTCCCCCACTGCACATGTGAGCATGTGCGCTCAAATCTCTCGCAAAATAAACTTTAAAAAAAGAAAAGAAAATGTTTTGGAATGGGGAAATGCTGTACTTGGTCCAAACAGAACTTACTAGACTCAAGAATCCATTGATTCACTGATGTCCCAGCAATGTGGTGGATGATAGGTCTGATAGGTTTCCTAGCCTGGAAAAACAGTTTTAAATTAAGTGCTGGCAGTTCCTTATCTTGAGTAAACACAAGTAGAGGGGCAAAGACAGAATTTATTTGCTTTTCCTACTTCTTTTCTAAACAGGCATACCTCTTACTAACGAAGCAACACAATGGACAACACAGCGAAAGCAAATAAAAAGGATATTCAAAATGAGCCACCCAAAGAAATCCAATTGCCTACCAGTGAAGCACTTCTAGACTATCAGTAAGCTTAGATTATGAAATCCAAACATCCCCATATGCAAATGGAAATCATTGTTAAAATTCATATAACTCCAAACGGACAGTAATGCACTCAAAAGTTGTCAAGAGAGCCAGACTAGAGGTAGATTGGAAGCATAATTGAACTCTTGTGCTATGTGCAGACTTTTTTTTTAAGTTTTGAAACTTTGACTATAATATATTCCAAGTAGTAGCTGTGAAACCACATTCATTAATGTGGTTTTGGATCTCTCTCTCCCTCCATTGTATTATTGGTCACTCTCCCACATACTGTGTACACTTTGTATATAACAGCTGGCTGGCTTACCTCTTAAAATACAACAGAGAATAGTTAGTGTCATCTCCAGTGGCTACAGATCAAATCCAAAAGATAGAATTATTTTTAATAACAATATTTCTTAATGTCTCACTCCCAGGAGCTGAAGATAAAACTAAAGGTAATACCTATTCTATATTTATGTTTTCATAGATAGTAAACTGCTGGAGAGATTTTGAACCTCAGCTTTTGACACAGCGTAGGTGTCTTAATGTGTAATTCTTAAGGAGTGAATGAATTCATTTCATTCTTTTACACACAAGAATGTACTTCATAACCCTCAACAAGGTAGGTTTAGAAGGAACATACCTCAACATAATAAAGGCCATATATGAAAGCCACACAGCTAACATCACAGTCAGTGGCAAAAAACTGAGAACTTTTTCAGGAAGGTCAGGAACAAGGTCAGGAACATGACAAGGATGTACACTCTTCCCACTTTTATTCAACATAGTCCTAGCCACAGCAGTCAGCTAAGAAAAACAAATAAAATGTATCCACAATGGTAATGAAGGAAGAAGTAAAACTCTATTTGCAGATGACATGATACTATATATAGAAAACCCTGAAGACCCCAGCAAAAAACTACTAGAACTGATTGATTTATTCAGTAAGGTCACAATTTACAAAATAAGTATACAGAAATTGATTGCATTTCTATGCACTAATAATGAAGTTGCAGAAGAAGAACTTAGCAAAAAAATCCCATTACAACTGCACCAAAAAGAATAAAATAGCTAGGAATAAACTGAACCAAGGAGGTAAAAGACCTGTACTCTGAAAACTATAAAACACTGATGAAAGAAATTAAAGATGACACTAACAAATGGAAAGATATTCTGTGCTCATGGATCAGAAGAACAGATATTGTTAAAATGTCCATACTACCTAAAGCAATCCGCACATTTAATGCAATCCCTATCAAAATACCAACAGCATTTTTCACAGAACTAGAACAGATAATCCTTAAATTTGCATGGAACCACAAACAACCCTGAATAACCAAAGAAATCTTGAAAAGGAAGAACAAAACTGGAGGTATCACAATCCCAGATTTCAAGATATACTACAAAGCTGTAGTAATCAAAATAGTATGGTACTGGCACAAAAATAGATACATAGATCAACAGAGTATACATGTGTGTGTGTGTGTGTGTGTGTGTGTGTGTATATATATATATATATATATACACACACACACAATGGAATATTATTCAGCATTATTATTCAACATATACAATGGAGTATTATTCAGCCATAAAAAAGAATAAAATCTTGCCATTTGCAACAACATGGATGGATCTACAGAGTACAATGCTAAGTGAAATGTTAAAGAAAGACAAATACCATATGATTTCACTTATATGTGGAATTTAAGAAACAAAACAAATGAACAAAAAGAAAAAAAAGAGAGAGACAAGCCAAAAACACGCTCTTAACTATAGAGAACAAATTGATGGTTACCAGAGGGGGGTTGGTAGGGGTATGGGTGAAATAGGTGATGGGGATTAAGAGTACACTTAACATGATGAGCACTGAGTAATGTACAGAATTGTTGAATTGATATATTGTACATGTGAAACTAATATAACATTGTATGTTAACTATACTGGAATTAAAATTTTTAAAAAAGCATGTACTTCATTCATGCATTTACTGAACAAGTACTTGAATATTTACCAAGTCCAAGGCAAGTGCTAAAGGACAACAACAAAGAGAAAACCTGGTTCCTGCCCTGATGAGACATGGGAGACAGACATTAGACAACTAATTCAAGCTTTTTTTACAAAATTGCATAGCTGCAATTAAGACACTATAAAAGAAAAGTGTAAGGTCCTGTGTAACAGTTTAACTAAAGGTTTAAACTATGGTCAGAGGTGTCAGGAAAAGCTTGTTGAGGAAGTGACGTTGGAGCTGATCTCTGGAAGGGGAATAGGTATTATGGAGAGATAAAGTAAAAGAGAGAAAAGCTTATGGAAAAAACGCTGGAGTGAGGGAGAGGTTTCACAGCCCAGGAACTGAGAGAAGGCAGAGTGAGGGAGAAAGGGTAAGACTGAACTGATGATGTATGCAAGGGTCAGATAAACCGAGTCCAGTGGAATATTTGGGAGTCAGTATGAGAAACTATTTATTGGAGAGGAACAAGACTGAAAGTGGGGAGCCTGGAATGCTGGTGACTAGCCTGTGACACTGGGCTTCAAGAGATTTGTTTTTAACAACATTCAGATAAAATCTACCTCCTTCTTGAGAAACTCCAAATCTATCTGTTCTTTTTAGAGGGCAGTTGACTGAAAGGGTCAGAACACTGAGAAACCCAAGAAGGGACTTGTGACAAAGCTCCCTTTTATTTTTTACTTGAGATAACATTAAGTTATAACCAGAAACTACCCACACTCATTTGTCAACATAACTGAAAACTTCCCTCATCTCATCTTCGGAGAGGTGGACAAAAAGGCTCTAGGAATACAACCTGCTCTCTAATTTGCTGCCCTGGTTTACAGTGATGACATCCAAATACAACCGTTTCTCTTGTAGGTCAGTCAGAGGCCAGTCTTTAACAGAGGTTTACAAAAAGACAAACATTTAAAAATTCTCATGATCTAGCACAAGATATAAACTGAACATCTCATGCTTTTGTTCTCTGCTTTGTTAAGACTAAATAATCTCATGGACTGAAACAGTCGAGGCCTGACTGTACCATACTCTGCTAGTGACACTTGACTCATTCCAGGTGTTCCCAGGTGACAGAACTTTTGTCACATGACAAATTGGCCAAAACACCCACCTCACCATCTGAGAAAGGATTGCCCAAGGGTCCCCTGGAAGTATCTTCCTTCTCTCTTACACAATCTCATTTTAGAACAAAGAGCTGGGAGCACGTAGTAGGTAATCAATGACTTCTGAACTGAACATTTTTTTAAATCTATCCCAAGAAAATAAGGTCATGAACCTCTATGATTGTGAAGAGCTGAGACTGTCAATGCCAAATCTATAAAGTGACACCATTTCTAGGTAATGGTGGTTTTTATTTTTTCCTTTGTACTTGTTTTTCCCCCAGTTTTCTACAATGTGTGAATAGACCTAGAAATAGGTATAGATATTATTATAGGTTAAAAAATAGATAAAAGTATAAAATTTTTAAATCCAGATTTATCTATTTTACTTCTGAGAATTTTCAATGAAATTGCATGGAGGGAGAAAGTTGACACATTAATAACACTTTAATAATACAGTGAGGTAAGGGGGAAGGTGACACCTTGTATTACTAACCATTTCATATCACTGTGCTTCAGAATAATGTGTATCCTTTCCAAACGGCTTTAATATCTATTATCTCATTAGTTTATCCAACTTGCTTCAGCATTTAGTGTGACATGTGGGCTACTATGGCATCTGAGAAAGTTATAAAAAGGAAAAAGTATATAGAGAAGAGTGAAGCTTGAACTCCCACAGTGGCTAAGAGTGTTGAGTTCTGAAGTTCAGTTTCATCTTCATGAGACCTAAGGAGGTTGAAGTAAATTCCAAGGAAAGACTCAGCTAACTTAGACCTATGACTACCATGTGAGCCACAATTGATCCAATGAAGCCACCAAAATCTTTTGGGCATCTCAGAATCTCCCCCAGGCCTGCCGGTGCCATTTAGATCTTTCTGAACAGCTCACTGCAGAAGGAACAAAAGACAGAGCCCTAGGTCATTTGCCCCTAACTGCTCTGAGCAGAGGGGTGGTTGGCTGAAGTGTAAGGTTGCCAGATATAGCAAATAAAATTACCGGATGCACAATTAAATTTGAGTTTAAAATGAATATGAAATAATTTTTTTTAATGTAAATTTGTGCCATGCAGCAGCTGGGGTTGGGGCAGGATGTAGTCTCTGGACCCATCTTTGTATACTCAGTCATCAGCAGCGAAGGCTCTCAGCTGAAGCCATTAGTAAGTCTATTAACTAGACCATCCAAAGACTCTTTCAACCAATGGAGACTACATATTTGAGATTCATTTGCCTGCTTCACCCATACTGAGAGTTAGGTTGCCATATTTGTAATTGCAGAAATTGCCTAATGTGTGAACATTTGCATAGCCTTTTTTCAAATAATTCTCATAATATTTTTTATTTTTCTCCTTAAAATGGGAGGTAGAGAAGGCGTTCCTTCAAAATTTTTGCATACCTAAGCTTTAGGTGAGAAGTAAAAAGATGGTTTATACCTACCTATAGACTTATTTATTATTATTGTGTGGAAACCACCCTTCCATTTAGCCTGTTATTTCCCCCATAACAATGGGTAAATAATATGATTGTGTGTTTACTCCTTTATTGTCTAATAAAATGTAAGCTCCTTGAGGGCAAGAATCACAGAGGTCTTGTTCAACACTATCTCCATAATGCCATAAACAATACTGGGCACAAAGCAGCAGCTCATTAAATCTTGTTATTTGTGAATGCATGAAAGGGAACAATGGTCAATTTAAATTGTATAATTTTTGAACTGAAAAACTATAGAGCTCATCCCCTTCAATTCTTTTACCTACAGAAGAGTAAGGCAAGGCCTAACTAGGTGAAGAGTCCTTGGGCAGTTAGTGGAGAAGCAGGCCTGAAATCCAAGTTTCATAGTATCCAAACAGAGTACTTTTGCCACTAAAATGGATTGCTTGTTTTGTTTTTATGTTGCATTTTCTCATTATTGGGAAAGAAGGAGTCTTATTTTTCTCTCTACCAAACATGCAATATCACAAAAATAAATGGTATTTTGGAGGAAGGGCTGAGGATATAAGATTCACTTCAACGAAATTTACTAAGCACTTACTCTATGCTAGAAACATTCACATACAATTTCTTATTTTAATCCTTATAGAATTAGGGCTAGGTATTCTTGTCACCACTGATAGCTTGGAAATTGATACTCAGAGAAGTGACTTGCCTGAGATCATGTAGGTAAGAAGGGACAGGGACAAGATTGAAAACAAGAGTTGCTCAATCTTTAACAGCATCTCTGTTCACTACACCACAGAGGTGCTATATATTTGTTTTGTTTTGTTTTGTTTTGTTTTAATTGAGGCAAGGTATTTACATGAAGTTGTTTCCATTGTGTTACTTTGGTCTCAGATTTAAAGTTACAAGATGTACTGGGTAGTAGAGATATACTTAGCACTTCAAATATTTATCACATAGCCCACATCAAAGTCTTCCTGCACCTTTCTGTCTCTCCTTTGTATCTGACAGATGCTCAACAAATACTTGTTGGGTATTAAAGAAATGTGTTTGTGTCAGGAAAGCTTTTATTATTTATAGAAGAGATGGCGTGCTAAGGAACTTGAACCAAAGATATGCCTAGTATATCTTTCTCTTTCAAGAAGATGTGCCTGCACTTATAAAGCCTTTGTTTTGTCATTTTTGTTTGAAATATTTAGATTTCTAGAAAGCATGTTTTCTGTATGCCCTTCTTTAGTTTCCCTTTAAGCTTAATTATTTATAGATAGTTAGAAAGTATAAAAATTATGAAGTACAAATGGGGATTGATTTAAGAAAAAAAACTTGAAGTTATCTCTCCAATATATATTTTAGTGAGGAAAATATACTCAGAAACACACACACACACATACACACACACACAAATCACTTAAAAAGTTTTCTGATCCCTAAATGGGTTTTTATAATGTATCTAATACTTTATTTCAATTCAAATAATTTAGTTTAAAATTTTAAATTTGCCCCATTAATTTTCCAAGATAAATAATTGTAAAACATCTTATCTTTGTTTATTATCAGCTGTCAAATAAAGGAAAATGCAGTAGAACGGTTTATGGCTCAAATAAAGAGACTTAGAGAAAAGAACCAAAAGTATCATGAAAGAGTGAGTATAACATTTAAAGCTTATATCTAGTTATTAAATATTTACACAAATGTTTTAAAAATTGTGAATTAAGATGACATCTTCTTTAGTGCTTGGAATTGATTAATTTACAATCTAAGTTTTTTGTACATGTAAGGCAAAAGGGTACTGTTGTTCCTATTATATTAATTACAGTGTCGAAGGAAGTCAGCTTGAGCTGTGTTATTTAGACATGATGACATTGAGTCTTGTGTTAAAAATTTTAAGGCTCTGAAACCACATTTATCATTTAATTTCTTATTTAGCCAAATGATAAAACATTGGGTCTCTGTTTTTAATTTCTACATCTTTTTGCTCTTAGATTTTCAGAGTGTGCATATGTAAATATTATTTGAAAAATATAATCTCAGTTGTTAAAATGACTGATGTTTAAGATGATATGTTGTATTTATAAAATCAGATTGAAATGAATATCAAAGTCATGCTGTATATGACTAAGTGATAATTAACACAATTTTTCCCTTAAGGGGATAAGGAAACGCTGAGACTGTTCTCTACTAAAACATTTATATGGACTCTAAAGCTTCCACAGTTAACTGTTTTATTTGGCTTTTGTCTAAACTGACTATATCTACAAGTTTTAATGGAGTCTTGGGTCAGAGACCTAAGATTGCATCCTGACTGTACAACTTAAGGCTGGTAGCATTTTGGCCAAAACTGATGTGAGCCCCAGTTTCCCTCCTATAACATGGGATTCCTGTCTTCCAAATAGGGCTAATTTGGTCATTCATTCAGCAATATTTTGGGGACTAGATATGGTGGTGATATAACTGTGACCCTGACATTGTCGTGATTCTCAACGATCAGTTACTAAAGTCTGTTGATCAGAAACTCAGGTCTGTGGGTGAAAATAGAAAGGGGACGTTTGGTCTAGGTGCTTGGATGCAGGTTCCACATGATGAGATCCACAGCACATTAGATGAGTGAACTGCCATCAAGGACCAATGCACACCATCCCGTGGTCAGCACTGGGACTTCCATTTGGTTGTGGAAATGACATCAGGACTGAGGGATCACTTTCCCATACATAGCCCCTCATTTGAAGCCAGAAACAAAATTCTTATTTTCATGACTATGGGATAGGCCTATGTCTTCTTCTGGGATCATGTGGACCCAGCAGTGACGAACATGGAGAGGCAGACTAGTTCCAGCTATGTATCTATTTCTTTCCATTTATGCGGCTACTGCCACAGTTGAGGCTGCCACCAGCTCTTACCCATCCTTCTTCTATTCAGTACATTTTCCACAGTGCAACACTTTGAATACCGTAAACCTTTCAGTGCTTAAAACCCTACAGTGGCTTTCTATGGTACAGAAAATTAAATCCATGCTCCTTACTAAAGTCTTTGAGGCCCTACAAGATCTGACCTCTGTTCACCTCTCCAACCTTGTCTCCAGTTGTTCCACCCTTTGCTCACCACTGCTTCTTTTAAATCTTGGAAAACCCAGTCTTGCTCGTTATTGTACCTTTCTTCAGGCTTTCATCCTCCAGAATGCTCTTCTCTTGGCCAGCTCCTTTTTGTTCCCCCAAACTAAGCTGGAATGCTCCGTACAAATGTATCTCCATTATTAAATTGAAAGCTCTTTAGGGAGCAGAATCAAATCTTACTTACCTTTGTTTCTCCGGAAGGGCCCAGCATGAGTCGGTGTTCGATAAATATTTGTTGAGTTGATTCACACTAACACCAGTGAAGGAAACATTTTTGAGGTCACAGATATTTACTTGCTAAATTAAATATGACTCATTAACAAGACCTACTTTTTCTCTTCCATTAGGTCAAACTCAGAAATCCTTCCTCCCCATCATGTCCTCCTTTGTGTGAATTTTGTTTGGACTGTCACTTCATTGATTATCTTTCTTTCTCTCTGTATGCTCCACTCATGTCATTAGACATTTCATAGTTCACTCTGTCCACTTCCTTACCTCCATTTCATCCTTTCACTCGTGCTATTCCACCACACCTGCTAGGACAGAAGTTATTAATGACCAATTAGCCGGGTCCAATGGCCTCTTTTTAGTCTTTATTTCTCGTGCCTTCATCATCAGCCCTGTCATCTTGAAACTCTCTTTTCCTTTGGCTGCCAGCACATCCTTTAATATTCCCCCATATTCTCCAACCATTTCTTGTTTTTCATTCACTGCTCTTTTCCCGGAACCATCCCTTAATTAGGTATTTTCCAGGGTTCTGATCTCCACTCTTCTCTTTAAATCTAAAGGCCTTACTTAACACTATGGCTTCAAATGCCATCTGTCTGGTGATAATTCTCATATGTATATGTGGCAAATTTTCTTAATACTTATCCACTAAAAACAACTACAATGAGCATATGTAAAAACTGGTGAAATCCAAATTAAATTCTCTAATTTACTTAATACCATTGTACAAATGTCAACTTCTCCATTTTCAGGTGCTGTGGTTATATAAGATGTCATCATTGGGGAAAGCAGGGTGTAGTAAGGCGAAGCTCTGTGTACTATTCTGGCAACTTCTTGTTCTTGCAAATCTTAAAAAGTTAAAAAGGCAGAGCCCATGAGATGGCCTTATAACAAAACAAAATCAGTTCTTTCTTTGTAGTTTATTTATTTAATCTACGTTATTCTATTTTTATGGTGTGATAATGGTTTGCTTTGTAGGATAAATGTCTTTTTTTAAACACATTGGTGAATATAGCTAACTAAATTGTATTTCATATATCACTCAAAATAATTTTTCAGATATAGTGAATTTTGTAACATGTTATCAGACACATGTCCCATCCACTTGTAATTCACTATGGGATTTGGGAAGTTTAATACAGATGCTATTAAATTTATATATAATGCAAATATGATTTAGTCATGTTCATGTAATTTTTGAATACAGTTTTAGGACATATGATACTATTTTAATTTATAAATGAAAATATCATATGTTTTAAAAGGATAGTCATTGTGTTAAAAATTTGATCTAAGAGGACTGGATTCACTTTGACAAGTATTGTGCTAAGTATGGAAAGTAAAAGGAAAATTTGTTGACTCATTACACACTATTCTTTTATGAATTATATGTAGTGGTTTTTAAATGATCACTGTCTTTGGGTATTTTTTGCCTATTTTTCAGCTGGAATTGATTTTGAGGCAATTATTGCCTTACTATAATCACCTAACATAAATAAAATCAGATAAAGATTTATTTAGTATTCGGACTATGTATTCTACTATGTATATAGTATTCCTAAAAAGTATTAGGAATGCAATAATTTGGCAAGGGATATTTCCATTGCTATTATTCAAGTTTCTAAAAATATTTCATTTTCAGATAACTCATGTCGAGCCAAAGTAATTCAATTTATTTATAAGAAAAGCAAAACATGAATCAATTTCATTTAAGAAAATGGAGTTATTTGAGAACTTATTAAAGAGCAATAAATTGTTTACCAGTTGCTAATATTGATTGATCTTCATTTTTTAAATTAAACTTTTTTGAAATAATTACAGATTAGCATGCAGTTATAAAAAAATAATACAGAGAGATCCTGTATACCGATACCTGGTTTCCTATAACATATTACAGAACTATAGTACAATATCACAAGTAGGATATTAACATTAACAATATTGACATTGATACAGTCAAGGCATAGGACATGTCCATTAACACAGGTGTCTCTCATATTATCCTAATATAGCTACTCACTCATTCCCAATTCTGCCCCTTCATTAGCTCCTGGCAACCATTAGCCTGTTCTCCATATTTATAATTTTGTTATTTTAAGAATGTTATATAAATGGAATCATATAGTAAGTAATCTTTGGAGATTGGCTCTTTTCATTCAGCAGAATTCTCTGGAGATTCAGTTTGCTGCATGTATAATTAGTTGGTTCCTTTTATTCATTTTTATTTCATGATATGAATATATCACAATTTATTCAACCATTTACCTTTTGAAAGACATGTGAGTTGTTTCCAGTATTTGGCTATGATAAATACAGTTTTGTAAGCATTGTATCAATGTGAATATAAGCTTTCATTTCTCTGAGATAAATGCCTAAGAGCCTAGTTGCTGAGTTGTATGATAGGCAAATGTTTAGTTTTATAAGAAATTGGCATCCTTTTTTAGCAGAGTAGCTGTACCATTTTACAAAGGAGTCAACTTTCAAGAGGAAGAGAGAAAAGAGGGATAAGGGGGGGAATAGGAGAGCAGAGAAGGAGAGAGTTTGAGAGAGGAGGGGGAGAGCAGATTTAGAAAAAGTTTTTAAAGCTGAGATCTGACAGCATGTAAGGCTCTGGTCCAGATGTGGCATCCTGCCTTGGCTGTTTGGTCATATGAAAAAATTAAAATCCTCTTTATGCTTATGCTAGTTGCAGTTAAATTATTACCTTTGCAACCAAAGCGTCCTTTTTCTGAGTCTGTTGTCCCCATGAAGCTGGAACTCTGACCATGGACACCTCGCCTTACATCTTTTAACCTCAAAATGGAGACCAAAAAACATGTTTCCATCAGTTTCAGTGAAAGTATTTCCAGGGAAGGACTCTGAGCATATGCTTGCTTGAGACAGCATGCTCAACCTGGACAAATCCAGTGGCCAGGAGAAAGTGCCACTGTATTTTGTGTATAGTGTTCACTGATGTACTCCTAGTGTCTAGAAGACCTCCTGGCACATGGTAGATGCTCCATAAATACTGATTAAATGAATGACAATCGCTGGAGAAGAATGGTATTAGTGGGAGATTGAAGAAATTGGCCTCCAAGGTCTAACTTTAATGTTCACTGATCCTATAATAGAGTGATAGACTAGGAAATTAATAACACAATTTTTTAAAATGTAACTTTCTATCCAATAGTTACTATGTTGATGGTTTTAATTTTATTTTGAGTCTTCCATATTCCATAAGCTTTTAGAGATATTGTATAAACTTACTTCATTAAATGTTTTTTTCTCATTTTACAAGCCTCAGTGTGACTCTGTTTTGAGGCAAATCAATGTAAATATTTGAGCAGATGCTGTTACCTACTGTTGATTGTCATGACAGAACAGACGCTTGAAGGATGAACAGACTTGGCACATACGGAACCTACTGAAGGAGCTGAGTGAAGAGAAGTTGGAGGAATTACCAGTTGTAACAAGAGAAGATGTTGAAGAAGCAATGAAGGAAAAATGGAAGTTTGAAAGAGACCAGGAAGAAAACTTAAAAGGTGGCTTAGGAACTTGGAAAATTATAAAGCTGCATCAAATTATTTCTTGAATGTGTTAATGCTTTTGTCTCCTAATATGTTCAAAATGCCACGAACATGTTTCAGATGAGATCATTAACACCACAAGCACACACACGTGTGGGTAAATGGACAGGAGAGGGAAATAACAAGTGGGCAGAGCTACTGAAGCCAAGTGAGGAGGAGGAGGAAGGGCACTGATCAAAAACAAAGACAAAAGAAAACCACCTGGGTCTTGACACTAGATAACATCATGTTAGCTACCACCCTGAAGTCCTCACAGTGGGGATTTGTTCTTTCTTGGGGAAATTCTCTTGTTTGGCAGTTTCTTTGACTTCAACTTCAGTTCAGACTTGGGAACAAGGTGAATATTACCATAAAGCTTCCCCCCACACCAGTATTGCTAAAGGAGCAAACACTCCCATTTAGGTGAAGAGAGGGATTAGAGTTGACCAGGGGGAAGGTTGGCGGACGTGGATAGAAATGATGCTAGGTGTAGAAGATGAAAGACCCAGGATTTACTCTTGTCATGGGCTTAGGAAATACCGTGGTCCTGTGGGGAAGTCGTACATAGCTTTGACACATGCATTAAAAAGAGATTTTCAGGGCATCTGCGTGGCTCAGTGGGTGGAGCAATTGACTCTTGATTTCAGCTCAGGTTGTGATCTCACAGTCATGAGACTGAACCCTGAGTCAGGCTCCACACCAAGCATGGCACCTGCTTAGAATTCTCTCCTCTGCTCCTCCCCAACTTGTGCACTCACACTCTCTCTCAAAAAAAAAAAAAAAATTGTTTTTCATTCCTTTATCCTCAACTTGCTGCTAAGATTTCCAGAACCACTTTTGCCAAGACCTCTATAAGTATCATCTTAGCTAGGAAGCTGGAAAACTTGGGAAAAGACATTGAGTGTTCTCAGGAAGCAGTACTAGAAGCTCGGAGGCAAAACAAGGACTTGCTTCCCTGAATGTGTCCCAAGTATTTCAGAGAGCCCACTTACCCAAGCACTTGACAAAGAGCAAGCACACCATCTGTAATTATTTTTGGTTTTGAATGAAATAGTTAACAACACAAAAAAACGGCAATCAGAAAACTTCATTTTTAGGGGTCTCCACAACTGTTCCCATAAGCCTGTTCTGACCCATCTTCTTATGGGCAATGATGATGTCATGAGGTGGTAGATACTGTATTTCTCAGGGCTCCTTTCCAGGAGAGTTCTACTTATGCTTGGAAGGAGTACTTTAATAAGTCCCTTGAGGTGGGAGTGAGACCACAAAGGATACTCAAATGTGCTCATGAAACTGCCTTCGCAGGGAAATGAGCCCAGCTAGCAGAGGTGTGCCTGTTTATGGTTTGGGCTGAGTGATGGAACGTGTGTGTCATACGAGACTGGCGCCGAGCTGGGTGACCAGGCAGAGAGGAGGAGTGCTGGGCATGGGAGGTGATCCAAGAAAGAAAAGAGCCCACAGGTGCCAAAGGAGAGAGAGGAAAGTGAGAGGGCAGGTGGCTCTGAAAAGGCTTTCTGTTGCAGTTCTGTCAGGTACCAGGTAGTCGCTTACAGGCAAGCCAGTTTGAGGTGGCAGAATCTCAGACCCAGCCAGACCTACAGAGTTAGAATCTGCATTGTGACAGACCCTAGAGGATCCCTATGCATAGGAAGGTTTGAGAAGGACTGAGGTAACCCCTTTTTTTTTCCAACTTAGGACTCTTTAGTCTCAAGGATAAAACTTTAACCCAAACTATAGCCTAAGCTCAAGGAGGATGTTAATTTTTTCATAAAATCAAACAGAAAAGTCAGATTGCTACTGACCTGGACCCACCAGAGCCTCACATGCTGTTAGATTTCAGTTTGTTTTTTTTTTTAATCTATCTCCTCTGCTTCTCCCTCTTTCTTCCCCTACTGTCCTCCTCCTCTACCTCTTATCTTTCTCCTCTCTCTGTCTTCCCCCTGAAAGATGGCTCCTTTAACTGAGGCTATTGTTCCCAGGAGGCTGGAACTCAGACAATAGACACTTCTCACCTTACATCCTTTTAACCTCAAAATGGAGACAAAAGAGACATGTTTTCCACCAGTTTCAGTAGAAGGACTCTGAGCATGTGCCTTGCTTGAGACACATGCTCACCACTGGACAAATCCTTATGTCCAAGAGAAGGGACCATTGTAATTGGCCTACTGATTTGACAAGGGGTAGGAGAAGGGAAGGGAGATAGGTTCTGGGAAAGTATAACAATAGCCGCTACCTCCACCTCTTTTCCAGAATCTTCAGTGACATTAACCAGCCTTCCCCTCAAAGGCTGGATGTGGCCCAGGGCTGAGATAGCAGCAATCTTTTTTTTTTTTCAATATATGAAGTTTATTGTCAAATTGGTTTCCATACAACACCCAGTGCTCATCCCAAAATGTGCCCTCCTCAATACCCATCACCCACCCTCCCCTCCCTCCCACCCCCCATCAACCCTCAGTTTGTTCTCAGTTTTTAAGAGTCTCTTATGCTTTGGCTCTCTTCCACTCTAACCTCTTTTTTTTTCCTTCCCCTCCCCCATGGGTTTCTGTTAAGTTTCTAAGGATCCACATAAGAGTGAAACCATATGGTATCTGTCTTTCTCTGTATGGCTTATTTCACTTAGCATCACACTCTCCAGTTCCATCCATGTTGCTACAAAAGGCTATATTTCATTCTTTCTCATTGCCACGTAGTACTCCATTGTGTACATAAACCACAATTTCTTTATCCATTCATCAGTTGATGGACATTTAGGCTCTTTCCATAATTTGGCTATTGTTGAGAGTGCTGGAGATAGCAGCAATCTAACCAAATAAGAGGACAGATCATCGGATAGGTTATAACAGTATTAATTGTTTAATGGCAACAAGTATCATTTATTAAGGGATTTAAAAATATCTTATTTACATATTTGGAAAAAGGCATGTCTGGAGTCCTTCTGGCCCTCTGTACTGAAGGACATCCCTCTGGCCTGAATGGGGTGTCTCAGTCATTCCATAAACATTTACTGAGCACCAACTAATTGCCAGACTCTGTGCCAAGTGCTGGATTTACACACATGAATAAGATGTGGTCTTGCCTTCAGGGAGCTCTCAAACCAGATGGTGTGTGGCATTGAGACAAATAGCCATTCACTTCACTGTACCTTGTTCTTTGCATGCTTCCATTTCCAAAATATTTAGAAGCATGAGACCCCGCCTAAAGATTGAGTAACATATCACGTTTAGCAAGTGCATCAGGGTGAACTAAAAGTTTATACAGTTGAGATAGCTCAATTGCACATACTGTCCTAGTGAATTTATCTTTCATTCTGAAGGCCTTAGTAAGTGGGGGCAGGAGAAGACATGGTATCATTTGGTATGATATGGTATCATTTGGTATGATATGGTATCATTTCACACAAGGGAAGCCCAAACAATGAACTTTAGATAATGGAATCAGCCAACTTACTTACAAAAATGGTTGCCAAGGACAGCACAAGGATACAAGTTGAGGTCACTTTGCCCAAAGGCATAATGGTCAGAAAAATCACAATTTATTAATAAAAAGTATATGCAACATAATCTTGTACAAAAAAGGACTCTTATCAAGCTATCATGGGAATAATTTAAGCTTATGGGTTCCTAGGCATATAGGTTGTCTATTATAGCTGTCAGTCACGGCCTAAAACCACACATCTACTTCATAATTTGAAGTTTAATTTTACTTAGATTATGAATTATGAGGGATAAACAACAGTTCGAATAGTTTAGATTTCCTTTAATTGGAGTTAAAAGTTTGTATTTATGAATTAACAGCATTGTAGTATCAGACCTTAACTTCATAAAATCTGATTGCAACATATAATGGTTGCAAGAACAAAAGAAATGACATGGTATCTTTATTTTCTTTCAACAGATATGCACATGCAAATAAATAATGCTGAGAAACTATTTCTTGAGAAACTCAGTGAGAAGGAATTCTGGGAAGAGTACAAGAACGCAGGGAGTGAACAACATGCTAAACTCATTATCTCCTTACAAAATGACATCAATACAGTTAAAGAGAATACAGAGAAAATGTCAGGTCAGTTGAGACAAAGCTAGTTTAAATTCAGTAGAAAATCTTCAGAGAGCAGCCCTGTGGTAGAAGGAAAAAAATGCACACTCCCTGAATCATTCTTTACTCTCTGCTATCAGCACAAGTAGCTATGAACCTAAGGGTGAAGGTGGAAAGAGAAGGTGGAGAAACTCTCCCAGGACTACCAGTGAAACTGAGAAGGATGGAGGGGTGGGTGCTGGGGCAGTGGAGAATCCCTGAGACCAGATATCTTAGAGAAAGAAGCTTCGTTCAGCGGATGGTGTCTGTATGCTCCCACACGTAGGTCTGGGGCAATTCTATCGGGGTGGAGGCAGGGGGGTCCTGGGACAGGGTTACATTAGAAAAGAAATTTACCTGAGACAAGCTTAAAACAGCGTAACCAAGCTATAAAACCAGAATCATTGTAGAGAAATGCCCAAGTAAATGCTAGGTTATGGTCAGAAAGAACTGAAGAACAAACATGAGATGGGAAATGGGAAGAACAAAAATGAGAAGGTATGGAGAAGGATGGCATCAGGTGAGATGAAACTTACCAGGACTAAATCTGGGAACCATGAGGCTACATGTCTGTCCCTGTGGCTAGCATAGTGGCTTAAAAAAAAACAAAAAATCAGAGACCCAGAGACAGAGAAGTCATGGGATAGAATAAATGGAGTGATCTGATGACCCAAAAGACCACTGTGGCTGGATGACAATTCTGAACCCAGCTGGTGATGGTGCCCTGTGTTGGGGAGGTGTTCCTGTGGCATAATTTCCATCCCCACCTCTGGGGCCCTCTTGGGATGTTCCACATCTAGACCAATTTTTCTGTAAAGTTCTCAGCTCAGGGCTTCTGCACCACGATGGTAGTATAAATTTGGCCCAAATCAGACTGGACTTGGAGTTCTAATCTTTCAAAAGGTTCTCCTCCTCAGAAGAAAAGTAGAGCATAAAAGGGACACCTTCCTACCCCTGTACATCCCCCAGTCACTCAGACACTCTCTGTAGATAAAACCACAATTACCAATTTCTCATATAGCCTCCATCAGAAATATTTTATATCAAAATATACAAAGCATGCTACAAATACAATATATGAACATTCTTATAGATCAGTACATATTAGGGTGTCTTCATTCTTCCAGTGGCTACTTTGTTTTGTTCTGTTACAATTTTTTTTTTTTTTACCAGTCCCCTACTCACAAGCATTTAGGCTATTTCCTGTATTTTACTATTACAAATAATGCTGCAAAGAATATTCTTATATTTATATAATTTCATTTTTGGGTATCTCTAGGGAGGAATGGCTGGCCCAAAGAGCCTGTTTATTCATTTATTTTTTTATTTTGATAGGGATGGCTCTCTGTAGATCTTGTACCAAGTTTATTTCCCCCATATGGATGAAGATGCCTATGTTCACACATCTTCAACAGCAGGGATGTTAGCTAACTTTTTTTGTTGTTTGTCAGTCTTAAAAATAGAAAATGGTATCTTCTTGTGGTTTTAATTTCCACTTCTCTTATTATAAGTGATAGTGAGTATCTTTCATAAGGTCAGGATATGTATTGAATTTCCTTTTCTGTGAATCATCTGTTTGTATCCCTTGCCCATTTTTCTTTTTTTTTTAATTTTTTTTTCAACGTTTTTTATTTTTTATTTTTGGGACAGAGAGAGACAGAGCATGAAAGGGGGAGGTGCAGAGAGAGAGGGAGACACAGAATCGGAAACAGGCTCCAGGCTCCGAGCCATCAGCCCAGAGCCTGACGCGGG
Source organism: Neofelis nebulosa (assembly GCF_028018385.1). Classification (NCBI taxonomy): domain Eukaryota; kingdom Metazoa; phylum Chordata; class Mammalia; order Carnivora; family Felidae; genus Neofelis; species Neofelis nebulosa. The sequence goes on along the minus strand of NC_080791.1, from coordinate 46,791,671 downwards.
GCTCGAACTCACGGACAGCGAGATCGTGACCTGGCTGAAGTCGGACGCTTAACCTACTACGCCACCCAGGCGCCCCTGCCCATTTTTCTACTGTGTGATGGAGCTCTTTACCTTTTAAGGAAATTAGCTCTTTAACTGTGATATAAAATACAAGTATCTTCCTTATTTGTCACTAGTTTTCTGTTTGTGGGGTATATTATGAAGACATTTTGTAGTTTTGGAGTGCCCAAGTTTGGTTTTTATTTTAAGATATCTGAGATTATAAATAGTCTAATATTTCTTCTATTAGCCATATTTATGGCTTCATTTTAATATTTAAATCTTTGGGTTTTTTGTGTGTGTCTATGAGGTGGGAAACCAACTTTATGTTTTGCCAGATGTTTTTCCAGTTGTCCTAACATCACTTCTCAGATAACTCATTTTAACCTTACTGATTTGAAATGCTGATTTTATCATACTTTAATTTCCCATGTGTATTTGGGTCTCTCTTATCTTTCTATTCTGTTCCATTGATCTATGTGTTTGTGTACCAGTATCATACTTTTAAAATAGTTATTGTTATGGCATGTTTAAATTTTTTTAAGTTTTTTCCCCAACATTTCTTTATTTTATATTTTTAAATTAGGAAGAGTCATCTTCTCAGATAAACTTATTATGTTGATCAGAAATTTGGATGATTTCTTTCGGTTGAAAATTGTCATGCTGTTGAATCCAACTTTGGGATGATGGTAATGACATTTATACATTGAATAACTTCCTGGTTGAACCTTGGTCTGTAGCCAACTTTAGGTGTCATGGGAAGTAGTTGTTATGGGCTTGTTTTACTTGTCATTGAATTTAGGCATTTCTCCCAACCACGCAGTTAGCAGCAGCAACTCTGCCTGGGGGCTATTAAAATATTGGGGCCATTAATTGGAAAATGAATATGAGCAGAACACTTGCATCTATTTTTCTGGAGCCTTACTATTATAGTGCCCTTTTTCTCCCCCACTGCCTCTCTTCTTCCACGATTTTTCTGGAATTTTTCTCCCACAACCGTGATCATGGACTTTGTGTTAGTTAGACTGGGTTTACTAGCAAGGAACAGGTATTTTAGGGACGGGGCGGGGGGAGTTACTGAATGAGGATATTAAAATAAAATTCTTTAGTCTCAGTTAAACTGGAGTGGCAATATAACAGACACCACATCAGAGTAAACTGAGATACCACCATGCAAATGAGGCAGAAAACTGGTTTCATACCTTCAACCACTGAATTCCAGTCTATAAAAGGAGTTGGATAAGTCAAACAAAGATTGTTGGAAATTAGGGGACAGCGTTTAGAAAGAGACCTTGGTGTGCTTTACGTCCTACATTGTCCCCCAAACGGGCAGGTGAAGGGTAATTCCTCCTTCATCTCAAATCAAGACGGAGGGTCTTCAAGGGAATGCCTCTGATTATTCAGTATGTGTCTCCTGAAGTTTGGGAGGCATGGAGGTCTGGTTTATGACCCACCCCTGAGAAGTCTAAGGAATAATGGACTAACTAATCATTCTGTCAGCAGAGCAAATATGAGGAGGCTGCTGTCCTGAGCTAGGGCTCTGTCTTAGTCCATTCAGGCTGCTGTAACAAAGTGCATTGAATGTGTGGTTTATAAACAACAGAAATGTATTTATCACAGTCCTGGAGGCTGGAAAGTTCAAGACCAAGGTGCCAGCAAATTTGGTGTCTGGAGAAAATCCACTGCCTGGTCCATAGGCAGCCATCTTTGGTGGAAGGGGCAAGAGAGCTCTCTGGAGTCTCTTTTGTAAGGGCACTAATCCCACTCACGAGGGTTCCACCCTCTTGACCTAATGACTTCCCAAAGACCCCATCTCCAAATGCCATCACACTAAGGGTTAGGTTTCAACCTATGAATTTTGGGGGACACAAATATTCAGTCTGCAAGAGGCTACAATTTCAAGAATTTGTTATGGCAAAGCACGAAAGAGTTTTTCTTGTGAATATGCTATGAGGGAGGGCTAGTACACTGTCCAGTTAGATCTTGGTGATGAAGTTCCAACAGAGGAATTAGAGGCCAGCATGTAAGGGAGGAAGGAATATATTGAGAGCCAGAGGCCAAAGGAAAAGTTGTTAGCCAGCCATTAAGGACAGTACATCACCCGCATCAAGGGAACTCAGGTGAAATAACTAGCAATGGGGAAGGTGGTCCTCTGAAGAACCTATAAGAACACCTCCATGAAAAAGACATCAACCTTAAGCATCAGCTAGGACCAGAAAGTGCAACATTAACTTGAGACAGTATCTGTCAAGTGAGAGCTTTCTTGTCCCTTTCCATGCTTCCCTTCATCCCTAAGGGAAGAGGAAGCTCAAATCAGAGGATATAGTTGTGCATCTAAGCTGGAAGGAAATAGCCAGAGTTTTGAATAAAATTTAAAGTTTTGTTTATTACAAAAGACCGGATATATAAATTACCAATTGAGAACCTCTTATCATCACAAAGGAAGCAGAAAAATCAGAAATTTGCCACATATCTTGTTGAGAGAATTACTAGCTTCACAGTGTGAATTTTAAAGGGAAGAGAAAAAACTGAGGTTGCTTGATGTCCCATGGTCATGTTTGTTGAATATAACACTTATAATGAGGAATAGAAAGTTTGAAGATGGTAACAGAAGCCTATCAGATAAGTGGTGGCTATAGGGATGGCTCCTCTCCACATTTATCTCTCACGGACTGTCTCCTTCAGATGTTCCTCTGCTTTGCTTTGCTCTGTCCTGTCCCCATTCTCTTCTTGCTTCCCAAAGACCAGTTCTTGCAGTTTTCTCCATCTCCTTCCCTATAGCCTAAGACCCCTGAGATTCTGAAGAGCTGGAGTGATCACCTACCTAATCAGAGATGAGCAAAGACCTTTGTCCATGCCTCCTCGTGGGTAATGAGTCAGCCCCAGCACAAACCATTCTGTGGTCAGCTATCCAACACTGCCTTATTCAGTATGTCCCTGAGCTCTAGAAGGAAGCGGGAGGAAGCACCTAGAGCTTCTTCCCTGAACTTGAACTGGGAAATGTTGGGATAGTGGGTATAGGAAACATGGTCACTAATGTATCCAGGACAAGGCTCTGACTCTCAATAAAAGGATGAAGCCCAGCAATACAGAAAGCGTGGGGTTATTAAGAGTCATTAGATATCAGAGCCACAGAGCATTTTTACTTTTGCCCTTCACCAGACATACAGGACAGGAATCTCTAAAATTTCTTTGTACGCTAATAGTGAGTTAAAAGATTTGGGTTCAAATACATTTACAAAAAAGTAGCATTACTTCTTTGAACATTAATTTCTTCATCTGTAAAATGGGAGTCCCCTGGTGATCTTCAAGAGAGAGTACAAGAGAGGCCACCACCACAGGAGGGGGGGTGGTCAGTAGGGTGAAGTTGTGTGACACCGACACGTGTGAAAAGTGGACAACAGACCCCCAGAGAGCTGTGGAGGAGCAAACCAACTCAGAGCAGATACAACAGGGAAGGTAGAACAATGCAAAGCCAGCTTCAGCCAGGGGGGCTTTGAGCTTGGCTTCTGAGAAGTGGCCACAGAGATAGGAATCTGAGCAGTCCAGAGTTTAAAGCACAAAGCCATAGTCGCCCATGCTCAAACTTTTATGAGGAGACATTTATATACTCATAGCTTCTTTGGCTGTATTCACAAATGTGTGGTTAATAACTGTTTCTCAAAACATCTTGTGAATCACAAAAGAGAGCAATGAGACTTTTACATGCTCCCTTGTGCTTGTTACTCTGCTTTTAAGAAGATAAAAAGTCCACTGAATTCTATATGGAACTTGGAACAGAGCTGGATATTTTTGTTGCTGTTTTAGTGTTAATATGGCAATAGAAAGAGGTATAACTTTAGTCAGAGCATATCTGATCATCTGTTTTTTATGATTTACAGCAAAGAATTAATACTTAATGTTATCAAGCTCCCAGTTTTACGGTTTCTTCAGATGCTAAGAATTAAAAATCCACTATAACTAAACTCCTGATCCATAGCAACTTTTAGATTGCTTGTTGTGTTTTGTTGGGTAGAAATTTCAAATAAATATCCAGCCTTAGTCTAGTGGACTAGGTACTGAATTGAAAACAATTTCTATCAGAGATGAGATTGGAATGATTAAAATATTCAAGTGATTACCCCGGATAAGAGTAAGAAAAATACAGGCTATATAGATGAGTACATGTGCGTTGGAATAATGAAGAGTTTCATTTTCTTATTCTCCAGATGTCAAGTTAGACTAGTCCCCAAAACGCAACTCTTGTGTTTGTTAACTGCTGCCTCAGTCAGACACTCCTGTTCCAATTCTGTTAGAGGCAGAAACTGACCCGCCCCCCTTTCTGGCCACTGGGCAACCTGGGAGAGCTCCCCCTTCTCGCCCTCCCCTCCCCACCACAGTCACAACTGAAGGCCATCGTTTGCTGCTGCCCTACCTTGTGGTGAAGCCTCAGATCACTGCCCGCCAAAGACTTGCACATTTAATTTTCTTCAACATATTCTTCATTATCTGTTGTGTCCGAGACTGCAGGAGAAGAAAGGTATGGAAGAGGAATTTTTACTCTGGTCCCCTTTCCAGAACCTCAGCTCCAACCTACTAAAAGACCAGATCTGCAGATCTCCTTCCCTGTAGCCTAAGACCCCTGAGAGTTCTGCTTTGACGGACTTGCTCTGGGGAGAAAATGTTCCCTTTGAAACAGTGTCCTAAATGGCAGTTAGGTTCCACAGCACCACTCCTACAAAAGTATTGTTTAGTTACAGAATAAGTTAAATGGGTTTCTGTGGACCAGTACAGAAATCTAGCAAATACTTATCCTTCAGATGTTATAAATAAAGTACAACTAATGGCGACTTATAACATAGATGCTATCATCAGGTACAACTGACTTTGATTATTCTCAGATTTGTGTAGTGTGGTTCCCTCCTGTTGCACATTGCTGACTACCTCACCTCATTCAGTCTTTACCTCCTCAAAACTTTCTCTGAAATGGAGAATTTTAGTTCTGCTTCATCACACATATCACCACCCAAAATATTATTTATTTGGTTGGTTACTTACGGTCAGGCTTCCGTACTGGAATGTACCTGTCATAAGGGCAGGTGATTTGTTTCTTATTCAGCAGTGTTCCCAGCGCCTTAAGTAGTGTCCTGCACATCAGAACACATTGCTGCTGGTTTGTTGAATAGAAGATTAACAAACTGGACTCATTATGCACCTTTCTTCCTCTCCACTCTCTACAGAGACCTTAATGTCACTACTTCACTTTCCTTAAACAGAAGTGTTGATATGATCGCTAAGCATCTTTCAAGGCCTAAGATTTTATGATCCTTTGCTCTCTCCTTTCTGACTATGACACAAGAACTTTTGGAAAGAATAAAGAATCCTGCATTTCTTCATATCTCTCCTCCTTTCTTGCTCTGAGCCCAACTCAGACCCAGGGGCTGACTTCCACAGCCCCTCCACACCTCTCCCTTCTTCTGGCTCTGTCTTTCCTGCCCACAGAGACACATGCCTAGAATACTGGAAATTTAGTTAGATGAAGTCAGAGTACAGGATGTTTCTTGTGCAGATAATCAGATCTTCTTTATGTTTCCATTGTGCAGTCAGAAGTGTGTGATATGAAAGGTAGATGGCTGCACACATACTAAAGTATTGGGAATTCTCCCTTTGGAGAGACAATTCTTTGAAAATACAAATATTCTTGGAAGAGATATCATCTTAAACCAATTCACATTAAGGTGTTAGTAAATTATTGGAGCATTTCTTCTAATTGAAGGTACTAGATGCTTCAGTAAAAATGTACCCTGAAAATTCAGGAGGGAAAAATATGTAGAAAAGGAGGGGGAAGATCATGGAAGATAACATTTATGAACACCATAGTTTTACTTAGGATTAGTCTTTTTTTTAAATTTTTTTAATATTTATCCATTTTTTGAGAGAGAGAGAGTGAGAGAGACAGAGCGCAGTGGGGGAGGGTCAGACAGAAAGGGAGACGCAGAATCTGAAGCAGGCCACAGGCTCTGAGCTGTCAGCACAGAGCCTGACATGGGGCTCTAACTCACGGACAGCAAGGTCATGACCTGAGCCAAAGTTGGACACTTAACCAACAGAGCCACCCAAGCACCCCTTTCCTAGGATTAATCTTGTTGAGACTTCTAATTTTCTTTTTAAAGAACACTATAAAGTCACTCTGGAAGATGCCAGAAAGAGAATAATCAGAGAAACTTTGTTGCAACTGGATCAAAAGAAAGAATGGGCCACGCAGGTATATTTCAATTTTCTTAAAAACAAAAGTTCTTCCCCTACTTTTTTCTCATGGTATATAACAATGATTAAGATCTTGAGTTCTAAAGTTAGTTTAGTTTAAATCACAGCTGTACCACTTACTGGGAATATAAACTAAATTTATTACTTGACTTTTCTGGGCTTCAGTTTCCTAATTTATAAAGATTGGCAATGATATTTACCTTTAAAGAATAGTATGAGGATTAAATGAGATTTTTTTTTAAATTTTAGAGTGGGGGGGAAGGCGGGGGGGGGAGGAATCTTTTTTTATATATATTTGTTCATTTTTTGAGAGAAAGCATGCCCATGCATGTGAGTGAGTGAGGGAGGAGTTGGGGAGGAGACAGAGAATCTGAAGTGGACTCTGCACTGATAGCCAGGAGCCCCATGTGGATCATGATCTGAGCCAAAGCTGGATGCTTAACTGACTGAGCCACCCAGGCACTGAGAGAGAGAGAGAGAGAGAGAGAGAGAGGGAGAGGGAGAGAGAAAGAGAGAGAATCTAAAGCAGGCTCCATGCTTAGTGTAGAGCCAGGCATGGAGCCTGGCACAGCACTCGATTCTACTATCCTGGGATCATTGACCTGAGCCAAAATCAAGTCAGATGCTCAACTAACTGAGCCACCCAGATTGAGCCACCCAGGTGCCCCTAAATGAGATGATTTAAGTAGCATAGTGACTCATAAAAAATAAAAAAATAAAAAAGAGCTCAGTAAATTGTTACTCAGTTATTTTTAAGTAATAATAATGACTACAACAAATTATCAGATAAAAGTTTTGGATGTATTATAGAATGAAATATGATTTGTCTAAAAAGTACTTTCATATATATCCAAACCTAAGAAAGTACTCCACATTGTTAGAGGTTTAAAGATTTGGGACATAAAAAAATGTTTGAGATATGGTTTCCAAAATTATATGTTTTCTAATCCTTTTGTTTTTCACAAAACATCTGAATCTTTTCTTTTCACTGTTCTTCCCCTGTCCCCAGACTACCTTCTCAGTTAGTGAGGTCCCCACTGGGATTGTCTCTTCATCAAGAATATCTCTTCTTCAGAATCATAAGCACTGGTCTTCTCTAAAGTTCCTCATTGAATTTCAGTTGCTTTGGTTTGTTGCTTACGTGTTAGTTTAGTTGTCCTTTCAGTTACCATCCCATTGCATGATTTTTACAGATCTATGCAAATATAGAGGATTATGGAGAACTTGCCAATAGTTTACTGCCCATAAAATTCAGCCCCTTTGTGACAGAATATGATTAAATGGTGAAATCAACATTAAAATGATCTGAACATAGTTAAGATGATTAAAAATGCATCTGTAAATCAAATATCTTTCAAATATACATATTCAATATATAATGAAGACTGTTCCAGATACTGTTCTGAGCCTTTTATATTTATGTCTCTCAATAATCCTATAAGGCAGGGACTTGCTAATGAGAAGGCTGAAGCACAGAGAAATTTTGTGACTTTCCCAGAGCAAGTGGCAGAATCGAGAGATTCAATTTAAGGTGTCTTCTTCAGATCACTGCTCTTAATCGTTACACTATACATTTTCTTTTCTCTACATAATTCACACACATAAATGAAATTTCCCCATTTTTATCTGGCTGTTTTAGCATACATTTAACTTCTGATAATCCACTGTTGTACAACCTCGGCTGCAATGTTGGAGTCACCTGAGAAATTGGTTAACTCAGTCAGTGCCTGGGTCCTGTGCACAGATATGCTCATGTAATTGACCTACAATGTTGCATTGGCTTCTGGATTTTTCAAACTGTCCAGGAGATTCTAGCGTATGGCCAAAGTTGAAAACCTCTGCTCCACTTTTGGTAAATGAGGCCATTAGCCATCTAACTTCAGTTATGAGCTATGTCCTGCTTTTGTTCAGATGAAATTCTGTGTTCCAGGAAACCTTAGAATTATCAGTTGTAGCTGGAGCATAAAAGTTCCTAGTTCCTGGGGAATACAGGTCCACTCTTAGTTTAATTAGTGTGATTTAAATAAAAAAATTATTGCAAATCTTCCAACACTAAAGACTTAGATAAATTTATTCTTAACATAGTTTTAAATTATTCCTGTGAATGCTTATGATCTATAGGAGTTTTCCTAATTTCTCTTCTTTAGGTTGTGCCCTTCAGTCACTGAATATGGAATTTATAACATGGTATCCATATAAAAGTACCTCACAGATAAATACAATCTTTCATCCACTATAAAGTTCGAGTGAAACTATAAATATACAAGTAATTGAAAATGAATTTACATTTTGTGAACCTACTGACAAAGTAATACTTTTCCTGTTTTCTTCATCTAAAATAACTTTCTCCAGAAGACTGTCTAGCTACAGCCTGCTACCCTGAAACTATTTGCTATTAAGTTTGTAAATATGTATATTGTTATTACTGACATACAGAAATATCTCAAATTAAAAATGTAGTTATAGAATCTATTCATGCTTTTTGCTATATGTTGGATTACAACTGTGACCATAAACTTGAAGAATAGTTGATCACTGCAGTTCAGCCACCTTAATTATGGAGCAGATCACTTCTTTTTTTTAACATTTATTTTTGAGAGAGAGAGAGAGAGAGAGAGACAGTGCAAATGGGGGAGGGGCAGAGAGAGAGGGAGACACGGAATCAGAAGCAGGTTCCAGGCTCTGAGCTGTCAGCACAGAGCCGGATGCAGGGCTTGAACCCACAAACCTCAAGATCATGACCTGAGCCAAAGCCGGATGCCCAGCTGACTGAGCCACCTAGGCGTCCCATAGAAGCAGATTACTTAATGATTGATTTCACCATGGCAATCAGGTTCATTCACAATAGAAGCCAAATTGAATGGATAACTGCTATCGAGTTCTCTAAATCACCTGTATTAGGCAGTGCAAATTAGCAAAAATAATACAATAGGAGAATAAAGAACAACTGAAGCAAAAGTTCTTAGGTATGTTTCCAAAGTAATTGCAAAACATAAGTTAAAATGAGTGATCAGCTAAGTTGATGTTGAACCACCATGTTACAATTCTTCCTTAATACAGAAACTTTCTTTTAGAATGCCATAAGGTTCATTGACAAAGGCAGCTACCGAGAGATCCGGGAGAATGACTGGCTAAAAAGAGAGGTGAGTGGAATTTTAAAAGCAATTTCTTCTTTCTCGTTTTTTTGAACTGAAAATGACTTTCATTTATGACCTAAAGGCATGGGAAAAACACAGATTTGTGGCTAGCTGAGGTAAAATAAAATTCAAGTGGAATCCTAATCTTATTATAAGCTGTTACTCAATGAGTACCATCAACAATTTCATTAATAATCAGAAGTCATTTTTTGACATCATAATTAATGCAATATATTCAAATGTTTGAAGTTTCTCATGCCCTAAATTGATCTGGTCTTTCTCAAGACGCTACTTCCTTCTGGGTGGTGGGAGGAAGGCTAAAGGATCATTCTAACCTCATTCTCTGCTGTTTTTAATTGCCCCTTTGGGATGCAAAGGATGCCCCTTTGCATAAAGGTTCAGTTGTTTGAATTTCCTTACTTCCCCCTGCACTTCTCGAAGATGGACCCTGTTGTATAAGAAGGTGGAGTTACATGCCCTCTTGTGGGGCGTATTATTAAAGAGGGTTCAGATCTATGGGATTTCCTTTGGACCTTTGCTCCCTCTGCCTTTCATCTGTAGAGGACATGCATCTGTCTCCTCCCTGCACTAGTGACTTCTGAATGGACTGCTCTAGCTAGCCTTTTGGACATTGTGTTGCAGCCAACACCAAACCCACAATTACAGCCATTTGCCAATGATCAAGATGCCCCTGCCCACTGCAGTCTCTATATCCTATCCTAGCTTGGTCCTTAGACTGTCTTCACACCTCCCTCTGGAAAGCATGCAGAAACCAGTGGACCCAGCATGCTGCCTTAGACTCAACTATCTACTTGTCTCCCTATACCAGTGCTACAATATTGCTCTTGCTGAATGTGATCATGTGAGGACTTATAGACCTTCTTTGTTATGAGGCACTGTCCTGTTTTCCTTACATTGTACATACTAGTCCCTCTGCCTTATCTCCTTACCTTCTCACCCTCCTCTGCCTGGAAAACTCCGACTCTTTCTTTAGACACAGACCTTGATGACTAATTTCTTTCTGAATCATTTTGTATTTCCCCCAGAAAGTCTTGAGTACTTTTTCCTCAGTGCTCTCTTGTTTCATTGTAACTCTTGCTAAAATATGTTGAAATTGTCTGTTTATGCATCTATCTCCTCATTGCACAGAGCAGGCTATGCCTTTTCAACTATATGTGCATGAAAACTAATACATAATCTATGTTCACTAAATAGTTATTGAATGAAAGAATGTCTATGAGTATAGATATACTCATTGGAGCAATGAATCAAGTACATGGCTTAGATCTTGGGTGAAGATGTGAGAGCATGTTATTGGATATAACAGGTAGATAATCTTTGGTCTAGATGTTACAAGGGTGCTACAGAAAATGTGCAAAACTCACTACTTTGAAATTGCCTTTACATTCAAACAAGGAGTCACCCAAACTGTGCTTAGATACCATCTATGAAAGAAAACTCAGTATCTTTTGAAAGAATTCACTTCAACTACACACAGCTCTTGTTGGCAAGTTATATGTATGTCATTCTGAAATCACTAGCATGTGATTTCTTCAGCATTATACCTTAGCTCTATACCTATATTTTTATTTGCCTACCAAATATTTCCACGTGGATGTCCCAAAGGTACTCAACATACCTAAAGCAGAACTCATTAAATTTGTCCTTAAATTTTCACTTCTTGCATTTCCTTTTTCACCATCTGCTCAGACACTTGAAGTAAAACTGTCACTGTCACCTTCTTTTCTTTTTTCCCTGCCTCCTATTTGGCTGAACAGTATTGGTGAGTCTAGGAAACAAGGAATTTAAAAATTAATGTGCTTTCTATAATATTGACAATTATCTTTAAGTTGCCTTCATAAAGTCATGGTCAATAGGAGTCCATACTACTTCCAAAATGAATCAAGAGGAATCCCCAGTTTTGAAAAATGAATATTGATTTTAAAAAACTCACAGTGAAGGGCTTAATCAGCTCAGGGTCAGACTCTTGATCTCAGCTCAGGTCTTGATCTCAGGGTCATGAGATCAAGCCCTGCTTTGGGGTCCATGCTGGGTGTGAAGCCTACTTAAAAAAAAACAATAATAATAATAATAATAACATAATAACAAAATAAGTTAAATTAAAAAATTTAAAAACTCAAGGTGAGCTTAACAGTTAAAGAGTATTAGGGAAGAGTTTAGTTTTGATACTTTTATTGAATACAATAGTATAATCCTAATTATAGTAATTTCACAATTCAAACCTTAAATCCTATAAGATGTCATAGATATTAGGTTCAGAGAAAATGATGGCAAACATTTATATTTGACTGATAAGAAAGGCTTTTTTGGTGTTTTGAGCCTTCCTACTAAAGCCACAAATTACATTTTGTCTTGTTTTCTTCTCAGAATTCAGTAGAAATAAAAGACACAAAAAATGTCAAATCTAATTAAATCATGAACAAAAGAGCTTAGTAATAAAGGACAAATCATTTTAAGGAAATTTAGTAGATTTAATTTCTCCTTATTTCAATAAATATTTATTTTAGCATTATTAAATTTACTCCCAAAATTAATTAAAACCATCTCTGGTTATAAGTATTATCATAAGAATTGAAAATTGCCTGGAAATGGAATAATGTATGTCAATTAATTTCTTTGAGGAAGGTTTAGAATGAGTAACAAGGGATATTTAATAATGGAACTCCTGAAAATATTTCTCCATTTAACCATCTTTCAACAATAACCAAACAGTTAGATCTGTGGGAAGGATATGAAATGTCCCCTGCATGACTTCCATTATCTGGTTTTATTTAGTATGCATATTAAGGAAATGAAGAAAAACTGAAATTTACAAATGACTGAGACTAACTCAACAAATGGAAAGCAAATAAAACTAGACAAAGAAAGGGATTCAAAGAGGTTAGTAATCAGAGTTTCAAGGGTGAGGAGGCATAAAGCTAACTGGGAACTTGCAGGGGAAAATTTCAAGAACATGCATTTAATTCAGGATCCTAGGTCTCTGACTTATAATAGTTTTAACTAAATTCTTTCTCAATTTCTTGGATATTTGAGGATGGGGAACATGAGGAAGGAAAAGCAGTCTTCTACTTCTTCATTTTCAGTTTCTTACCCTAGAAATCTAAAGGTACTTTTCATCTCCCTAACATTTCAAAAGGCTGGAAAGGAGACATTAATTGCTGAGAACCTTAGTTAGTAGTCCAAAGGGGTACGTGATGCTCCAAGACATCCTTAGCTTGAGAGGTCGGACCCCAAGGGGCCCTCATTCCAAGCTTTGGAAGAAGACCAAAAACTGTGTGTGCTGCCTCCCAAGCATGCCAAGTCCTTGGGTCAAACATTTCCAAATGTTCTATCAATTCCTTCTGTTTACAACCTCTAAATATAATTTCTTCTCATCCTTTGACATTTGAAAATTATTAACTTTTCTTTAAGGCATTCAAGCCTGTAATTGAACTGTTTATCTCCCAACACATGAGATCCTAAAGCACCAGCCCCTTGCTTTCTAATTTAGTATTATGGACTCAAACGGTTTTGCTAAATTGTTTAAGGCAGGTAAAAAATATATGCTTTTCTTTTGAACTCCAAGCCACCAGCAATATTTGAGCTTTTTTTTTTTTTTTAAGATTTTATCTTTAAGTAATCTCCACACCCAACGTGGGGCTCGAACTCACGACACTGAGATCAAGAGTTGCACGCCTTACCAACTGAGCCAGCCAGGCACCCCTATTTGAGCCTTTTTTATGGTACCAGTGTTGTTTTATGTTACAAATATTTGTGTATTTGTTCACTGCATTGTAAACTTCTTTGAAGGAAGAAGCTATGCCTTATTCACTTTTGTGTCCCTCTGTCTCGCACAGAATCTTGCCCATAGTAGGAATTCAAGCATGTAATACATGACTTATGTGACAGAGATAGGAATGTGGTAATATACGGAATGCTTCCCAAATCAAAAATACAATAAATATATTTAATTACAAATCAAAAATGTTAGCTATCTAAGTACTCTTGGCAACTCCTAACAAGAAATACTGAATCTAAACCCCTGAACCTTTTTTGTTTCATCATATTCTTCTGAAATACTTTTTCCAGTTTATTTTCTATTATTCTTACCAGTCTATTGCTTTCTCTTTTGTACTGTTGCTTCTAATTTTGCTATTGTCCTGACCTCTTTCTGTGAGCATCTCTCAGGGCAGCACCTGTATAGCTCATACTATATGAGGCAGGGAGAAAGGTGAGTTGGGAGTTCTGTCTAGTAACATTCTGTGTATTTTTCCCACTATCAAGCCTTCTTTAGACAAAAGTTATCAAAATACACTTCTTAAAGACTAATGGGGATTCTGTCAATAGAAGCAGCATGTTCATATTTAAGTTAGCCACATTTCTTTACTAAACGTCAAACCTGCTATGTCTGTCAATGACCTTCCATCACCTGCAAAATAAAAACTAGTGCTTTATTATGCTAAGTGAAATAAGTCAGTCAGAGAAAGACAGATATCATATGTTTTCACTCATATGTGGAACTTGAGAAACTTAACAGAAGACCATGGGGGAAGGGAAGGGGAAAAAATAGTTACAAACAGAGAGGGAGGAAGGCAAACCATAAGAGACTCTGAAATACAGAGAACAAACTGAGGGTTGATGCAGGGGGTGCAGGGGAGAGGGGAAATGGGTGATAGGGATTGAGGAGGGCACTTGTTGGGATGAGCACTGGGTATTGTATGTAAGCAATGAATCACAGGAATCTACCCCCCAAATCAAGAGTATACTGTATACACTGTATGTTAGCCAACTTGACAATAAATTATATTAAAAAAAAAAAAGAAAAACTAGACCCGTTAGCATTATTTGGCTCTTCCCTAATTGTCCAATTTCTCTCCTACTTCTCCCCGCTTCCACTTTGTAGCTATCTACACCAAAATGATTGTGCCTAACATGTGGTTCCTTCTGCCTAGAATGTACCCTCTTTTGTTGCCTAGAGAATCCCTACTTGGCCTTCAAGATCCAGATTAGATGTCATCTCCTCTATTAATTCCCCTCTATCCCCTACACTAGACATAGGGTGAACCTCCCACCATACCTGGACAGCTTCCGTTATAGTTTGATCACACTGCTTTCTGTTTTTATCACCATCTTCCCCCACTTATATGGATAAGTTAATTAGTCTTATTTTTGTTTATCTATACCTCCAGTGTATATCATCACAGATAAGTCCAGTGATGTTTTTGAAGGGTAGGAAAGGACAACTCCTACCATTCACTAATAACTGCCTTGCCAAAAAAGTACTGCACATAATCTAGAAAAGAGACCCACCTATTCCTTCTTAGAGAGGAAGGACAAAACAAACCCAGTAATCAATAATACAGGATAGATCTTCCCCTTAGGCAAATGGATTTTTAAGAGTTGAATTTCTTATAGAAGACTAGATAGAAGTAAGTCAACAAGTACCAACATTCATTCTCTTCTTCTGAAAACAGATTGCAAATCACAGGAGGGAAACTGAAGAATTAGAAAATACTATTCATAAACTGGAAGAAGAAAACTTGGTGCTTATTGATCAACTATTCAACTGTAGACTTGTGGATCTCAAAATACCCAGGTGAAAGTCATTAGCATATCTAGAAAGTAGTTTGTCAATGTTTGTAAAAAAGTTATTTTTATTTATTTTTTAATGTTTATTTTATTTTTGAGAGAGAGACAGAGTGCAAGCAGGGGAGGGGCAGAGAGAGAGAGAGGGAGACACAGAACCTGAAGCAGGCTTCAGGCTCTGAGCTGTCAGCATAGAGCCTGCTGTGGGTCTCGAACCCATGAACCATGAGATCATGAGCTGAGCCAAAGCCATACATTTAACCAACTGAACCACCCAGGCACACCCAAAAGTTATTATTTTTAAAAGATGATTTAATATTTGATGCTCCAGCAAGATGACAATTGTTGAAAAGAAAAGAACTCACAAAACAGCCATGATGAAGGTGTAATATTATAATCGACCATTGGTACAGTACAAACTGTGGCTTGCTTTTTCTAGCAATACACTATAGTCATAATAGCAAACACTTAACATGAATATCACAACTGCTGACCTTCAAAAGCCTCCACGTCAGCAGGGAAGAGAGTCATAAAAATCAAAGCATACCTGTGAAGCAGAAGAAGTATGAGGTGTGGAGTTAGCACAACGAGGAAGTGATCAACTTTGTGATAACTTCCTGGAGGTCTTCTGGGCTTCTAGTTACCTTGTGGACTGTACAATTGTTTCCTTTAGTAGTTAGTGGAAGAGTCAAACTATCTTGTAGGCAGAGAAAATATTCCTGCACAAGAGAAACCAAATGTGTATTTTAGGTTCTTTTCCTTGCCTGACAAAAGAATTCTTAATACACCAGCCTTGAGGAAAACTAGGGCCCTGGAATATGGATTAAAACTCAAAGTAGTGATTATAATTTGGGCAGGTAGTCAGAAACAAGAAATAATCTAAATAGTAGCACGAGAAGGGAAAGAATCACACAAATGTAGGGTGTATATGTGTTTGATGGGAAACAAATGTCTACGTCTAGGAATTAAAGCAGAGAAATTCAACGTGGTAGAAGGACCATGAAAAAATTTCTACCCAAATGGTTCCTGTGGCTTGTGTGGCATGGAAAAATACCATTTGTGACATAATCAGATATTTTTTGTTTGCAAACTTCCTGATGTGTGGATACAGGTAAGTTGTGGGGGGTTTTGTTTGCTGGGCTAAGTGATGGGCATCAGGATACAAGATTGGAGAAACTGGGAGATAGGGCAGTTGCACTGCAGACTGAAAGCTGGGTGGGGCAGGGTAGAAAAAGGGGCCCTCTGCTCCCTTCCACAATGTCTGTGTGATGCCCTGCAGAGGTAGACACCAATGCAGATGAGGCAGGCAGTCAGGCCGAATGAATTGGCTGTTTCCTGGACGCTTGAATTCCCAGCCTCTTGAGCTGATGCTCTTGAGGGGTCCTCTGGGGAGGGGCCTCACTGTGCCCCATAATAGGCACACCCACTTGCCAGCTGTCTTCTGTCTGATCAGGTCTCCAGCTCCACTCTCCTGTCCTGCCTGCTGCTGCTGCCTTCTTAGCAGTCAGGTCTAATCTCCGCAGCCAGTGCTGGCTCTGTGGCTTAACAAGCACTGCTGTACCTGCCATCCACTGTCGTCTTTCCCTTAGGAAGGAGCTACCCTCCAAACAGATGACTCCACTTGCTGCTTTGATCAGCTCAGTCTGGCATATCTGATTTGGTGCTGCCATGGATGTGAATTACTAGTTACAACAAAGAGGAATTCCTTCACTGGCCAGAGAGAACTTGGCAGTGACAGGCAGGGAGAGGAGAAACTTTTAATGGAGATTCTCATTGTTTGCTGTGTCCTATGCAATTTAACCCTATCCAATTTAACCCCTAACCCCACAAAAATCTTCAGTAGAACTGGCAACGTTCATCAATGCCTTGTGGGTTGATTTTCTTTAGTGAAAGATATGAGTGTTTTGTCTTGCCTTAGAGTTGGGAGAGATGAATTCAAAATCTGACCAAGCAAAAAGAAACAGCATGGGTGACATTTATAAGAACTGGGTTAGGTACCCTGGTATATGCTTCCAAGGATGGTTTTCCTTCATAACCAGCATTTATCACACTCACAATTACTTATTTAATGTCTGCTTCCTTGCTAGATTGTAAATTGTCTGAGGCAAGTGTTTAGGACATTTTACTGCATAAAGGAACAGAAATGTGTAAACACTTCATTTCTGTTACACTACTTTTCCAGAAGGGTAACTCCAAGCATATTCAGCAGCTTTTACTGTAACCCATTTTCAAGTCAAAGAAATATAACACATATTGCATATTTTATGGCAACTTCCATTTTCACCTATTTGTTGAGAACTCAGTCCTATATAATACTAGAAGGGGGTGAGAAATAGACACAAACTGTACCCAGAGGAAATAGAAAAAGTTGTTTTCTTATTTGGCTGAAAAATGAGGTATTCTAGCTAATAGAGTTACTACCTTTCCCATCCAATGCTCCCCAGACATTTTCCTTTCACAACTCACAAAGAACATCACAGTATTTGTTTAACACATGAGAGGAGGTAAATGTCCACCAGAGGTGACTTCCCAGGGACTCCAGTGCCACAGAACTAGACTAAGTGCACCAATACCTATATAATAGCATTCTTTAAATATTTTCTATATCATCAAGTGTTGCCCTATGATGGTATAAAAATGACAATAAATTAATGATTGAGACAGAATCCAGATTTATGAAGTTTATGACATTTAGTAAGATCATAATTATTCAAAAGGGTAAAACCACTTGGGCACCTGGGTGGCTCTGTCAGTTAAGCGACTGACTTCTGCTCAGGTCATGATCTCACGGGTTAGTGAGTTCGGGCCCTGCATCAGGCTATCTGCATCCCCCCCTTCCCGTCCCCCATTCACACACTCTCACGTGTGTGCTCTCTCTAAAAAATAAGTAAACATTTTTTTTTAGGGGCACCTGGGTGGCTCAGTCGGTTGAACGTCAGACTTCAGCCTAGGTCATGATCTCGCCATTCCCGAGTTTGAGCCCTGCATAGTACTCTGTGCTGACAGGCTGGAGTATGTTTCAGATTCTTTCTCCCTCTTTCTCTCTCTGCCCCTCCCCAAGTAAACATTTTTTTAAAAAAAGAAGTTTTATAAACATAAATATTGTATGTAGTTACATTATTTGCTTGAAACTTAAGCATTTTGAAGAACGATTTACTCATGTTCTTTAAATAATTGACAACCTGTAATCCAGGGGCTTCACCCTGACTGCTGAGCTGCTAAGCATGAGGGGTGGTTTGACTATCGACAAGAGTGCAATTCATGCTGTCTTCGGGAAAACTTCATGGAAAAGTTATATGGAGCTTTCCAGACATCGTATTTTCTGGTTGCAAGTTCAGTGGGCGCTGAAAAGCAGAGAACAGGATTAAACACATGCCCAGAGAGCTTCAATAGCAGACGTACAGCTCCCCAGGCTTGGAGCTGCAACATGGCACTCGGCGACAGCCAGCACCTCGATGTCATCTGGGATTCTTGCTGCTTGTTGTCCTTCTCTTTCCCTCTCCATCTTAAAACCACTCATTCAGGCCACGGCTGTTGCTCACCTGGACTACTACAACAGCACCCTAACTGGTGCCAAGCTCACTTTCATTTCCAGAACATTAAGTGTGTCATTCCCTTATCACACAATGCCCTTCCTCACCCCAAACTCTTCCCTGGCAAATAGCCCCTGGTTCTTCAAGACTCCACTCAGGTCCCATCTCCTCCTGGAAACCTTCCCTTACCTCCTAAAAGCTCAACCAGGTGCACCTTCCCTCTGTGCCATAGCACTTCTCACACTACCCCCATCACCCATCAGGGTACAGAATGTCACCCTAAAGTACTGTAAGTCCATCAGCCATCTCCTTGGGCCTCATGCTTCTCCAGGGGAGAAACTGTCTCAATTTTCATCTGTGTGTCTCCAGAACCTAGCAGAGACACAGACACCAGTGACCAGATGGTACAATGTTTGTTGACAGACTGCTTTTCTCATTTGTTCTTTTTAGGCAACTGTATCTTACTCAAGCTGCTGGACAGACAGTGACACCTGAAGTGCCTTTGGAGTTACCAGAAACACTTAAAGGTATTATTTCATCGTAATGGTGACAGGTTGTTTTTTTAAAATAACAACTACTTATTGAGCATCTATGACAGGTACCTCGTACCCAAGAGCTATTCAGGGAATAGGTATGTGCCAGTTTCTCCATATTTCTCTTCTCCTTGCAGCACTTGTCCTAACCCACCTCCTTTCTCTAGTCCTGTTTTCAAATTCAAGTCACCACGTTTCACGTGGTGTATGTAATTCAGTATTACATAAATACTGGTGGAGAGGGATGGAGTGCTGTCTATACTGGTGTATTTCTGGGTTCTAATTTAGCCAACCAACCAAAATAACAACACACACGAGTTACCATATGATTACCAAAACCTGTCAGCTAAGAGAATGGAATAAACTTGGAGGTTCTAAAAATGGGGCTCACTCTCACATTAATATATAGACTCTACATTCCTCAAAGATCTTTCAAATTAAAAATGTGACAAGTGTATATTGCATTTTCATTTTTATCTGTCCCAAAATAACCAATCTCTTTGTATTTATCCCAGAAGAGTCAAAATTGCAATCTGTAGAAGTAAAAAGTGGAAACACGATGAGCTCCTCAGCTGAGAGCTGTGCTTTATGTGTCACTCGTGAGGATGGGACCAGGTACAGCAAGGACCTGAAGACAGATGAGGAAAGCGACTCATGCACAGGGTTTGGGGCCTCTGATATGAAATACTTACTGTATGAGGATGATCAGGATTTCAAGGTAAGATTCATGCAAAAAAAAATTCTGACTGCTAAGAGAATGCTGTTTTATTAATTAATGGAGAAAATTAACCTATAATACGGATATTGAAAATTTCTGTTTGCAGTTATTAGTAAAATTGGCCCACCATTCACATCTCTCATTAGACACAATTTTCACTCCTACCCATGTGCAATTTGCTGCATATATTCACTAATAGAGTTCCATTCCTAGTATACAATGTAAGTTATCTAATGCCATATAACAAATCATCTCCAAACTTAGTGGTTTGTAACTTCTGTGGCTTATAACTTCTTTCATAACTTCTGTTGGTTAGGAATTTGAGAAGGGCTCCACTGGACACTTCTCACTTGGGCCCTGAGGAATTGCAGTCATATGTCAGCTGGGGCTACAGTCACCTGAAGGCTTGGCTAGAGTAGGAGGAGATCCACTTCCAAGGTGGCTCACTCACATGGCTGGCAAGTTGATGCTGGCCAAGCTGGGACCCTCAGTTCTTTATCACACGGGCCTCTCGTGAGGTGCCTTTATTGTCTCTTGGTTATGTGTCAGGCTTCTCCCAGAACAAGCAATACCGGAGGCCAAGGTAAGAGCCGCAATATTTTGTATGAGTTAGCCTTGGAAATCACACACCATCACTTCCATCATATTCTATTGGTTGATGTAGTTACAAAGCTCCACCCAAGGGGAGGGAATGTAGCTCCTGCATCTGAAAAGAGGAAGGAGCATCATATTCTAAGAAAAGCATGTGGGGGTGCCTGGGTGGCTCAGTTGGTTGAGCGTCTAACTTTGGCTCAGGTCATGATCTCACAATTCATGGGACCAAGCCCCACATCAGGTTTTGCGCTGACCATGCAGAGCCTGTTTTGGATTCTGTCTTCCTCTCTCTGACCCTCCTTCTCTCCCTCTCTCTCTCCTATATATATATATATATATATATATATATATATATATAAATCATGTGGCTCTCTTCCACTCTAACCTCTTTTTTTTTTCCCTTCCCCTCCCCCATGGGTTTCTGTTAAGTTTCTCAGGATCCACCTAAGAGTGAAAACATGGTATCTCTCTTTCTCTGTATGGCTTATTTCACTTAGCATAACACTCTCCAGTTCCATCCATGTTTCTACAGATGGGTATTGAGGAGGGCACTTTTTGGGATGAGTACTGGGTGTTGTATGGAAACCAATTTGACAATAAACTTCATATATTGAATAAATAAATAAATAAATAAAAGACAGAGATTGTCATAGTGGATCAAAAAACACAACCCAACTCTATGTTGTCCACAAAAATACACTTAAATATAAAGACCTGTATAAACTGAAAGCAAATGGACAGAGAAAATAGACCATAAAAAAAAAAAAAAGAAAGAAATCATGTGGGACAGGATACCTATTACTGTGGCCATCACTGGAAAGTACAAACCACCATATATACCATATTAGGTGAAACCTGGAGTATCAAAGCTTTTTATTTTTAAAACCTTTTTGGTATATTCTAATTACTCCCACATCTATCCCTTGCTATCTTCCTTCTTGGTACTACTAATAACTTTAAAAGTCATCCTAGAACTTAGGGGGCACTTGGGTGGCTCAATTGGTTAAGCATGTAATTCTTGATTTCAGCTCAGGTCATGATCCCTGATCTCTGTCTCTCTCTCTCTGTCTCTTTCTTCCTCCAAATAAATAAATAAACTTAAAAAAATCAAAATAAGAGTTCTCCTAGAACTTAAAATCTGGTAGAATAAAATGATGTATGAAAGCAGAAGATACTGAAAAAAAAAATCAAACAAAAACCATTTTAGCTAACTACAACTCAGTCCTGCTAACAACAAGTGACATTTTTTTAATGTTTATTTATTTATTTTGAGAGGGGGAGAGCATGTGCAAGCAGGGGAGGGACAGAGAGAGAAAGAGACGGAGAATCCTAAGCAGGCTCCACGCTGTCAGCACGGAACCCAATGTGGGGCTCAAACCCACAAACCGTGAGATCATGACCTGAATAGAAATCAAGAGTCAGATGCTCAATGGACTGAACCATCAGTAAATTAGATTTCTGTTTGTTGGTATCTTAAATTACAGTTAGTTTGGCAGAATATGGTAAGCTTTCTTATATAGTGGCCACTGGTCCTGTGAAAAGTGAAAATTCACGGAGAATTTTCTCAATATTAGAATATTTATAGTCAAAGTAACCTTTGCCAATCCTTCCCATTGTTCTTGAATAATATAGAAAACTCTGCTGTGTTTATATCCTGGCCAGCAGAGGGCTACATATATACAGCTAACATTTTCTTTTACCAATTAAAGACCTTGAGAGAATATATCTCCCCATTCTAATTGGTGCCCCTCATCCAACTCCCTGAAAGACAAGCCTGTCAGCCTTGCTGCCTGCCCTTTGGGAGGTCTTGCCTCACATTCTCTACTGGGTATATAAGTGTATTTAGTGGTTTTTTGTTTACAGTGGTTCTCATATTTCACTTGTTATTCAGTCAGTTAAAAGGACAATGAAATGTCAGATAAAGGCCAACTATAATAAAGGAAACCTAACTATTGTTTTTAATGTTTATTTATTTTTGAGAGAGAAAGCAAGTGGGGGAGGGACAGAGAGAGAGGGAGACAGAGAATCCCAAGCAGACTCTGAGCTATCAGCGCAAAGCCCAATGCAGGGCTCAAACTCACGAACCACGAGATCATGACCTAAACTGAAGTCAGACACTCAACTACTGAGCCACCCAGATGCCCCAAGGAAACCAAACTATTAAGACTGGTAATTTGTTGGGGCACCTGGGTGATTCAGTCAGTAAAGTGCCTGCCTCTTGGTTTTGGCTCAAGTCATGACCTCACAGTTCCTGACTTTGAACCCCGTATCAATCTGCCCTGCAAGCATGGAGCATGCTTGGGATTTCACTCTCCCTCTCCCTCTACCCCTCCCCATCTTGCTTTCTCTCTCTCTCTCTCAAAACAAACAAACAAACAAACAAACAAAAGACTGGCAACTTGTTGAATAACCTCTCATATTTTCTTCTATATCTGTTTATCATAGGATTATGTCAACTTGGGTCCCCTCCAAGTGAAGCTCATGAGTGTGGAGAGCAAGAAGATGCCCATTCATTTTCAAGAGACGGAAATTCCAGTCAAATTCTATGAAGATGTCAAGAGCCCAGAAAGCTATATCACATACAAAATGATGAAGTCTTTTCTCTAAGACTAAAAGCTACAAAGTAAAAATAACAACTTTTCCTTATAAATTTTCATTGGGAACTGAAGTATATCACTTGCCCATTTTATTTACACTTTGGTCCATTATTAAACCAGTTGTTATTTTTAAAGGTCATAATGATATTTAAAATCAAAGTTCTAAGTATTCAGTTGTTCATTTATCTGCATGGCATGAGTGACAAAAATGAAAGTACACTTTATATTTCCATATCCAAGTATTCAGAAGCATGATAATGGGCCCTAGATGGTTTCCAAGTTTCCTTACCACTTAAAAATCTTCTGATAAATCTATCATTCCAATATGAAATATTTCAATTAGAAATTTTCTAAGACAAATTTAGAGGTTTGCATAGCACTGACTACAAATCTTTCTCTCTGAGGGTGCCAGTCCACAATTCAAGACTATTCTTCTTTCATCTAACACTATTTATAATAAATACAAAACACTTCGGAAACAAACTTGAGGGTGATAATTATTGTATAAAAATATTCCACCACGGAGCACCTGGGTGGCTCAGCTGGTTAAGTGTCTGACTCTTGATCTCAGCTGAGGTCATGATCTCAAGGAGCCTGCTTGGGATTCTCTCTTTGCCTCTCTCTCTCTGCCTCTCCCCCACCCGTGCACACTTATTTATTCAAAATAAATAAACTTAAAAAAAATTTCCACCAACAGTGAGATCCCTCTCCTCTCAGCTCTATTAAGTCTAAACTGTTGAGTTCCTGTTCAAGACCATTACCACTTCCCTCTTACGGGTGCCGCAAGCCAAGGACTGTGACCACGCCTGAAGTTGACATCGACACTCCATTTTAAAGCTACTTTTACTTATAAGGCTTTTACAAGGAACATGTTTTAAATATAAGGCCAAAGATAGGGAAAGAAAATCAGCAAAGCCAAACGCTGGTTTTTTGAAGGGCTCATTGAAATTGATAACCCCTAGTAAGACTAATCAGAAAAGAAAACAAGAAACAAATGAAAAAGGAAACATTGCTACAATGTTACTGACACTATGAAAAATATCATGAGAGGAAATTAAGGGAAAAAAACTTTTCCCAATAAAATTGACAACTTCGATGAAATGGAAATGGTTTCTTAAAAAACATTTCTGAAAAACGGAAGAAATAAAAATTCTGAATAGCCCTCGATCTATAAAAAATATCTAATCTGTACTTAAAATTTTCCCAAGAGGAAAATTGCAAACCTAGATGGCTTGCTTTACTGGTGAATTTTTCCAAATATTTCAAAAAGATTTAATAGCAAACATACACAAACTCTTTCAGAGAACAGAGAAAAAAGAAACACATCCAAATCATTCTATGAGGCCAATATAATTCTAACACCAAAACCTGGCAAGACATTACAAGAAAAGAGAATTACAGACCAATCTCTCTCATGAATATAGATGTGAAATCCCTGACAAAATATCAGCTTATTGCATCTAGTAATACATATTTCATGATTAAAGAATGCAAGGTTGGTTTAACATTCAGAAATTAGAGTGTAAACACAAATAGAACCAGTGGATTATATCAATGTCAATATCCTGCTTTTGATATTGTACTATACTTTTGAAAAATGATACTATTGAAGGAAACTGGGTAAAGAGTACACATGATCTATTCATATTATTTTTTTTAAGTTTTAATTATTTATTAATTTATTTAGAGAGAGAGTGAGCAGGGAAGAGGCAGAGAGAAAGGAAGAGAGAGAGAATCCCAAGAAGGCTCTGTGCTGTTAGTGCAGAGCCTGATGTGGGGCTCAACCCCACAAACCATGAGATCATGACCTGAGCCAAAATCAAGTGTCAGACGTTCAACTGACTGAGCCACCCAGCACCCCATATCATTTTGTACAATTGTGAATTTGTGAATTTATGTATTAAAATTTTTAAATCAAGGGTATAAAGAACAAAAAAATAAAATAAAAATCAAGGATATAATGAATGGAGCATAGGAGGTAATTCATATGATCATCTCAATAGGTACAGCATTTGATAAAATTCAATACTGTGAAAAAAATCATAATAGTATGATAAAATTCTCAGCAAACCAGGAATATCTAAAAAACACTATAGCTAATTTTAATAGTGAAATATTAAATATTTTCCCACTGAGGTCAGGAACAAGACACACATGTTCACTCTCATACTTCTATTCAGCAGTGTTTAACACAAGTGGAGGTTGGGACCAGTTCAATAAAGGCAAGAAAAGAAATTAAAAGCATAGAGATTAGAAAGGAAGAAGAAAACTACCTTACTTATAGATATCAGGTTTCTGTAAGTAGATAATCCAAAGTAATCTACAAATTAGTAGAATTTATAAGTGAATTTAGCAAAGTCACAGGGTACAAGGTCAATAAAGATCCATTATATTTCTTTAAACCAGCAGCAAACAATTGGGAAAAAGTCAAATCATTTATAATGACATCAAAAACATCAAAATAAATATGTCTAATGAAATATGAGCAAAATTCTATGCTGAAGACTGTGCAACATTGTTGAGAGAAATTCAAGACTTACATAAATGGGGTATAGAGACATATACAATCATAATGCATTGGGAGATTCAAAAGATTCAATTGGAAGATTCTTAACAGAGTTAAGATGTGAGTTCTTCCTATACCTGTAGACTCAGTGAAATCTCAATAAAAATTCCAGCTGATTTTTTTTCTTAGAAATTACTAGTTTCTAACATTATTATGGAAATCTGTAGCATAGGCAATAGACCTATGATAGCCAAAACAATCTTTAAGAAAAACAACAAAATTGGAGAACTTATTATCAAATTGCAAGAGTTTTTTTTTTTTTTTAAGTTTATTTATTTATTTTGAGAGAGAGAGTGAGAAAGAGAAAGTGCAGGCAGGGGAGGGGCAGGGAGAGAGGGAGAAAATCCCAAGCAGGCTCCCTGCTGGCAGCACCAAGACTGACACAGGGCTCAAACTCACGAACCATGAGATCATGCATGACCTGAGCTGAAATCAAGAGTCAGATGCTCAATAGACTGAGCCACCCAGGTGCCCCAAATTGTAAGACTTTTAACATTTCAGTAATTGAGACAGGGTGGTATTGGGCCAAGGATAAAGAAAAAGTACAATGGAACAGAATAAAGAATCCAGAAACCAACCCACAAAATCACTTAAATTCTGACAAACATGCCATTATAATTTGGGAGAAAGGAGTTCTTTTCAATAAAAAAATGATGCTCAGGCAACTGTATATCTAAATGGGGAAAAAATGAACCTTGACACCTACATCATACCATACTCAAAAATCAATTCAAAGTGAATGAGAGACCTAAATATGGAAGGTAAAACAATTCAAGTAGGAAATAGAGTATCTTCATGTTCCCCTTTATACACCCAACAGATCCAATAATTAAGCCTATGCTTGAATTAAAATCTATACCTGGTAGGTGGGTAAATGTGGATTTGGCAGTGTTCCAAAAGTCCCCTTCCCCAAGCCTACTGCTTCCTATGCTACCTACCTCTTTGGGAGGAAAAAGGGACATAAAAATCACCAATCATAAATTGACAAATTGAATTTCATGAAAATTAAGATCTCTTTTCATGAAAAGATACCATGAAGAGTCAAAAGGCAAGCCACATACTGGGAAAATATATTTTCTATACATATATCTAACAAAGAAATGTCTAAAATATATAAAGAACTTTTACAAATCAGTTGGAAAAAAGACAACCATTTTAGGAAAAAATGGGCAAACGATTTAAATTGGTATTTAACAAAAGAGTATATCCTAATGACTAATAAACATAAAAAGAAGATTGGTATTATTAGTCATCAGGAAAAAGCAAATTAAAACGATTAGATACAACTATACACCCACTAGAATGGCCAAAATTAAAAGTTAAAAATAGCAAACATTGACAAGGATACAGAGCACTTGAACTATCATATAATTGTTGATGGGATTATAAATTGGCACAAACACTTTGGAATATGTTTGGCAGTATTTTATTAAAGCCGAACATATATATTTGTCATGATCCACCACTTCCACTCTTGGCTTAATATGGAATAGAAATGAGTGCCTACGGGGCACCTGGGTGACTTAGTCTGTTGATAATCTGGCTTCAGCTCAGGTTATGACCAAGGTCATGGGAAGGAGCCAGTGTCAGTTTCCACGCTGAGCATGGAGGCTTGCTTAAGATTCTTTCTCTCTCTCTCTCCCTCTGCTCCTCTCCTCTGCTCAAGTGCTCTCTGTCTCTCTCTCTCTGTCTCTCTGTCTCTCTCTCTCTCTGAAACAAAAACATTTTTAAGAAATTAAAAAAAAAAGAAATGAGTGCTTCTGTTTACCAGAAGATATGGATAAGAATATTACCAGCAGCTTTACTGATAGTAACCAAAAATTAGAAACAACCCTAATGACTATCAGCAGAATGTGTAAATAGTGACTGATACATGTGTATCAATATATATCAACCTATATACAGGCACATAGTGGAATAGTATACAGCAATGAAAAGGAATAAACAACTACCAAATGTAGCCACATAGATCAATCCTATACACATAAAATTGAGTAAAAGAAGGCAGACACAAAACAGAACATATGTTATGATTCCATTTATGCAAAACAGGACAAGCACACTAACCTTAATGACAGAAGTCAGGATTGTGGCTACTTTTGTGATAGGGAATGCCTAGGATGCTATAGGAAGGAGTTTTCTGGTAATCCTGATCTGAGCGAGTGGCAGTTAACATGGATGGTTCACTTTACAAACATTAAGCAGGACACTTAAGATTTGTGTACTTGACTGATATAATACTTTAAAGTTATCTCTCTGATGGGAATTGAGGAGGGCACTTGGGATGAGCACTGGGTGTTATATGTAAGCGATGAATCATGGGAATCTACCCCTAAAACCAAGAGCACACTGTATACACTCTATGTTAGCTAACTTGACAATATTTTTTTAAAAAGTTACCCCTCCCTCCCCAAATATCCCTAAAATACCCATCTTCCAATCAGTTCCATAAAGTAACAGAATGGAAAGGCCATGCTTATGTCTTGCGGTGTGAACGGAAGCAACAGTGTTTCCTGACTGGAAGGCAGAATACTTTGTTAGGATGGTCTTTCAAAGGTCAACAGAAACAGAAATGCCCTTGGAAAAGTTAGTAACAATATGGAGTGGATTTGCCAATTTTCTTTTTAAGAAAGAAGGGTAAACTTTTTATAGATAAGACTTATCTTTACTTTTCTCTGATAGAGGGGGAAAACTTACTGCCTTTCTCCTGGGACAAATCAAAGAGCTTCCAGTAAACTGACAAAGAAAGGCTATGTGACAGCTTGTTGGTTTCAGTAGGTCAGCAGAAATTGACATTGTTTTTCTATCACTCTTGGAAAGTTCAGACCATGAGATTATGAAAACAAGCCAGGCATAACATGGTAGGACTCCAGCATTAATTTATTAGTTGTGGCAATTTTTACTTTACAATGTGAATTTGAATCGGAAGAAAATATCAAATGGCTAAAAGTCTTGTTTGCTGCCAAGAAGATGTCAGAGTAGAAAAGGCATCCTTTGGAAAAGGAAAGGGAAGAATGTTCTTTCCTTCTGTTAGTATCATTTCTTGCGTTTAGAATTTGCAGAATAGCACTATCTCTAAAAAAAAAAAAATCTGCAGGTTGTTTTTTTTTTTTTTAACAACTCAAACTGTAAAACAGTATAGGTGTGATAACTTTCTTAGATGACAACATTCCAGAGCAAATCTCAAAAACGTTGCCTACCACAGCGAACTTCCTACAAGTGTCCCTCATTCAATGAAGTGTTTATTAAACAAGTCCCTCCAGCCACGCACTGTGTGTAAGGCATTCGGGAGGCAAAATGAAATTGTCTCTTTCTTCAAGATGCTAATGGGTGCTGAGAACTGCTTTCGTTCTTCATACCAGCAGCAAAGGAGGAAGCAAGAGAGGTGAGAGAAGACAGGACAAGATACTCTAGATGTGGTGGGTGGTTGTATTAAACTTACAATATTCTATTTTTAGCACCATTAATAATAACTTTGGAAAAGAAATTTAAGATGAGTTTAGGAGGATCTTATGCTTTTTATGTGGTTTCAGTTTTCAGAATAACCAAGCATGTGAGTTTTATATGTTGCTATTCAAGATTTGAGGGGCAGAAGGATAGAGACTGGTGGTCAGCAGCTTTAGCTTCAGGCTGGGAAATTGCTTTTTTGGGGCTAGAGATTAGATAAATCTGGAGAAATTAAGGAGGTGTAGAGATGAGGTAGAGTGTGGGAGAAAACATTTTGTGGAGTTAGGCCAGCTACCTTGAATCTTGAGCAGTCACTTAACTTATTTTAAGCCTGGTTTCTGCAACTTCATTACATGGACCTAATTCTCCTATGGCAGGATTATTTTAAGGATTAGAAAGAGTACATGTAACCTGCACATACTAGACATGCAGGATATGGCAGTTGAAATAATGACTGGCACTTAACGGTAATCACTGGCAGTGAGGCCCAAGAAGTCTTTGCAGAGCATTCACTACAAAGGCATAGAGAGTGCCTGGGTCCCATCCACCGGATGCTGTGAAGCGCTGACCTGTCTCTGATGGTAGCTGTATGAAGGGGTTCATTCTGTCCTGGGTGGCTGGGAACAGGGACTCAGCTGCCACCTGGTGTGAGGGCTCCAAGAGGCCATACCCAGCCTCTGCCAATCAACACCTGGCAGTAGGGACCAGTAGTAAACCCATTTCCAAAATTTTCATGAGTGTGGGGGAGGCAGGGCATGGCACTGTGGGCCAGCAGTTAACATTTTTGTTTCTTTTTGAATCTTCCAGCCAGACACTAGAGCCATTCAGGGAACAAGGAGGCCAGGGGATTTTTGTGGCAATAAAGGGCTGTTTGTTAAAGGCCCGCTTGATCCTTCCTTGTTTTACTAGAGCTCAACACAACAGTTTCTCTGTATTTTTCTTGGAGTAAAACTGGCTTTTGCACTAACTGCAAGGAAATGTGCTCTCAAAGCAACAGAGGCTTTCTAAATATTAGTGACTTTAACTCGGTTAAGTATTTCCATTTCCTATTCCTGGGACTTTATGAGGCTCAAGTTCCCTGAAAGGCTGCTTTTTTGGACTGTGACTCGGTTGGTTATGTTTTAAGTCATTCTGTTCTTAGGATCTGAGTGTTAAAAACCTTCAAGATGCTTTTAAAGAAGCATAAAGAAATGTTTTCAGATTTCCAGCAGAGTGAATGAGTTTGAAAGGGACTGCAGATTCAGATATCCTCACAGATTCTTAGTAAAATGTTTTGTCAGCATTTCCTTCCTTAAGCTGGGTGCTCAACTCACTGACCTCCTGCCTTCTTGGGTTAGGGCCATCTTTTTGTATAGTCTCAGCTATAAAAATATGCTAGGACTTGCAACATTTCCCTCCTAAGAGGAATGAAAATTAACTATGCTGGATTCCCCTCTGTATGACTAACTGAGGCCAGCGAAGCATTTTTACCTTAAAGCCCTCACTCCAAATCCAAGTGCTCTGGCCTCATTTGAGGTTCTGGCACAAGTGTGCCAAGCACTTTGGATCTTTGATGTTCTTTGTTCTTTGTTATGTTTCACTTTTGCATCAGTTTCTTCTAGCCACTTCAAAAAGTGACTTCTGTGACTTTGGTGCTATTTATGTAAAACTGTCAATATGGAATCCTGCTGTGCCTGAAATTTGGTGTGAAGGTACACATTTTCAACATGTCTTGTAACACACACTGAGCATGAGCAGTTTGGATTCACTTTTTAATTTTTAAGCATTTGACACTTTTTCTATTTAATTTCTTTGAAATAACTCAATTGTAAAACTATATATATATATTAGTATATACATGTATATGTATATATATATATGTATTAGTATATACATATATATATATATATATATATATATATATGTATTAGTATATCTCAGATCTAAACTTACAATATGTGACATGGGAGGGATTTAAAGTCACTGATCAGAAAAAGGCTCAAGAAATTAGCAATTCTTTTAATGAAAATGAAACGATCGTGATAGTAGCTTCTAGTACTCCTTTGTCCCCCTTACGCTATAATAATGCATTGATTTAGCTATGTTGGCTGAATACATGGTCACCTAAATTAAAGATTATTTCCCAGCCTCCCTTGCAGCCACATGACAAAGTTCTGGCCAATGGAATGTGAGAAATTGTGCACAATTCTTCTCCCTTTCTCCCTACTTTCTCTATCCTGCTGCTTGGGGTGGGGTTATGCTGCTCAGCCACAGAGAACTATGAGATGGAAGGAGCTCCTTAAGGACTATGGAACAGCAAGCAGGCACCTATCAATCTGATGAGCAAAGCTGCCATGCCAGCTCAGACTTTTATGTGAGAAAATAAACTTGTCTTCTTTGAATCATCGTATGAATTTTGTTACACACAAGCCAAATCTAATACTAATACAGAGACTAGCATGAATATTTACCAAACAAGAAGTCAATGTTTCCAATAGTAAAACATAGTCTCTTCCACTAAATAAGACTTGGGTAAGTATTTATTCTCTGTTAAAAAGAAAAAAAAGGAGGGGAGCTCAAATGACTTTAGAAAGTATTCTGCTTTATCTGAGGCATCTAAAGCTGCTGACCTAAGTATACTTAGATGTGTGGGGGCTGGCTATTTTCAAAAGTGTGTTCTGTCACACCAGACTCAGGAATTACTGCCGCTGCTTCAGAATCAAGGACTCCTGCTTATGTGAGGACGTGTGGAGTTAGAGGTTCAGGGTTCTGCTTTGGAATCACGTCATGAGACCTCCAGCAGAGCACTGGGCTAACATCAGCACAATGCAAACAGGGCAGGGTGAACAAGTCCAAAGAGTGACATTTAAAAAGGCTCTTTAGTAATAACTAACAATGGCAAACACCTAAATGCTCTTATTATTGCACTTTACATATATTACATATATTTACATATATATGCACATATACATATATTATATGCACTTTACATATATTATGTATATTATATATTAACCTAATTGATCCTTCTTATAATCCTATGTAGTGGGTCCAGAATTATTCTCACTTTACAGATGAAGAAATAGGCAGAGGGAAATTTAATAAATTTCCCAAAGTCCCCCAGCTAGTAAGGGACAGAGTCAGGATCTGAACACAGATGTTTTGCCTCCAGAATCTAGGCTCTTGACCACAAGCTATTCTGTATTTCAAGAAGTGTACTCAAACTTTATTACATGCAAAGATGTCCTAAATGCCTCCATTTTTAATTCATTAATTACAAACAGCAGTCATATGGGGTAGGCGTTATTATGCCATTTTACAGATGGAGAAATTGAGGCATGGGCAATTATATAAATTGCTCAAACTAGGAGTTAAACCCCCAGCATAGCTGCAGAGTCCACACTTACCATCTATGGAGCAACTGTCTCATCAAGCAGCAGATGCCTCACTCAATGACAGAAATACTCTCTGAAGGGAAGAATGCTCTTCAAAGACAAATATTATGCAAATTGTCTTCTGTATATGTTCATATTCCAGGCTATCCATTTGCTTTTCTTTCATCACTTACCCCATCTCATCTCCAGTCTGATAACCACTCAGCATTTCCCTTCCTCCCATTGATTTTGCAACCTATCTCATAATGCTACATTTTTTTCATCTTTGAGATATAATTGACAACATTTTAAAATATTTAAAGTACATGATGTGATGATTTTATATATAAATATATATATATATATATATATATATATATATATATATATATATATTCTTTGTGAAGGGATTCCTCCCATAGAGTTATATACACATCCAACACCTCACATACTTACCTTTTTGGAGGGTGGTGGGGGGAGAGCATTTAAGTTCATTCTCTCAGCAAATCTCTTTTATATGACACAGTGTTATCAACTATGTCACCATGTTATACGTTAGATCCTCACACCTTATTCTTTTTATAACTTAAACTTTGCACCTTTTTACCAACCTCTCTCCCTATTTCCCCCACCCTCCAATTTTCTGTTTCTATTGACTTTTTTTTTTTTCAGAATCCACATATAAGTGAGACCAGGCAGTGTTAGTTTTTGTTTGGCTTATTTCACTTGGCATAATCCCTCCAGGTTCATCCAGGTTGTCATAAATGACAATAATTTCCCTCATTTTTAAGAATAAGTAATCAATATTCCAGTGTGTGTGTGTGTTTATGTATATGTATATATATCTTACAATTTTTTAAATCAATTCATCTGCTGATGGACACTTAGGTTATCTCCGTACCTTGGCTATGGTGAATAATACTTCAGTGAACATGAGAGTAAGGTATCACTTCAAGATCATGATTTTGTTCCCTGCAGATATATACCCAGAAGTGGGATTGCTGGATCCTAGTTCTGTTTTTAATTTCTTGAAGAAACCCCATCCTGTTTTCCGTCGTGGCTGTACTAGTTTACATTCCCACCAACAGCACACAGAGTTCCCTCCTCCACATCTTCACCAGCATGTTATGATTTCCTGTCTTTTTGAAAATAATCTTCAGCTCTGTTCTTTTCCTGGCCTCCATTAATCCTTTACTATATATCCCTTAATAATGGAGATAATTTCTGGGATTTATCCCTGAATTTGCCCTTATTCCACACTTACACAGTTGTTTCTTTGATAATCTCAATCCCCCTTCCCCAGATATATGGTGCTGATAAAAACAGCTTGTTAAAAGTCCACCTTCTCTTTACTCCAGATCCCTTAATACTGGGATTTTTATGGAGGCTTCTAATGACTGGCTTGGTTTTTCTAGTGACCAGCCTTCATCCTCTGAAGGCATCCAGGAGCCAAGAGTTGCCTCATTAGAGCAAGACACCCCTGGCACCCAGGAAATTCCCAGAGATTTAGTAATTTTGTGTCAGGAACCAGGGTCAAAGGCCAATTAAAACAAGAGATGCTCCTAGGACTAACACTGAAATTATAAGAGTTTTAGGAACTCTGTGCCAGGAGTAGGGAACAGAGACTTATATTTTCTATAATTTCCTATTATCCTATTGTATTGTTGCTTTTAGGCCAGAATGACACCAGTTTAACCTTTGTAAGATTAAGTGAACCGTCATTCTTTCATTTCTACTTCGGAGCCACTATGTGACATAAATTCTATCACAAATTATTAAGGTCCACATATGAGTGTAATGGTTGTAAAAGATCAGCTCCGAGCAACAGGTGTTATGAACACCAAACAATGGGCACAGCCATCTTTATTGGGCTTCGTGTCATCTCTGTTTTTCCCCGCCTCCTACCACAGTGCCTCTGCCTGCCTTTTCCAGGCCCTTGGAGCCTCCTTCAAGCAATTGCATGGAAGCGAAAAGCTTTTCAATTCCTACCCTACTTCAGGACAAAAGTGACCAGAGAAATACAGATTTCATTTTGTGCCTTTTAACGTGACCCCTAAGTTAGCTGGCAGTGCCGTGTGGTGTGCCTGATGCTTCCATGTAAAGTGTTCCAGAAAGGCCAAGGAAATCAACTGGATGTTCTGCATTAGTGCAGACAGCATGGAGTCCAGGTGCAGGTGGGGAGTGGGGATGATCTACTTTGTTGATACTTTCTTCCCTACAGTCCCAGTCGAGGGGCAAGGGCATGATAACCCTGTGCTTGTTTAAATGGGAGTCTAAGACAGCTGACAAGTACCCAGTCTCAAGGGAGACAGGCAGGGTGCCTGAGTGTGGAAGGCTCAGACTGAGCTAAGGGTTAGCTCCCCAGGCGATTCTCACACGGCTATTTTTATTTCAAAACCAACCTTAAAATCATTTTTGGGGGAGGGGAAGCCTGGGTGGCTTAGTCTGTTGGTTGAGCATTGGATTCCTGATTTCGGCTCAGGTCATGATCCCCAGGGTCATGGGATTGAGCCTTGCCTCGGGCTCCATGCTGAATGTGGAGCCTGCTTAAGAATCTCTCTCCCAGGAAGATCTCTTATGCACTGCTGGTGGGAATGCCAACTGTGGAGGAGCTGTGGAGGATAAGCTTAGGAATCCCCAGGGTTTACACCAATGGATTAACAAGGCATAAAGAAGTACAAAGCCATAGGTTGCTCACAGGTGAGTTTGGGTAAACAAGATTAGGTGAGTAAGGATAGAGAAAGGGGGCTTAAGCCCCCAGAATAGAGAGGGAGAGGCAAAGGCCCCAAAATAGGGAGGTGCCCAGGCACCAATATAGAACATAGGTATAGGAAATAAACAAGATTAGATATTCAGAGTGGAAGCACCCCCAATTTAGTACTATAGCAGAGAGCTACTTTCAACAGGAAGAAAGGACTAAGTTAGGTAAACAGGTAAATAGGTCTATAGACCTCTGCGCTGCAGGTGAAGCAGCCCAGAGGAGAGATGGTTAACAAAAGAAAAGGTGCCTTGTCAACCCTGAGGTGATTTCCCCAGTCTCATCCCTTAGGCTAGCTAAGATAAACAGAGGTGCTGCCTCACCTCCGCTGCAAACAACCTTCCGCCAGGCTGCCCGGCGTCAGGATTTTGCTTTCTATTAACCCAAACCCCTAAACCCAAATATCTTGAAGACCCCCTTTCCCTCACGTCCACAAGTTAATGTTCAGAGATTGTCTCTTTGTGCACATCCACCGCATGTTTGTAAGCCTTCTGATCCTAATAAAAACAGGCAAGGACCCTTATTCGGGGCTCTTGTCTTTTCCTGGACATTTAGCCATCTCCTGCTTTTCATCCTGAGTCCTACTCTCTTGCCAGACAAGAGAGAACTTTAGACCCAGAGTCTATGACAGTGCAGCCATTCTGGAAAACATTATGGAGGTTCCTCAAAAAAATTAAAAATAGAACTATCCTACAACCCATCAATGGCACTACTAGGTATTTATCCAAGGGATACAGGTGTGCGGTTTCGAAGGGGCACATGCACCCCAATGTTTATAGCAGCACTATCAACAATAGCCAAAGCATGGAAAGAGCCCAAATGTCCATCGACAGATGAATGGATAAAGAAGATGTGGTATATATATATATGTACAATGGAGTATTACTTGGCAGTGAAAGAATGAAATCTTGCCATTGGCAGCTACATGGATGGAACTAGAAAGTATTATGCTAAGTGAAATTAGAGAAAGACAAATATCATGACTTCACTCATGAGGAATTTAAGACAGAAAACAGATGAACATAAGGGAAGGGAAGCAAAAAGAATATAAAAACAGGAAGGGGGACAAAACCTAAGAGACTCTTTTTTTTTTTTTTTAAATTTTTTTTTTCAACGTTTTTTATTTATTTTTGGGACAGAGAGAGACATAGCATGAACGGGGGAGGGGCAGAGAGAGAGGGAGACACAGAATCGGAAACAGGCTCCAGGCTCTGAGCCATCAGCCCAGAGCCTGACGCGGGGCTCGAACTCACTGACCGCGAGATCGTGACCTGGCTGAAGTCGGACGCTTAACCGACTGCGCCACCCAGGCGCCCCAAGAGACTCTTAAATATAGAAAACAGAGGGTTGCTGGAAGGGTGGTGGGCTAAATGGGTAAGGGACATTAAGGAATCTACTCCTGAAATCATTGTTGCACTATATGCTAACTTGGATGTAAATTAAAAAATTTTGGAAAAAATACACTAAATGTGATGAGCACTGAGTAATGTATTCGTTTGTTGAATCATTATGTTGTGCACCTGAAACTACTATAACACTGTATGCTAACTATACTTCCATAAAAATAAAAGGATTGTAAAATATGTATTTGTAGCTGAAAAAAAAAAAAAACACTCCATCTCCCCTTCTGCCCCTGCCCCACTCGTGCATGCATGTGCACACTCAAAAAAATTACGTTTCGTAGCAGATAACTATTCTATGGTTTTTGTGTGTTTTTAAGTAGGCTCCAAGTCCAATGTGGGGCTTGAACTCATGACCCTGAGATTAAGAGTCACTTGGTTTACCACTGGGCCAGCCAGGTGCCCCATGGAAGAGCTCTTCAAAAAAATTTTTAATGTTTTTATTATTTTTGAGAGACCAAGTGTGAGCAGGGGAGGGGCAGAGAGAGAGGGAGACACAGAATGTGAAGCAGGCTCCAGGCTCGGAGCTGTCAGCACAGAGCCTGACGCAGAGCTTGAACTTGTGAACAGTGATATCATGACCCGAGCCGAAGTCGGACACTTAAACGAGAAGCCACCCAGGCGCCCCTGGAAGAGCTATTTTAAATAAGAACCTATTGGAAAACAAAGCTTCTATAAAATTTTCCCTTCCGTTTTTTCTCCTGTCTGCCTACCATCAGTGTAACCTACTATCCTGCCTCAAGAGAGTTGTACCTGCTCCCTCCCCCATACCACAGAAAGAACTTTACACAACTTTTGACAATGTGAGTAATTTCATATATGGCTTAAGAACTCAACTTGTATGCTTCAATAACAAATGGGACATTCACTAAATGCTTACATGAAAATTAGACTACAAATACTAGCTGAAGACTTAGAAAACATTTCTAATTGGTGGCACACCAAAATAGATGATGATACTGCAGCTCTCCATTCAGAGCCCAGACAGCAGAATTCCAAGCTAGTCAGACCCATGGAAGGTAGCAAGTATGGCTGAACAAAGAACTAAGCTACTTGGGGAGGCCACTGATGGAAGCTGTGAAGCCATCTTTTCTCCAAGAGTAAGTTCATCTGGCTGTGTGCTGTGACCTCTCCATACAGTCTGTGACCCAGCCACTGCTGAACACATGGAGCCACACTCATCCCGAGTACTAAGTACATCAGTACTCTGAACCTCAGACTTTGAAAATATGTTTGGTGATGATGATGAATAAATTATTCAGTTGAAGGAGAAACTTATCCCATAAAGGCCTATTTTTCAGGGGTCATGTTTTATTGGTTTGTGGAGAAGTAAAAAATTCCTAGTGTAACATAGGTCTTTTCCTAAATATGGACTCTCACAGTCACTGGTTAAGAAAAAGACAGCTTTAAAAAAATGAGTCTGGGTGGCTCAGTTAAGCCACCTGATCTCGGTTCAGGTCATGATCTTGTGGGTCGTGAGATCTAGCCCTACACTGGGCTCCGCACTGACAGTGTGGAGCCTGCTTGGGATTCTCTCTCTCCCTTCTCTCTCTGCCCCTCCCCTGTTCATACTCTTGCTCTCTCTCAAAATAATAAACTTTATTTTTTTTTAAAGATTTTTTTAAAGTTTATTTACCCATTTTGAGAGAGACAGAAACAGCAGGAGCTGGGGAAGGGCAGAGACAGAGGGAAACAGAGCATCCCAAGCAGGTTCTGCACTGTCAGCACGGAGCCCAATGTGGAGCTCGAACTCACAAAACCATGAGATCATGACCTGAGTCGAAACCAAGAGTTGGATGCTTAACCAACTAAGCCATGCAGCAGGCACCCCTAAATAAATTAAAAAGTAAAAAAAAAAAAAAAAAAAAAAAAAAATTAAATTAAGAAATGCTGAATGATAATAACAAGATGTTAAGCCAAAAGCAAAAGACTAATTTTGAAAATGATTTGGGACAAGTATAGCTGCCCTCCGTAGCTAATGATCTAACTTCACTCTGCAGCCTCCACCAACTTGGTATTTGGGAACTAAGATGGTTTGGGCATGTACAGGTTTATAACCTAATAATATAGTTATGCATTCAACATCTAAGTTACCTCACTTGTTACATTGTGATTAAAGTTAATATGATCATATATTTTGTATATTTCCTAGTCAATAATGTCTGGGCATCAGAGCAGGAAGCAGGAAATGTGCTTCAGAGAGGAAGTCCGTGTGGAAATGAAGAGTAGTCATCGGTCTACACTGCACAGGGATACAAATCTTTGTTTAGTTTATACACCTGAATTAACAACAGCAGGTCATAAAAAGGACAATGGACCATGAAACTAAAGACCAGACTCCTCTATTAGCTTATCAACCTGATCAAGTTCCTTTTCTAATTCCTGATTTCAATTTGTAAAATGGGTAAAATATGGATAATACCTATCCAACAAGCCCAGAAGTTTTTTCAGCAATAGGATGAAAATATTTACAAAGCACCTTCATAAACATACAAAACACTACTGCTGCTTTAATTATAAAAGGAACAAGCCATAGACCTGAAATATGAACATCCACTCAACATAAGACAAATCAAAATCTGTGAGAATGTTAAGGAAGTTAACTACAAAAGTACAATTTCCCAGTTTATATGAAAATGGTTTAATGATAGTGAAACTTAAAAACTAGTAAAGTTAACAAAGTATATTGGCTACAGATGAATTTTTTCCAACCATGGCAAATACTATGCAGATAATTATCAACACAAAGCCTTTAATCCCTCTCTCATGTACTCTGAATCCTACTTACTCTTCAATATGAAACACGATACAGTCAGAGGTTTCCTTGGCACAATAAACACATGCATTAATATGCCAAACATCAAGCATTTTCTCCCTTAAACTTACCTGACTGAAGGCATCTGATCAAAAGACATAAACAATTTTAGTAAGTAGTTTAGATTATCAATGAGTCTAAAAAGTGACACAAAAGTACAAAGAAAAATCCTTAAGGAAATTAAGTTAAAACAAATAAAATTTACATTTTATTAAATCACCAAATATAATCACCTGGGTATATTTTTATTAGCAAAAAATGATACTGATGATAAGGAAGAAGGAAAAAGGAAAAAAATGCACCTCAGACCAGAATACCATAACAAAAATTTTGTGGAAGCTGCATTTTATTTGAAAATCCACCCATTTTTGCTAACATACATTTTAATATTGTAAACAAAAATAGAATCTGCAGAGACAATGCAACAAGTATGCTTAAACTCATGTACAGAATTGCTTTCCTACAACGAACTGTCCTTCTTAAGGCCCCTCTCAACCGAAACGTTAAGATGTATTTACACAAAGCACCGATCAACAGTGCAGTTTAATTCTTCGTTAACTAAACTCTTGGCTAGACATTAACTTTAAAGATACTATTTCCCCTTATTTAAAAGGTACATGATCATAACATGGCATGAGCCAAATAAAAGGTTTCAAGGATTTTGTCCCCTTCCCTCCCCCCATAACACCTCCTAGAGTTTTACTGAAAAGAAGGAAAGTCTTGAAGTGAAAGCAATTCCTCACATTCATTTTGGAAAGGCCCTAATGTCAAATGGAAAATAATGACATGCCAAGCACAAAGCAGTAAAGTTCCTTCCCAATGCACTAATGCTGAATTTAAAATGTAGTGCTTTTCCTAGTCAGTGAACTGTTCCCTTGCAAAATCCTAGGCACAGAATTGACTATAAGGATTAATGCATTTATAATGCTTCCCTAAATCCCATAGAGACTGAGAATTCTGAAGCGATTCAGACCTATGGACTTGCCTTAAAATATTTAGTGCTCTGTATGTCAGCTGAAAAGCATTCGGAATCAGATTCATTCTTATGGATAAAAATCAAACATACTGTTTACATCCATACTCATTTTCATAAGGAGGTCTGATACAATATTAATGTTACGTAAATTGATAATCATAAATAAATACAAATACTTAAGGAATGTCTACTGCAAACTGAATATATAATTTTTTAAAAGAAAAGTTAATTTTAGTTACTGTTTCTGTGTCTGTGAGGACTGGAGAAAAGAAAGATACTGCATAATTAAGAATTATGATTTTGATCCCCCCAAAAGAGTCCTGTTGCATTACAGGAAAGGACACAGCTCTTCTCTCCAGGCAGCTTTTCCAAATACAAATTTCACACTTTCCAAATAAGGGCTTTTTTCTTGGTAGGTTACTGATTATGGGTATTAATAAGAGTTGAAAGAACTGAAGGGTTAGTCACCAAAAAGATCTTAGTCTGAAATCATGGCAATTCTCGGCTTTATAAACTGTATTGATACGTTCTCCTATATACTAGTCCCAATTTCCTTCATGGGCCTTCACTGGGTTACTGTAGCATTCTAATGGAAGAAGAGAGTTTAAGAGACAGCAGTTTGGATTTTGCTCGAAGTAAGTATTTGCTGCTTGAGCACTTGTCTTTTTGGAGTAATTCCATTCTCTTCCATCTAGTTACATAAACTGTATCTGGAAAAAAAAAAAAAAAGAGTGTAAGTTGATTCACTGCATTCTAGGAAGT
Source organism: Neofelis nebulosa (assembly GCF_028018385.1). Lineage (NCBI taxonomy): Eukaryota > Metazoa > Chordata > Mammalia > Carnivora > Felidae > Neofelis > Neofelis nebulosa. Next base: position 46,750,611 of record NC_080791.1, on the reverse strand, counting down.
CTTCTCACAAATAAAAATGCTTTGTGGCTTTTACCATTCAACTAGCCCAGAAATGTTTATAGCATGTTTATCACAACGCTGATCACCAAACTAAGTCAGTATTATCAGCTTATCATGTGTCAAAACTCAATATGTAAAGACTAACTATAGGGACTTCAAATAGATCTTTCTAATTATTAAAAACCAAGAGATGGGGAAGAAAGAATATGAACGAGCAACTTTTCAATAACAAGTTCAGAACATCTCTCCATAAACACAAATATTCTATGTGAAAAATCTCATTTAGAAAAGCAAAGTGTGAATTATTATTTACAAATGATGTCATAAAATTAGAGATAATTGAGGGAACTGTAATATGCTTACTAAATCATTTCTTTACTAATATAAATCAAAATCTCAAAGATCTACACAGGAAAAGATTTCAAATAGGGCATCACTATTTGCTCAGATACTTCACTCATGAATTCCCTTAAACTGTTCCTCCAAAGACATTACTGAAGTAGATGTGCTAATAAACTTGTCAAATCAGAAGAATACAAACTCTCAAAGATCTAGAAGCTATATACCTACACACTGGGGGTTAGAGCACCAAGAAGAACAAATTACACTGTCTTCCAACAAAAAGAGGCAGTGTGAATCAAACACAGAATCCTTCTATCAAAAAGGACAGAAATGTTCCCTTGCCCTTAATTTAAAAATAAAACAAAAGTCTGTTTTGGGGAAAATGTTACTATTTTTAAATGAAAAGGCACACATAAACATAACACTTTAAGAAACTGTTAAAATGAATTCTTCACAACTAACATTCAAGGACATTATATTAAAACTAGAGATGCTCCTAATCAAGCTCTAATCCAGTGTGTAAAATTATGTTTTCTATGCAAATCTTTTAAGACTGATGAAAATACCCAGTTTTTAAGGGTGGTATTTGATCTCATCCATCTGCTGTGGGCAGTGGATGCTCACATGTAAACATGAAAGATGGTTCTTTGATTTCACACCTTCTAATTATGTTAAAGGTATTTTCCAAAATTGTTTGTCCTTATGTCCTATTTTGATCTATTTTTATTCTTCACCTAAAGAACAGAGAAGGAGGAGGAAAAGAGAGAACCTAGAGTCCTTTAAAGAAACAAAGGAGAAGAGTGAATTGTGTTTAACACTTGATAAATTTTTAAAGTATATAAGTCCCCATCTCCCCCAACAAGCAGCAATAATACCTAAAGTGATTTATAAGAAATCCTCCAAAGAGAGCTCTGCAAAAGGGTCCTTTCCTGAAGCTCTGTGAGGACTGTGACTGGAGGGGCTGGATGCTGCCGACAGCTGGGGGAAAAGAAGACAGAGAGAGGGAAAGAAAAAAAGATCTCTGAATGACAGAACATGAAAGCAGAAAATGTAATGAAAGAAGAAGTGGTTTTTGTTTTGTCATCTTTAATAAATATAAAGGCAGCCTTTAGAGAAAATGGAATTATTAAAACAAAAGTTTCAATCACATGTCAATTTAAAGGGTATCCAAATGGCATGTGTTTTTCAGAAAACAAATTGTTTCTGAAATTCCAGAGGAATAAAGTATCTTATTCAAAAAGGTCGATAAAAGCTGACCCACAGTTAAGACTTCTATTGGAGGTGCGGGGGAGAGAAGAAGTGCTTGTGATTTTTTCCTTTTTAATTGAGGGAAGATGGCTTCGTGTATCCAGGCTACCTGTCAAAAGCTGTGCAAAGTCCAACCTCAGTCCAAACCAAATGCATCTAGCTGCCAATAGTCTTTCCTTCCTTCCTCCTAAGAGGTGGAAGGTCACACTTTTTTCACATGGGAGTTGTCTCCTGCCTGTTTCTCTGGATATGCTGTAGCTAATACATATACTAAGAGGTGAAAGTGATCTTTGAGGTCACCTAGTCTAACTGCCCACATAATACCTTGAATATAGGGAATACTTCAGATCTTTGATTCTGTTTTCTACTTTATTACATTTGTTTGATTCTTGGAATTAGCTGCTATCATTTGAGGCAAATCGTTTATTAAACTCAATAACATATCTTTAGTATTCCTTCAAAGAAAGACAGTTCCTGAAGAACAAAGATGTTCATTTTCTTATGTCACCAAACCTACTTTGAGTATTTCAAACCAAACCCGAGCCATTTTAGTTTGGAGTAAACTTTTTATTTTTTTTTTTATTTTTTTTTAATGTTTATTTATTTTTGAGACAGAGAGAGAGCATGAGTGGTTGAGGGGCAGAGAGAGAGGGAGACACAGAATCTGAGCTGTCATGGGGCTGGAACCCAAGAACCGTGAGATCATGATCTGAGCCAAAGTCGACATTAAACCGACTAAGCCACCTAGGTGCCCCTAGTTTGGAGTAAACTTTAATTTTTTTTTTTTTCTCTCCCCCTGCAAAAGAATGCAAAGGCATGCAAGCACGGGGCTATTATGAAATGAGTCGTCCTTTTAGGGATGTTCAATTGAGTACTAAATCAAAGATGATCAAGTGGGAATGGTTTCAATTCATACTTCCAACATTCAAATTCTGTAACAGATTTCAAGCCTCATAATCTGTCTTTGCTAGTTGAAGGTGATCTCATTTCTACCTTTAATTTTTTTTTAAGAAAAGCACTATAGAAAATGGATAGCCAATGACTTTCAGGCAAATATTACATCACAAGTACATGCAATTTGTTATTGTAGATGCCAAAGTCAATTTAAAAGTTGAAAAATCATCCTCAGTTATTTTAGTGGTTGAGTCATTTTCCTGATCCATACTTTGTTCTCAGAAATAAATGTTCTAAGACAATGGAAAGAGACAATGGAAAGATGATGGAATTACACAAGCAGCTACAGATGGGAGGATGGAAAAGCTCTCTGGGTTTGGGGATTCAAATAACATCCAGGTAGAGACAGATTAAGGTGCAGCTTAATTGAAAAGACGTCTCCTCCCCACTTCAATTTTGTTATTATTTTTAATGTTTATTTTTGAGAGAGACAGAGACAGAGACAGAGCATGAGCTGGGGAGGGGCAGAGAAAGAGAGAGAGAGAGGGAGACAGAATCTGAAGCAGGCTCCAAGCTCTGAGCTGTTAACAGAGCCCAACGTGGGGCTCGAACTCACGAGCCTGAGATGAGCGACTGTGCCACCCAGGCGCCCCTCCTACTCCCCACTTCAGAGCAATCATGGATGACCATTCAGAAACAAGAATGATTATACGCAAAGTGATCATCAGTCACTGAGCTGGATAGAGTCTAAGATTAACTGGGTTTCTCTCCAAAACAGATTCTTTCACTTGAAGTTAGAAATAAAAACAACAAAAATCCCTGCTTATTGTGGATAGATTGCATCCAAAATCTGAAGTCTCCTATGAGAGCCCACAGTAAAATGTCTTCTTAAATCACATGTTTTATGAGGGCAGCAGGCAGTCTGAAAACCTGCCAGTCCCAGAGGAAAATGCCCCTTCTATTCTTCTCAATGTGGAGCATACTGATAGGGAGAAGTCCCACAGGCTTACAAATAATGTTAAAGAAGATCAGTATCTTTGGAGGGGGAAAGTGCCAGTTTCTAATACTACTACTAGTCTCTTAAATTGGTAAATTTAACACGTTTATCTTACATTTATAAATATGTAGCTAAATTAAAACGTGAGAAAACAAGATCTAATACCCCTGTAGTAAGTTTCAAATCATCAATGCTCATCCCAAGCATATGAAATGATGGCCCAAATTGGTTTGGCTGACTGGAGAGTGCTAAGGGAGGGGCCACGAAACAGCCCTGGACCACCTGTACCCACCTCTTCCTGGCACCTGTACCAAAGCACAGACACACGATGCACTGGTGAGAAGTAGCCAGTTCTGAGTAGTAAATAAGGATAAAAAAGTAAAGGAAATATGCTGTAATAGCCCAATTACTGCTCAAGGAAAGGAGGAAGAACAAAAGAGCAAGACAGGGCAACAGGATCTGGTGGGAGCACCTGCAAGTAAAGGAGCTGACCCTCCTTTACTTAAGTGAGTAAATCAGAGCCTATGTAGGGCTCTAGTACTAAAATACAACTAATTTAAGAAAAAGAAAAAAATCCAACTACCTTCATTAACTGTAAAATCACCAACTTTTAAAAGTCAGCAAAAAACAAACTGTAGGTGACCATTCCAATTAAGTCCTATTACAAATATGCCATCACAAAAAGACAAAACATAGCCAATTACCCATTTATTTCAAGTAATATTCTCTATACCAATTCCCACAGACCTATAAAAAATTAGCATACCTATCACAGTCTGTTCAAATTAAACTGACCTATACCACAAAGGAGTATGCCCTTTAAAGAAAGTAGTCATTTACCGTGAGTCTAATACAGACATATTACTTACTCTTCCTTTCTCATTTTATAGGAAAATAAAATACTGAGAAGCAGTCAAAGGGCAGCACATAAACAGAAGCACTAAGATTTACAAGTAACTGATGATGGTAACTCTTAGCTGAAATTCTTCTACCCCTTCCCTCCACCCTAATCAACCTTTAAAAAATAATGTTGACATGAAAACAAAAATTCTAATGTTACCAAAAACTTTTGCTTTTATCTACAGAGCAAAGATTTTTTTGGTTGTAGGTGTGTTTCATATAATAAAGACAGAGTACAGAAAACATAAGTTATCTTTAATAAATGGCAAACACACTTAAAAGGTTTTTTTTTTTTTAAACAAAAGAATTCTACTGCTACACCAAATGTCATAAAACAAAAATGGTTACTCCCTCATTAGACTCCTGTCCAACAGCAAAGAAAGAACATTTTCAGGTTAGAACAAGAAAATAACAGCAGTCTCAGAGAGAGACTAGTCCAAATGAAAGCTTTGGAGAGAATGAAGAATTGATATTTAAGGATAAACTTCTGACATATCGTTGGCTGTGCTTAAAATTCTTAGAGAAGAAGCAACTTTGCCGCATCTTTTCTTTCCATATGAATTCTGCAGTCACCCCAAAGCCTGGGTAGCAAATAGCAATGCTGCAGAGATTCACTTTGTCTTTGGTGGAGAAGTGAAGTCAACATCTTAAGAGAAAAATGGGTATTACTTCCTTTGTCCGGGATGACAGAGTTTCAAAGAAGGATGGCATTGAATCTAATCCTGGCTTTTTTATAAAATGGAGTTTAGACTATCTAGACCTGATGTGCGTGTCTCCCTTTAAGACTATCTTGAGAATTAAAATATACATAAAGCAACCAGTATGTTGCCTGGCATAGATTAGTAGCTCAAAGGCTAATTACACCTACAATCAAATGCTCTTCTATTCTTAAATAAGAGCCCAACTCTGAATCTATGTTGCTCATATTCTTCCACTGTGTTCTCAACACTCTGTGTTTCTCTTCTAATCATTCTTATTGTACCATCAACCAGTCATTTGTTTGTCCATATTATACTCACCTTAAACGGAGAAAATATACTTTACCTGATTCTTGTTCAGAAACTAGCAACCATTTACACATAGTAAGCATTCTATAACATGTTAAATTAAAATGTTTTTTGGTGATAAAACATGCTGTGTATAAAAATAAAAATGATCTACAAAATAGGACATTAGAAATAAAACCTAGAACTTCTCTCTTAATTTTTACTTATTTAACACTTCTATTTTTGTATATTGCTGTAGGAATATATAATTTATAAATATACATACACTAAGGGTTACATGCTTAAAAAAAATATTTTCCCGATAATGCTGTACAATCAAAACACTCAGAGGCAGAAATACCAGTTATAAAACTGAACACAGAGTTACAGAACATCAGGACAGGAAGTTGTTTTTGGATAATATGAACATATGAATATGAACAGAACATGGCCAGGACACTAGTGGTGCAATTGGATCCAGTTGCATAGGAACATAAGTATACAGTGTTGCATTCTGGTATTTTATATTAAAGATAAAGCTATTCCTCCTTTGTCCCTGTGAAGTGTGGCTAAAAGGATTTCTTTACTGTGGAAGGTAGAGGGCCTGCCCTGTAGGTTTACTCTAGTACCTCTGATAACTGCTTCTTGGGTTTGTGCTCAACATAACCCCATCTTGGGTTTCTGCCCATCAGTAATATCACAAAGTTATGCCACCAGTACTCCTGTCACCCTCAAAGCACTACTCATCTTGAGGGCATTGGACTACTGCTAGAGTCTATAATAATTTACAACTGTTAATACGGAAGCAATAAGTTATTCCAAAATGGCATCTAACGTCATCTCATTAGAATTAGGGCAACCTACATTGACCAATAGTTAAAGAAAACCAAACTGGAGAAAGGGAAATAGATTACAAGATTTCCTAAACTCTGGGAGAAAATATTAACTGACCTAGCTAAAAATAAACATCCTCTGTATATCATAAGTGCTTCCTAGAGTAAGAGAAGTCCTTTTAAAGTCCTACTTAATGGGTGGGCATCACAGAACACTGGCTCAACTTAGTTGAAATAAGTGCTCACTGCTGATTCCTACTAGATTTCAACTTCTTACTCCTCAAAAACCAAAGAAAATGAAAAGCTAAGGTTTATGTCAACTGGTGCCAGAAGACAAAATAATGAAATGTGCCTATAATGTACTACTTATTTGCCATTTATTGGAAATGCAGCACTTCAGCTTGGCTAAAAAAGTTTTTCCAAACTGTCTTCCATATATGAGCTTGCTTTTGCCTGATTTATATACTGAGTTTCTACTAAAAATTTATATATTGAATATATATTGAATTCAATATATATTGAATTTCCACAAAAAAGTTTACCCCTCCCCCAAAACAGAGCAGTTTGTTTATTTGGTCCAAAAAAATATTTCAATTATTATAAACTAAAGTTTTATACTTCTGGGTAACACTATCTTCCATAAATGGTGAGCCAATTAAGGTGCTTCTGATACAGTCCTGAAGAATGATGTATCTTGGTTCTTAAGAACGATGTCCACAGTACACTGCGCATGTGGACGATCCATGCCCTAAAGCACGCTGTGCTCAGCCCGACTTCCCCATCTCACCACCGTGGCCTATGCCTGCGTATTTACATCTGATGTTGTCAGACAATAGTGAGTCGTAATTAAGGTTTCAAAGTAATGAAGTATGAATTATTTACAATCAAGATTACTTGTAATGCATGGAAAGAAATATAAACTGTATTAGAATTAGAATAAATTAAATTAGAATATGGAAATAGAGACAAGCACTGAACATGAAGCAACCTTATAAAATTTCCCTCTAAAAACAAAAAAGTTCCTTATAATAATCAACAAAGAAAAACAACAAACCTCCACATCCCTAAGTCAATTTCAAATATTTTTATCTGATTCTTATGGCAAACATAAAGTACACAAGGTAAAATTACCATTTTACAGATAAGGAAACTGAGGTCCATGCAAGTTACTTAGGCAACTTGCCCTGAAATACTGTTAGTGAGAAGGTGACACTATTGAATTGTGTCCTCCCACAAAAACATGAAGACCTAAACCCCAGGACCTATCTCTGAATGTGACCTTAGGGAAACAGCGTCTCTGCAGATGTCATCAAGTTAAGATGAAGTCGTTAAAATGGGCCCTAATACAATGACTGGTGTCTTTATAAGAGGGAAATGCCACATGCAGACAGACACAGGAGGACGCCACGTGACAGAGGCAGAGACTGAAGTGCCAACCAAAAAGTGACTGGGGCTACATCTTTCCCTCTGAAAAGAAGAAAGGAAGGATCTTACTCTGGAGGATTTGGAAGGAGCATGTCCCTGCTGACACCCTGTTTTCAGATTTCTAGCCTCCTGAACTGTGAGAATACACTTCTGTTTTAAGCCATCAAGTTTGTGGTCCACCTTGTTACAGGCAGTCCAAGGACACTTAACAGTAGACTCAAATGCAGATCTGCTGACACCAAGGCAGGTGCTTCGTTTCCTCTCTAAAATCTGCTATCCCAATTAATTTCAACTTAGCTAGAATTTATGGCTATATTTAACATACAGGGAAAAATTATAGTGAGAGTAGAGAAATAATTTTTTAAAAGGGACTTCTCTAGTAAATGTTAAACAGTCAATAAACTGTTGTGTTTTCATCTATACAGTGCTGTATATGGTCACTGATGTTCATCATGAAGATTTTGTAGAACTTTACAGTCATTCAAGATTTTAAGAATATGTTCTGGTTTCAAGACAAGAAATTAGATCTCCACTTTTTACAAAGGAAGTCCTCAGCAAAAACCCAGTAAGAAGGTCTTACTCTACAGGTTGTCTTAATATCTTCAATTGTCAGCAGATGGGACTCCTCAAATTTTTGACTGATTCACATGTGCCCTGGGGACTACAGAACCACTCTCACCTATGGTGCTAAATCCCAATTCCCAAAATAAATTTCCTTACAGTCTACCAGGCAAGAATAAATGAGCATAACACACTGCTGACAAGGCAAAAGGCCTTTTTCACAGAAATCCAGCTGGACAGATCAGCTGACAGAAGAGGCACTGCCAACACCCACAATTAATGCACCAGGAAAGTTTAAAAAAAAAAAAAGAAAGAAAGAAAGAAAAAAAGAGAAAGAAACTAAGCCCCAATAACAAAAAGAGTCACTAATTCTGACACACAAGAAAGTCATTAAAAAGGCAATTTTTTTTAAAACTTGAATTATTCCTATATCTAACAATGTTCCTATTTAGAAGGGTAAAAGGCACTCACAACAAGCCTTTGTTTCCTTTCAGACACTTAACTGATGTCAGACTTATTTAAAATTGGCCAAACTGGCCATTACAAACAAAACACAGCATCCATTTTGCATCTTTAGCCATATCCTCCATAAACAAAACTGGCAAGCCTCCATTTAAAAAAACAAACAAAAATACAACAATACCAATCAAAACCAATAAAACTTTTAAAAGCTATTTTAAAAATTAAATACCCAAGTGTAACATTCTGTTTCTCATACTGCTTTTGAGAAAATACATTGGTATGGAATCAGAGTGAGTTTCTCATACAAGGAAGTGATAAGAACATAACTAACACAACATTCACTCCCACCTCCCCCCCGCCCCGCCCCGCCTTTAGGATCTTCAACAACATCTAAACTGCCTGATATTCAATAAAAGAGTGTTATTTCACATCATAATGACTTTCAAAAGAAAACTGAAACTAACTAGATTAACTGTCTCCATGCTTCTAATAGAATAGCTGCATATTGCAATGCAGGATAAGTTTAACAAACTACTGGTCAGCAATGGACATTTCCATGTATACACCAGTAAGTATCAGTAAGATTTACATAAAACACCATTAAGAGAAGGTGTAAGAGTCCCATTCTACTCTAGTTAACAAAAAGGCACACTTGTAACTAGCCATTAAATAGTGAATAAAACTGAGAGGAAGCACAGAAGAGAAAAAAAAAAAAAATCACTAACCACAGGGAGCTGGTATTTTCCATGTAGTCAAACATGTAGGAAGATGCACTAATGTAGAACACATATATATTTTTTTAAGCTACAGTGTTGGGCATGAAACAGAACATAATCCCCATCTTTTTAAGCAACTAACAGTTACACAAAACTATCTAAAAAATACAGAATAAGCCTGCACAAAAAAATGAGATGAGAACAGGGTAAGTGTATAGAAAGTCATAATTTCACTACTATAGTGAATACTACAGTGTAGTCTATTAAAGACAATATACTAAAGAACAGAATAGTCTAGTCTGAGCTAACAGCCATCCGGAAGGTATTAGCTAACAGGCACTAATGCAGCACTTATAACCTAGATATAATGTAGGACACAGAACATATTGTTTGGAATGGCTCATTAAATGTAATAAGATGAACATATCTAGGAGGGCTGAGATACTCTCAAAAATATTAACTTTATTTAGAATAATCACAAGACCAGAAGATACAAGTAACGTTCTGGGTGAGTAACAGGACTCAAAAAGGCACTTCAAGGAGCAGGGAAAGATTTCTGGCACTAGGTGTAGTACTGGGATTTGATTAAAAGGTTCTATTTTAATGGGATTTCATTTTACATTTAAATTACCATTTCATTTACCACATACAAAGATGGTGTTGGTCTTCAAGTAAGTAGGAATCCAATTGAAAAAAGGGGCGGAGGAAATAATGAGAGAACTAAAAGGTAATTCATTAAGAAAAATTATTCTGGGGGGGGCACCTGGATGGCACAGTCGTTTAAGGGTCCAACTTCGGCTCACGTCACAATCTGTTAGTTCGAGCCCCACGTCAGGCTCTGTGCTGACAGCTCAGAGTCTGGAGCCTGCTTCAGATTCATATTCTCTCTCTCTCTCTCTCTCTCTCTCTCTCTCTCTGCCCCTCCCCCACTCGTGCTCCGTCTCTCAAAAATGAATAAACGTTAAAAAAATTTAAAAATGTAACTATCTGGTTACAGCTAGCATTTGAATGGACAAAATTAATTCAAGGGACTACCTAAGAACAATTAAAAACTAAAACATGAAAAATACTCACCTACTTCAAACATAAATAGTTTAATTGTTTTAATTATTAAAAACAGTCAATCATAGGGGAGCCACAGCGGCTCATGGCTCATGAGTTTGAGCACTGTGTTGGGCTCTATGCTGACAGTGCAGAGTCTGGAGCCTGTTTCAGATTCTGTCTCCCTCTCTCTCTGCCCCTTCCCTACTTGGGCGCTCACTTGAGCGTGCTCTCGCTCGCTCTCTCAGAAATAATAAATAAATAAACTTAAAAAAAATCAATCACAAAATTAAAAGTATCTTCATTCCTTAGGTGACAGTTGTCAAATATTTTAGGTTACAATAACCATTAGCTAACAAATTAAACCAATCTTAAACATTGCTCTAAATTATTACAGTGGTCATAAGTAAGTAAAAAGAGAGGTCAATGAGGAACAAGTAAGTTACACAACAGAAAAGGAAAGTTTTTCAACCAGATTCACTTGTTTGACAATGTTCAAAACTATTACGAGTCAGGTACTATTCTAAGAACCAGGGACACAGAAGTAAACAAGCCACATAGAAGCCTGCCTCTAGGAGGCTTACAATCTACTACAGGAGTCTCTTGTTACACTGGATGGATGGATGGATGGATGGACAGATGGATGGACGGATGGATGGATGGATGATGGATGGACAGATGGGACAGATGGGACAGATGAACAGATGTTAGATAGTGGTAAGTTCTATAAAGAAAAATAATACAGGATAAGGAAAAGAACTTTAGATCTCAGAAGTACTGAAAGGGCATGTGAGATGACTAAAGAATTAGTGAAGAATGAACACTGGGACATGTATGGAATTGTTGAGTCACTACACTATATACCTGAAACTAATATAACACTATGTGTTAACTAACTAGAATTAAAATAAAAACTTAAAGAATAAAGAATTAATCTACTTTATGACAGATAAAGGCCTTGTGGCAAAGACAGTAAGTGGCAGCAGAAAACTGGATACTTACGGAGAACTATAAAGGCATGGGAATTGAAGAACCTGAATATTCTGTTTACTCACTATTACTGTTACAAATATGGAGACTTTGTGAGGCAGCTGTTAAGCCAGAAGGAAAGCTAAGGGATGTTCACATGTTGTTATATTTAGATTCACCTCCTTATTTTTAAATATGGAGATAAGACGCTAAAAATACTGCCATATCAGATTACTGGAGTATTTATAAAATAGATTAAATTACAAGGCAAGATACACAGGGAAACTACTGCAAAAGAAACCTGAGATTAAGGGTCCCTGCAGAAGACAAGAAGGGTGGATCTAATGACAGCAGAGGAACAATTAGTAGGGCTTTGTGATGAGACACCTGGAGAACAAAGGGAGAAAAGGAATTAAAAGTAACATTAAAAGATTTAGGATTCTGCCGTTCAACTGATTCAAACTGACTGAAGCTTTTTTGAGTCACTTCATTGCCCCCTGATTTGTTTTCCTGGTTATCCATTTGCTTCCTTTATGTGCTTTCTTTAATCTATAATATTCAAAGTTAAGTACTCACATCAAATTTGATTTCTTAACTGGAAGAAATCAGTTAATTATTATCAGCAATAATAGAGCATTATTGCTCTAATGTTTTCATTTCTTTTCTCTTTTGACATAATTTGATTAGGAAAAGGTAGTTCTGCCACTGTCTCTCTTCGTGACATGAAAATTCTAGCATGTTTTTTGATGTTTCATGTTTGCAAATTTTGGTGTTATGTGGATTTTAGAAGGCAACAGTATATAAAACCTGGATTAAGAGCAGATGCTAGGGAGTCAGCACTTTTTATAAAGGTAGATTTTTACTATGATTTTTTTAACCATATATTTTTTTAAAAAAGCAAAATTCATACAAAATGTTTCAGGAAGGTTGAAAGCATTCCCTACAACTATAGATGTTCTTGACATTTATAGTAGTTATATCCTGAAATGTGTAAATGTAGTTTATAATCCAGCAGGAAACTCAAAAGACTGGCAGAGTGGGTCAGTGCTACATGCTAGTAGAATAGCCATATGGACTCAGTCCCATTAGTACAGAGGCAGAGTGATACAAATGAGCACTGCACCAGAAATGCCCTCATTTCCCTCATTCCTGGGGATAGTTGCATTTCACCATTTACTTGGCTGAAGAACGTTTCCAAGTCTCAGCTTTCTCTATCAGAAAAATAGGATGGTCAGCCCATCCACCTTAAGTATTATGTTGAGAAGAGGGTGAAACAGTAAGTGCCTGCAAACAGTCTGGCGTTATCCAAGCTTAAGTTTATGAAGTATTATGTTTCCGAGACAGGAGCCTGCAAGATAAGACCCAGACTGGGGATACAGGGTTTAGTCACACATCAGGGAAAAATTACTGTAGTCAGTAGTTCCTGGTAAATGTATAGCTCTGGACTGTAGCTTTTTCTCTTAAATACATTTCAGGTGCTAATCACTTAGTCCAATCAGCAAAAAAAATAAAAGTAATTTTTAAAAATAAATGATACTGGGGCCCCTGGGCGGCTCAGTTGGTTAAGCATCCAACAACTTCGGCTCAGGTCATGATCTCACAGTTCATGAGTTCAAGCCCTGCGTCGGGCTCTGTGCTGACAGCTCAGAACCTGCTTCAGATTCTATGTCTGCCCCTCTCTCTCTGTCCTTCCTCCCTGTGTGCTTGCTCTCTTAAAAGTAAATAAACATTAAAAAAATTTTTTTAATTAAATAAATGATACATATCTGAAGTTAAAAGTATAGATAACAAAGAAAAAACTGAAAAAGAAAAAAACAGAAAAACAAAATGACATGAGGAAGACATATAATCTCAAGAAAACATCTACACCAACAGTTAGGGAAATCATCAACATTTTAAAAGATTATCAAAATCTAATATATTTCTTTCTTTAGCAAGTTAAGTCAGTACTTAGGCCTACTACTGGTAAAAGAAGGGAAAGAAAGGTATACATATCCATAATCCATCTTATAAAAACAAATACATACGAAATAAGTGACTTATAAAAAAGTTATGGCTGCATCAAGTACCCTTACTCCCAGCAACCTTCATGGTAAATACTCTGATAAACAAACAGGAAGATCACTTTAACATGGAAAAAAGAGGCAAGAGGGTAAATACATGAATTGCAAAGAACATGGATTTTACCTTTTAATCAGAACGAAATTCACTACCCATTCCAAGTTACTGGTACTCCCTAAGATGCTAATTTATGAAATGAGTTAAATTCTTCAAAAGGGCTGAAAAACAAAAGGATCGATCCCCTTGTGATAGAAAAAAAATTCTATCACTTCCTGAGTGTCTCATCCACTAGTATGCCAGAAAGAAGGGACTAACAAATTTCATAGCTCTCCTACCCATAATGAGGAGAAACTTTCAAAAAACAAAACAAAACAAAAAATCCAGATTCCTCTAATGCTAACAAAAATGGGATGAAAAACAAACAGTATTTGGGGTGAATTTTCAGGACCTGGGAGAGGGTCTACGAAACATCTGAAAAGTCTCTCCTTCAAAGAAATTAGGTCAGCATGGCATTTCAACTTTTTGTTTGTTTCTTTGTTTGCCTTCCTCCCCACACCCCCCCACCCCCACCCCCACCAGTTTGTGTTTAAATACAATCCTCAGTGGCAGGAAGTTATCTAATAAAAAAAATAACATTCACATCTTTTTGTAGACTTGTCTTGTGGTACAAACATCTCAAGGGCAACATCTTTCGTGTAGCACCATTCAAACCAAGGCACTGGAGCTCAGTTTCTAGGGTTCACAAAGGAGAGCAAGCCAGAATCATGAACAGAAAGTAGGTTCCTTAATCTCAGAAAAACCACCCTCTGGATTGACCAACTACAAATTATCAAGAATTTTTCACCTTTAATGTTTGTAATCTGCTTGTGCTTTCCTTCCAAATAATATTCTTAAAAGCTCTTAGATGATAAAGAGGCAAACAAGACAACATCCACCATCAGTGGGGAAAAAACACTAATAGCTTGTTTCTCAAAGTTGTATAAGAGGAATTCTTAGTATTATATTCTTTCTACATCAAGCACATTAAAAGTTACATATGGCACATTAATACCTGTGCTCCTGATACAGGACCAAAGGGGTTTGGTGGTCTCATGACAGGCTGGCTATATATTAAGGTTGGTTGTGTCATTACAGGTACACTTCCCATTTGAGGAGGCTAAAAAAATAGAAAAATATTAAGTTAAATGATGTTGACGGACATCTTCCTTAAGTAGTACACAAGAAGGATGTCAATAATGAAAAATACTAGTACTTTTGCTTTAACTCAAAGGAAAAATTCTTGTAAATACAGCTACAAATTCTTAAGAGCTTTTTTTAAGTCTTTAATGTACTCACTTCTAAAGTTTGTTGTTATTTTTTAAAAAAAGCTTAAATTTAAGAAAAACATAAATCTTACTACAGTATGACAGAGAAAGCAATTCAAACCAATCCAAAATTTCCAAATTTGTCAGTTTTAGATACAGGAAAACTTAAAAAACTGTAAAATAGTGAAGCTATTTCAAAGTAAACTGCCTTTGTATATTAGATCAAGTTCTTACATCATTATGCAAATAATCACAAGTGAATAGAGTTGTTTCTTTGAAGAGGTTTACTCTCTATGGCTCTTTAACTTTATTTCTGCTACTGTTAGGGAGAACCAAGAAGAGGTTTAAACCAAGAAGAGGTTTAAATAACACATGAAGAGCTTAGTTCATTCTATAACTGAAAACAGAATCACAACCAACCATCTGTTTTTTTAAAAATCACCACTCCATGGTATAAAATCAGCATAAGTAAGTGACCAAACAGAACATACACAGACCACTATGTTATTTTGGTTAAAATGCCATACTCTCAAGTCTTATCTTTCCATAAGTTCTATTTAACCTTTCAACTAAATTCCTATTTATAGCAAGAGCTTCACTTTAACCTGTGAGATTTTGTGCACACTCCTTTCTTCTATAGTAACCACCCATCCAAAAGCTGTGAAACTTCTTCATATGTGGGAAACAAGCTACTTCCAGAAGATGTAAATAAAGAAGTAGCACAGAGTCCGCAGTAACAATACCAAGGAAGGTGGTGCTGTCTCCTACTGGTAACAGTACCTCAAACATGTAGGGGGGGGTGGGGTTGAAGCCACTTACCTCCATTTCTTATCTAAGTGAGTGTATATATTAAGAAAGCTAGGAGAGTAAAGGCACTGTAGAATGTGGATTGTAGGCAGCTCAAAGGTTTAAAGGACTATTTCTGTATGGTAGCAATCACTGTCAAAGGAAAGTTTCTCTGGCCTTTACTGGACTGAATTTGCCCCAGTACAATTCAACAAATGTAATTCCTGCCCTTCCCCTACAGTATTAAGGTTTTTATAAGACTTCAATGGTATCAATGTAAGGTCACACAAACAGTTGGAGTTAAAATTAATGTTTAAAAGAGTTTGTAATGAAGTAGAAAATGCTTCGCAAAGTTATGAGGGAAAAAATAAGCTAAGTAATACTGGGAAAATTCATAAACAGTATCAGCTGTATAATGACTATTCTAGAAATATTTATGAAACCAATGCTGTAAGATTCTGTGTTAGGCACTAAGAGTATGTGTGGCACTAAGTGCTTTTTTTAGTTAAGTTTGTATAAATGCATGTTAAACATGAATTAATCTATTTTCAAAATGTGTCTAGAAAGATACTTACGATTCCATATCCTATCATGCCTGTTGGTGTAGTAGCAGGATAGGCCATTACAGGGGGTGCCTGACATGGTGAAGAAAAAATAAACAAGGATGTATATAACTTATGTGTGTCAACTGAGTACATGGAATTAATAGCTTGTGGTTCCACTAAAAAGAATTGCTAAGACAGCTGTGATTAAATGTGACACTTGTGATCATTAATAACTGTCAATTAATGCTCAATGAAAAAGAGTGTCTTGAAATTAGCAGAAAAGCAGAATTATTAGAAAGAAAAAAATACCATGTAAACTTAGATACAACAGTGATCTAAAATTTCTATGAGCTTTTTACAGCTTTAAAAATCTTCAGATTTTAAAAAATATTCAAGATTCTAAAAGTTAAAGTCCATCACTATCAGTAGCATAAAAAATGTTTACCTAGAAAAAGTTGTATTACTGAATGTTTTCCTAGGTACTTCATTTTTTGAGCAAGAAAAAATAATTTTTAAAGATCCCCAATCAAATAATAACCTGATCTTCCAAAAAATTAGTTTCTAAAGACCTCATTTACTCTTTTCAAAGAGCCCCAAAGATTTCAAAACACTACTGAATAGGACTATTTCTATGACGCACACAGTTCTTAACATGGAGTACGTACATTAGCATTCCTTCTAATCTACTCTATAAATTACTTAAACTATCTTCTGCAAAGCACCAATTTGGAGGAGCAATACATTTTTAAATCTGTTTACGCTTTAATGCTTAAAAAAGCCACCTAGCCCTAGGATGTTTAAGTTCCCTTTTTCCTCCTACTTTAACTCATGCTCTGTAAATATACAATCTGAGCACAGAAATCATTTTAGATATATTTGCTGTCTTAACAACATTCCCTGTGTGTATCTTATAATGAAAACTGAAACTGAATACAGGAGAAAGACCAATAACACTGCTGAAACATAAAAAATAACTGAAATTTTATGGCAATTTGAACATATGCATGGAGAAGTTAAATGAAGCATAACTAAAGTGAACAGTTAAAAGTTGAGTATTTGAGTAAGCATGTAGGACTTATTGGTCTCTCCCTACTTAAAAACCGAGAGCTGCAAGAGCAGTAGACAAACTGCCAAGTACAGCAGAAGCCTGTAAGATTTCATGCAATTGTTATTGTCAACATTACCACAATCAACATTTCCCTTCATTCAGAAATCATCAAGTGCATAGTGGCAGCACAGATACACACACAGACACCCAGCCATCTGGCAGCAAATGGCAGAATATTAAGCAAGAAAAAAAAATCTGTATTTCCCATGCCACCATCAGAATCAATTCTGCAACACATCCATGAAATCAGTAGATGCTAGAAAGAATTTTTGGCACATTGAAAATCTGAATGTGAAAACAAGTAATAGCTAGAAGGTTATGAGATTCGGCTACAGCAGTGGTTAATAGCATGCCAATTTATTGCAAAAAGGCTAGTTTTTGGTCACTTACGTATTGTGGAAAATGCATGCCATTCTGTTTTTCCCAGGAAGAACAATTACATAATGCAATAACACTGGATTAGAACAAGTACTTACACAACAGAAAATACACAGAGCATTTTAGTTCACATGTACATTCACTAACTACCTAAAATCTCTTGTATTTCCAAAATCTAATGGAAGAACACCTAAACTAAAACACTATCAAGGTTACTAGGAAAATTTAGTCTCCAGCATAATCCCCTTACATACCTAATAGTTTACTATTACAAGTATCATAAAACATAAATGCAAAATTCATTGCATCCCATGAACAGGGTTGCATGTCTACCATAGAAAAAAAGCAAGCAGTAATTAAAAGTAATTAAAACCATATCTACTAATAAAATACCAATGAATTTTTTAATTAAAAAATGTTCAAAAACCTTGACAGTGTTTATGGATTAATAAAAAGGTTAGAAATGTAAAGACATGTCATAAGCAGCAGTTTATCTAAGTTGTGAATCACATCACCAGCCCTATATGTTAGTCATTAAAAGGAAACTCTATGAAATACATACATACAAATTTTAACATTTTAACAAAATTCTTAAGAGATGACACACATTGACACAATACCATAAATATCATCAACTTACATACAAATTCCAAATGGCTAAATGCCTATTCCATTCTGGTAGTCAATCTTAAGTCAAGTGCTGTCTACAAACTTCTAATATTTCATATAGTCTAATACTAATTTTATAACAAAATATTCATTGTATTTTCATATCAGCATTTGGATTTATATCAGGTCTCATGTATTATCAATGTACAATTCACACCTGAGGCTACAAAATCCACTAAACTAACCTCTTGTCATCCCCTGGTCAGTGAGGTATGTTATAGTGTGGATAAACACTGGATTCAGAGTCAGAAGGAATGGATTTAAACTAAAATCTGCTTTCTAGAGGCTTTGTACTTAAAAAAAAACAACAAAAAAACAAAAAAACTGCATAACTTTATTCCTATAATTGGGATGATACCTATTCAAACTTCCCAAGAATGTACTGTTAACAGACTCAAGATAGTGAGTGTATACGTATGTGTAAAAACCTAACAAGCTACTTAACTGCAAGGATATATTAGTAGTAATGGCAGTGAACCTTATCAATGAAAAACTGTTGCCTTAAAAAGGTAGCTAAATTTCCTTGTTATTTTCCAATTAAGAAGATGGATTGGATGGAATGGATTTCAGCTAAAATCTGCTTTACAGATGCTTTGTACTTAAAGTACTTTGTACTTAAAAAAAAATTGAACAACTTTATTCTTATAATTGGAATGGTATCAATTCAAACTTCCCCAAGAATGTACTATTAACAGATTCAAGACAGTGAGTGTATATGTATGTGTAAAAACTTAACAAGCTACTTAAATGCAAGGATTTATTAGTAGTAATGGCAGTGAACCCTCAATAAAAAACTGAAAAATTGTTGCCTTAAAAAAGGTAGCTAGGGGCGCCTGGGTGGCTCAGTCGGTTAAGCGTCCGACTTCAGCTCAGGTCACGATCTCGCGGTCAGTGAGTTCGAGCCCCGCGTCGGGCTCTGGGCTGATGGCTCGGAGCCTGGAGGGTGCTTCCGATTCTGTGTCTCCCTCTCTCTCTGCCCCTCCCCTGTTCATGCTCTGTCTCTCTCTGTCTCAAAAATAAATAAACGTTAAAAAAAAAAAATTAAAAAAAAAAAAAAGGTAGCTAAATTTCATTGTTATTTTCCAATTAATTTTCCAATTAAGAAGACTAGAGCTGGGGCGCCTGGGTGGCTCAGTCGGTTAAGGGGCCGACTTCGGCTCAGGACATATCTCGCGGTCCATGAGTTCGAGCCCCGCATCAGGCTCTGTGCTGATAGCTCAGAGCCTGGAGCCTGCTTCTGTTTCTGTGTCTCCCTCTCTCTCTGCCCCTCCCCCATTTGTGCTCTGTCTCTCTGCCTTTCAAAAATGAATAAATGTTAAAAAGAAATTAAAAAAAAAAAAAAAAAAAAGAAGACTAGAGCTAACAAAACTTTTTGGGTATTGTCACAAATTTTATCAGCACACTATTTTTAGCTCAGCCCTAGTAATTTTAACATATGATCAACCCCAGGAGAAACAGGGTAGTGCTCTAGAAGGGATTTAATAACAAGTGGCTGTAACAAGGGTAATGGTGGTCTCTAACAACATCAGGAAGGCTACAATGTGTAATCAAAATGCTTCTATTCACAGTTATAAGAAAGCATGTTTTAAATTTTTCTATGAGAAAAATTTTCTATGAGAAAAAATTGGTTTTCTCTGATGCAGGAAAACTTATCGCACTGATGAAAACAGCAGCTGACCAAGGATGGGGGGGGACAGCCACAAAGCTAACTCTGGTACAACCATACTTCATAGTGATTAAAAATATGTGGGGTGACTGGGTGGTTCAGTCGTTAATGATCTGTATTCGGCTCAGGTCATGATCTCACGGTTCATGACCTCAAGCCCCGCCTTAGGTGAATTGGAGCCACTGCTTCAGGGTAAAAAACAACCAAAAACCAAAAACCAAAAACCAAAAAACACATGAGCCCCTGCCTTGGGTGAGCCCTGCTCCTTCCCCCCGCCTCTCTCTCCAGCCTCTTGCTCACTTGCGCCCTCCTTTCTCTCTCAAAAAAATTAGGACTTCTTCAGTACTAGATGGTAACTACTTAGCATATACAATTAATCCTCATTTTTCACGGATTATGTATTTACAAACCTGCCTACTTGCTAACATTTATTTGTGATCCCCAAAGCAACATTTGTGGTGTTTTTGAGGTCACTGACAGACATGCATAGAGTCGTGAAAAATCTGTTGCCCAACGCCTTTGTTCCCACCTAAAGGTGACCAAGGTGAGGTTCTGCCTCCGAGGGTGGGGAACAGGGCAGGGTACTGCAAGCAGCTCTGACTCTGACTATGGCTTGAGTCTCAAGTCTGGCACTTGTCAGTGCAGCAGCCTCAAGTAAGTAAGTCACTTAACACTTATGAACTGCATTTTCTTTTTTGTAAAATAAATTTAAAAAAATAGCATCTACTAGAATGAGTTTGATTAGGATTTAAAATTATAATATTTGTAAGGATTGTGTATGTGTTGATTCTCCTAATTTGCTGCACTTATGTTGTTAAAGTAACACAACACAAAATCAATGATTGCTAAACCATTACTAGAGGAAATAGGTATGTGCGTGTGAACCTAGCAATGGTCAGTGCTCAGGGGATTTTAAGAATATAATTACAGCAAATAAGGAAAACCAACTGTATGAACTATTTGACAATATTAACAAAAACCAAGCAATGTATAGTTTCTTTACCAATGGTGAGATCAAAAAAATACTAAAGATTTTATATTCTAGATAAATAATAGATTTGAGACCAGCAGTAGAGGGTAATGCTTAAAAGCATTAATCATTAACTGCTCTGAGGTTAGACTGCCTGGGTTCTAAAAATTCACCCAATCACTTAAGAACTCTGGGAGCCTAGGCATATTATGTAACAACACTGTGTCTCCATTTCCTCATCTGAACACTGGGGACAGTAATAGTTACTACCACGTAAGGTTAATTTGAGGATTATACAAAACAAAGCCACATATTATTTATTGAATGATGCCTGCAACAGAGGAACCTTTAAATATATGTTAGCTACTAAAATGTACTTGGAAAAGATAGTCAAACAGATTCCTTTAAAAACAAAACAAGAACAAGTTTCTTATATTTCTAAAACTGAATAAACAATCTTTCCACTTAAAGTTATCACTTTAAAAACATTTTCATGTCACACATTCACCTAAATTATTCTCGTTACTGTGAGATTTTTCAACTCACCATTGTTGCAGCATTCCAAGCAGTTGTTGGTGCAACCTTTGGTTGCCAGTTAGATCCTCCAGTTAGCTTCTTTTCACCTGGCTGACTCCAATTTACATCACTTTAAATAAACATAAGTGAGAACATTAAATGTCTGTAATTATAAACGTTCTTTCCTATACATTGAGATTGAACAAAAAGATGTAGGTTTGGCATCTCTACACATACTTTGGAGATGAAAGCCAAATCAACTTTTAAATGGTACATGAGAAAATAACACAAATAAACACTCACTTCTTAGTGGTTCCATTTCCAATGCCAAGATCTATGACAGGAGAAAAAGAAAGCATTTAAAAACCAGACTCATTTTTAATACAGCTTATTTTAAAGTAGATTAAAAGAATCCAAACAATACTTACTGCCCACAAGGTTTGCTAAGGATGAATCCAAGTCATCAGATACTAACTTGTTAGGTGGAAGTTTGGCAACAGGAAGACTCTGGTTCTGAGAAGCCACTGTTGGTTTGAGAAGTCCACCTAGTTCATCAAAGCCTTAAAGTTACAAACAGACGAAATAGGATATGTAAGGGACTTTATGGTGCTACAGCTTTCTAAAGGAGATCTTTGCCTTTTCTACTCGTTTCTTTGTTGGAAAAGTCCACCAGAACATTGGACATTAATAAATGTCCTTAAATGAAAAAAGGGAGAAATGCGTCATTTGATTCACGAAGTGACTGAAAAGGCAAATTTGCTTTGATAGAAATCATGTCTTACTTCATGACAAAATTGTATTAAGGTTATAAGGATGAAGAAAGAGGCGCCTGGGTGGCTCAGTCAGTTAAGTGTCCGAATTCAGCTCAGGTCATGATCTCACAGTTCGTGGGTTCAAGCTCCACATCAGGCTCTGTGCTGACAGCTCAGAGCCTGAAGTCTGCTTCGGGTTCTGTGTGTCTCTCTCTCTCTCTCTCTGCTCCTCCTCTGCTTGTTCTCTCTCTCTCTCTCTCAAATACAAATAACAAACATAATAAATAATAAAAAAAGAGAGATGAAGAAAGAAGGATTCAGGTAAACAATTTTTATTCCAAAGTTGTGAAAGAGGAGGGAATAGAATGTAATTCTCCCCCTCGCTCGGAAAATTTTCTGAAGACTCACATACACCTGAAGAAATATAGATAAAAATACATCCCTGTAACTCTGAAAAGTTTTTCTTCTAAGAAATATCTCCTAGACCTCTTTACATTCTCCAGCGTGGAGAATGTAAGGTATCTGTAAACCAGTATGTTACAAGCAAGTGAAAATGAACTGCCTGATCATCACTTTTCCTCTATTTAAAACCAGCTAACCTAAATTACACTGAAGAAACCGCTAATGCCCCAATTGGATGAAAACATCTAGTAAACAAGAACACTGCTTAGAAATGTAAATAAAATAAAATTCCTTAAGGTTCTCTACCAAAGCGAGAAGAGAAGGTAAAGCAAATCCAAACAAACACACTAAAGAACACAATAATAGCGGGATCTAGGGGGCGCCCGGGTGGCTCAGTCCATTAAGCATGAGACTTGATTTCAGCTCAGGTTATGATTTCATAATTCAGGAGTTCAAGCCCTGTAGTGAGATTCTCTGCTCTATCAGCACAGAGCCTGCTTCGGATTCTCTCTCCCTCTCTCTCTGCCCCTCCCATGCTTGCTGGTTCTCGTTCTCTCTCTCTCTCAAAATAAATAAAGCAACACACACACACACACACACACACACACACACACACACACACACACAGCATGATCTAGAAATAAGAATTTGAAAAAGAAAGTCACCAAAAATGGTGGTTTACAAACTATGAACAGTTGATCTCTACTTCCTTTATCCTTCATCTCAGAAAGACAAACTCAAAAGGAAAAAGTCAAATGCATCAAAAAATATAATTATAAAACTACTAGTACGTAGAAAAAAAATCTTAGTTCATACATATTCTTTATAAGCCTGCTTCCTATTTATACATACAACTAATTATATATAAAATTAAAAACACCTCAATGTTTCTTTAAATGGTATGAACTTAATTACTAACCAAAATCAAAGGTCATCGCGTAGTAAGAATAGTCAATTTTATGGAACTCTTATTAATCTTTACAAACTTCAAATTAACAAGATATTATATGAAAACAAATGGAAACCTGGCTCTACAAATTTACAGAAGTTCTTTTAAGACAAATGAACAAGCATACTATAAAAAGAATCATCCTTAAAATAACAAAAAGCCCCCACAGATCTGATCCATTCTAGCTGTTTATACATGGACTATCTCAACCAGTCAAGGTACCACAGGTTTTCTTTTCCTTGTTTTCAAAAAAGCCAATTTCATTTCAGTAAAGGTAAAAATTGTAATGATTACAAAGCACAACACTCTACATATAGTCACTAGCAACTTAACAGTCTAATCTGAGCAAGATTCATTTAGGTCTGGGAGAGAAAATCTTCCCAGTGTCAAACTGCCACTAAGAAAAGGGTAACAGTTAAAAATCTCTTGAAGTTCTCAACTAGTGGTTGAAAAAGAGAAACAACTTCATTGGCTATCCCAATTTAATCTATTTACACCTGTTCAGAGGAGTATTATTATCTGTCCTTACACAGAGTCTATATGAGAACATTATAGTTATGTTAGTAAGACAATTTTTTCTGGGGTGCCTGCGTGGCTCAGTCAGATAAGCATCAGACTCCTGATTTCAGTTCAGGTCATGATCTCATGGTTCATGAGTTCAAGCCTTGCATCAGGACCCATGCTGACAATGAGGAGCCTGCTTGGGATTCTCTCCCTCTCTCTTTGCCCCTCTCCCACTGACACGCGCACTCTCAAATAAATAAATTACTTAAAAAACAAATGTTTCTTACCCCCAGAATCTACAATAACGTTGGTAGATTTATTTCCAAACACAGATTCAAAGTCAACATTAAGGCCAGCTGAAGGATGTGGCTGTGCAACCGGAGATGGAGTGAATCCTAAGAAAAACCAAAATGGAAAAAGTTCAATTCTTCACTAAATCTACATTTATAGCTCTTAATAATGATGACAATTGAATGGAAAAAGCAATAAATTCCATCAACAAAAAACAAGGCCAAACCTTCAAGCAAAATGTTTCTTAACATTACATTTTTTTGTGGTGATGACATTTTCTGTAACAAAATCATCCTACTGACAAAGAAAACAAAAGAACAACTGAAGTTGAACCACTATTTTGTTTCATTACAAAAAAACCTTTGCTTATCTTTTTACCTTAATTTTGCATGCTGATGATCTTTAAAAAACTAAACACATCTAAAATTCCAGGATTTTGCATGAAGCAAAAACACACACACACACACACACACACACACACACACACACAAAACACAACGTTAAGTGATCATTTGGTAATGAGCTAAGCCTTCTATGGTGCTTAAAAAATACATGAATCTACTTAGTATACCCAGGAGTCTTCCCCTCCCTCTACCTACTCACCTTCCTTCCTTCAATGGTTAATCAAATGTAATACAGTTTAAGTTCATTTGAGAGGTGAAAAGATTCTGAAAGTTACAACTCACTAATCCTTACATCCCTCTTGTGTCTAGGTGCTTTCTGAGTATCAAAAACAATAAGAGACCATATTCAACTCCTGACCACCTTCTAACTTCAAGTTGCTACTTCAAGAGTGAAGTGGCCAACTATACAATTAAACATGCTAATTTACCTAATGCAAATCTGAAATACCAGAACATAAATAGGAAACCTTCTTTCCTGTCTGTTACACTGATGCTGGTGGTACTAAGATAACACCCAGCTCATATCTCTGAAACAGGCTATCCTCAGGTAACAAACGAAGATTTTCAAAAAATTGTGAAAGGCTGTATTTTTGTGAGGCGAGGTTCTGAATTTCTAGGGTTTGAAAAGAAGAATTAAAATCATCTAAAAATAGTTGGGCTGCCACATGATTTGGGGAGTATATGCCAAGCAGAAAACAGTCTAGCATCTAGCAAGGATTACAAAGAAGGAATTCTTTTACTTTGTGGAAGGCTATCATAAATGGCTCCTAAGTTCTCTTCAATTCTAAATTCTATAAAGTCAAAATGTGTGTGTGTGGGTGTATATATATATATCACATATATGTGATATATATATATATATACACCCACACACACATATATGTACATATATATTATATACACACATTATATATAAACATTATATGTGTATATATATATATAAATTAGTATTAGAAGATTATCAAATATATCATTAGGGGAAGGTTAACCTATTTAGTCCTCAACACGGCCTCTCTTCCCTCCCTCAACTTTCTGCTAAAGGACTTTCCGTCTGTCAGAATCTCACTTTGAATTCTTAAAATGTATACCATCAGGATATAAAGTACAATGATAATTGTACTAAAAAGACTGATTTTTAAGAAAACTGTAAAAAGTAGGATAAGACTTGGTGAAAAGTCCACTAAAGTCCTCAAAGACAAAGAAGCTAGAACAATGACTTATCAATGACTCACAGAGCTGATACACATCAATACTACTACTTTAAAAGTAGCATTTTATTGCTAGCATAAGTATTCCATAGGGCACAAATTTTTAAAAATGTACTTATTCCATAATTACTTAACACTGAAACTACTCTTAAAGACACTGGTCATATAATGAGAACACAAATACAATCAAAATACAAAATAATTTAGTATATAAATCTGGCCATTAATCAAAAGGTTCCCAGATTTCTAGACTTACCAATTTAACAGCATTTTAAAGCATACAAGCTGTTTAAGAATTTTACCATGGGCTCACTGCTTCTTCTCATAACTCCTTACAACTAAGAACTGATTTTATCTACTCAAGAAAGACAAAAATCTACCATATTTACTTATGTGCCCATCTGTGAGAAGTATACATATTGTTCTTTAAATCACTGTAGAAACAGTATCTTGGCTTTATTTCCAAACTTTAGAAAATACATGGAATAATAATTTATAACTAGGATAGCATATCAAATTCCTATTTTTTCCTGTTATTTTGTCTTAGCTTTGTAGAATTTGGTGATTATCAGAGATAAGCCTATCCTTTATATTAATCCATTCATTACTATGTGTAAAGAGAGGAACCATTTCCTGAGGTCCCTAAGGGCATCAATCTGTGTAATTACAATACTATTATTACCTAAAAGTAGAAAAGGTTTGAAAGGATATTAAGTAATCCAGAGCTAGTACTTCAAATTTAAAGTCTCTAGGTATACATAAGCAAAAAGTAAAATGACTATTTTTAATAAATTGTAATAGCTGACAGGCTACCAGGGAAGAAAGCAACGTATTTCACAGTAATAATCTTTTAAGTAAGGAATGTATATAAAACATGTTGAAGGTAAGAGTTCTGCACTATCATTTCAATGAACATTATCAACTTAATGGCCTTTTATCCCAAGTCACTTTTGGGGAGACTGTTAGGATTTAATTTTTAAAAGTTACTTAAAGATAAAAAAAACTAGGATCACCATTTCAAAAGGAAAATTTAGGGACAAAAAAAAAGATAAACAGGCTCTCTGAGTTAAGGTTAACTGTATGAAACAATCGTGATATTGAACTCCCTACTCTTTCATTTCACCAAGGCCCAGTGAAAAACTCTGCCACTGACCGGCACTAATTCATAGTTTAACATTTAGAAACCACTGCCCTACATGGCAAATCTCAGAAGAACAATAATAAATTAACTGAAAGTACAGGATGAACAAGCTTTGGGGACAAAAAGGCATTCCAAACACCTTCCAGAAAAATTTACTGTTTTGTTAACAGATTTTGGTGGTAGTTCCAAAATAAATTAGACCTCATACTTTTTGTGAAAGTAACTTCTATTTATTAAACCCTATTAAACACTATCCAAAAGTTTTATAAGCAGTATTATTATTTAAATCTCACAACAACCCCATAAATAGTTATTATTATTCTCATTTTTACGGATGAGGAAACAAGGAGATTAAACAATTTACTCAAGACCAATGATTTAATAAGTGGCAAAACCAAGACTTAAACCCCAAATTGCCTGATTCCAAAATCTTTTAGGTGTTTTCAGTTTATCCCAAATATTTCATATTATATAAACTAGTTAGTAGAAAATTTTATTATTACAGCTATAATATTTATTCATCAGGACTATTAAAATTGTATGACCTTCTTGAGCTTTTCATAGCAAATGCTGGGCCTAAAAAGTGAAGAACCCATGGTAATTTTAAAACCTGAAAGCAATGAAAGAAGTGTTAAGACTGTATCTGATAATTAAATAATAATTTGGGTAAAAAGTCCATTGCAAATATTAAGGGAGCTGCATACACAAGATGGTTTTAATAGTTTCAATGATAACTCTATGTACCAGGCATAGTGCCAGATGTTATATTGTCATATATGTAAACTTCATGGCAATCCTATCACCCATTATTATCCTATTTTTCCTTGGCTTAGAAATGTTAAATACTTGTTTCAAATCATACAGGTAAGGAAGTAAACTGGAATTCAAAAAGGAACTCAAACGTAAATTCACTGGATTCTAAACACATACTTTCCATCAAATGTCCTCATAAATTTCATTTTTATTTATTTAATTTTTTTAAGTAGGCTCTACACCCAGCATGGAGCCGAACGCAGGGTTCAAACTCAGGGCCCTTAGATCAAGACCTGAGCCGAGATCAAGAGTTAGATGCTAAACCGAATGAGCCACCCAGGCGCTTCATAAATTCCATTTTTAAATCCTTTAATCATGTCCAACTCTGCCAGTTGTTTAGTTGTGTTAAACATACTTTTTAATACCAACTGACCTAAGGTAATCAATTCCTATGCAAAAAAAAAAAAAAAAATCAGCTGGATTTTGAGGTTTCATCACTACTGCACTGGCCTAGAATGTCTGCAAAGACAGAAATGAGTATCAAGTTGGCCATGCCTCTCTGGAAACTGCTTCCCATTTCTACCGTCTTGCATAGTGCTAGAAAAGCACACTTGTTTCCAACAGAACCTCCCCACACCTGTGCCACAACTGATCGAGTCGAAATTACTTAGTGTTTGTTCTATCACTAACATCTATACAAAGGGCTTTAAATTCCATAAGCTTGTAATATTAAAATGTTATAAATTCCTCTGAAAATGTGAACCTTTTGAGTATGGGCTAAAGTAGGAAGATGACAAAGTATCCATTCACAAAACAATCCTCTGTTTAATCAAGGAAAACAAAATTAGGCAAAAAAGCTGTTATTCAAAAGTATTTTTTTCTTACAAAATTAAAAAAAAAAACCTCATTTTAAGGCAAACAACAACAGAAACTCCCTCTTGCATAAACAGATGATCTTAAGAGATACCATTACCTACCTCCAAATAAACCAGCTACAGCAGAAGACTCGTGGCACATAAGGGTAGAATCAGGATAAGCCTGAGTGCCACAAAAAGAATCTGACAAGGCATACATGGGGGAAAAAAGAACAGGGAAAAAAAAAAAAAAGAGAGAGAGAGAGAGAAATGAGGAGGAACAGTTAAGAGTAGAATGGAGTAATTAAAAACAAACAAAACAAAAACAAAAACAAAAACAGGAGAGTCCAAGCTCTTAGTGTTCTTTAAATTACAACCTACTTTAAAAAAAAAAAAAAAAAAAAAGCGCCTGTCTCCATTATGAGTGTTATATTTAAAATATATCCACAACAAAATTTTGAAATAACCAACACTGCATTTCCTTAGAGAAATAAAAAGCAGTTGGCTTTTGTCAATATTAACATGTCTTCTTTTAATGAAGTAGGCCTGAACAAGGTCACAGACATGGGATGGCTAGGATCACAATCCACTCTTCTGGACTTATAACTGCTTTAATAAGGACTAGATAGTACAGTGAGCATCACATCACCAGATCAGTATCCTCCTCTGGAAGGGTTAGAGGGTGTCTAGGTAGCTATTCTGTGATTTTTCTGGGTCATTCTTAATCCTATAAAGCAGAAGCTGGCAAATTACAGCCAGTGGCCTATTTTTATATGGCTGTGTGAGCTAAAAATGGTTTTTACATTTTTAAAGGGTTGTTTTTAAAAATGAAAGAAAACAGAAGAATATACAACAGGGATTTTACGTATCTTGTAAAGCCTGAAATTATTTACTATCTGCCCCTTTACACAAAAAGTTTACTGACCACTGTTCTAGAGCAGTACTATCCTACAGAACTTTATAATAACAGAAATGTTTTATAAATCTGCTCTGTCCAATATGGGAACCACCAGTCACATGTGCCACTGAACAAAAGAAATGTGGCTAATACAGCTAAGGAAGTAAAATTTTAACTTTAACATTTAATTTCAATTAATTAGAGCTTAAATGACATGTAGCCAGTGGCTAATTGGACAATATATCTCTGGGAATGACATATTTTGGGTGGTCCTTTCATGCTCTTAATACTCTAAGAAAACTTAGAATTTTTATTACACAAACGTACTTCTCAGGAACTTTTAATATGGATTAAAAGCCTTCTTATTAAAAAGCCTCTTCTTAGGATAGGCATTAATCAGCAAACTAGGTACAGGTCTTTGTAAATAAAAATTTATTGGAACACAACCAAACAACATGTTTACGTACTGTCTATGGCTACTTTCATGCTATAAAGCCAAAGCTGGTAGCTACAACAGAGACTATGTGGTTCGTGAGCTGAAAATATTTAGAATCTGACCCTTTAAGAAAAAGTGTGCTGATCCTTGTTCTATACTAATGCCTAACAGTCTAAACCACATGTGTGGTTTTTATTTTGCCATTCTGTAGTCATTTTTACAAAAAGGTAAGTACTTATTTTTTGCTTATGAAAAAATCTTGGCAGATTTGTTTGTTTGTTTTTTAAAGTATACTTGATACTTTAGTCCGCACATCCATAAGGGAAAGGGCAATGTAGAGCAAAGCTAAAGGTCTCCTGCTTCGAGCTTTTGCTCCTACTAGCTGGGTTGTCTTAGTGTATTAACTTTTCTGGGGACTCAGGCGATCCATCCAGAAAATGACAGTAATTATCTTACCAATATGAGAGTTGAAACTTGACCAAACATTCTCTGGAGGTCTTTGTAAACCCTAAACCACCAATTCTATCATTTTATCTTCAAATGCACCAACTCACCTTGGCGTACATGGCCATCAAACTTTACTTTCTGTGCTTTCTGGTCTTCCTCTTGCCCAAACCCATGGGCTCCAACTTAAGAAACATTTGGAAAATGACATTTCTAGTATATTCCTTTTGTTACAGACTTTCCTTGCATAGCTTTTATACATTTTTACTCTTCTATTTCAATGTGAAATAGCAATGGCCTTTAGCACTTAAGCTTACTGACCTCCATTCTACCCCTCTTCAGTGAATAGAAGATTGACGGCCTGAAACATATGCACTGCTCTGACTTAAACGATGGAAATGATAGCCCCAAAGCAAAGATACCTTTCATACCCCAAATTAAACCAACGGACTTAAAAAGACACAAGAAACCATATTTACTAAATATATACTAGTTCACATTCAGTAAGCATAAAGAAAATACAAACTTATTAGAAAACCTGATTCAAAGGATAACTCTAGTAACCCTTTATTACCAGGCAAATAAGGTACTATATTTCACAAATTTTGTAGAGTAACAGAATGTGAAATTTGGTTTCAACCACTTTTTATTTAATTTGTAATGAATTACAATGACATACAGGAATTACTGTAATTAATTATTATAATTTGGAGCTATAAGACTAGTGATATATAACTAGGGTACCTGCCTTGGAACTCTCTCAAATCTCCAACTATTGTTTTCTCGTCACCTCCCTTCTGCCCCATTAGCTATATAGAACAGAATGTTCAGAATATGGCCACATGATCTCTTTAGGGTACACAGATAACTTTCTACATGCTGCTTTAAACAAAGATTTAGGGGCGCCTGGGTGGCTCAGTCGGTTAAGCGTCTGACTTCGGCTCAGGTCACGATCTCAAAGTCTGTGAGTTCGAGCCCCGCGTCGGGCTCTGGGCTGATGGCTCAGAGCCTGGAGCCTGCTTCCGATTCTGTGTCTCCCTCTCTCTCTGCCCCTCCCCCATTCATGCTCTGTCTCTCTCTGTCTCAAAAATAAATAAAAACGTTAATAAATAAATAAATAAATAAATATTTTTTTGGAAAAAAAAAACAAAGATTTAAATTTACATCACTTTAAGCTGTTTCTCTGAATTGAATAAAAGCATTTTCACCAACTTTTAAGGAGCGTTTATCATCTTTTTGGAGGTTCAAAAACATTAATTTCAGGTTAGTGTATATTCAAAAACTTACATTTTCCTGTATTAACTCTAGAATGAAATTCTACCATTTTATGGATTTTTATACCACAATTAAATGCAATTTAGTCAAGTTGTTTTTCATTTTCTACTTGTCATTTATCTCCAAGCTAACAATGAAGTGAAACCCTTAAGAATGGGACAGGGTGCCTGGGTGGCTGACTCGGTTAAACTGACTCTAGATTTCAGCTCAGGTCATGATATCAGGGTTTGTGAGCTGGGGCCCTGTATGGCGATGACAGTGCGGAGCTGTCTTGGGATTCTCTCTCTCTCTCTCTCTCTCTGCCCCTCTCCTGCTCATGTGCGCCCATGTGCTCTCTCTCTAAATAAACTTAAAAAAACACAAAAGAATGAGACATACAGTATGTATTTATTTGAGACAATCTAAAATAGTACTATTCACAGTATTAAAAAAAAAAAAAATAAAGAGATAGCTACTAAGAGTGATTAACTACCCTCTCTCCCAAACACAGAGGGGGAAAAACAGAAGCATGCATAAACATGTTGGTAACTTTTAAGAGATGTTACCCTATAACCAACTCTTCGAATTAATAAAATGTGGCAAATGATGTTAGACAGCTTGAGCATCACACTAATATGATAGATAACAAAACACTAAAAAAAGCACAACTTCAAAGGAAATTTTCTTTCCTAAAAACTTGGATTAAATAAAATTAGGGATACTAGTGTTAATTTAAAAATCTTACTACATTAATGCTATTTATTTTATTTTAAAATTTGATATTAAAATCCAAAATTATTGCAGTGCCTTAAAAATAATTGATGAATACGTAAAAAATACTTAGGCAGTATAAACATTAATTGGAAAGAAAGGTTAAATTGTACTTTACCAACAAACATTTCATGAGTAGGTGTCCTAGTAGTAAAAGTGGATACATCTGAAGAAATGGGAAGGTGAACATCACCACTACTTTTTGTGAGGAAAGGATTTAAGCTTGGAATGGCATCATCAACAGCATCTACAGTAGCAGAGAAAGGATCTGTGCAGTCCAAGTGCATTACAGCAAAATGAAGAAAGGAAGTAAATTAATTAGTATTGCAATTAGTCAAAAGATGCAAAGTGAAAAGTAGTAGCTATATTATTGTTTATTAATCTCAGTGCAAAATACCTAATCATCAACATCAAGATGGAAGAACTACATTTAATTATTTTAAAATGAATCCTCAGAAGAAAACATTTATGTATCCAATTAACATTGGTAGCATACTAAGGATACATCTGCTTTCCAACATCAGGAAGCAAATAGTCAGATAGTTAAAAAAAGAGAAAGAAACAAAATGCATCTATAAAAGAGCCACCCACCCTGGACCATGTTCCCTGCCATAGGTGGGAATGCATTGGTTTTCATGGCATAGCTATGTTTACTCAAATAACAGACATAAACAATCAATATGTGTGTGGTATTGAGTAAAATTTCAAAAACAAAGAGAATCAGGGGTCAAGGGGTATTTCTAACAGGTGGAGGTAACTCGTGTATAGGTTCAGAGGTAAGAAATTAAAAAATACAGATGAAAAGGTCTAATGATTTAGAAAAAGGAAAGGAATTTTAGAAAAATGAAGAACAGAGGCATGAGTGGTGGCCATGTAGTAAACTGGGAACTGCTCTGAAGGTCCAGTTAAGGATTCTAAAGCCAAATCATTAAGCCTTTAAACAATTTGCTGAAGGGACGCCTGGGTGGCTCAGTCGGTTGTTAAATGTCTGACTCTTGATTTTGGCTCAGGTCATGGTCTCACGGTTTCTAGGATGGAGGCCTGCGTGGAGCTCTGCACTGACAGTGCAGAGTCTCCTTGGGATTCGCTGTCTCCCTCTCTCCACACCTCCCCCATCTGCACTCTCTCTCAAAATAAATAAACTTAAAAAATAAATAAATAAATGATTTGCTGAAAAATAACAAAAGTATTGTTCCATTAGAATAGTACAAAATATATATTATTACCAAATCCTACCCTAAAGTTATTTTTAGATCAGATAATTACTTTACCTACACCTCATTCAAGATAATCATCATTCTAATGATTGAAAGCTACTCATCCTACCTTAAGTAAACAAGGAGAGAAAAAATAAAAAGCAGCAGAAATACTTTTAACCTGTACTTCCTGTACTTTTAACCAGCAGCCTGTTCTTGCCTATCCTCGTCTAGTTTGTGATCCTCACTTAACAATGTAGTAAGCACTGTATTTTACCCTAAGACTGACAGAGTAAGACAGCAAAGGGCTTAAGGACCAGCTCATTCACTGTAAGCATACTTTCCCTAAAGTCAATAAATTCAAATCCTACAACTGGTTAAAAAAGAAGAATACCAAGAAAATATTGAGATCAGTGGCTTATACAGAATCTTTTTATGAAACTTTAATTTTTGTATTATTTTTTTGTATTTTGTATAATTATTTTCTAGGAATTAATCATTTTTACAGAACATCAATTCACACCCCAAAATAAAGTCCTACAAATGTATCAAAATTCATTGATGTAGTGTTCAAACTCATATGATCATGTTTAACATCTTTACCATCCCTCCACTCCTGAATAAATGGAACAATGGATAGAAGAATCCAAAAAAGTAACTGAGAATTAAGAAGTAGAAAACAGATACAAGAAATGGGTTTTCTATACCAAAATAAAAATGTAATGATAACCAATCTAACTCCTTCCTAAGAAAGGAGATGCATTATGTTTACAGTTGATCAATTTGCTGTAAGTACTATTTTAAAATACTGAATAGTGGTATGGAGTTTTTGAAGTATATCATACATTGTTAGACTCAAAACATCTCTCTAGTTTTCCATGCCTTTGGCTATGAGATAAGTCTTTCAAAAAAACACATTTTTCTATTACCAATCTATTGGTTTATGAGAAAAGACATGTTTGGGAAAAGTTGCTACTTATCTGCTACTCTAATGAATGCTTAAGTTTTACCTAAGTACTTATTATCAATCATCTTCTATTATATGAAACATCCTAGAGAAGAATATACAGAACCATGTAAGAATGCCGTATTTAGGTCAATCAGACAATAAGAAAAAAACAGTTCTTAATCTACTTGACAAAACACGAGGTAATCTAGATGATGTTAATCTGTTAGTGAACACTATACTATCAATAATAAAAACAGGGCGCCTGGGTGGCTCAGTCGGTTAAGCATCCGACTTCAGCTCAGGTCATGATCTCACAGTTCTTGGGTTCAAGCCTCACGTAGGGCTCTATGCTGACAGTTGAGAGCCTGGAGCCTGTGTCAGATTCTGTGTCTCCCTCTCTCTCTGCCCCTCCCCTGCTCATGCTCTGTCTCTGTCTCAAGAATAAATAAACATCAAAAAAAAATTTTTTTTAATAATAAAAACAAGTTCATTAAGATAAAAAAAATAATAATGTTTCAGCTATCCCAACTTAAACTTTATTTACCAGACTGGCAACTACTATAAATCCCCCTAAACTTTTAAGAATAGTTTTTATCATTATTCATTTGACGGTTTAATTTTGTTACAACATTCAAAAACTAATCCAAAAAGTTGAGGATCAAAATAGTGTTGAGGTCCTAAATACTGGATACCTACATTTACACAAAGACAAATGAGTTTTTCATATAGTGTTGTGTGTTTTGTGCTAGCTGTGAGTAAAGCAAATTAAACTTCAGAAAGGATAATTCTTTTTTGCCTGAATTAAACTTTGAAATCTTGCTTAAAATATACATCAGTGCATTGAACTGACAATATTGTATATTTTTAGATATGCTGTGACACTAAATTTTAAAGGTGATATAAACTTAAATATTCTCACCTATTAGTATTCAACACCAAGTGCTTGTTGAGACTCCAAACCATTTCTTGAAAAATCAAAGGCTCATTAATATATGCAATGAGGGGAACAGAAGAGCTTGTGTTCTCTCATGTTCATTTTTTAGGTGGAATCTTAAATGCCTTTTATATAAACATGCAAACCTTACTTTAACTCTTTAACTCTACATTCCTAACTTATCTGTGGTGCTTGGGATAAGAACTAAGTTAATACCAATTCTGTTTTAAAAATACCAAATATGTTATTTAAAACCATTTTTAGCAAATGAAAGCAAGAGAAACATAGAATAAGATCCTATCTTTGTTTTGCCACATGGTATAAAAGCAGCATGATGTAAAATGTCACATTATTTCAAATGTTTAGGTAAATGGTTAATTTCAAAAAAAAAAAAAATCTTTAACACTCTACTGTTATGATCAAAACATTTTATATACAGTTTAAGATTTATTTATCTTAGTCTAACTTTAATTTTAAAAATACAGTAAAAAATCTTAATCCGAATGTCCTCGATATAAAAAATACACTGAATTAAAAAGTATTGAAAGTCTTCACTTAAAACACTCTTCAGCTATCCAATTAGGCAGAAGCCAAAACTCTAAAATTATCACCAGCTCAGAAACCAAGTATCTTTATATGAAAGTCAAGACAAGATAGAATTCTTAAATTGAGAGGCTCATAGTAAAAACCACTGTCCTTTCCTCATATGTAATAAGCTTTTGGAAAAATAACAGTCAATTGCTACGGCCTCTGTTCCCACTATACTTGATTTGTATTTTTAATACTTTTAACAGTCTCACTTGTACACAGAAAGCCTAATGTTAAAATATGAAGGAAATTTTGATGGAAATAATACAAAGAGTAAAATAACCTAAAACAGAAAACTAAAACTTGACTACATGTATTCCAACATACTGTTTTCAAAAACTGCTATGAAATAATTTCTTCTGGCAGGACATAAAACAATTCTTAGAGGCTGAAATTACTTGAAATTATTCTCCCACAATAATCATCTACCCACCTTCATGTAAGAGTTCAATAATCCCAAGCAGAAACTTTAACTTTTCATTATTAGAATTAACTATCCAAACAAAACAACTTCACAGTTCAGTTTCTTTGAAGTGTCCTATCAGTTCTCAATAAGCCTACTGTAAAATTTCTCACCTATTTTGAAAAACAACGTTCAGCCTTAACTTCGGAAAAAACAACTACACTGTTTTTTATAAAAGCGGGGGAGGGTGAAGCAAGTTAAAATTGTTTAAATGGACATGTCAATTCTATTAAACTTTTCTAAAACAATTCACAGTAAGCAGAAAATACGTGTGTAATTTTGCCGATTAAAAATCCTAAAATTAGGACTTATCATTGGGATATTAAGGAATTACTTTCAGATAAATAGTTCTAAAGTATTTATTGACTTTAAACTAGCTTACCATTTTTAGAAATTACTTCTTAATCATAAGATTTAGCTAAATTAAACTAATCTTCTAAGTTAGTTTTTTAATCAAGTCATGGCTCACAAAATTAGTGTAGAAATCTAGTGTTCTAGTGTTTCACTATTCCTGTTCCCTGCTGTATCTTGAACCAGAAAGAAGCTGTCCAGAAAAGAAAGAAAACATCCACTCATTCAAAAAACATTAAAAATCAAAGCATCTAGGCATTGATAATACAGCACTGAACAAAATATTTAAAAAGCCCTGCCTTCACAGAGATTATGTTCTATTAAACTAAATAGAGCCTTAAGAATTAACTATAAAAAATAATGAAACAAAAAAGTTAAGACTCCAATCATCAA
Source organism: Neofelis nebulosa (assembly GCF_028018385.1). Classification (NCBI taxonomy): domain Eukaryota; kingdom Metazoa; phylum Chordata; class Mammalia; order Carnivora; family Felidae; genus Neofelis; species Neofelis nebulosa. Next base: position 46,713,299 of record NC_080791.1, on the reverse strand, counting down.
AATATAGATGAAAAGTCTAGTTCACGTTAACAGAAAAACTCACAACAATTAATTTATCTTGCTATGAGAGGTAAACTGATCAATTCAGATTTTACATGAGCAATGAAAATTTTAAGGTAGCTTGCCATTCTCTATAGTTCTGTAGACAGCATCCTCTCAGAATATCTCCCCTTTCTGTCCCAAATAATTTTTGAGTGTCTGTAAAATAATACATATATGCAAACAAAAGCACCAAAACCAAGCAAATGGAATCACTTGAAAACATATTATATGTCTAAGCAAACCTGCTTAAAAACTGACAGGGACTAGGCTCAATCCTTCAAAGATGCCAGGTCAATGATCACGATACAGTCACCTTAAGATCAAAGAACTACTCCAGGGCAGCAAACATTCCTATTGCTATTAGGGGAAAATTCTTTGAATACCAAAATCTTAATGATCTAAATTAAAAGCTGTAAATACAAGTAGCATAAAGTTTGTCATAACATTCCCAGTCAGAACACAGTTTATTGAGTAGTAACACTGTATGCGTTTTATTAGAATCTTATCATACATTTACATAGCATGAGTTTTCTTCCCCCATTAGTCATTTTATTTTCTATACCAAAAGCACAATAACCCTTATGCATTTTCTGATTATGGAATAGATATTCAACATTGAAAGAATGATTTCATACTTCAATATACATTGGGTCCTTCCTTTTCACCTTCATTAAAACCTCATTTCATAATTTAATTGAACAGAAATTCTAAAATTACATTTACAAATACATGAATGTCTTCAAGGAACAAAATTACCTTACTGCCATTTTAAATATGTTTAAAGTTCACACGTATCAAATGTAACCAAAAAGTACACAAATGAGTGAAACACTACAGAATGCAGATGGGAAAGGCTTACATAACAAATAAAGTAGAATTCATTAATGCTTACCTCCCCATGTACTTGCTACCTGAGAAGTAGATGGCATAGGAAGTACAGATGGGTGAAAAGTTGGCTGTTGTAAATCAAGCAGATCATTTGGTAGCTTTGATGTGCTAGAAAATATTTTGAAAAGATTATTTATTTATTTATTAGGTAAACCTTGCTGTATCGGCCACTCCCTTCTGTCCCAGTAAATAAAAACATTAAAAGTAAGAAAAGGCCCCAGTAATGTAAACCTCAAGAGGAGGAACAGTTTCGGCAAGGTAACAGTTGCATACCTTTAATATATACAACAGCATATCTATATTTATAGTAGCATATTTCTACGGAAGTCTGGAAAAAATATTCAAGTACCATATCTTAAATTTATATAGGATTCAAATAATTATACTGTACCCCTTTTGGAATGTATCAGTGACTCTCCTGGGAAAATACTGATTTCCTTACGGAAATGTACCTAAACAACATGATTCTGAAATATGAAACATTATGGCAATTTTAATTTTTTTAAGGAAATTTGTTTTCTTACTTTTAATCTTCAAAGAACTTCCATTACATTTGTAATACTAATCCCTCTAACAAAGCAAATTACCTGTTAATCTCACTTGCCCTGCTTCAATATCCAAACATATCAATAATACAGGAAAAAATTATACATGCATATATGATATAAACTTATAACAGAGCCACCCCATTACACAACTACAGGGGGCATTATTTACATGGTATGTATGACTTTTATGTGATAAAGGAATAACAACTAAAAAAAGATACCAGAGGAGTGCCTGGGTGGCTCAGTCAGTTAAGAAGCCAACTCCTGAATTAGGCTCAGGTCACGATCTCATGGTTTATGGGTTTGAGCCCACGTCAGGCTCTGCACTGATGGCACAGAGCCTGCTTGGGATTCTCTGTCTCCCTCGCTCTCTGCCCCTCCCCAACTTGTGCTCTCTCAAAAATAAACATTAAAAAAAAAATCACAGAGTTTCCATGAATTGAAGCATTGTGGACAAAACAACATACATCATTTTTAACTTATACTTACTCAAAAACAAAATGTCTCTTCGATGTAAAAAACAGTTTTACAGATAAATAAAAATATAAATGCATTTAGTACTTTGGGGGAGAAAAACAGAATAAGGCAATATGCATTCTGTTATAGGCTGTTAAGATCTGCCTTCAATTAGAATTAAAAAGGTAAAAACTAAGAGTGTATTAAGTGAAGTAAAAAATAGCCAAATTAGTTCTTTATCTAATAATTTTTTTCATTCTTAAACATTCAGCATCTTTTCCATTTATTTCCCCTGAGACAGAGTTCTTTCTAAGGTCCTGAAGTGGGGATGTTTCATGGGTTCAAAGTTATTTTAATAGGGATTTAAAAAGGCAGCATGCCAAACAACAAACAAAACAAATGAGAAAACAATAATTATAAAGTTGAAAGAAAAACACTGAATTCAACAAACATCTATTAAGACTTTAGGGAACAAGCAGCAACTAAGTAAGTTACATTGAATGATGACAGGTCTCAGGTGGGAGGGAAGACCTTCTAAGGATGAGTTAATAATAAAATAAACAGCAACAACAACAAAATCAAAGATATTGTTTAAGATTGTGTGCTTTAGTATAGGACTGTGCTAAATCTTATGCTAGCCACATGGCAGTCTGTTGGAAACAGAAAATCTTGGGCCTCACTTTATATCTACTGTATCAGAAACTCTGGGGGTGAGGTGCAGAAAGCTGTGGCTTTAGAATCTCTCCAGGTGATTCTGCAGCTTACTAAAGAACGAGAACCACTGACCTATACCATACAATACCTTATGTGGAAACAGGTTTAAAAAAAAAAAAAAAAAAAAAAAAAGATTAAGAAATAACAGCCAGGATTCAAACCAGAATCTGACTTCCAAACTTCTACTTTAAACCACTCTGAGGTAAAAGATAGGACAAATTTAAAATAAACCAATTATTTGAATTTTCCAGGAAATATTATTATTTCCATTATTAAATAGCTTCAATTATTGACACTGCAACAAGATCATTGATGTTGGCCTGGTAGGCCTCAATACCACAGAAATCTGACAACTAAACTCTTACGGTGTTCCAGAGTACGGAGTTTAACATAAGGCAATAAATAGACATGAAAGACATTTAATATCCAATGAAAGGATACTGTGAAATATATTACCATACCCCTATATGTACATATCCATATATATAAATGAAACATCTGCCCCATAGATTACCCACTACATTCTAATTAGTATAAATTTGTAACTTAGCCATTTTCCATTTCCTAAATATGAAAGGTATATACTCTTAACATTTTATATTTAATTATACCATTATCACCATTTATTAACACCACCGTGTGAACTTCTGAATATAAAATCATAAATTAAACTAAATTTGAAAAGCTCTATTAGAAGCCTTAGATCTAAGTATTCAAAGGTAATCTTTACCTTCTCCACCTACCTGTTAGAAGAACTAGGGGTAGAAAATATGTCAATGGCTGGTGCAGTCATTATACCCCCTGCAGAGGTGGACACTGGAGAGGCTGCAGTTGTTAAAGAGGTATGAGGTTTCTTTGCAAGTTCTTTTAGGCGCTGTTCCTGTTGAGAAAGGGAACTAGCATAAGGAATCCAAAACCCGGATTTGTTTTATGGCCACTGGAAAAACACATTATCTAATTGTGTTCTGATAGCAGAAAGGTGTTCCTGGTTTCATCAGTCAGTCAATGTCAGGATGAAAAATCAGATCATTGAGTTTCACCCCATTTGGATAACTATCATTAAGTTAGTCTATTTAGAGGTTCCAATTCCTTTATGAACACCTGTACCTGTTTTTCCGAATAAAGAGAATGCAAACACCTACCTTTAAAGCTTTTAAACGAGCCTGTTCTTCCTCTAATGCTGCCTGCTTTTCCCTTTCATCCACTTTGGTTAGAGACAGGCCAGTGCTTGCCAGGGAAGAGACTGCGTTGGAAAGTGTTGTTGCCCTAGGAAATTGGACAAAGGTAATTTGGCTTTCTGCAACCTGGTTATAAAATGGTCTGGCAACACTGCCATGGATTGGTATTACAATTATGAATTTACCTTTTGGAGTAAAAATCAGTACTTCAGATAAAATATTCTACCTAGTGACCCACAGGATTATTAGCAGTTAGCTAATTTATACAAATATTCCCTGCTTTTTAAATTGTTAGACTTTGGAAAGAGTTCACAATAAAGGTATGGGACACTGCTTCTTCCAAGCCCCAAGGAAGGGAACTAATGCAATTAGAAAAGAGTTCACATACTCCCAGGAAAACCCTGATGGGTAAAATATATTGAATTTCTCGCAGGAAATTACTCCACTAATTTACAGCGTAGGTTTTGGCAGTACCACTACAGGAACACTAAAACATTAGTACCAGTAATAAATAATGTGTGTCTAGAGAGGTTTCCATTATAATAACACCCAAAGATGTCATTCCCGGAGGATCACAGGTTCCTTCAAAGACAGATCAATTTCGTCAGTCCATCTGGCACCTCCTTTCTATCTGCTACCCTCTTGCCAAGCTAGAAGTTCCTTTCCAAACATAGTACACATGCGCAATGCATCACCATAGCAAGCCACCTCCTTCCCCTTTTATCATACCATAAACCCCAACAACATATATTCCCGAATGTCAATTCTAGGCAATATGAACACATCTAGGAAGAGTTCTAACCTGAAGAACTACTACTCATGACCTTCACTCATTTTCCTTTTATCACACACCAATCATCATTAATTTATACTCTAAGCATACAAGTGGCAGAACTACTAATAATTTATGTAAAATCAATTTTTATAAAATACAACTCAGAAGACAAGGGAAGAGTAATATAGTTGTGATAGAAATGCAAGAAACCCAGCAAATTTTATGATAACAAAAGTATGAAGTTAAATCAATGTACCTCAACTACTTGGCCATATTTTTTATTCATTTCTTATATAAGTGCCATATAATTTGGCTTATGCTTCTAAAAACCTACTAGAAAAGTCAAAGAACAAATTTGGAATGAAAAAGTACTAAAATCCAGTAACATTTTCCTTTAAAAATTACTTAAATTCTGCCACCACAAATAAAGTTCTGAAACAAAAAAATCTAAAGAAAATGAAGGTTCTCATTACATTTTACAGAATTTTTTTTCATGCCATTAAAAGGAAATCTTCATAAAGAAACATGAGAATTACTCAAGTCACACTACCCAACATAAAACTCATGTTACAAAGTCAGTATGAGATGAACCGTGCTATTTTCAGTTTGCTAGGTTAACTGGTTTTAGTCTTGGAAATCCACTCAAAGCCCAACAGACTGATTAAAATATGTCAAATATCAACCCCATGAATTGGTATCAGAGAAAGATAATGATATTTGCTATCAGATATCCTAGGTTTGAGTGCCAGAATTACTACCGCACACTTCACTGGGCCACAGTTAGGGTTAATCAAATTTGTGGACAGGCATCTTATAAGTACAAGACACCACATGAATAAACGAATTATCATTTTTAAGAGAAATACTGACACTGTGAATACAGCTGTAAACCAAGTACTCTGTGTTATCATCTTAAGAGATGCTGACATCAAGGGGCAACTGGGTGGCTCAATTAGTTAAGAATCTGACTCTTGGTTTCAGCTCAGGTCATGATCTCATGATTTTTGAGATTGAGCCCTGTGTCTGCGCTGACAACGTGGAGTCTGCTTGGGATTCTGTCTCCCTCTCTGTGCACCTCCCTTGCATGCTCTCTTGCGCTCTCTCTCTCAAAATAAATAAATAAACATTTAAATTTTTTTTTTTTAACGTTTTATTTATTTTTGAGACAGAGAGAGACAGAGCATGAACAGGGGAGGGGCAGAGAGAGAGGGAGACACAGAATCGGAAGCAGGCTCCAGGCTCTGAGCCATCAGCCCAGAGCCCGACGCGGGGCTCGAACTCACGGACCGCGAGATCGTGACCTGAGCCGAAGTCGGACGCCCAACCGACTGAGCCACCCAGGCGCCCCTAAATAAACATTTAAAAGAGAGAGAGAGACAGAGAGATGCTGACTTCTATTGAAGATCAGGAACTATTCCAAGAATTTACACGTATTAACCCATCTAATCCTTGGTAGCAGCCCTACCAGGTAGATATCATTAAGTTCATTCTAATATATGATTAAATCAAGATAAGGCAAAGTTAAATGCCTTGACATTTAAAAGGTAGATTCATCAACTCTCTCAGGAACATAAAAACCTGCTCTTTGCCCTAGGAACAGTAATATACCTGCTTGCAGCTGTAGAATCTTTGATTTTCTTTCCTTCCAAGGAAGCTAAATGTTGTTCCAAAGCATCAAGTAGACTGCTGGGGGCCTAAAATTGTACAAATATTAAGATTTTCAGGATAAAGAGACCATTGGTCAAAATAAATTAAGTATCACCTAACATAGGAGAGGAAAAAAATAAATAGGTATATTCCTCATGAATTAACAGTGGAGTTTTGTTTTTATTATGCTCTTATTTTTATTACATAAGCATGACCTAGTAAGGGGTATTAATAAACATAATCAAAAAAAATTGAGACTATGTAAACACGAAACATTAAAGAGTTCTTGCAAGTACTTTCATTAAATATATTAACTTATTTGAATTTTAAATAAAAACATACTCTTAAAAGCTAGACATATCGTTGGGAATGTTTCTGGTATTTTAGTAAATACTTGAGTAAATCAAAGTGTGCAAAGATTATTTTTGAATAGTTATTGATAAATGAAACTACAGACCAGCATCAAGAAAATGCAAATTAAAATCACGATGAGATAAAATTTCTTAACCACTAGAATGGCTAACATTAAATAGATTAGCAACATCATATGTTGGTGAAGATATGAAACAACTGCAACTCTCATATGATGCTGGTCAAAGTTCATCCATCTTAAAAAATGATCTGATTTTTTTTTTTTATGAAGTTAAATATACATCTAGCTTAACTACCCAATTCCATTCCTAATTATTTATCCAAGGGACATAAAAAACTATCTCTACAAGAAAAGATTTGTTGAAGAATGTTTTAAGTAGCTTAATTTACAACAGTAAAAAATTACAAATAATCCAAAAGTCCATCATTTGGAAAATGGACAAACAAAATTGGGGTAAAAGTCACACAATGGAATACTATTCAGCAATAAAGAAGAATGAATATGAGCAATACATTCAATAATAAGGACAAAGCTCAAAACACTATGATGAGCAAAAGAAGCCAGATATAAGAATAAATACTTGCGTGATTCCATTTATGTCACATTTAAGATCTAATAAACTTATGCTATTAGAAATCACATTAGTAATTTGTGTTGGGGACTAGGGAAGGACCAGAAGGGGCCATGAGAATTGCAGTGATAGAACTGATTTAAATACTGAATGGTATGCTGGTAACACAAATGTTAATTATCAAGCTTCACTGAAATGGATACTTCACTCAATTTTGTTTTAAAAAGAAAGACTGGCCTTTAAAGACTATATATCAAATCTCAACTTAATATGAAAAGCTAGTTACTTTCAAAAGGAAACCTTTTCCGTCAGTTGAAAAGGAATTGTTCCCTATCTTTAAGTGAAACAAATGCATCAGGAGCATTTACTTGCGCCAAATATTCTTTAGGATTTGAGATAAAGAGTTACTGGATTGTAGGCATCTAAATCTCTCTACCAATTATGACTTCAACAATTTCCTTCATTCAGTGTTTTCCCTCTACATGCAAAACCTTAGTATAAGAAAGATACAGTAGAAAACCAATTAAAGCCAAAAATACTAGATTATAATATTAACTTCTATGTTGAACTGAGAACACATGTATACCACTTCCCAATCCCAACATAATGTCTGCTAAGACTCCCAAAGACACTAGTATTATCTTCATTTTACAAATAAACAACCTGAGACAGTGAAAATTAAATAACTTGCCCAAGATCACTTGTCTGATACACAGCAGGAGCCAACAAAGGGTCTTTGGTATATATGACTTGAAAGTCTAGATATTAAGTACTATGCTACAGAATCCTTAATTAAAACCAGGCATTTGATGGGGTGCCTGGGTGGCTCAGTCAGTTAAGCATCCGACTTTGGCTCAGGTCATGATGTTATGGCTTGTGGTTCAAGCCCCGCGTCTGGCTCTGTGCTGACAGCGTGTAGCCTGGAACCTGCTTCAGATTCTGTGTCTCCCCCTCTCTTTGCCCCTCTCCCACTCTGTCTCTCTCTCAAAAATAAACATTTTTTAAAAGTTAAAAAAAAAAAAAGGCATTTGAACTGTACACATTAAAGGAAATAAACTAAAGGAATGGTATAGTAACGGCTAGCTCCACCAACATAAGAAATGAGATCATAATGTTAGAAGTCAGCAATATATGTTCGAATCTGTCATGAAAAATCACACCAATCCCTTAACAGTAGTAACTGCATATTATTCATCTTTGTACCGTTCACACCTAGCAATACATATAGCAGACAGTGAAATGATATTATAACCATACACTTACCTGTGAAAGGTCTGGTATATCACCTCTGTCAATTCCAACTTGCTGTAAAAAGAAGCAGCATTGTACTTAACAAAATTATAATAAAAAATAAAAATTTAGAAAATGACATTATGGCTAGTACCACGAACAATATTCTAGATTGACTTCTTTAAAATCAGAAGACTATTTAATCTCCAGAGGGATCATTCACTATTTCCATGGGCTTAGATGTTATTTACATGGTTCTAAAAGTTGTAAAAGGAGAAGAACCAGAGTTGGAAATCCAGTAAGAGTATCCACATCTTCTGAGCACCTAATACTTAAGCTACCTTGTCACAATCTTAAAAAATCCATCACTTTTATGTGTCATATGACAAAAAGACTACAGCAAGAAAGAGAAAGGCTGACCATGAACAAGTTTCCTGGGGCATAAAAAAGAAGTTAAGGAACAAATTTGAGGATAAGGACTTTGTCTTTCTACATAAAGTATGCTTTTCCTGGCAATCACCACAGATAACAGTTTTTAAAACCCATGTTCATGCAAGTAGACCAGGTTTTATACAAATGCCAAGTGATCTTCCAACCAGGATATAACTATCTACACAAACCAATTCTAATACACTTTCTTAATGTTCGGGCATTGGGCAATTTCCAGCAAAAATGATAAAAACCATTCATACTTTTCTCGTGACCAAATTAAAAAACTTTTTTCCCTTCCTGTGGTTATGTTTCATTTTCTAATCATCCTCTCTTCCCTTCCACAGTTCGAGGGCAACTCCCAGAATGGTATCAGAAAATTTGACAGAATAATCCATACTAAGATCTTAATAGCTTATCACTAACTGATATACATGAGTCCCCTCCAAACACATTTGAAAAGGTTACTTGTACCTTTACTCAAAGGACTAAGGTCTCATAATGGAACTGCAACCCAAAGACAAAGACAGCCTCATGAAAGAATATTTTATTCCTCAGATCACACAGAGTAAATGGTCTATTTCATCTCAGACCAGAATAACTGAAGGTAAATAAAGGCTTAAAACTTAAGTCAGTAACTATAACTATCAAACGCAAAGAACATAAGAGGCCAAAGGGAAAAGTCAGCAAACTAAAACATTTAAAGAATTTACTGAAAACACAGTGTAAACACTACCTTTTTCTTGTTTTAGTATATGACTAACCCTAAAGAAATGGAAAAAATACATTGATCTCTTGAGGGATACTTTAAATCCAATATAAACTTCAGTAGATTTCATAAGATAGCTAACATAAAGCTCTTTTTTTTCAAAAGGTCTTATGATGCTGTTTTATTTCATCTGCTAGAGAATGAAATATCACTATGGTAATAGAGCTAGAATCACCAACTTGCAAGTTCCAGATTAACTACTTTGATATAATTGATAAATGATAGTCATCTTCCAGAATTATCCTAAGGTACAGGAAAGGAAAACAAAAACACTTTGAGAGTTGCCTCTGTGCAAGCAAAATAGTGCCTTCTATGATCATTTCAGAAAATTATTTAAACAGATTTATAAAATTAGACTGTTCTACAACCTACATTCATGGTGTTCATAATCAATGACAAGCAATAAATACACTAAATTCACTTCTGTGGGGTAATGAAACATTGTGGACCATGTGATTCTAGCTGCAAATCTCAGTGGAAGAAAGAGACTTGTACTCACACTGAAAATTCTCTACCATATAATAAGATAAATATGCTAAAATATATGGCTAATGCCAAACACAAAATTCTATTGCACCACTGTGTGCCACCTTCCTTATTTTAGCGAGAAATAAACAATTTAAAAAAGGATTACGTTTCAATATTCAATACTGAATTAAGTATGTAAGATATATCTTAGTCAATACCATATCACATTCATAACATAACAAAGAATTCAATATAGTATATGGATATGACTGAATATATACTTTATTTATTATATTTAAGATGTGACTTTCATTTGGATAATGACTTATTTCTCTAAAATCTATACTTAAAGACAAAAAAAGCAAGTTAAAAGACCTAGTTAACTTAAGGACAGTTTACCTCTGCAACTTTGAGAAACTCTGAGATTCTTGTCATCCTAGTCAGGAACTTCTTATAGATGTCCAGACCTTCTTTGCATTGGTTCTTTTTCATATCAAAATATTTTTCTGCCAAAGGTAAATGTAAAAATACTTTTATTCACATCAAAAGAGAAAATTCAAAAGTGAAAACAAGTAATAGCTCCAAAGAGATCATATAGGTGTCTCAGAGAACAAACTCACCCTACAGGAAAAATGTCAGTGTTAAATTAGCTGAGATATTTAAATTGAATTAATACAGAGATGCTATATTAAAAACAGAAAAATCATTTGACTTCACTCATATTACTAGTTTGTTCTATAATATTTCTATAATTTTTAATTTTTTTTTTTTTTCAACGTTTTTAATTTATTTTTGGGACAGAGAGAGACAGAGCATGAACGGGGGAGGGGCAGAGAGAGAGGGAGACACAGAATCGGAAACAGGCTCCAGGCTCCGAGCCATCAGCCCAGAGCCTGACGCGGGGCTCGAACTCACGGACCGCGAGATCGTGACCTGGCTGAAGTTGGACGCTTAACCGACTGCGCCACCCAGGCGCCCCTATAATTTTTATTAACACATTATACTTTTTTCCATTCCAAATATTCTTACTTTCAAATATTCTTACTAATAATGTATTAACATATACTACTTCCAAATATTCTTCTTCCAAATATTCTTACTAATAATATATTAACATTAGATGGCAACTTTACCATGTCCAAATGTCACCTGGAAAGCTTATTTAAACTTATTATATGAACAGCAATAAAGAGCTTAATTTATAAGTAATTGTAGGGTGACTCCCAAAATTATGTAGAAACCTTCCATTTTTTTGTGAAAAAAATAATCCCAATTTCCCTATCTTCACAGAGTAAAGCATCCCTAAATAAGTTTGTGAATAAGCCTATAAACAGCAAATTTAAATAATTTTTTTAAGTGAGGAGGGGAGGGAAAACAAGCACATTGGAGTGAACACACTGTGGACATCTGAGACCAATACTTAGGCACTCTTTACAGACTGTTACTCATCTACTCCATCCAAATCCCACAGGAAAAAAAGATCATTTCTAGGCAAAATTAAATAACTATGAATACACACATTCCTAAAATGCCTCAAAAGTAAAAGGCATCCTAAAAAATAAATTTTTAATCCATTTAAAATAATTATCAATTTTAAAATTAGGCCTAGAAAAAATCTATCAATTTTATAATTACAAAATTGTGAAGAAGTAAATTGTGAGGAAGTAAGATTCTTCTGGGAGAGAAAATAACTTTAACTTAATTTTAAAGGGATCTTTTTATCTCTAAAAATAATAAAACTGACATAAAAAACCATAAAGATATATCTACAAAACAAGTTCATCCAGCTGAACATTCTAGTTGTAAAAATAAGTATTTAATCTCTTAGCACGCGTAACTAGAAATAAAATCTTTTCTCCAAATAAATTGTTACAATCAATGAATAGCCCAAGGAGTTGGTTAGGCAGCTCAAAGTAACAACTCAGACAACAATATTTATCCATATGACACAAGATAAAAAAAATAAAATGTATTCAGCTACAACAATATTTACCCAACAGGTTAATAATTCCTTCATTGTATGCTGCAAACAGTCTAATGGCATCTTTGAACAGGAGCATGAAGGCAGCATTTATTACCCCATTTGTAAGTTCATTGCTATTAACCTAGGGAAAAATTAGAAAAAAAGATGAACTAATCTTAATCTTTTAAATGACAGTGACTTCCTTCAAATTAAAATACAGTAAATTCAAATATTTAGGTGTATTAGAGAAAAATACATTTATTTCTTTCAGAGTTACATCCAAATAGTGCAAAAATGTGCCTAAGAGCTCAGATTTATGTAAAAGCCACAAACAAAAATTCTGTAACATTCAATGTAATTCAGAAGTAAGTCATAAAGAAAAAAATACCCTCTTTCGAAATTCCTAGGCAATCACCAAGGCACAAAGCTAAGCTAGGTAGAAGAAATGTATTTTTTTTTAAATATACCTTTTTCCACTATTATAAACAAACTTACCTTCAAAATGGTTATGATATTTCTATTTCATATGGTTATCTGGGAGAATTAAATGATACACTGATCGTAAGGAGCTTAGGACAGTACCTTACACATAAAGAATCAATAGTATTATTACTAAATATGCTGTAACAAAAAGCCAGCACCTATTTATCTATCAAGAATACAGGAAAACCTTTAGTTTTATCTCAAGAAATGAAATCAAGAAGATAAACAAATGAACTTTAAGTTCTTTTTTAGATTACACAAATAACTACTACATGAAAATTCATTTTTTGGCATAGAAAAACATAAGCACAAAGTTAAATGGTAAACAACACATTGGTCAATACATGCAAAATATCTAACAAGGTTGACTTCCACTGTAGAGAATCCTAATAATAAAGCAAATGACAGACAATTCACAATATACAGTTAGTAACATGTGAGAAGACCTTCAATTATCAAGTAAATTAAAATATAATAATCAATTAAATCACTAAACTATCCTTTCTTGAGCACCAGATTGGTAGATACCAAAATAATCAAAACCAAGCTATTATTCAATGCTAACAAGGATGAAGAAAAAGAGGTACCTGTTGACAAGTGACTAGGTTTAAGCCTTCTGTAATGTAAGTTAGCAATATTTATTAAAAATTTTAATGTTTATGGGAATACAAGCTGGTGCAGCCATTCTGGAAAACAGTATGGAGGTTCCTCAAAAAACTAAAAGTAGAACTCCCCTAATACCCAGCAATTGCACTACTAGGCATTTATCCACGGGATACAGGTGTGCTGTTTCGAAGGGACACATGCACCCCCATGTTTATAGCAGCACTATCGACAATAGCCAAAGTATGGAAAGAGCCCAAATGTCCATCGATGGATGAATGGATAAAGAAGATGTGGTATATATATACAATGGAGTATTACTCGGCAATCAAAAAGAATGAAATCTTGCCATTTGCAACTACCTGATGGAACTGGAAGGTATTATTCTAAGTGAAATTAGAGAAAGATAAAAATCATCTGACTTCACTCATATGAGGACTTGAAGACCAAAAAAGATGAACATAAGGGAAGGGAAACAAAAATAATGTAAAAACAGGGAGGGGGACAAAACAGAAGAGACTCATAAATATGGAGAACAAACTGAGGGTTACTGAAGGGCTTGTGGGAGGGGGGATGGTCTAAATGGGTAAGGGGCATTAAGGAATCTACTCCTGAAATCATTGTTGCACTGTCTGCTAACTCATTTGGAGGTAAATTTTAAAAAATAAAAAATAAAAAAAAATTTTTTTAAGTTTATGTCCTTTGATCCACCAAATTCTTTTTCTAGGCATTAAACTTATGGAATCAGGTTTATAAGTATGTAGATACACACATTAACACACACAGTATTTAGTGTATCCCTCATGTTTTTTTCCCATTCATTTTCTGTATTGAAAAAATCAGAAAAATTCTAAATCTCTGTCAATAGGAAGATTGTTACATACAGTGAAGGACAACACAGACCATGAAAACACATAATTTTATAAAACATTCACAAAATACTAAGTGAAAAAAGTTTCATGGTTGAATCCTCTAATAAAAACCAAAATGAAGCATAATAGTTACATTAATCCCCTACATCCTCCACACTAGGGATCCACAACTGTTTTTTGTAAAGGGCCTGAATCTGAGTACTTTAGACTCTGCAGGCCTGATAGTCTCCATCACAACAACTCAAATCTGGTTATTACATCAAAAAAGCATCCATAGACAATACCAGTGAGCCCCGCTGTAGTCTAACAATACTATTGTAGAAACTGAATTGAAATTCCAAGTAATTTTCACCTGTCAAAAATATTTTTTTATTGTTCCAACCATAAAAAAAAATATAAAAATCATTCTTAGCTCACAAGCCATACAAAAACAGGCAGCAGGCCATAGTTTGATACAATCTGTCCTAGATGGAAGCATCTACAGAATTCATTCATTGAATGTTTCCTGAACATACACTCTATGTGCCACACATGCCTTGACAATGGAGACACAGTAGAGAAAAAGCAGACCTGGTCCCTGCCCTCAGGAAGTTAAAGACTACCAATTAACAGCAGAAATAAAAGAAAAAAATCTATTTCATCATGAAATTGTCAGTTTCATTCACTAACTTGCACTTATAAGCTCTAAAATAAAATATCTAAAGATAGATGCCTCCAAAAAGAACAAACTTGAAAATGCTAACACTTAACATATTAATAATATGTTAACAAATTACATGTTAACATATTAACAATAACATATTAACAAACGACAAAGCTGGCAACCTAGTTTAAAAAATGATCATTAAAACAAAAATTCCAAGGAACACATTGCTCTTTGACAACAACTATATATATAACAAGCTGTTGTAAGTGTATTTGAACTTCACTGTATTTGTTAACTGTCATATTCTGAGTTCTACGATATAGAGAAAAGTGAAATATTAGGTGGTTTATTCATAAAGAAAATCTTTACACATTTTTAAAATCTAAAAACCTTTATCAAAATACATTTTCAGATCAATCGCTTCATCTCTCCCTCACTTTCTTTAGCTTGGTATACCCTGTAATTCTAGAGCTAGAGAAACACTACCAAAGAAATTAGAGTAAATCTTTAAAAATCATATAAATACCAAGTAATCCGATTTGGGACCACATTTATAGAAAATCCTTAGCCAAACAAGATATTAGTATGAAAAAACTAGAGTCGATGGAAACTTGAGAATAAAGACTCTGACCAATTCTAATAATACGTATTTTTTAAATCTTAAATTTTTATAAAATCATTTGTGTATTCAACTTACATTAAAATCAAGAAGGGCATCCATCTGATTTTGAATAATTGGTACAGTTTTAAGCAGTTTTTCTGTGTTCATTGTTCTCATCACACCATCAGCCCTATTTTAGAAAAAAAAAGAACTGAATTTGTTATTAAATCTATATTTTAAGCTCTCATTTGGTTCCCTATTTAAAGAAAGAACAAGTTGCTATGAAACATCACATGTTTTTAAATCATTATTGAACCTGAAACCTCCAGCAAAAGACATACAGGAAAAACAAAAACAGGAAACACTGTTATGTCCAACATCGAGGAGCTTAAAAAAAAAAAATAAAAAAGGTGTAAAAATATGAGACATAAAAGCATACATTAGAGTCAGGTTTATTGCGTATTTTTCACATGAGGAAACCATCTGATCCTCACACTACTCATATGTAAAGGGCAGTTCTACAATTTTTTTAATTGGAAAAAAAGAAATCATTTGCCTCAAATCACTAAACAGGACATGATGAGCCAGCAACTAAACTCAAGTCTTGGTAAGCACTGCTTTATTTAAGGTATTTTATTCATGACTCAACCAGCAAGACTTGTAAGCCAGAATATTATAACTAAAATTGTTTTATTACAAAATAAAGTCCAATTTTACCAAATCATTTTTTTTTTTCAACTTTTTTTTTTATTTATTTTTGGGACAGAGAGAGACAGAGCATGAACGGGGGAGGGGCAGAGAGAGAGGGAGACACAGAATCGGAAACAGGCTCCAGGCTCCAGGCTCCGAGCCATCAGCCCAGAGCCTGACGCGGGGCTCGAACTCACGGACCGCGAGATCGTGACCTGGCTGAAGTCGGACGCTTAACCGACTGCGCCACCCAGGCGCCCCACCAAATCATTTTTAATCCAGCCATTAAAATATGTGATACTTAAGAGGAATGTTTTTTTTTTCTTTTTTCCTTTTTTTCTTTTTTTTTCTTTTTTCTTTTCATTTTTTTTTTCAACGTTTTTTATTTATTTTTGGGACAGAGAGAGACAGAGCATGAACGGGGGAGGGGCAGAGAGAGAGGGAGACACAGAATCGGAAACAGGTTCCAGGCTCCGAGCCATCAGCCCAGAGCCTGACGCGGGGCTCGAACTCACGGACCGCGAGATCGTGACCTGGCTGAAGTCGGACGCTTAACCGACTGCGCCACCCAGGCACCCCAAGATGAATGTTTTTTAATAAAGTATTCTGTTAAAAGTCCCAAAATAGATTTCTTTAAATATTATTGCTTTGGGGCGCCTGTGTAGCTCAGTCGGTTGATCACCTGACTTCAACTCAGGTCATGATCTCACGGCTCGTGGGTTCTAGCCCCTGTCTCGGGCTCTGTGCTAACAGCTCAGAGTATGGAACCTGCTTCAGATTCTGTGTCTCCCTCTCTTTCTGCGCCTCCCCTGCCCACACTCTCTCTCTCTCTCTCTCTCTCTCTAAAATAAAATAAAACATTTTTAAAAATTTTAAAAATAATAATAAATAAATTTTGCTTTAGGTATTTCTAAAAATAGATACAAGAAATATTAACAGTACCAATATAAAGAATTTTACAACAGTGGTACCAAAAACACTAGAGAAGAGGTACCTGGGGCTAAAGTACACAGTGACCATCAGGCTCCATACTAAGGGCTTGATGTATGTTTTTCAAATCCTTACAAAAATCATATAGATAGACTTCTCCCATTTTGTAGATGATCAAGTTCTATGATCAGTGAGATTATATGACTGTCTAAAGTCAGAGAACTACTGGGTGGCAGGGTCATTATGTAAATCCAGATGTAATAGACTCTAAAAGAGTGCTGTTAATAACCCTTTGTGAGAGTAACCATCACTTCTTAAAAGTGTGTAGGCTTTCCCTAATTTACAAATGACCTACTTACTTATAAATAGCCACTCTACTCTGAGCCACTACCCCTTCAATCATAACCCCAGATACCAGAAAAACAATTAAGCTATGAAAATCAACAATAGTGTTTTGCAAGACAAAGTCACGTTTAAAGAACAAACACTGGACTGCCTTAGGTAGGCAACCATTATCAGCCTTAGTCCAACAATTCTCTCCAATAAGTGTTAACCTATGGATGCCTGTTTCCCCTCCAAGTACTATACTCCACTGGTTGGTACCAGCTAGTGCAGTTTGGCATAAGGACACCACTTCCTCTTCACAACCATTTTCTCGTTCTCATACACCTCACTCTAATTTGATCAGTCTCCTTTTAGTCTCCCTCCTCTCCTTGCTGAAGTTATTTTTGACCTGCTGGTCATTTCCTCTTTACCACAGAAGACCTGAACTGGCTCAATTTTTCTTGGTTGATTTCAACATCTACATGGACAACGAATGCAAAATTTTAATCTCAAAGTTCCTTGACTAAAGATCCTATTCCTATGGTCAGATCATGACCTCACTGTCCCCAGAAACCACATTACCCCTACCCCACCACCAATATGAAAAAAGATAAAATTTATACATCTTATCCTATGACAATAACCTCCCAGCTGCCTTGGTCAAGTACCACCAAGGCAAAACTATTTGACTTCATCATAAACTTGAATGTTTCAACTTCTACCACTATCCTTCACATTTTTACTTCCTTCATCTAGCTTAGAATTCCACAGATCATTATTGTGATAATTACCTTCCAAATACACTCAACTCTCTTATACCTCTCTTCTTCCCTTGCAGTCACTTGGTAAATTCATAATCCTGGCTAAGCAGCTAAGTGCTGGTAAAGAAAACCACACAACAGAGCAAACTGGTAAAACTCTAAATTTCATTATCATCAACCTCAAATGGGCACTCGGCACTGCCAGCAATCCTCTTAGCCTTCTTCAGTAAATTCCTCCAAGTACTCTGAAATCTGATTCTCCCACCCTTTCTTCCCAGCCTCCCCACACCCACACACAAACTCTCAGCTCATAACTCCCAAATATTTCATTCAAAAACAGAAGATGACAAAAAGAGGTTGTCTAGTCAACTTGCCAACAAAACTACATCTATCTGGTCTGGTCCAATTCAATGGAGGAAATCTCTCTTTCTATGAAATATAAATACCATTCACAGAGGTCCTCTGGATCCCACTCTGTCACAGTCCTTTGGTTGTCTTCTTTTTCTCTAACACAGCACTGTCCAACTATCTGCAATGGTGTAAATATTCAATATGTGCACCATTCAATACGGTAGCCACTAGCCACATGCAGCTATTGAGTATCCAAAATATGGCTGATCCAATTGAAGAAACGAATTTTGTATTTTATTTCACTTTAATCAATTTAAATTTAACTAGCCACATTGGCAAATAGCTACCATACTGGACAGTGCAGCTCATTAACCTCTTCTTTTAAACTAGACCATTCCCATGAACATGCCGGCAAAGTCTCTATTATCACCATTCTTTAAACGTACACACTCCACTAAACCCATATGCCCATTCACCTACCGTTTATCTCACAAAGTCAAATACACTTCTCAAAAAGAGTTCCATGCTCACTTTTCATTCATTATTCAGTTCATCTCAAAATCGGCCCCTCTCCTACCACTCCAGTTAAACAGCTCTAGTTTAGGTCATGTAGAAATTCTATGTTGCTTCTCCAATGGGTACTTGTCTAACCTTATCTGACTAGACTTCTCACAGTATTTTCTTCACTATCACTTTTTCAGTTTCTTTTCTTGGCTCCTCATCCTTTGTTCATCCTCTAAAATAAATATTGTATACCTCAAGTGTTCCTGGGCTCTCTCTTCTCATTCTGTACTTACCCCCAAGGTGATCTGTTATTTTCAAGACAGAAACCACCAAGATGCCAATAATGTACTTATACTCCTAAACCAAAACTTTTAAGTTCCAAGTTAGTATGTCCAATTGTCTACTTGATACCTCACCTTGTATAAATCACAGGCATGACAAAACTGGTATTTCCAAAACTAAATCTTTAATTTTTTGCCATTATGCCCAACACTACCCCAATCCAAAATCTTCCCAGTGAAAGGTGCCCATCTCCCCAGTGACTTACACCAGAAGCCATGGGGACAATTTTGATTCCCCTCTGTCACTAGCCTCCACAACATTTCTTTCCAAAGAACTTCAAATTTCTCAATTAAGATAAATCTTAACAGTTACCAAATACTTTTATCAGACTTCAAAACTCAATTCACAAACCCAAATGCTTCAACATGATTTGCACCAAATACATGACAATTCATATTCCAAGAAGAACACAAGTTTTATGACTTCTTAAATACATTTTAATTCAATTCAGACACTTGCTTCTCAAATATAAAAGCAAGAGATTAAAGGCTGACTATCCATGTCCTTATTTACAGAAAATAACTGGATTATTCTGTTTTGCTTGTTACGTAACAATATCTTGATACTTTGAACCAAACCAATTTAGATTTCAAGATAATTCAACTTAATACTATGAAAAAATGGAATGTTAAACAAAAAGAAAATATAGGGACTGATGTTTAACAATCAACTGGAAAGATAAATCCATAGGCAACTTATTGGATTCATTTTTCATAAAGCCATTTAATAAACTATTTACAAACTGAATTAGTTCTTTTTTCAAGAACTGTTAATCACCTAATATAGTAGTTTAGACTGTACAAAGTCCTGAAGATACAAATGTGAGTAATGCTATGTTGACCTGTGGAAGTGACAGTGCTATGTAAAATCTAACAGCAGAAATAAGGTTTCCTCTGGGGAGCCTGAGTGGCTCAGTCAGTTCAGCATCCAACTCTTGATTTTGGCTCAGGTCATGATCTCAAAGTTCATGCATTTAAGCCCCGCACTGGGGTCCATGCTGACAGTGTGAAGGCTGCTTGGGATTCTCTCTCTCCCACTCTCTCTCTGCCTCTCCACCATATGCATGCATTCTTTCTCTCAAAATAAATTAAAAAAAATATATATATATACAAATATATAAAAGAATGGTCAGAAAAATGCACTGCTTTTATAAGATAAAAACTGAGAGTAAATCAAATGTACATCTAGAAGAGAATCCCATAGCCATCCAAAAGAATGAGATCTGAGTACAAACTGAAAATATCTAAAATACACAAGAGAGAAGGAAAGCAGTCTTCAAATAATGTAATTCAATTGTCGTGTGATTTTCTATGGGTCTTCCTACATATATTTATTTCTACTTACACACAGAAAGCGGGTTACATATACTAAAATGTTAACATTTCTTACAAATTTTCTACAAGTTACAACATAGGTTGCTATGCTCCCTCAGTTTTTAAAGTGTATTAGTTTTGTAAACATAAAAAATTATTACCCTAATAAATACAACTTTACTATTTACCACAAAACTCCTCTCCAAAACTGAAACAGTTCACTGAGGTTCTAGCCACGATATAATAAATTTTAAGTGCTGCCACATTCTCAACTTACATCCCATGTCCTGTATTTTTTCTTTAATACAATGATATATATGTGTATACACACACACACACACACACACACACACATATATACACACATACACGTATCTGTGTGTATGTATCAATTTTGTGCTTCTTGGTTCACTCAATTATGGCTCCTTGATTCACTTTCCCTATCCTCTAAGAGTAATTTCCTCTAAGTCAATATTAAATATATTGTGCATTATCAAGGGGTGTTCTCAGCTCTGTTAAATACAGAAATGCAGGAGCACCTAGTGGCTCAGTTGGCTAAGTGTCCCACTCTTGATTTGGCTCAGGTTGTGATCTCAAAGTTCAAGGGTTCAAGCCCCATGCTGGGCTCCATGCTGACAGCACAGAGCCTGCTTGGGATTTTCTCTCTCCCTCTCTCTCTGCTCCTCCCCTGCTCTCTCTTTCAAAATAAACTTAAAAAAAAAAAGAAAGAAGGAAATGCAACAACTCCCCTCAATCACAAAACTAGTCCTTCAAAGATTAGCTTTACTGAACACACTTTACACTGAAGTGTTAATATAAGCCCAAGTGGAAAATGGTTCACTGGACAGAATACTGGAATTAAGAACCAGACTTCTAAGATGAACTCCTCTATTATCATCTCACAAATGACAGAGTATTTAAATATATGAAACAAAATCTGTGGAATTTAGTTTTGGTAAGTTCCAAACTAATCACCTCCTGATTACTTTGGAATAGTGACACAGAACATTTAGGTTCAATTTTTAAAATGCTTAAATTAACTAAGGGGTTACTTCTATTTTTGTATTAAATTTTCCATTGCAGTCTAGTAATTTAACATTTCAAGAGACCTACTCATTCATTCATTCATTTAGAGAGAGAGCATGTGCAAGTGGGGGACAGGTGCTTGGCATGGAGCCTGATATGGGGCTCAATCCAATGACCCCCCCCCCTGGGATCATGACCTCCAGTGAAATCAGGAGTTGCATACTCAACCAACTGAGCCACCCAGGTGGCCCCTTAAAAGAACAATTTAAAGAAAACATTAATTGTTTAGATGGAAGCAGGGAAATTCAGAAAGGCATTCACAAAAATATTTCTGCAGAAGCCAGATTCCCCTTAGGGCAGTCTTTCAGACCTACAAGGGTTACCAGTGCCCCTTAAGAATGTCTTTAGTGGCTTTATCCAAGGTCTTCTCATATATCCTAAGAAAAATCTGTATACCAGGCTATATCAGGTAGTGATCCACATTAGAACAAGGATGGTACAACTTGAATATATTTTACTAGGTGAGAAAAGCCAAACTCAAAAGGCCATATAACATATGATTTCATTTATCTAAAATATTCAGAATAAGCAAATCCATAGAATCAGAAAGTAGATTTGTAGTCGTCAGGGTCTGGAGAAAGGGGGAAATGGGAAGTGATTGCTAATGGGTATGAGGTTTCTCATAGGAATGATAAAATATTCTGGGATACTTATGCAGCACACAACTTTGTAAATATATGAAAACCCACTTAATTATACACTTTAAAAGGCTGAATTTTATGTTTTGTGAATTGTATCTCAATAAAGCTATTACAAAATTTGAAAGAGCTTTTAAAAATCCTAGCACAAAGCATATGATATACTTCAAATAAAAAATAAAATTCTTATTTTAAACTGGCCTGAAATCATAATTCATAATCTATTAATTTCTATGGTTCACATTTTAAAATATTTGAATCCATGAGATATCAAAAAAAAGGGAAAGCTTAACTCACCCTCTTTTCACTTTTGTGAAATCAAATGCAACTTGTCTGTATGAAACTGCTTTTTCATTAAGATATCTACTATACCGCCTAATAAATGTAGACATGTCATATCCTGTAAGAAAAAAAATAGAAATGTTTTCACAAATTATTAAAATCCCACTTTGCTTAGAAAACCAACTCATTTCATCCAAAGGCCATAATATCTTGCTATCCCAACTCAATCTAGTGATGTAAATTAAGTGACTAATAATGAATAGCATCACATTAAAAACTCTAACACTTCACATGTTTTAAGTCAGGTATATCATAGGTGGTTTTGAAAAATCTTCCCCTTTAAAATTTCACTAAAATAATATTTTATTATACTTCTGATCAACATTCCTATAGGAATTGGAAAACCATGTTCTCTTAAATACTTCTTGATAACTTCATAACTCAAACTGAACATCCTATGGAACCATAAGCCCCCTCTTCAAATCAGTAAGCAATTTTATAATTTTCATACTTAAGAAATCTTCAGTTATATATTATTTGGAAAAACCAAACTTATGTGTGCCAACCTTATAAAAAGTACAAAAATTACTATATAGTATGACGAGAGAAATGGCAATACCTAAGTTTAAGGCATAATAAGAAAGAACTATATGATGTTTTCAGTAAAACTTGAAGATTTTCTTTCATCATAATCATGAGATTTAAAAACTTCAGCAACATAAAACTTAATCAATGTTATTAAAATAACAACTTTTATTTTAGTTACTGCCTGGCTTAGGTAAGTTCACAAATTTTTGCTGCTAATTACGAACCAGGTCCATCTTATTTTAGCTCATCTTCACCAACAAATTTCACTTTATTTGATGATCTCTACTACTTTAAAAAGACAATACCAAAACAATAACAAACAAAAATGTCAAATAACTGAATTTAACATCATTACCAATTCATTTATTCAGCACATATTTCTTGAGCCCTACTAAGTGCCACTGGAGAAAAATGAACAAAATAGAAAAAAACATTATCACCCTCATGTATGCTCGTAAGTACTACTGTATTTTATAAGGTGTTACATACTCACATTCCTCAGCTCTTTAGTTTATATTGTTCCCTCTCATCAACTTTATTCCATCCTCCTGCTGGGAGAAATACCTACCATCCTTCAGTCTCTGACACTTTCCCTGAACTCTTGTGTTTCCACATTATTCTTACTTCATGTACAGTTCCTAGCTACTTGATGTACATAATGTCTAATGCACTAGACTAGAAGCTTATTTGTATTTATATATATACCCAGTATATATATTATAAAATATAATGAAATATACCAGACTCCACCCAGCAAATTATATGAGCAACCAGAACTGCCAAAACCACTGAATTACATACTTTTAATTACTGTTTGTTTTATCTTTATAATCTCTTCAGAATGAGCTTCAAGCAAAAGGCCTAAAAAATGTTCTCTACATAAAAGGAATAAAAATCCTAAAATATTATTACCAGAAATGCTTAATTTCCATCTTAAGTGGAAAATCAGTAGCTAATAAGACACCAAAAACTCCATTTGCATATATGCATATACTCTGTTTTAGAGTAGTGGTTTGCCAATTATTGTCCACAGACTCTTAAAGTTGAAATAAACAGAAATAAAAAGATAAGCAAGTAGCGTTTCTTCCACATCCCGGAAAACAGATCAGCTCCAGTTTTATCTGTTATATATTTCTGGTTGCTATTTAAGGTTTTATTTGAAAAAGTGATTCCACTGCTTAATTAATTTTTTTTTTTAACTACTTGGAGCACTACATCTTTGTCAAAATAAAATCAATCTTATAACAGTTCTATATACAGATTACTGGCCTTCCCAAATCTCTGGAAGATAGGGTATTTGATTCATTCTAATTAATACTTTCATCTTCCAAAAGTGAACAAGTATTGAACCGGACAGCTCCCAACCCAAACAATGTTAGCCACTAAATTCCACTGATGTTACCTCCACAAAAGCCACAATTCAGGTCATTAACTTTCTACTAGATGACGAAAACGTTCTACTAGATGACCAAAAAAATGACCAGAACAGTCTCAATGTCTTCAAGACTTTATCACTGTAATCAAACTTGTACTTAGGTATGGCACTCTCACACAGTCCTTCTCCCCTTCTCCCTCTACTCAAAAACATGATGGTTTCAGGGGCGCCTGGGTGGCGCAGTCGGTTAAGCGTCCGACTTCAGCCAGGTCACGATCTCGCGGTCCGTGAGTTCGAGCCCCGCGTCAGGCTCTGGGCTGATGGCTCGGAGCCTGGAGCCTGTTTCCGATTCTGTGTCTCCCTCTCTCTCTGCCCCTCCCCCATTCATGCTCTGTCTCTCTCTCTGTCCCAAAAATAAATAAAAAACGTTGAAAAAAAAAATTAAAAAAAAAAAAAAAACATGATGGTTTCTCACTGCATTATAAAATCCCAACTCTATCAAAATTTTCTGTGTCTGATTTTGGCCCCAAACAGCTCTAGAGGGCTATCTGCCACTACCTTTTCTCCAATATATCATCCATACATTCTATTCATATTGATTTGCTCTATAAATCTTAAATATCCCATGCTCTTTCATGTGCACTTTTGCTTAAGCCAACCCATGCTCTCATCTAGCTTTCAAAGCCCAGCAGAAAAATCTCCCTTCTCCAAAAACATTTCCCAGATTGAGCCCTACTATTGAATATTCCCAAATCAGTTAGTATGTTCTTTGTGATGTTATTCCTAGAGCTGGCATTGTATAATGTTAAAGACCTAGTTCAGGAACTAAGTATGACAGATCCCAGTAAGACAGAATGTGCATGGAGTACCAATGTAGCAATCTCAAGTTACTGAATTAAAAGCAAAATAAATAACAGGTCTGAGTATCAATGAGCAATTCATCTGAACAATACACCATACTTACTTTTGCTACTAAAATGTATGATATTCACAACTAAATTTCTTGGAATAAAGCATAAAATGGTAACAATAACAATGAAAGCTCATACTTACATGGATGGTGATTCCTGTGTACCAGACACTACTGTAAGCACTTTATAATTATTAACTAGGTTAAGCCTCATGACAACCCTACAGGGTAGGTGCTATCATTATTCCTGACTTTACAGATGCAGAGAGGTGAAGTAACTTGCTCAAGTTCATGCAGCTGGTAAGTGGTAGAGATGGTACTGAAACAAGGCAGTTTAATTCGAGTCCATGCTCTGAAAGCTCTACCCTATTTTATTTCCTAGAGTTCTAAGTGTCAAACACTGAAATCAATCTTAATCTTCACATTAAAACACAGTTTTTTCTTCCCCTACACCTTTTACTAAAATATGAAGTTCCTCCACAACACATGTTCTAAAAGACAGAGTTCAACTCTACAGTAATCATCATACAGGGTTGATTTTCTATAATGAGTAAGTTGTCTTTACCTTGCAATCCACTTTTATCCAAAAAATTGCTTAAGTTAAACAATGTGTTTCTTGAAGCCAAATACTGAATAAAACGCTGGAAAACAAACAAACAATTATGTCAAATTAAGATAATGCCATCTAACAAAGTCTAATTTGAGAATGTGGGGGGTGGTTGTGTTTAATACATTCCATTAAGCTTATCTAGCTTAAATTTCTCATCCTCAGTCCTGTTAACTAGTTACTAAACCTAGAAACATAATCCATATTTTTCACTAGCATACAGGAATTGATTAAAGCCTAATACCCATGGCTTCAGTATCAGCGTCTAAAAGGAAGTAGGAACTTTTAACCTAGAACCAGTAATTTTGGCTTTACTGCAGCATATTAGGGCTACAGCTAGTCACACTCAAGTGGAATCTTTATACAGCTACCTAGTGACCCAAATTTTTATGACCTTTTTAAAAACAAAATTATAATCATACAAGAAAACAGTATTACAGATATCCTCCCTTACCCACTGTCCAGATTAAACACACTGCCATATTTACTTCAGATTTTCTTAGAGAAACAAAACATTAAAAACTCTATTGAAGACACATACCTTCAATCTCATTTCCTTCCCTCTTCAAAGGCAATAATTTTCTAAAGTAGGTTTATATCATTCCCACACACATTTTTATAATTTTTCTATATATATCCTATAAACTGTACATAACTTTTTCTATTTTAAATTTACAGAAAAATCATACTGTATTCTTTTCCAAAGTGCTTTTTAACAACTTTTTCCCAAGAAAAAGTATTTAATTAATATACGTAGAACCAGTTAATTCATTTTAAATGATGTTCTAGCATTTCAAAGGCCAGTATATCATTACGTATCCATTTCTTATCCAGTTCTTTCCAATTTCACTATTATTAACCATGTTTCATGGACATCTTTGTACTTGGTCTCCATGTGCAAACATACAAAAGTTTCTCATGATATAAACTTAGGCTTGAATTTTTGGGTCAGCATGTTATGCAAAAGTTCATCTTCTCAAAATACTGTCAAAATTCTCTCCAAAGTTCTTACCACAGAACACAACCTTAACTTCCCTTTACATACAACCTCTAAAATAGAGCTAATTCCTTTCAATTTCACTTCCCCTTAAGATTTCTTTTTTTTTTTTAATACATGCAGAGGGTTACTATCAATTAGGATATACACCAGCACTCCTCTAATTCAATCTTGTTTCATCTGCGTTCACCCCAACTACCAAGCCAGGATTTTGAAAAACAATTTATAAATCAAATACTGATGTTTCATCACTTATCCTAAAACAACTGGTTTCAAAAAGGTGTTAAAATATCCTAAGACAGTATTAGACCCCTGTGATAACCTGTGATAATTCATTGTTGTGGGAAACCCATCCTGTGCATTGTAATGTTTAAAAGCATTCCTGGCCTCTCTACCTACAGATGCCAATAGCAACCCCATCATTTGCAACAAATGTCCCCTAGCAGGGGCAGGACAGATCACTCTCCTCCTTGCCCTATGGTATTCTCATCACCACAACAGAGTAAAATCCTATGCATACTCTCTCACAGACTACTAAACCTGCCAATAAGAAGAGTATCGAATTTGTCTTAGCTGTTTAAGGGAAATAAACATGAGTTTATCTAAAAACCACAATGAAATACTATCTTTCTCCTCTTATTAGTCAACTGTAAGGAATCGCTGTCAACTTTCTGTTTCCTTACTTTTATCAAAGTTTTGTGTCTAGTATTATCACCTTATTCATAGTCCTGGAAAGCCATGACTAATAGTCTTCCTCTTTATCTGGCATTCTAATTGGTTATACTCGTGGCTTTTTCTTTTTAAAGGATAAACTACATTTTCTTTAAAAAAGGTGAAAAATGCTATATAAGCCTGAAATTCTTCACAGTAAATAATCATGATCTTAAGTAAACACAATCCCAATAAAAGCAGAAAACTGTTATCATAGTTAAGATAAAAAATGCTTCAAGTTATGCTAAAGATAGTATATATAAACATTCCTATTGACTCCATACACTGGTTACAATAAATCAGAAAACTGAGTCATGTCTGTTGACTGAGACATCATATTTCAGGTAAGTTCTGGGAATAACTTTTAAAACTTAAACACTACAAATAAAGTCATCCAATGTGATGCTGCTGTAACAGTGAATAATCAGAAAGCTAAATTTCTAGGAAAGGGAAAGTTAAGAAAATTATGGAATATATGATCCATTAAATTGTCACTAAAGATAATAAATACAAAAAAAAAAAAACAGAACATGGAAATGCTTATGGTGTGACATGATATAAAAAAGCTAAATATAATAGTTTGTCTAAATTATGGTTATAGCTATTAAAAACAAGGACCAGAAGAGAACACCAAAATGTGCATGTAGTAAGATCTGTTGCAATGATCAAGTTGAAGGTAAACTCTGGCTTTAATTCTAAACTAATTTAATGATTCTCTATTGGTATCTTCCCAAAATGACAGAAAAGCCTTAGCACTGAAAGCCCCAAATGAGTAACGTGATGGATGTCAGAAAGTCATTATGCTCAAAAGCCTAATACCAACACCTGAAGTCTCTCCCCATCTCTCAACAATTGGTGGCCTGCATTTTTCTAAGGTGCACACTAAGTATAGATTTATCTAGTTGCATTCAAGTATTCTTGTTACACAATTAAAAAATCAGCCACTAGCCTATCATGGAAAACAAGATGATTCTCTCCAAACACTAAAATACAAAAGCTTATGCATCTTTTTGTTACCCTTTAGGGCAATGAAGACTTCAGTGAAGGCTTCAGACACCTTTCTGCTTAAGAAGGCACTCTTTAGACTCTTAAACACAGAGGAACAAACTGAGGGTGGATGGGGGAGAGGGGAAAATGGGTGATGGGCACCTAAGGAGGGCACTTGGGATGAGCACTGGGGGTTGAATGGAAGCCAATCTGACAATAAATTATATTTATAAATAAAAAAGGGCACTCTTTAATCAGTCCCTCTCAGCAAATGCCATCTTAGTGCTCAATGTAACAGCTTTGAACTAGACAAAGTGGTTCCAAAGACAACTATATAAAATCAGGGAGAAATCTGATTGGCCATAATAAAGCACACAGATATAGACAAACATACAGTCTATGCACAAGGCCTGCAAAACCTAGTGCTGCTTACGGAATCTACCTCTAGACATGAATCCCTATTTCTTGATCCCATTATTCAAAATGCTCTGGGCTTTGACCCATTATCCTTCCTCAAATTGTAGAAGCTACAATTTTATTTCTGCCTAGTCCCCTTGCCCTTTTTACCTATATAGTTTGGTTGCTAAAGCCATTCCTGAAGTTTCCATGAGAGAAGCAAGCTGAATAATCAGTCATCACACCAGTATGCTTGTTAATCAAAAATTTGGCTTACCTCATTTCCATACACCATCAAATGATGAGTTGTAATGAGAGATTTGAAGACCACGACCCAACTACTATTAGTAGTTCTTTCAAATAAACTGTCTGCCAACTGTGGGATGTTCACATTCATCTCATTTGTGCACTGAATTAAGTCTGCAATTAAAAAAAAAAAAAAAGACTTACTCTGCAGCTTTAATTTATTATTAATGTTGGATGTGCATGCTAACAGGTGAAAAATCTAACAGTGGAGCAACAATAGATAGTTTGGAGAAGTTATTAAAAATCTCTTAGGAGAATAATTGAGACCACTATAATCCACCTGAGAAGTAACACTGATTAGGAAGGATAATATTAATTACAAAGGATTAGGAAGAATAATATTGATTAGAAGGATATTGATTAGGATCATATAAAGGATCAATATCATTAAGTAAATCAAATTTCCTCAGAGTAATTCACCCTCAACTATTTTACTGATCTCAAAAAGAACTATTTTAAGGCCCTGTAGAACTTTCAGTTCTCTTATTACTCATAAACCCTCAGAACTACAATGTTAGTATTATTCATCCCTACCATTCAAAAAAACACAAACAAACAAACAGACATATAGAAGCATGAACAAACTGAAGGTCAAATGGCCTTTATTAATATTCTCCCTAGAATGTTGTGTTTGTACTATAAGGAAGATAGAGCAGATATGTGATCTGTGAGTGGGTAGGATCTCGGTTTATATAAAATTTTCATTCTTCTCACCCTTCAGTTTTACCATTAGCTCAGTTATCAGTTGATATCAACTAGCTAACTCTAACAAAACTGGAAATGAACTGAAGCTTCTTGTTGCATACATGTCCAAGAAGAAATGATCCAAGAACTCTATTTGCTATTACTCTGAAAACAGCTAAAACAATCTAAGTTCCAATTTTATATTTCAAGTGGGAGAGCATAACTATAAAATGGTTTAATATACAATTGTTTCAGCCCCGAAACCGGGGGGGGGGGGGGGGGGGGAAGGCAGCTCTTAATAACCTCAGTTTTACCTCCAATCTACTTAAGGGATATTATTGGCAAATTCAGTGAAGAAAATATAAAATACAATCCAATTTAGAGAATAGAAAGGAAGAAATGAGTTGT
Source organism: Neofelis nebulosa (assembly GCF_028018385.1). Classification (NCBI taxonomy): domain Eukaryota; kingdom Metazoa; phylum Chordata; class Mammalia; order Carnivora; family Felidae; genus Neofelis; species Neofelis nebulosa. Next base: position 46,682,853 of record NC_080791.1, on the reverse strand, counting down.
TTCACTTGTAAAGTAACATATAAAAAATGTATAAATATCTCAGCTATAACTGTGGTAAAGGGAAAGAAACTAAAGTTATTCATGACTCATAAGTAGTTTGTCCATTTTTAATCTTCAGCACATAATGATTAAATAAAAATTCAAGTGACCTAACTTGGCCTTGATCACTAGCAAGAAACACTAATGTAACTGTGACCATTTTATCTGCTTACAATCTTTTAAAAACATTTCTTCTTATAGGTCCAATTATTATACAAAGTAACATTTGATAACAAATGAATTTTAGATAAGCAGTCACCCTAGCCAACAAAGCTTAAAGAACAAAGCACAAAACAGTCCAACAGAGTGCCCATGGAACAGAAGAATGACACAAGGCTTTCACAATTCATACTTGCAACAAAAATTAAACAGTACTTTCACAATTTGGTGTGTATGGTTCAGTTTCTGATAGTAAAAAAACACATTTGATCTCTGCCTTCTCTGAATTTTCTTGAACAGTACTTCATACCTGTCATACAGCACTAAATATATCGCATACACCTTATTCCCAAAGTTAAGCTTTCCCTGCCTCTCAAAAAATAATGAGGGCAAGGCATATATATCTGTCTTGCTCCTTCTGAATCCTTTAGAACCTGAAGCTCATTGATCAAGGTCTGAACCCAATTATAAGGAGTTATCTTAATTTTTTTCCTCCATTTATCTTGATATATCTGTATTTTTTCTTTTTTAATGTTTTATTTTTGAGAGAGAGAGAGAGAGACAGAACATGAGTGGGAGGGGCAGAAAGAGGGAGACACAGAATCTGAAGCAGGCTCCAGGCTCTGAGCTGTCAGCACAGAGCCCGATGTGGGGCTCAAACCCACAAACAGTAAGATCATGATCTGAACTAAAGTTGGCCACTTAACCAACTGAACCACCCAGGCACCCCAGATATATCTATATTTTTCTATATCCTTCCAGAAACTATCTTGATAAGCTATTCAATTCTTAAACATGTTTACTTCCCCATGGTATCATTTTATACACCTCAGAATCTTTTTTAGCTTTCAAAACTGAACTTGTCACAAAATTTGTCACAATACTACCCCAAAAGTGCTCCTACCTGTGTGTTTATATACACTCCCTACAGCCCATCAATAACTAAGTCTCCTAAATCTCCAGCCATTGTACTTGTTCCTCTCCATTACACTGTCATTGCCAAAGCCAGAATTCAAGTCCTATTTATTTCCTAACCAGGAGGTACCACCTCTCCTGAAAGTATTCAGAAACTGGGGAGGGGGATTAACACACAGAGTTTTTACTGGCATTTAATATCAAGTGGGAAACTAACCATCCTGCAATGCACAATCAGCACTTCATAATTTAAAACTACTCTACCCATCAGGGTACCTGGCTGGCTCAACAGATAGAGCACGTGACTATTGATCTCAGTGTCATGAGCCCAGGCCCCAAGTTGGGCACAGAGCCTACTTAAAAAAAACATTTTTTTTAAATAAATAAAACTGCTCCACCCAAAATTGTCCCCACTGAGAAACGTTGGACTGACTGGCTGCTTCACTTCTGATTTGGGGTCTCACTCACCTCACACCCCTAAACAGTCTCTAAACTGACCAAAGAAAGATCTACAACACAACACTGTCACTGCCTAACCTCAGTGAGGTCCCTACTACTTACAGGACGGCACACATTCTGTCCTCGTCAATATCCTCCCTTCTTGACTTTTGGCTTCCAAAACAGAACCACTCTCCAGTTTTCCCTGATGTACCTTGCTGTTTCACACCTGAATCTTTTCATTCTTACTCATTCTTCGAAATGAGTCAAGTGTTCCCTTTCACATTCTAAAGTACTCGCCAGTCACTAAAGCTGACACATAATCCTACACTACAGAATTATTCCATACTATAATTATCTACTTACAAATGATTTTCTTCTAACTAGTTTGAAAGACCTTAAAAGGAGGCTCCAAACATTTTTGTTAGCAATTTCCATACTCTTCATCACAGAGGTAAGTAAAATGTTACATTAGTCAGAAAGAGCCTGATCTGGGGCGCCTGGGTGATTTATTCAGTTGAGTGTCCGACTTTAGCTCAGGTCATGATCTCACAATTCATGAATTTGAGCCCCATATTGGGTACCACAATGACACTGCAAAGCCTGTTTGGGATTCTCTCCCTCTCTCTGCCCCTCTCCCTCCCTCAAAATAAACTTTTTTTTTTTTTTTTTTGGGGTCTGATCTTAAATGAAGCAAAAAGTAGATTTTAGTTTCAACAACTAGAGGATTTTACATATATTAGAATTTATACATTTTACCAGTGCTATGTAATCCCTCTGTGACCAGCTCTCTCCTCTGTATAACTTTGCTTCAGTTACACTGACGTCTCCTTTGCAGTGCCTCCCAAAGGCCAAATACTCTTACCACAGGTGCTCAGGACCTGCTGTTCTTTCTACCTAGAATACGCTTCTCCCAGATATCTACACTTCTTGCTCCCACATTTTATTCCTATAGATCTTTGCTCAAATGTCACCTTATCAGATAACTCTTCTGAATAATTATACAAAATTACAAAGCCTCAGGGCACTCTTCTACCTCCAAACCATCACTATCCACCCCCTTAACTCTTGTTTTGTCTCCAGAGCACTTACCACCTAATTCATCTTACTGTATTTAATGTTTTTCTCTCTCAATCAAAATCTAAGTTCCAGGGGTGCCTGGGTGGCTCAGTCAGCTAAGTGTCTGACTCTTGATCTCAGCCCAGGTCATGATCTCACAGTTCGTGAGTTCACAAGCCCCACACTGGGCTCTGCGCTGTCAGCTATCTATTACTTGGGATTCTCTCTCTTCCTCTCCTCCATTCTCTCTCTTTCTCAAAAAATTATAAACATTAAAATAAATAAAATCTTAGAGCTCTTAAAAAAAAAAATCTAAGTTCCATGTGGGCAGGGCTCTGTTTTGTTCTCTGCTATATCCCTTAAGGTCCAGAATAGTGCCTCATGTATAGTGGTCACTCATACTTTTTGATTCATTTTAATAAGCGTATTATTATAAGCATACACAGCCTTAGCATGACTTTTTTTTAAAGGCATCCAAAATGGTATTTTTTACATAGACTAAAACCAACAATTTCAGACTATCTGCACAATCTTCTATTCCCAAAAGAATAAAGAACCTGAGCCCATTACATGTGGAAATTTTCAAATTTCAAATTTAAGAGTATCTAACAAACAAAGGTTATTATTTGCTTATGAAAACAATACTTTAGAAATTTCTACACTTTAGAAATGACCACATAAAAACTGAAGGATAACTCCAGAAACTAAAATATAGCACTTCACATGAAATGGGAAAAAGAAATAAGCATTCATGGAGAGATTAGGAACCCAGAGTAAAGCAAATGCAAAACCAAAGTTATATAAATACTGCTGAGAAAAAATACTGAATCATTACACCAACTCTACAGACTATACTTCCCCCATAGTATTTTAAGCAGTACTCCAGGCAGTAATTTTTCCTCCGCACAATGTTTCTACTACAACAATAACCTGAAAATGCTTCCAAGTCTGAGCTATAACAACTCAGGAAAAAAATGTTTTCCCACTTCTGACTAACCAAAAGCAAATAATTCCAAATAAGAATCATGCATATTATGGGAATCTTGACAGCTACTGCTTTCCCTATTCTCAATTCAGAAGACTTCAGTTCTTAAAAACCACAAACTTGGTATTAAATTTCCCTTACCAATCAAAAGGGTTCCAAAATAGAAACACATCTTATATTTTCTTTTAGTTATTTCCCTTAAGAATATAAAAACTAAATACCTTCTTGAATTTTACATTATAAATAATTCGTAAACCTCACACTCAAAAAAATTACTACATGGGATACAGGATCTATGCTTTAGGTACAAAAGAGAATTTTCAAGAGGATTTCTAGTATTTAAGGTCAAGAAGAAAATAGGCCTACTAAGGAAATGAAGAGCATTTTTCCAGAGACAGTGGAAAAAACCAATTCCTACTATACAAACAAAATACTCTCCCTTTTACTATTTAATATGCCCTTCCAATGTCTGTGGCAGGTAGACATTAATTGTATCAACACAGGCAAGACTTGCCCAAAGGTTAGGTCACACGAGGTCACTACAAAGTAGTAACAAATTTAGGATCAGAATTAAATTTTGTAAAAGATAAGGTGTTTAGAAACATATATACCAAGTGAATATCCAAATAGCCAATCTAGTGCAAGTACTAAACTTCTAATCAATTTAAAACGAAAATAGTAAAAAAAAAAAAAAAAGTGGTGAAATGCGAACAGTATTTTTGTATTCAGAGGAAAATGTTCAGCAAAATATCAAAAATTTAGTAGTAACCAATTACCAAATGGCTTCATTAATGTTACAGCCATATTCCTAGTGCAGGCCACTAGCCTATACACATCTCCCAAGGCAAAGTTCAGTAACTTTAGAAACTTAAGCCACTTAGAGTTCACTTTCACAACTCAGGCAAACACCATCAGCAGAATGTATAGGGTCTCAAGTTCCCAACTGTACAGGCATTCACTAGGCTATATCAAAACTATGCTGATACCCAAGTAGATTTTTTTAATAAATAAACTTGGCCAAAAATAATAGTAAAAAACAAACAAAAAAACCTACAATGTATCATAATCACTCAGCCAAATGCTACTATCTCTTTCAAAATGATCACTCTGAAACCTACTGGTTTTTCTGGTGTGTATGTGTATCTACCTCGTAAATTTTGAGGATTAGTTAATGCTACTGGAACTACAAAGGAAATGCTCAACAAATACTGGTAATTAAGTACTACTATATAACATATAATATACCTATGTCACATACATTAATAAACATCTGTAGTTTAAACAATTCAAAATTTCTATGTGTTTTATATCAATTACATTTTCCTACTGTTAACCCCCCTTCACCCATTTCTCCCACCCTCATTCCCCACCTCTTGCAACCACCAATCTGTTTCCTGTATCTATGAACTTTTTTTAGATTCCTCAAATAAGAGAGAGAACATAGTATGTGTCTTTCTGTCTGACTTATTTCACTTAGCATAATGCCTTGGAGGTCCATCCATGATGCTGCAAATGGCAAGATATCATTCTTTTCATGGTGAATAATATTCCACTGTGCATATACCACAATTTCCTTATACATTCATCCATCAATGGACACTTAGGATGTTTCCATATCTTGGCTATCATACATAATACTGCAATGAACATGAGGGTACATGTATGTTTTCAAGTTAATGTTTCCATTTTCTTCAGATAAATACACCAAAATGGAAATGCTGGATCATATAGTTCTATTTTCAATTTGATGAACCTCCATGTTTTCCACAGTAGGTACACCAATTTACAGTCTCACTAACTGTGCACAAGAACTCCCTCTTCTCTACATCCTTGCCAACACTTGGTATTTGTCTTTTTGATAAAGGCCACTTTCCCAGGAGTGAGGTGATAACTCACTGTGGTTTTGATTTGTATTTCCCTGATGATTAATGATGTTTAGCATCTCTTTACATTCCTGTTGGCTATCTGTATGTTTTCTTTGAAAAAAATGTCTATTCAGATCCTCAGCCACTTTTAAATTGAATTGTTTGGTTTTTGGTTTTGACTTGTTTGTGTTATTTACCTATTAGCCCCTTATCAGATATGACTTGCAAATATTTTCTCCCATTCAGTACATTGCCTTTTGGTTTTGTTGACCGTTTCCTTTGTAGTGCAAAAGCTTTTTTAGTATTATGCAGTCCCACCTATTTTTGCTTTTGTTGCTTCTGCTTTGTGTGTCAGATTCAAAAAGTCATCACCAAAACCTATGTCAGGGAGTTTACCACCTCTTTTCTTCTAGGAGTTTTGTGATTCCAGGTCTTACATTCAGGTCTTTAATCCACTTTTTATTTAATTTGTGTATGGTTAAGACAGTGGTCAAGTTTCTTTCTTTTGCATGTAGCAGTCCAGGTTTCCCAGCACCATTTGATGAAGAAACTATTCTTTCCCTAATGTATATTCTTGGCTCCTTTGTCATAAGTTAATTGATCATATATGCATGCATTTATTTGTAGGCTCTCTATTCTGTTCCATTGATCTATATGCCTACTTTTATGACAATACCATACTGTTTTAACTGTTTCAAACATTTTTATTTTTTAAATGTTTATTTATTTTGAGAGAAAGAGAGTGGGGAAGGGGCAGAGAGAGGGAGAGAGAGAATCCCAAGCAGGCTCTGCACTGTCAGCATAGAGCCCAATGCAGGGCTCGATCCCACAAACTGTGAGATCATGACCTGAGCCGAAATCAAGAGTTAGACCCTTAACTGTTAGAGCCACCCAAGCACCCCAATACCATACTGCTTTAATTACTATAGCTTTGTAATATAGTTTAAAATCAGGGAGTGTGTGTGATGCCTGCAGCTTTGTTCTTCTTTCTCAAGACTGCTTTGGCTATTTGTGTGTGGTGGTTGTTTTTGTGTAGTTTCATACAAATTTAAGAATTATTCTATTTCTTTGAAAAAATGGCATTGGAATTTTGATAGGAATTGCACTGAATCTGTAGATTGCTGTGGGTACTAGGGATATTTTAACAATATTAATTCTTCCAATCCATGAACACAGAGTATCTTCACATATGTGTTTTCCTCAATTCCTTTTATTAAGCCCTGTAGTTTTCCATACAGGCCTTTCACTTCCTTTAAGTTTATTCCTAGGTATTTTTCTTCTTTTTTGATTCAATTGTAAATGGGATTGTTTTATTTCCCTAATTCATTATTAGTACACAGAAATGCAACAAAATTTTGTGTATTTTTTATCAGAACACTTTACTGAATTTGTTTATTAGTTCTAACAGTTTTTTTGATGAAGTCTTGAGGGTTTTCTATATAATATCATGTCATCTGCAAACAGTGACAGTTTAACTTTTTCCTTTCCAACATGGATTGCCTTTAATCTCTTTTTCCTGTCTAGTTGCTCTGGGTAGGATTTCCCGTACTATGCTGAATAGAAGTGGCAAAGAGTGGACATTCGTGTCTTGTTCTTTCTTGATTTTAAAGGAAAGACTTTGAGCTTTTTACTGTTGAATAGGATGTTCGCTGTGGGCTTATGATACTTTTTGCAACTGCCTTCAGAATCAATTTCAATAACATGACCAATTTCTTCAGTCATCTGGAAAATTGGAGATACACTGAATCTGGAAGGCAAATTCAGTAAATCATCAAATGTTGCTTCATTGATCAGATCTTCGACATCTTTCCTGGGTAGGAGTACAAACAGGTAGGAACAAATATTCACCAAGAAACAGTAACAAAAATAGCCAAGAAACAGTAGCAAACAAATTTCTGAACTTGTGCTTTTTAAAAATACCAGCAACGTTATTCTCATTTAGCAAAAACTTGAAAGTATTTCTAAAACATGCTAGTTGAAATCAGACTTAAGCCCAAAGAATTATACACAGAGGCACATCTGCCCTTGTCATAAGCATCAAAAGTGTGAGAATTGGAATGCATGGTTTTATACCTTATTCCACTCAATTTTTTGTGTAAGGGTAACAAATTAAGATGTAACTTACCATTTTATCTTTATAGTTTGCAGGTACTCTGTGTGAAACACAATGCTACACTTTTGCATAATTCCCATTAGAACTAATTCAGAAATAGGGTCTTCATAGATTAACTTATGCCTTAAGAAAAAAAAAAAATCTAACCAACTTATTAATTTGATGTGAAGATAAAAAACTGGGGAAAGACTTACATACTATAGAATTCAGTACAAGTAGCAAAGATTGAGTTAATTTGAAAAGAGGATAGAAGGGTGCATTTCAAAGTATTAATAAGGAATAAAGATGTCCGAATGGCTTTGATAAAAGTGCTATGAAGTTAAAGGAACTAAGTTACAATGTAAGAGGACATGTTCAATAATGGAGGAAATAGTTCATTACATGACAGTGGTCTGACAATGAAATACTATGAGGCCAACAAACACAGGGCAAAAAAAGCTGACAAGGGAAAAATGCTAATAGTTCATTAAATCAAAGCCATGTTAAAGAACAATACACAGTAAGATTTCATTTTTAAAATTGTAAGCATATAATATTTTCTGATATATACGGATATGCCTAAATAGGTTGATGCAAAAACAACTGAACACTTTCAAACTTATTCAGCAAGTTATATATGAACAGTAATCAAAATCAATATGTAAAGAACTATATCACTATTATTTAATTTTACAAATCTCAGTAAGCACCTCTCATGTCACACATCAAATACCAATCCTGTACCAACTTATTAATTGGATGTGAAGGTGAAAACTGGGGAAAGACTCACATACTACAGAATGTTTAGTACAAGTAACAAGGACTTAGTTAATTTGAAAAGAGGAGGGAAGGGTGCGTTTCAGAGCATTAAAAGTAAATAAAGATATCCAAATGGCTTCGATAACAAGTACTATGAAGCTAAAGGAGCTAAATCAATGCACAAGGACATTCCAGACCCTCTGGGGCATACCATGATCAATGGCAGAAAGGACAGCCACATGTGTTCATTTATTTCCTCAAGCATGTGAGGAAGAGGTGATACACGCACAAGAGTTGCATGGCAAGACAGCTGAAATCTGGTAGCCACTGTTCCATTAAGTAGGCCAATATGGAACAAAAGTTCAAGCTCTCACCATGGTAGAAGGCCCTTAAGTTATCTCCAAAACCCACCAAGTAAGGAAGGCAAAGGCCCACTTTACTAAAAACCAAAACAAAACAAAAACATACAGCAGCTGCAGGAAAAACCAATCTGTGAGCACAACTAGATATGCTATTTCTGTCACTGTGTTCTCTGCAAAATTAACAAAAGATTGACAAATATGAAAACTAAGAAAAATTAAGATAACTCTACAATTTGGTGATAGTACATGTTATATTTAACCTGTTTATTCCATGGTGTTTCTTTCCTTTTAACTGATTTTTTTAATCACCATGTAAAATGAGGTTTTTCTTCCCTTAAAACTATTCAACAGAAAAATTACTATAACCATGTCATTACAAATTCATTATCTGGCTATCCCTATTTATTTTAAACAAAGTTTTTTTAAAGATGCATTAACTCTAAAAGACCTCTATCAGTGCTAATTTCAGGTGCTTATGGAAGCCACCCAAAAAAATCAATTTTTGTAAATAGAGGAATAAAAAATTTGACATATTTAGAAAGTATTTCTAAGTCTGCAGCATATGTGGGATATATCACATAAATGTCAAGTGTTGTGTTTTCAGAACACTTTAAAAAACAACAAAAAACAAAAGACTGATCTCCTCTATATCTGCAGGAGAGTAAAGAAATACAACTAAGGAGGGAATACCTAAGAATTCAGATGAAGCTAGGTAAACAAAGTCAACCCTAAGATACTCTACATTAGTATCTGGCTGAAACTTAGCCTCTTAAGTGATAGTGAAAACAAGCCAAGTTTGCTGAACTGTCTATACTTTAATTTTAAAAGTGCAAAATAAAGTGTTTTAGTTAATGGAATAATTACCTAACAGCTCTAAAATTGTAATCAATATACAAGTGTCTTTTTCAAATCAGTCCAACCTATGTCTCTTAAAATCATCTATCTTTATTTATGCATTTGCCTCTTCACCCACAAATCTTTTATAAATACATAAATCTTATGAGAGCTGAAGAAAGTTTAAGTCATAAAAATGCTCTATAGAAAAACACATACTCTTTGAATACTCTCAGAATTCACTACCAGTGATTTATATTTTCCAGAAAAAAAGGTCATTCTTTTTTCCCCCATTATCAAAATTTTTTAGCTCCTATATAAGCATTCTTAATATTAAAAAAAAAATCTGAAAACCTACAGCTTCTCCTGGGTGTTCTGGTGTATTCTGCATTCCTACCACTAGATGGCAGACTGTACAGAGAAACAGTAAGACTCTAGGAAGAACACAGGTGGGTTCGGGTTTATCTCAATTTTGAGACTGTTTAGGATTCCATTCTAGTACTCCAAAGTGGTGATTTCCAAACCTTGACAACCTAGTCCCATCCCAGATTCCAAATAAGGATCTTAGGGGTGAGTAAGTCATATGTGCGTAAATCATATGTGAGTAAGTACTACCCCCAAAGGCAACTATTACTTCTGTTAATTTTTAATTTACCAGAAAAATGTAAGATGATAAAGTTACCTAACAGAATAAAACACGTGGCTTGATATAATAAAAAATATTTATTTATAGGAAAACAAAATGAAAGCATTACAGTGATCCAACATATAAAAACACCACTTCCACAATATAAACAAAGGTGTTTTCCTTCCCTTCTTTGAAGATCTGAAGTTTCAGAATCATCATCCTACCTGCAGGAAAGGAAACATGTAAGTATCAAGTAATTTAAAAGTAAATACAAAAATTACAAATTCTGTCTTTATGCATTACATTTTAAGAACTTAATACTTCATCAGCCCACTTAAGAAGATATAACCAGGATTCTTAAAAATAATCTAATACTGGATCAGAAACACAAAAAATGATTTCCTAAGCAAAATAAAAGGTCAAGTAACAACTCATTGCGAGTACTGCACTTACCGCCATCAAGGCTGTAAACCAGAAGAACAGTCCAGGGGAGCAGGAAAAAATGAAAAGAATTCCTTCATTCCAACAAGACCAAGAAAAAGGAATCAAAGCTTGACAAGTTCCTCAAATGCAGATCAGAGTACTATGTAGGAAAAAAAATTATCTGTGGTCCAAGGAACTGGGACTAAGTATGGAGAAAAGTATGTTATTAGTAGGAGGTGATCAAGTGTCCTGGTTTTCCTGAAACACTTCTGTTTTACACCTATTGTCTCAGTGTCCCATTCAAATAGCACATCCTTTCACTCTCAAAAGTGACCCAGTTTGGAATATAAATTATATGTCACCCTAGTTATAAGTGACCTAATAAAAGTCTACATGTAGCTAAGGAATTAATACACTACCACCATGTACTCCTAGGGTATTTGTATTTTCTTTCTGAAGTGCTATATTGTCCTTCCCCAGCCTTCTTAAAACACAAACAAGCTTCGATTCTATTTGTTTTGTCCTCTCACCCTCAACCCATGGGCATTTTCTTAACATCAATCTCTGGTTCTATTTGTTTCACCCTGAGAAAATTATCTCCTAACTTGAGCAAAAACCTCTATGCAAAGCATTCTCAAATTTCTTCTCTGAAAACCAGTCTAAGGTTGTCTGGGGAATTGGAGATACTAGAAAATTTCACCTCTATATCCGAAAATATCTGATGCATGAAAAAAGAGTATCATCTCAACTATAACCTGAGTGTCCCTTTTTTGTTTTAAGCAATCAATATTCATCCTTTACTCTGTTAAAATAAATTCAGGAATATTTTGTTTTCCTGTGTCTTCCACAATGTGTGACATGATGGTATAAATATTTATAGATTTATACGTGAAACAAAAGTCTATTTCTCCATTCATAATACTGGTTGCGGGGGGGAGGAGTGGAGAATAACAGGCAAAAAGTCATACCTAGGTTATACTATAACAGCCCAGCCTATGCCTTAAAAGTAAGTAAGTTAGGTAGTAAGCCCAAAGATTTTCATGGCTTTTCTAAACAATTTAAATTATGCCTAGTCATAGTGAATAATAAATTGCAGTTAGACTCTCTGGGACTGTGCACCTCATCCAGAAAACACAACGTGTTCATGTCCTGGATGCAATTAGAACAACAGATGGAACAATATATTCCATCTTCCCATAGCCTTGCAAACCTTAGTATGAGCAAGTAGAAATTCCATATATTCTACAATATTCATCATATGCCAAATAGTCTTAGGAGTTAGAAATTTGCAATAGTGGACAAAGTTGCTGCCCTCAGGAAGCTTATACACTAGTGGGGAGACACAATCAATAAACTAATGAACAAATATATGTCAGATGGTGATAAACGGCTAAGGATTTCTTAGCACTTAAGGAGTATAGGACACGTGTTTGGGTAGGTTGCTAATTATACATGATAATCAGGAGTCTTTGGATAAACAGATTTGAAAATCACAGTAACAATGCTCATGTGTCACCATTTGCCTCTATGGAACTGACTACCATGATCAATTACATCTCCCAGAGAGTGGGGAAGTATGAAGGTATCCTATTCATTCTGTATCACAAATGTCTGCTCCACCCTTGCCAAACCACCCTTGCCAAACCAAAGTCTCATTGAACAGAAACCTTCTCTTGTTGATTCTACAAAGCCTCCAGTTTCATGTAGATTAAGTAGGGACTGGGAATCTCATTTATTTATTCACGCACTTCACCATTAAATCAAAGTGACCTTGTGTCAAAATTACACCAGCCTTTTACTACACTTCATTAAATTCTGCATTTGTGGCAAGCAGGTATCAAAAGACCCTTCTAAACCATTAACAAATGAAGGCCTTTTCTAAAAAATCTTTTTTCAAACTGCTGTAAACAGTAATGACATATACAGCCAGAAAATAGTTAAGCACCAAATAATAAGCTATCTACACAGCTTTAAGTTTCAAAATAATGCTCTGTAAGTGAAAAATGAGTTACTAATATTATAAATCTCCATAAAATGAAGTAGAAGTATTTTTCCTAATAAGCCTTAAACTTAAGCCTTTAAGTTTCTACAAGAAGGAATAATCACTAGGAGTGTTTCAACAAAAAATATCTCCACCCTCACACGTTTCGTAACTATACAACTGTTCTTCTAAAATTCCATTATGGCCCATGTTTGCCTATTTTTCAGCATAAAAAACAATTCATCCTCTGACAAATCCCCTTCTTAAAAGGCATACGTTTTGAGATAAAAATTTGTTTTATAAGCTAGCAAAATCAAAATTGAAGATGTTACTTTTTTTAACATAAAAATTCCATATAAATTATGCCTCAATAATGTTGATTAAAGGAAAAAAAACTCCTACCAGTTTGAATCTAAAAGTTCAAGTTCGGGGGCACCTGGGTGGCTCAGTCAGTTGAGCATCTGACTTTGGCTCAGGTCATAATCTCACGGTTTGTGGTTTTGAGCCCTGTGTTGGGCTCTGTGCTGACAGCTCAGAGCCTGGAGCCTGCTTCGGATTCATGTGTCTCCCTCTCTCTTGCTCTCTGCCCCTCCCCCGCTCACACTCTGTCTCTCTCTCAAAAATAAATAAATGTAAAAGTCCAAGTTCAGCCATAAAGTGTTTGGTGATCTAAAAAGAATTTTTTTTTTTTAAACTTTGTTCATTTAGAGAGACAGAGAAAGCACACCAATGAGAGTGGGGGAGGGGCAGAGAGAGAGACAGAGAGAGAGAATGCCTCCACTGACAGCATGGAGCCTGCTTGGGATTCTCTCCCTCTCCCTCTCCCTCTCCCTCTGCCCCTCCCCCACACGCTCGCAAGTGTGTGTGTGTGTGTGTGTGCTCTCTCTCAAAAATAAACATTAAAAAATAAGTTGACAAGATCACAACTTATTCTGCACACTGCACAGTTAATTATGGATTTATTTCCCCTAAATATAGGCTTTAAGTATTTCTCAATACAACACATTCCCATAAACAGACTTCTGCTGCTAGAAAATTTAGAAACAAAAAATTTAACACAACATATATTGTACATAACACAGTGGTTTTTTATTTAGTTCTTCTGCTCCTATGTACCAATGATAACAATACTAATAATAAAAGGCTAAGAATAGTCTCAGTTGATTCTTTCATACAAGTAGCTATCTATATTTAGGTAGATAGACAATATCACATATATTTTCAAAATCTATATTCCATCTGTAGACAGACATCTAATTAGTCCCTTAAATTTCTGAGATAATTTATCTTTCTCTTGGTTATGAAAAGGCAATATAAATCTTAAATGGTCTAAAGTAGCAAAGAAGAATTTAACCACCTTTCTCCCTTTCCTATAATATCAACCTTTCACCAATTTCCCTTTTGCTATGATGACAAAAGACCCTCAAATAAGCCTTCTTCTACCCAACTAAAAGGCTACCACTTTGAATACTACTGCTTTTCAAGTATGATCTCTTTCTAAACTTGACAAATATTGGAGAACATTAACTACCTTTTTGTTTCACTGCTATATTGGATACCTTCCAGAATGAATCAGATTGACAGATGGAAAAAAGGGGTGTCTATTTTTGGTTCTTTCTATTCTTTTAAAGTTCGTTTCTTCCTATTAGAGCTCTTTTCTGACTTACATTCATTTGATAATCTATCCTAAGTACTATTCATTTCCAATCTCTGCTTCAAACAGTGATGATGAAGGTGCTCATCTCACTATCTCTAAAGCTCTGTTCTAGGCTCTCCCATTTCTTTACATGGTGCCATCCATTTCCATGTGCTAGGACTATACTGTAACAGGATGAAGTGACATCAGAATGAGCAAAGGATGTAGAATCAAATTCCAGATCATTATCATTATGACTTCAGGCAAGTTAATTAGCCACTCACTTTCAACTTCTCTGTATTAATAGGAATAAAATTGCCTTTCACAAAAGTATAGGAACATATTTAGAGTATTTAATAAGCTTTAAATATTACAAATATTGTTAGTTTTACTTAGTATCATATTTTACTGATGACTTTTCCCTCATCATTTTTCCAATACAGTATTGTGAAACCACTTCCAAATCAATGACTTCTGCACAACCTTCTTTAGAAGGTTTATAAAACTAAACTTCCTCAACTGGAAAATGTAACCATAGTTACATGCATACATGGCAAAATCTTTACACATGCAGATCTCTCTATGCTTTACAAAGTTTCTTCATATCCTTAGTTTTCTATTACAATAGCCTTGTGATGATGCAAGGGATGCTCTGTTATCTCCATGGTAAAGATTTAAATACTTGCCTATCTAAGTAACACAATACAGTGGCTGTGTTGGAACTAGATTCTTTAAAACAGTAATCTTTCCACTAGAGGGATAAAGATACACACATATTTTCTCTCAATTCTCTCTCTTCAATCCAAGTAGTCTTGTCATCACCTTCTCTTCTAAAATTCATACATCTCTCTTTTTATCTCTCATAAATCTAATTCCCAGTACAGACAGTAACCACTTCTTGTTTGGTACAGTATTTTCTGCTCATTGTCATCATCTTCATTCTGGCTTCATTCTTGTCAACTGAAGATGACAAGATAAAAGGAAGGCATCATATCATTCAAACCAAGTTCACAAGGAACAGGTTTCAAGAGTTTGGGACATCTCCAACTCCAAGTGCCTCAGAAACTGTAAGCTTTAATTTACAAACAACCTTTAAAAAGCTGAGAATGTTATAAAACAAAGTCAATTCACCAGATTTCAGGTGAGGAGGCCTAACATGATTTAACATGAAGAACACATAAAGCAGTTTTCCAGTCCTCTGGCCCAGAGATGTAATCATTACCAATTCTCAGAAATAGCAAAAGAGAAAAACTATGTTTAAATTTAAAAAAAAAAAAAAAAAAAGCTACAGGTTAGTCACTAAGTTAAGAAAACATAACTCTGATGAAGAAGCTCAAAGAAAAAAGCAATTCTAGGTTAAGTCTACAAGCCCCAAAATAGGAAGCAGCTTAAAAGGTTTCCATCTCCTGTTAAGAAGAAATGCTTTTCGCCCTGCACAGCACCTTCCAGCAGTTTATCAAGGAATGTCTCAGCCTCCTGAGCTGCTCTCTAAATAGCTTTCTAACTTAGCTGTCAGTTACAACTCTGTAACTAATTTTTAATTCAGTGTCTATGATTGATCTTTATTGCCACTCAGGTGTGTTGTGGGATGATTCTGGGATGTGCTAGAGAAATTACCTAAAAATAATGCCTTGGTCCACTCTAGGTCACCAATTCAAAGCAATATTTTCCAAGAATATGAACAAAAATAGGTAAGTGTTCATACTGTACCAAGTCTAAAAGTTTGTACTGGATACCTAACACAAATTCCAAACCTGGTAACTAATACACAAGTAAGTAGTTGTGAAATAAAGTTGCAAAAGCTAATGTTGAGAAAAGAAAAAGGGGGGAATACTGCACGCTAAACCATAATTTCCCATCATTTAACAGCTGGTTTTACTTCTCAAAGTATAAATTGGCCTAAGGATGATGTGGTTACATCTTCCACATTTGAAAATACAAGACAAAGTGATCATATAAAGAACACACCAGATCTTTCCTCCAGTTTCATACCAAAAGATTAAATGCAGCTATCTTATAACCCTCATGAATATGCAGTTAAAAAAAAAAAATTGCAGAGCAATATACTCAATTTTGTATTTACCAACAAATCTTCACACTGGCCTTATAAAATTGAAACCAGACCAATTCCCCCATGACAGCTCCCCTGAAATAAAGCTAATAACTGAAATTAGTGAAATCGGTTTTGTTTGCTACTCACCTAATATAAATGCTACAACTTTCCAAAATCCTGCCCCTCTTTCCAAAGATGCTATCTGCAGACAAACTTGGCAGTTAGAAAAGGTATCAGCAACTATTAAAACAAGTTTCCTAGATATAATTATGAATTGAATACAATTAAAGATTATTCTAAACTACACCAGTAAATTGCTTATTTAATTTCAAGTCACAAAAGGTTAAAAAAAAAAAAAAATGGCCAAAGAGAAAGCACCACACTGTATTTGAAAGTCAACTCAAAACTAACTACATATACAAGTAATGGAAGTGAAAAGGTTGAGACCAAAAATGAGGAAGCAGCTAGTCAGAAAAACCAATGCAACGTTGGCCTATTCTAGAATTTTAGTATTAATAAGTAGACATAGCCAACCCTCATCCACAATATGTATACAGTATACATATACGTCAGAAACAAAGTCCTTTCAACAAGCAAATAAATTAAGAATCTTTGAAACAATAATGCTTAGAAGAATCCAATGGTTCTAAAGTTAAGGAATAAAAATACAGTTTGAGAAATAATTCACAAACTCATCATGTAACCAAATAATTTTAAGATGGTGTTACTATATGTAAGAGCACATGGTGATGGATTAGTGATGCTCCATTATATACCCATAACTGATCTCCTATTATGATCAACAGCCACCAAATGCAAGATAATTACCCAGTGTAGATCATTCAGTCTACGGCAATAGTTAAGGCATCACCACCCTAACCTTTTTTAGGTATCAATTCATAATCCTGGAACAAACACTATGACCTGATCAAATGATCCAACTAGCTCAAGACCAAGACGAAACATATCTGGATATTTTCAATATAAAGATGAATTCTATCCAAGAAGTATTTCACATTTAAAAAACAAAAAACTGTTAACTAAATAGTACATTGGCTCAGGACACTAAGTCCATTATCTCCATGAAAGATTTATTTAATATTTACTAAGGTACTATTACACAATTACACTAGGCATTAAATTCTGGGTACTAGGGTTACCAGGATAAATAAAGCTGAGTCCCTGTTTTCAGGCGATAAACATGCACAGAGTTAAGAAAGAAAACGAAAAAACGGGCCTCTACAGAAGGACAGGGGAACAATTTGATTACAAATGCTACCCAAGCATGCCTCATTTGGCAGGGTGTAGTGGGAAATAGAAGTGTCCAGTCATCCTTCACCAAACCAGGACATCCAACCCAAGCATGCTTGCCCAAAGGGGCAAATCTGAAAAAGAGATAAACATCCTGTAGTCAACCTGACTGACTGAAGTGAAAAAAATGTGTGGGGCGCCTGGGTGGCGCAGTCGGTTAAGCGTCCGACTTCAGCCAGGTCACGATCTCGCGGTCCGTGAGTTTGAGCCCCGCGTCGGGCTCTGGGCTGATGGCTCGGAGCCTGGAGCCTGTTTCCGATTCTGTGTCTCCCTCTCTCTGCCCCTCCCCCGTTCATGTTCTGTCTGTCTCTCTCTGTCCCAAAAATAAATAAAAAACGTTGGGAAAAAAAAAAAATTTAAGAAAAAAATGTGGAAAAGCAAGCACGAGACATAGATTGAAAGGCTAGTAGGCAGTCTCTTATTATCAAGTATCCTTTATATTATTCCCATTTTAAAGAACACTAGAAGCAAATTCTCATTTTTGTTGGCAATTTCCTCCTAAAACGAAGTCACAAAAAAAGTGCTGCCCCTTCATCCCAATGACAGTAAGATATACAAGTTCAAACTGTTTTTCAAATAATGATGATATGATGGTAGGCGGGGCACTCCAATGGAGATTGAAGCAAAAGCTCATATAGAAACTGTCCATAGTCTTAGTTTTCAAAGCACTAAGCCAAGAACCCAAAAGCTAGAGGTACACAAATATATAACATCACAGAACAGCTGAGCAGGGAGACAATTTAGAAAATAAGAAAAGTAAGTAAGGGATTTTCCTAAGGTCAAATGGAGCTGGGGCAGGCCCACCCCCCCCACCTCCTCCCATATTTCGGTTCAGGGATTATTCCTCTTGAAGCACATTAATAATTTAAGAAGCAAAGGAAGTGCTGTTTCCAAATGTAATCTTATGTATTTATGAAATTATATTTCTCAAAGAAAGATTTTCTCCTAACAATATCCCATTCCCTAAAAGTCCTCTGTGAGCTAAGAAGTTCTTCAAATCGCCTGACTTCCATTCAAGGTTGTTCACTGAATTTTAATGGTAAAATTTATTCTCTATTTCCTTTTCCTAGTAGAGTCTCAATTTATGTAAGGATTGTGTTATGGTGCAAGACAGAAAAGATTCTTTAAATCTTATTAGCTATTATGCCTATAATGCAAGTTATGCCCTAATTAAATTGATTTGATCAGATTTTGTGAAACACCAAAGACTGAAAAGTCACCTTAAACTTTTATAAAATCTCTATGTCCAGATCAAAATTAGGTATATATCATTTCTGTTTGGAAGACTTTTTCATTAATTCTTGAGCAATCTATGGACTCAGAAATCCAGAAACCTTAGATACTGCCACTATTAATGCAGTCTGTAATAATTAAGGTAACATAAAAAGCATAAAGCAGCAAAATCCCATTTCCAACTTCAAGATCAGCCAAACTCCTTGTCTTCTGTATTTTAGCACTAGTGACAGAAAATAAAGATATAATACAATTTCGAAAATCAGCTCTACAGTAACCAGAAGCTACCTGGAGGTGAGATATATCTAAAGGTTTTATAATTAAAAACCATACTCCACAATCTAGCCTCAAATGCTCCAACTGTATTTCTCCTTACTCCCAAACCAATCTCTTTTCTGGCTCCACAGCACCCCATTCACCCTCTACAATTAGTTAAACAGACTCCTTTGTTCCCCAAACACACTTCCAGCCTTCCTACCTTCAAATGTTTGCTCATGTTGTTTTCCCCACCTCAAATACCTACTGTTCCTGACTACTTCTCATTTAGGGTCCAGTTCTCTCCCTTATCAAAAGCAGTATCTTTCTCTCCTATGATTTTCAACAACATTGACATGAATTTTATCTCACATTACCTGTTAATACAGCTATCTGTATATATCACCTTCCCTACTAGACTGAGGATGTGATCAGCAATTTCACTTTTGGATTTCTCAATAATCTCAAACACAGTAACTCAGATACACAGTAGACACTCACGATGCAATTGCTAATGAGCATATTAATTTCTACAAAACTAGCTAATAAAGTCTTGTTTGGTACAGATCCAGCTTTAGAAAACCTATGAATGACTGATAATTAATATATCATTTGCAGATAAACAGATGTCAGCAATTAAACCACATAAATCAAACATGCCTCCAAGAATCTTGTGACTAACTGGTTTATCAAACCTTTTCTATTCATAGTGGTCATCATCATATGATGATTGTGTTTAAGTTCATTCATAATTTGTAACTCAAAAAAATTCAAAAGCCATGAAGATTGGTGTACCTGATTTTATTTAGCAACCCAAACCACCACGTATAGCAATATTCAGAAGTCCAATTTCATATGCCAAAGTCATCTAACCCCCTGCACAAATGGCAACAGGATTGTACATTCCTTCCTTCCCTATCCCTTTCAATAACCCTGCCACAAATTACCTAGGAAAAGGAAAGAACACTTCCCCAGTTCCATAGCACTGGCATCTAAAGCTAGGAAAGCAGCTAATAAGCAGGAAGAAAGGGAACTCTAAAAGGAGGATTTGGAGAAAAGGGCTACAGAAGACCAGATCTATCAAAGTAACTCCTGCCCCAATAAGACCTTTAATGGTTCCCTCTCCAGCCTCATCTCCCTCTTACTCTTATGAACACTTCACATTCCACCACAAAGAACTACTCAAAAATTTCCCCAAACACATCATAATGCTCTTTCTCACCTCTATTGTCACTGCACATGCTAAATTATTTAGACAAAACTTTGTCCATCTGGCAAATCACTATTCGTCCTTAAACCCCTTAGGCTCCTCTATGAAGCTGTCACTAACCTTCAAAATTAATTACTCCAGCCCCTACTTTGAAGCTTTATGTAAAAAGTATTATGCAATTATCTCAATGTATTACAATTATTTGTTTACACATTTTCACCATTAGATCTCGTGTTCCTTTTAAAGTAAGGATGATCAAGTGTCATCTTTACATTCTTTTCTAGATCTTGATCACTTTCCCTCAGTACCCCACTTACTGCTTCAGACTAGTGTTTCTGTTGGTACTGCTTGCTACATGTTAAACAGAACTCCATCTCAGGACTTTTGCCCCATACTCTTGCTCTTACAGCAAGCAAAAGATTTTAATGGTTCCCTAAGGAATTTTAATCCAATAACACAAAATTTTTAAAAAATTATATATATTTGCTCTTACAATTTTTTGTTCTCAGATCTTCTCCCAGAAAAAAAGTCACACAAAATGATTAACTCTTGAATCATTAAGTTCACAAATAAATTAAGATTTACCTACATGTCACTTTCAAAAGAAAACTAATTTGGATTTTCACAGGCAATTCACCAGAGTCCTAAAACCAGCAGAGAAAAGGCATAACGGAAGTGGGTAGTAGGAAGAAACCAATCAAGGTCAATGTTTGACTCATTCAATATAGCCTACTAAAGTCATATGCTTCATTTCTGGGTATCTTTATTTGCACTTTAAATGTTTTGCCAATGTTTTATAACAAAGCACACAATGCTTATTTCGCAAACAACACCTTACAGCATTCTGCTATAAGATGCGGATTATCATGGATAACACAGAATGTAAAATAAAGGACTGCCTTGGAATTTACTTTTAACAACCAAAGGAAAGGAAATAATAATGATGATGATGATGATAGGAAGAAAAGGAAAGCAGAAGTAGTAAACTCAAGATATGACAAGTTTAAACCCATCTGTTTGAAGTTAAATATACCAATAATAGGTAGGTCCTGAAGTGAATAATACTTTGTTAAACTGCTCTAATTTTACATCTAATTCTGGAAACTTATTTCCCAACTTCCATAATTTCTCACATTTTCAACCAATAATTTACTTGATCACAGAAATGGAAGAAGTTGCAACAACCACTACTCAAAGACAACTTCTACAGCAACTATCCTCTTTATTAAAAAAAAAAAAAAAATGCTGTTTGAATACACATCAGAAACCCTTAATGACAATTTCATTCCTTCTTTATTCACTCGGCATCTTTTTACTGCATATTTGTTACATGCTGTTTGTAGCACAATAAAGACTACACATGGGCTCTTCATTTAAGAAATTATAATTATAGAAGCTATAAAGAATTACTACATAGTGCAATTATCTCAATGTATTACAATTATTTGTTTACACATTTTCACCATTAGATCTCGTGTTCCTTTTAAAGTACTCCACTACATAGTGTTTATGGAGAAGTACAAGATACTATGGCAATATACACACTACTCTGTGTGGACAAAAGTAACCACCTATCGATACTCAGACAACTAAGTATTATCTCTTCACACATTTAAAAGACTACATTGGGGGTGCCTGGATAGCTCAGTCAGTTAAGTGTCAGACTCTTGATCTCTGCTCAGCTCACGATCTCACAATTCATGAGTTCCAGCCCCACATGGGGCTTTGCGCTGACAGTGCAGAGCCTGCTTGGGATTCTCTCTCTCCTTTTCTCTCTGCCCACCCCCTTAAAATAAATAAACTTTAAAAAAAATAAAAGACTACACTGGGACCCTAAAAAAAAAAAAAAAAAAATGTGCATTGGATTAGAGTAAGCAGTCCATCCAGTTGAAAGGATGTTTGGTTCAAATATTTCTATTTATCAGTCAACAAACTATGTAACTCAGTACTAGAAACTGCCATCAAGGAGATCTTTTTTCTCCCTCACAAATCTCTATATTTATATTATACAGGAGCACAGTAGAGTTATATCCCATGACAACTTCAGAAGAAGGGAAAAAAATACCCTTAATTTTCCTTACTACCACCTTGCCACCTCACACTACATACAAAAATTAAAATCTGATCAAACCTAAAAGAGTGAGCTAAAAACTATAAAGCTCCTTAGTAGTAGGTTAGGCATAAATCTGAATAACTCTGGATTAGCCAATGGTTTCTTAGCTATTATATCAAAAGCACAATCAAAGAAAAAAATTGCAACTTCAAAATTAAAAATATTTCTGCATCACATCAAAGGACGCTATCAAGAACAGCGGAAAGACAAGCCATAGGATGGGGAAAAAAATATTTGCAAATCATATGAGGATCAAGCATCAGGAAGATGTAAAGAACTCATCTAGTACTGAAATATATTAAGGATCAAATTTAAAAATGGGCAAAGGATCTGAATGGACATTTTTTTCAAAGACATACAAAGGTCAATAAGCACATGAAAGATGCTTGACATCATTAGTCATTAGAGAAATGTAAACCAAATCACAAGATACCATTCATACATTGCTGCTGGGAATGTAAAATGGTGCAGCAGCTGTGGAGAAGACTAGTTGTGTCTCAAAAAGTTAAAAAAAGTACCACATGACCAGCAATTCTTCTCCTAGGGATATACCCAAGAGAACTACTATGAACATTCCTGTACAAAGTATGTTCATAGCAGTATTCTTCTTAGTGGGTTTCAAGAGGGAACTGACCCAAATGTCCATCAATGGATATGCCGCATTTTGTGGCACAAGGGAATATTATTAAGTTATGGATAGAATGAAGCACTCTTATATGCTACAACATAAATAAACCATGAAAACATTAAGCTAAGTAAAAGATGTCAGACACAAAAGACCACGTTATGTGTGATTCCATTTACATGAAATGTCCAGAATAGGAAAATCCATAGACAGAAAGTAGCTTAATGATTGCCAGAGAATGAAGGAGGGGAAACTGAAAGTGATATGCTAACAGATATATGACTTCTTTTGGGGGTGACAGAAAACATTCTGGAATTAGACAGTGGTGATGGTTACATACAACATTGTAAATATACAAAAAACACACTGAATTGTATACTTTAAAATGGTGAATTTTATGTTGTGTGAATTACCTCTCAATTTCAAAATTGAAAAAGTCACCTTGCCTCATAATCTCCTTTTTCACGTCAGATTTGGATTAAATAATATTCCTAGTTATTCCATACCCTGCATGAATCAAATTTCTGCAAAGTGTTTTAAGTACATCAAAAATCCTGCCAATCCTGTGTGAACGGTGTGATGGGGGGAAAACCATCCTTCTACTTAGTTTTTGGTATATACTTGAATTACAGTAAGATTTTCAAACATTAGATGTATTTAAAATATGGTACATTCGTATTAAGCATCCACAAGACAACTGGCTATATTACAGCATGTAAAATTTCTAATATCGCACACACACACACACCTCTTATAAAGAGCTTATAGTCACATGAAGAGGTATATAATCAGCAGACACATGTACACTAAGTAAAAATATGAAATCACTTCTAAAGTATACCTGCAATCTTTAGAGAGAGAAAACATTTCTTTTTTTTTTTTTTTTTTAATTTTTTTTTTTTCAACGTTTATTTTATTTTTTGGGACAGAGAGAGACAGAGCATGAACGGGGGAGGGACAGAGAGAGAGGGAGACACAGAATCGGAAACAGGCTCCAGGCTCTGAGCCATCAGCCCAGAGCCTGACGCGGGGCTCGAACTCACAGACCGTGAGATCGTGACCTGGCTGAAGTCGGACGCTTAACCGACTGCGCCACCCAGGCGCCCCGAGAGAAAACATTTCTAAAGCAATGCTGCTTCAACCACTACTTGGAAGAAGTGTCCCTAGAGTAAAATTAGAGCCCCTAGAATGCGTTCAGGTAGTAAGTTTATGACTACAAATATCAGTACCATTTTGAATATTACTGCTGGAATTCCAAATGTTCAGAGAAAACTTTCAGTAATCCCCATTAGTCCCTAGAATCAACTTATGGCCTAGATTCAGTGGTCCTACTATCATGACCATCACTACTACTCTCCAATGCTTGCCTTATATCTCATAATGCTTCATTCTAAAACAGTCATTTCTTTTCCTTTGCATTTTGACATTAAGTGTACTTTATCCTTCCTTACATCTAAAATAAGTTTGTCATACAGTTAGTACTCTGGAGACTCCCTGCACAGAGACTACAATGTGATCAGCACCTCCTGGAATTGTGTAAGGAAACAACTCTATTGACAAACATTTCACATTTATTTCTGGTCCCGTTTAATTCTTAAAATTAATTTCTACTTTCAAGAACATATCCTCAAAAATATGCCTCAGTATAGTTTTCAAACTGAGCAACTGCAAACCCCAATTTTTTGGCTATGAAAATATTTTAAAAACATCACCTACTATTTTAACAAAACTAACCCTCTTAATGCCTCATAGGTTCCATGAAACAGAGAGCAATTTTGTTATGTTTTTTTATTGATGCTACCAAATGACTTCTACATTTAATTTTGAAACCGGCTAATTACCATTCATTGCAACTAAGAAAATCACCATAAAATTATTAAATGTTTACTGGAATAGATCTCTATAGTGACTGTGTCCCTAAGTTGTTCATGGAATAGTCTGAGCTGGGAAGGCAGATTATGTGTAACCATCTGAAATTTACTGAGCACCCACAGGGTCACTGATTAGGTACTTTGAGAAGAGATATAAAATACAGAAAAGTATAGTTCCTGTTCCACAAACACATGTGAACCCAAAATATATATAAAAGCATGATACTAACCACAGTTTAACAAGGTATTATTCAATAACGTCTTTAGTAAAGAGGCTACTTTAACTGTGAGTGTTAAGGAAAGCAAGTTAGTTTTGAGAAGATTTAAAAGGAAGAAGGTATCTGTTTTGACAAAGAAGATGTTTTACGTCCAAAGAATGGTATGTCCAAAGAATAACTGCTAATAGTTTGGGAGTTAGAACTTTTGGCATAATTGGTGACTAATGTGCTTGGCTGAGGGGCGCATAGGTGGCTCAGTCGGATAAGTGTCCAACGTCAGCTCAGGTCATGATCTGAGTCTGTGGGTTCAAGCCCATCGTCGGGCTCTGTGCTGACAGCTCAGAGCCTGGAGCCTGCTTCGGATTCTGTGGCTCCTGCTCTCTCTCTGTCCCTCTCCTGCTTGCACACACTCTCTCAAAAATAAACAAACATCAAAAAAATTAAAAAAAAATAATAATAACGTGCTTGGCTGAAAGGGATAGCTTAGATGTAAAAAACAATGAGGAAAAAATGGACCAGGAGTCCCAATTAATGATGAACTTTATTAAGGCCTTTCAGGAAAAGAATTAGGTATTATTACTGTTAGATTCCTTTTGCCCCCAGCAGTCTCCTTTCCAAGTCACATTTCACTTTCCTTCCAATCTACTTAACAGTATGACCTAAAGGATTATGCCACGTCTCTTCTCAAAGTCCTCCAAATGATGGGTCACTGTTACCTACCAAATTATTCAGAGTTTAAAGGACCTCATATATCTACTTTCTGAGTAGCCTTTTTTCCCCTCTAATATACCTTCTTCTTTAGGGTTACATTTTCTAATCTCAGGACCTTTACAATCTTAAAAACTGAGGACAGACCTCAATGAGATTTTGTCTATGTGGGTTTTCTCAATTGATATTTACTGTATTAAGAATTAAAATTAAGAATTTTTAAAATATTCTTTTTAAAATAATAAATCTCATCCAATGCTAACAGCTTTCATGAAAAATAGCTATATTTTCCAAAACCAAAATTTACAACATTGGTATTGTTTTACCTTTTTGCAAAACTTTTTACTATCTGGTTTAATAGAAAGTTGTTGGACTGTCGTATCTGCTACTACATTCAATCTGCTGCACTATCATGCATCACATAGACCCTGGAAAACTCTATTGTACACTCATGAAAGTACAAAAATTAAAAAGACAAATAATGTCCTAATATATGAACATAGTTTTGATCTCACAAATAAGCTGAAAGGGTCTTGGAAACTCCCAGAAGTGCCAGGAATACACTTTAAGAGCCACTGCCATGAATAAATGAATATTGTTTATTCATTCCCTGGAACAGTAAAGCATTATGTAAAAAGTCACACTGACATGAAAACACAAACCTGATGCTAGACTACCTGGGTGCAAATCCCAGTTTTCCTCTTCCTGGCTGTGACCTTGAGCAAATTACTGAACTTCTCAGTGCCTTCGTTTCTTCTTCAGTAAAATGGGGATAATAATAAAACCTCTCTCACAAAGTTGTTAAAAGGAATAAAGTTAATAAACGTAAAGTGTTTAGTGCAGTGAGTGCCCAGCACAAAATAAAGACAAATAAGTATTAAATATAAATTGAATCAATGCATACAGAATATGATTTGCTGTACTGCCACTACATTCTAGTATAACTTGAAAAATTCTTAATACTATACTTCTGATAACCTGGCAAATTACAAGTCTGAACATAAATTTTAATACTAAGGTCTAGGTTCATCAGCATTCCCTTATAAAGGAGTATCGTTAGTAAAATCTGACTACCCGGAAACGTTTCTCCATTAAAAGAGCCATACACACAATGAACATACAAAATTCTAAAAGGTCAAACCCAAAAATTGCAATTCTCTAGAGAAATGTATAAAGCAGTTTAACGGGGAACATACTGAGACAGAACACAAAGTAACGGAAATGCCACTTCAGCCACTAAAAGAACAGGAAGAGCAAATACTAAGGCTGTATGTACTTTGAAAATCTAACCCTATTTCTTCTTGGTAAGACTCTAGCCTCTTGCCAAGAAGCCTTTAAGTTTATTTTTCTTACTTCTTTGATTTTTAAAAGGGAAATCACGAACACAAGCATTTTGGATATAAAGAAAATACTTGTCTATGCATCATGGTAAACTTTTACATTAAATATTCTAAATCACAGGGTCAAAATAATTTTATTTAAATTAAAGCAATTCTAGTAATTAATTACAATAGATTATTTTAACTATTAATGTACTTTTAAAATAGCTAATTAAATATTTCATATAAATACTTCACAAATCAAATGAGGAAAAAGAAAGCGTAGTCACCTCTTACCAAGTTTTACTTCTCACCTGCCGCTCTAAATTAAACTCAAAAACACCTTTAAAAACTATTCAAATTGATTAAAAAAAAAACACAGTAAACATAAAAAACCTTGTTATAAGGATAAAAAATACATGCCTAGAGTCTAATATTAGGTATTTTTAAAAATAACAAGTCCACTAGTGCAGCCTAATTACTTTTCAAAGGTATTTGAGAATAAATTTGCTAATTATGCATAAGGCAGCTAGCAAAATGGTTATATACCAAATTCTCTTCTGAGTTTCCCTTTTAAAACATATACAATTTAGAAACATAACTACCTGTAACAAGGAGGGAAAATTACATCTGTGTAGTTCTACTACATAATCTCAGGCCATGTGACATATTTGACTCCATTACCATTTTCTTTTTTCAGAAGTATTAAAAACTAAATAGTAAGGAACAGAATAGGTCAAATAATGAAAAGTGAAAATATAAATCATATGATTAATTCTTAAGGGAAAGAATAGTAAGCCCATAGGTCAACTACAAAATAACTACCTCTTTAAAACAAGATCCATCCTCAGTTACTTTATTTCTAAACAAGACACATCGTGGGGCAGATTACCCACTTAGTATCTTCCTCACATGCATCTTCTTGTAAATCAGATCCCAGTTACCAGGTACCTTCTTAACAATATGCAAACTAAGCACCCAATCCATGCCATTAATCAAGACACTGAAAATCAATACATTTGCTTAAAAAGGTAATTATTTCAGGTACTTTTTGATATTTTACATACATTTTCAATAGTTATACAAACCACTAATCCAAATACAAATTCCACCTTCTACATATTCAATACATTCACAAATTCTTCCTCTTAAAATTGTTTCCACAACTAAATTTAGGCAGGATATGGATCCAGCACACAACACACAAATACCCACACTATATCTACTATAGAGATACGCTTATAATGGATGCTTAATAAGAACAAGACCTCAATTTGTTGTCAAGAATCTAAGGCAGAGATGCCTGGGTGGCTTGGTGGGTTAAGCGTCTGACTCTTGGTTTCGGCTCAGGTCATGATCTCACAGTTCAGTTTGTGGGATCAAGCGCCATGTGGGCTCTGTGCTGACAGCATGGAGCCTGCTTGGGATTCTCTCTTTCCTTCTCTCTCTCTCTCTGCCCCTCCCCTTCTCTCTCAAAATAAATAAAACAAACAAACAAAAAGAATCTAAGGCAGATGATAGTTGGAATAAAGTGTCCCTGGAAATTTTAACTGGGAAAAAATATGGATGAAAAAGTGAAGCCATTATAGCCATTAACATAAATATTATGTTTCAATGCAACATGCTGCAATGTAAATGCCCAAAGACAATAAATTAAACAAGTATAGAAAAAAGAAAATTAAGTATTCACATCAAAAAACAAAGGCCAACGGTTGTGAAGTTAGATAAGAATGTTTTTTAAATTAAGAATTTATAAATTTAAATATTGTGTTTTATTTACACTTCAATCATTATGGATGTTTTAATGGAGGTAGAAACTACTTTCTAAGCATGTGGCTTGCCTCTCCCATAGCCATGAAAGAGGATTAAATTAGATAATGGTTAATAAGTGCCTGGCAAATTGGAACACCTTCCAATTTAAGGTTTGCTATTCTTGTGCCTTGATTATGACCATTAGAGGCCGGAAACTAAATGCAAATCATGTTTATTTTTACATATTTCAAGCTGGACAACTCTTCACACTAACGACCCTAGTTAATACCATTATCTACAGCCACCTATAAGCAAAGCAAAAGATCTTTCTTAAACAAGTATATAATGTAGTATGAATTAAGCTGTAATTCGTAGATTATAATAATTACTTCCTAATATGGAAAGACCCTGGAGAAGTACACAGAAACCACCTCCACAGTCTAAAGGCCTATAGGAAAAAAACAGTCCTAAGCATATTTTTGTTAAATACTAATATTTAAAAGATGAAATTGCTTTCACTGAGTTGGACTAAGTAGGCAATAGTCATTCAAGATATTAAAAGGTGCAACAGAACTAAGCACTCACTAGAAAGAAAAATTCCTAGAAGAGGAAAAATTATCTCTACATTAAAGCCTGAAGTTCATGGTGTCAAGCCACAGAAATGTCTGTGAAAGCCTTTTTAATATTCTGGAAACATGTTAAAGTGTGTAAAGAAGGAAGGTGTTTAGAAAAACCATTCATTGGCCAAACTTTACTTAATATAAATCTATGTCATTGCTGAAAACTGGCTACAAGCGCATTTAAAACAATATAGGGAAAATAGTATTTCAAAAGCCCGCAGAACAGAACTAGAGTATAAGTTCTAGAGTATACTAGAGTATAAGTATAAATAAGTGGCTCCTTATTTATGTGGATTAAAAAAAAAAAATCACACAATAGAACTTATTCAAGTTCTAAAGTGGGAGCTTATTATAAACACAGCAGTAGTAGAGAACTACAAATGAGAGTTTATCCTCCAAACCTAATCCCAGTTAGCATCTGCAGTAGCTACCACAAGAGAAAAAGAACAGCACTAATAAAACCACAAACAAGTATCACCCTCCTAACCCCATTTAGCCTATTTTCTGCCCTTCTTGGTAACATGTTAAAATAACTACTCCTACATTTGAAATAGGCAAAGCTATACATCTTTTTGTTATAATTTATCATTTTGAAGCGAGGAAAGAGAAAAATAGTTCATACAGTAACAAGTAGTTTCTTCACCTACCCATCACCAAAAAGAAAAATAAAAAACAATTAACAAGAATTAACACAATGTTAGGACAAACCATTAAGACTGGGACAGCAAGCCAATTAGTCACTTGAAGGGAAGTAAACAGCAAAACTGTCCACTCCAAATATCAGATAATCAAAAAAATCGCGTAAGGGTCCACTATACATTTTAAACAACTTTCCATTTATAAGTGTCACCATTTAAATATATTCTGCATTTTCTAAACAGGCAAGGACTGATTGTTAAAAAGCAGCCTGCTCAATCAGCACACTACAGAACCAAGCAGTATTTTTTTCACTTTTACTTTTCCACAGTGAAGGAACAAGTCACAATGAATAATGGGTCTGTAGAAATAACTTGTTCTAATAGCACTTCATGAGCAAAGTATCTTGGAAGAATTCACATTTTGTACATTTCTTTTTAAAAATTGCAGACGTTAGGGCCAAAGTCCAAATGAGAAATCCAAACAGGACTCCTGTCAGTGAATTCCCTTTCAGGACATGCTCACTCTTGCTTCAAACAGTAAAGCAAAGTAACTTTCATGTAGAATAAAAGCCAGTCAGGCTAATGTGTCCAGTTACCATTTTAAAAAGGAACTTATTACTGTGCCTATTTCCGTGTTTTTTCCTGAAAAGTTTTCGGTCACTCCATTGAGTCAAAGCTTGAGTAATCCACTGAGCTATCTGTACCTCGAGGTAAAGGAAAGAAAAATGAGGTATTATACGTGACTTCCAGGTTTGTAAAAAGTTGGGAGGAGTTAGCTCTGGTAATTGTGTGTAAGTTAGTGAATGGAGTAATATTATGCCGTATAAGAGAAGCTACTCTCCCCAAATAACCAGAATAAATTAAAAGTAAATTGAAACTCAAGTATTATCAATCACCTTTTTAGCATTTTTAAAGACATGTATGTAAATTGTAGTTTTAGTTATTAATCTATGTTTTACTCCAATAATGTACACTTTACACTCAACCTTCTAAATTCAAATCGCCAGGGTTAACAGCTCCAGGAAATGATACCAGTATCACCCAATCCTTTTCCAAATCCCCATTAGAGAAACACGGAGGATGGGGGCCTGACATTCACAACTTATCCAAGAAGCATGAAAATAGAATGATTAAATTCCACCAAAGGCAATTAAAAACCCCAACTTCCCACAGAGCGTTCCCTACACCAAACGGAATCCATTTATTTTCACTCTCACGAAGAAAGTAATTTGGGATAAAAGTCGGGTATTGAGTATGATATATCTAATATAAAATGAGACGAAGGAACCTAACTGAAGCTACAGAAGCAAAGAAACGTAACCAAAACGGGAGAGGAAAGCTGGAAGAGAAACCCGAGAAGGAAAGGGACAGAAGAACCTAGTGGAGCAAAGGAAGTGGAAATCACTTCAACGGAGGTAGCCTTCAGGATTGCAGAGAAATAGGGACGTAGGTCCACGGAACCGGGCGTTTACGGAACTCCAAGGCTAATGGGGAAACAATGGGGCGGTGAGACCGGGAGCAAGCGGAGAGACGCTCAGGAGAGGGCGACTAGGCAGCACGGGACGGGGGGGATGAAAGAGCAGAAGGCTGCAGTAGACACAGGCGGCAGGGAGGTAAGAAGCTAGGTGGAGAGGCAAGTTGGTCGGGTGTTGGTCAGCTATCGTGGCGCACCGGGTTGGAAGCGAGGGTCCCCTAGGAACCCGGGATGGGGGTTGGGGGGAGTGGCTTATCAGGGATTTTTAGACAGGGAACGGAAGCCGTGAAGGCAGGTGTGATGGAAGCGAAAACACACCTCGGACCAGCACAGGACCCGACGTGCCAGACAAAACGCAAGGGAAGGAAAAGACGGCTGAAGGGGGTAAGAAAAGAGAAGAGAAGAACGCCAGTCGCGGGGACATGGGCCGCGGTCGGCTTCACTCACAGTCCAGGTGCTTTTTCTTGGGCCCCATGATCTCGTGGGTCGTGGCCTTGCATACTGTCTTGGATACGGCGGAGCCGGTGACACTGTGCTGGGCGGCGGTGATTCGGTCCGTCAAGCTCTGGCCGGACATCTCTGCGGCTCCTCCGCCACCCTTCCCGCTCGGCAGCCGGCGGGGACTGGGACCCCCAAGCGCCGGAGGACCCCCACCCCCCACCGCACCCCCTACCCCCACCGGCTCCTTCTCCGCCTGCCGGCCTGGGGCGGGGCTGAGGGCCGCGCGCTGCCACCTAGCCCGGAAAGAACCGGCTCGTGTCACCCGCGGGGTCAGGCACAGTGTCGGGCACTCCCCTGCCCCCGCCTCAGCTCAGCCCACCCCTTCCCTGGTCAGCTGGAGCCGGGCTGGGCAAGAGGGACAGGCAGCTGCAGGAAAATGGCGGCGCCAGGCTCCTCCTCGGAGCTTTCCGGGCTGTCCCGGGTCACGTGACTTGGGCGCCGCCCCTCCTTCTTCTTCTCCCGCCCCTTTTCCCTTCCCTTTCCTTTTCGACGCCCGCCCTCCCTCGCTCCGCGAGGGAAGAGCGGGGCGGCGCCCGCGCGTTACGTGATGGAACCCGCCCGGCGGGCGCAACAGGAGGCCCGCCTGGGGGCAGTGCGCTGCCGGCCGCGTCACGTGACGCTTCTTGCCAACAGGTCGCCCGAGGCGGGACGCTGGGGTCACAGAGGGTAGGTGGGGCGGGGGAAGGGCGGGAAAGGGATCGCAAGTCTGGCGCTCCGGGGGCGCGCCAGGGAGTGGCATCCGCCTCTCCCCTCTCCCACCCCAAGGGTCTCTTGGTGCCTGTGGTTGAAACCAACATCTTGACAAAGAGGAGGTGCGGCTGCCTTCACCGCTCTGCGTGGGGAAGGGGCTGTCAAGACTCCCGCTGCCCGGACTTTACTAGCTGAGTCAGAATTGAGTTGAGGAACTACCCCAAAGCCGTCCTCCTGGTTTTAAGCAAAAGGAAAACGCTTCAGTTGGCCCATTTTCGGAGCCTGCAGGCAGGCCTCTCCCTACTGTGGAACTGTTGAAGCTCTCCCTTCTTACTTACCCTAGAAGGGTTGGGATTTTTTTCTCATTTTCTTGAAAGGCTTGCAAATGTCACCTGTTTTTGTTTATCTCTCTCTTGTTAAAAGTCAGACGCGTTGCTGCCGGACTAAATTTAGATACTAACCAGCCCGTGTTCTTTTCGTAGGGTGTCAAATAGGACAGGAAACACATAGCTTCACTGGAATTTGAAAAGGGAAGTAGTAGGATGATGTCAACAGAGATTAGCTTGACCCTACAAGGCTGACTCCTGTGGTGATTAAAGGTCCAGACCATAGAAGGAAGTGAGAGGGCTGGTAAATGGAGAAGTCCCATTGAAAGAATTGAGACATCACTACCTGCCATTTCCCCTGGTTTAGTCTTTCTTCCCTTTGGCCTTTTTTCTCTTTGGTAAATCAGATTTTCAGGGAAAGGAGACCTGGACACTGACCTGTGAACATTTTAGAGGAATTACTGTATCCTGTGAATCTGTTCTTTGAGATCTGTATCTTTAAGAAAGCCTTAAAAATGTAATTGGCGGGGCGGGGGGCACCTGGGTGGCTCAGTTAGTTAAGTCTCTGACTCTTGATTTTGGCTCAGGTCTTGATCTCAGGGTTGTGAGATGGAACCCTGGTGGGCACTGTGTGCTGGTAGTAGAGTCTGCTTAAGATTCGCTCGCATCTTTCTCTGCCCCTTCCCTGTGCTCGTGTGCTCGCTCTCTCTCAACAAAACAAAACAAAGAGCCCCACATTTAACTCAGGTTTAGGGATAAATTTTTAAATCTATGAATGTTAAGTTACTGTTATAGTCCTACATAATCTAGCTAGTTCAAATGAAATGCTACCGTACTCCAAAAGTCTGTGTACACCATCTGCCAGCCAAATCCAAAATTTGTGCTTCAATCTGGTGACTCTCAGAAGATGCAAAGCAAATAGTTAACATTTTATGTATCATATCACAGGTTTTGTGGTCTCGTCCCATTCCCTTTCCCCCTTTTTTTCCACCATGGCTGGTGAAAATCTGCAGCACCATGCTTTGCCAAGAACATATAGTCTTAAACCAGCAGGCTTCATCTTTGTCAAGCCAGCCCCAAATTTCCTTCAGTGCATCTGCAGTCCTTCTGCGGTTTGGTGCCCAGTTTGCTGCCCCATGCCCATTGTGCAGTACAGTTACCCCATTCTCAAGACCTGTCTGCCATCCTTGCTACTTTTCTATGGTTCCACGGAGTGAATTACCAGTTGACCTGAGCCTCTGTACTAGTGAACCCCCTGCTGAAGTAAGTAAACATGAGGCATGGCATTTAAGTGTCAATAGCTAAATATTTCAACCTTAAGAAAAGTTCAGAAATTATTCCTAAGTACACAACAGGAAATGTGTATGTTTTGCACTACTATGAATGACATTATAGGATAATATTTCACTGTTACTTTTACCAAAGAGGTTGTTACAAACCACCTTTATTCCAATTGTGATCATGTTCACCTTACTAATAAACTAGCTTCTGTTAGAAATAACACTGTTATTTTTTTTTTCAAGGACACATTTTTACAAATTTCTAAGTAAATAGTCATCATTATAGAAGTTTATGTACAATGGTGAACTGAAAGATATAAAGAAATTTAGAAGATGATGGGAAAGTATTCTGAGGTTAGGAATTACCGACCTGCCTGCCCTGTCTTATATAAGTTTTCTTATAACTTATAAGTTTTCTGTGTGTTCTACTTTCGTTGGTCTGGTCAAGAAATATCTTTATTTGAAGTACCACAGATGCTTCAAACTTACTATGGCCAAAAATGACTTCTCTTGCCCTTGCCCAGTCCACATCCGTAATCCATATGGATCTTCTACTTTGTTTATTTTCAGGAATGGCCTTACCACCTGCCTAGAAATCCAGGTCAGAAAACTATGACTCATTCTTAGCTCTGCTTCTCTTATTTCTCTTATCTAGCCTAATCTAGTTGTATCCTTCAAACCCATTTGTTCTCCAACATCACTTCTATTGCCTTAGTTCTAGCCTTTATGATTTATTACCACTTCCCCATGTAGACTGTTCTAATAACTTCTTAGCTGATTTCTGTCTCTCATACCTCAACTCTCCAATCCAGATCTTTCCAAACCTAAAATGTATTCATCTTTTCTTTGCATTAAAACCCTTTAATAGCACCCCCAAGCACTACTCTAGAGGATAAAATCTAGGATTCTCAACTTGGCATATAAAGCCCATCATGATCTAGCCCCTACCTAACTATAGTTTGTTGAACCTCATCCTTCCCCATTTCCCACATGCACTCCAGCCAGTATCACATGACTGGCTGTACCTGGGTATGCCATGCTGCTTTGCACCCTTTTAAGTAGTCAGTGGTTTCCTGCTGATACTCGTGTAGTTATACAGTCTCCTACTAATTATTTTTGTAATTGTTTTATTGTGCTAACATGAGGCACAGAGATATCTTCTTGCTTATGTTATGGCTGATGCAAAATAGACACACAGTAGAATGCTGGTTGAATGAACGAATGAATGAAAACACTTTGAAGTCACCCATTTGGAAACACCACTCCAAACTTCTCATTTGATAAAACCTGCCTACTTTTTCACACTTACAACATGTCCATTCCATAAGTATCCACCTGGAGGACCATCCTTATTTCAGTAACTTATTAATTCATTTACGAAAATAAATGTATTGAACACCCACTATGGGTCAGGCACTGTTCTAGGTGCTGAATACTGTTGTAACAGTGAGCTCATCAGTCCTTTGGGAACTAATAAGCTCTTAACTTTGATCATCAACTTGAAGGCCTATGTGCTTTAATTACAAATGAACAAAAACAAAACAGAAGTAAGGAAAAATTTGAATAGCACATGATATTTCCTAGGTTCTCAAGTTAAGAAGTATGCCTTTTATGTGTTTGTAACACTTATAAATTTTTCATTTCTCATTACTATAACACTAAAAAGGATTGTACTGTTTAATAACGGGGGGGGGGGGACAAGTTTTAGAAGTTAAGTGCTTATATAATTTTTCTCTATTGCTTAAAAAAAAAAAAAAAAATTAAGACTTAGAGGTTCCAGAATCCCTCAGATAATGAAGTAGCAGAAGCGAGATTTAAAAATTCATTTTTCAGTTTCTTTATCTAGACCTGTTCACCAAGACTTGAAGCAACTACCCATAAAGATTAAATTTATTCAACAAATTCTTCTTGCCTGCATACTCTATGTTAGGTATTGCTAGGTATTAAAACATAATAATGTATGAGACCAACATGGTCTCTGTTCCTAGAGTCTTACATATTTTCAGTGGCAATAGAGGAGAAAATAAATCAAGTGAAGAAAACTTGAATCTTGAGGATGTCTAAACTTCAAATTAAGACAGTAAGAAAGAAAAAGAATTTGGAAGAGAGGATTAATTTTTTTTTTTTAACGTGTATTTATTTTTGAGACAGAGAGAGACAGAGCATGAATGGGGGAGGGTCAGGGAGAGAGGGAGACATAGAATCTGAAACAGGCTCCAGGCTCTGAGCAGTCAGCACAGAGCCCGATGCGGGGCTCGAACTCACGGACCGCAAGATCATGACCTGAGCCGAAGTCAGACGCTTAACTGACTGAGCCACCCAGGCGCCCCGAGAGAGAGAGGATTAATTAACCAGAATTTTTACCTCTTATTACTTCACTTAAGCTCATTCTCAAAGGCAAAGAGTCTACCACTTTATTCCCACTCTTCTTGGACATTAGAATCTATAATTTAGATTTATAATATAAACTATAATCTTTTGATATTCTGTAAATTAAGCCAATATGAACAGCTTGGCAATCCCTTTCTTCCTCACCTTTCTATGTTTATACTTCCTGATGCTGCCAAATGAATTAAAGATCATAATCTTTAAAAGGTAAGGAATTGTCTTTGAGTGTATGTGAGTTCTCTTGCTAAAACTTCCATGCAAGTACTCCACTTCCAACTGTGTGACCCTTATTCAGGCTCTCAGCATACATACTTGTGATAATAATGGTAATGTAACTTTGTTGGTTACTTACCATGTGCTAAGCACATTATCCAGTTGAACCCTAAAACAACTTCATGACCTTAAGTGGCAGGTGTCTTCACCAAAGTCTGTTTCCTTTTCTCCTGAGCACACACATTGTATTTCCCAGACTCCTTTGTAATTATTTGGGGTCATGTGACTGATTTCTGTCCAGTAGAATGTGAACAGAAAAGATGAAAGCCATTTAAGGTTTGGTCCACAAAATCTCTAGCACATCCTACACATGCTCCATGTTCTCTTTCTTTCTGTGTTTATCAGGAAATGAAAACTTCAAAGAATTTACAGGAGGGGCACCTGCATGATTCAGTTGGTTAAGTGTCCAGCTCTTGATTTCACCTCAAGTCACGATCTCACAGTTTGTGGGATCAAGCCCCATGTCGGGCTCTGCACTGACAGCATGGAGCCTGTTTGGGATTCTCTCTTTCTCCTCTCTGCCCATCCCTTGCTTGTACTCTCTCTCTCTCTCTTTCAAAATAAATAAATAAACTTAAAAAAATTTTTCAGAGGAGGCCAAAACCACAAAACATGAAAAGCCTGGGGCCCCCAAATTAATCCTTGCAGAAATGTCCTCCAGGAGAACAGCATGGTGAGGAGCACCTGTGTTGGATTTTACTTGTTTTATTAAATTATGCCTGTGAAATTATGATGCTGTGTTTTACAGTAATTAGCTACCCTGCCTTTTCTCTCCATTTCACTGATGAAGAGATTGCGACAATGGAAAAATTAAGGAACTTGCTTAGCTATTAGATGGGGAAACTAGGAGTAGATCTCAGGTCTGTCTGACTTTAGAGTTTGAGCTGTCACTGCTTAAGTTTCTCATTATACCATTTCATGTATTTCTAAAAATTTCATAAGTTTCATATGGCCTTTAGTACACACTGCTTCACCTAGCATGCTGAAATGACAGTAATATCAGGGTGACCTCAAGGTTCTCTCATATATATAAGGCTCTCTTACTTTTTTTTTTTTAATGTTTATTTATTTTCGAGAGAGAGAAAGATAATGGGGGAGGGGCAGAGAGAGAGAGGGAGACACAGAATCTGAAACAAGCTCCAGGCTCTAAGTTCTCAGCACAGCCTGATGCGGGGCTCGAACTCAGGAAGGGCGAGATCATAACCTAGGCCAGAGTCGGACACTTAACCAATTGAGCCACCCAGGTCCCCCTCTTACTTTCTTTAACTCATTCCTACCACACTTTTCTTTCTTTTGAGTATATTAATTTTATAATTTCAGTATATCTTACAGTGTATTTGGATCCTATATGCCTGTTGAAAATGACATGTAGATTAGTTTTTAAGTACCATTCTTCCCTTTGAAAGGAAGATTTACCACCCCTTGACCATGAATCATCACCAATAACTGATTATGAAACAGAATAAAAATAAGATACCTGAGCTGTTAAGATATCTGAGGCCCATTTTCTGTAATCTAAAGAGGCTAAATCAAGTACAAATATACTAGAACATGCAACACTGTGTTAAAATAAGAATAGAGTTTTAATGTTAATGTTATATACTTATTTAGAGAGAAAGAGAGTGAGGGAAGGGCAGAGAGAAGGAGAGAGAATCCCAAGCAGGCTCCGCACTGTCAGCATGGAGCGCATCGTGTTGCTCAAACTCACAAACTGCAAGATCATGACTTGAGCCGAAATCAAAATCACTTAGCTGACTGAGCCACCCAGGCGCCCCTAATGTTAATGTTAAAATTAGGCTATTGAATTTTGGCTGATATGTATCAATAACATGAAGGAGATTTAATTAATTCATTTGACGCAATGGGGGAAGTACTGGAGTAATGCAGTCAGACACACTTAGGTTCAAAACTCAACAAGTTATTCAGTTTCCTCATATATAAAACAAGGATAATAGTACACGTGTTGTGGATTTCTTACCAGGATTAAAATAATGTACATTAAAAACTAATACAATGTTTGACACACAGTTGTCACTCAATAAATAAAATCGTACAACAAACCTTTATTCAGAATTCACTATGGGCAAAGCATTCTGCTAGATTTCCAGGATACAGAGATCAATCAGACAAAATATTAACGAATGTATTAAGTAATGTGATAGAGATATGCATAAAGTGCTATAAGAATAGAGAAAAAGGACACCTAGTTCTTCCTGGAGGGATCAGCAAGGTTTCTCAGGGGCAGTGACACATATGCTGAGTCTTGAAGGATAATTAGGAATTGTGAGGGAACCATGGGACATCTGAGTGGCTTAGTCGGAGGAGCATTCAACTCTTGTTCTCAGGGTCATGAGTTCGAGCCCCACGTTGGGTGTAGAGGTTACTTTAAATAACTTTTAAAAAATGAATTGTGAGGGAATCAGGGAGAAGTTATTGTAGGCAGAGGAAAACCGCATATGCAAAAGAAGTAGCAAATAGTTTTATATGACTGAAACATATTACGTGTGAGCTTTTTATTTACTCATAAGATCAGCAGGTAGTTGTTGAACACCTATATATGCCAGATAGCATGCTAAGTCCTGAAAACACATCAGTGAACCAAAGAGAAAAGTCTTTTGCCTTCTTGAATGGTGCGTACATTCAAGAGGGGCATGTAACTAACAGATAAATATGAAGAAAAATTAAGCAGGGTAAAAGAATCAAGAATGACAGAGAACTTTAGATTAGATGAAGGGAAAGCCTTTCTAAGGAGGTGGCATGTGACTTAAGTGGATTGTGGGAGTCAGCAATGCAAATATTGGGGAGAATCATTTTGCAGAAAAGGAACAATAAGTACAATGGCTCTCAGACAAGAACAAGATTAACTTGTTTGCAGAACAAGGCAGCCAGTGTAGCCAAAGAAAGAGTGAAGAAGGGAAAAGAGAATTAGGAGGTTATCTCAGAGATATGACTAGATCATGAGGGGCATATTGAGGACTCTTAAATAATATCTAGAGGTAGATAACCCATGAAAATGGACAGCTAGCCTTAGATCCTTGGAACAAGCTGATGACTGCCTGAAGTAGGGTGTTTCCCACCAAGACCTCTGGAACTAGACCCCCACTGATTGCCATGTTCTTCATATGCATATCCCCTTGGCTTTTCATCTTTATCCTCTTGGCTATTCCCTCTCTTCTGGATTAAGGTCCTAAATTATTATGGATACTTTTTTTTTTTTTTTTGGAAATACATATTATTCACAAGACCTGTATCCTTGAAAACTACCAGATACAGGATTAATTCTTCATTCGCTGGTAAGGTTGAACAAACCCTACCCAAATTAAAGGAAAAAAGAAACTTGATTGTATAAGGAAGATTATGTCACATGTCCAATTTTTTTAAATTTATTTTGAGTATAGTTAATGTGCAGTGTTATATTAGTTTCAGGTGTAACAATATAGGGATATAACAGTTCTGTACTTGTCCTATTTTTAAAATCTAGGAATATAGCTTTGAAATGCCTTGCAAACTCTAATCATTTTTGTCTTAGTGTCTGTCTGCATTGCAGTTACCAGATGTATGATCTTCAGAGTCTTAAATGCTGCTGCACAGCTACTGCTACATTTGATGATTTACAAATGATCATCCAACAAAAAGAACAAGAAGGTGTGATATTTACAGAGGTTAATATGACTACCATGAAAAACTCAATACATAACTACAAATTATTAAATAGCAGTGCAGATCTGATCACGTTCTCTGAAAAATAATG
Source organism: Neofelis nebulosa (assembly GCF_028018385.1). NCBI lineage: Eukaryota > Metazoa > Chordata > Mammalia > Carnivora > Felidae > Neofelis > Neofelis nebulosa. The sequence goes on along the minus strand of NC_080791.1, from coordinate 46,642,069 downwards.
GCCTTTCTTCTAACTTAGGCTAAAGAATGACTAAGAGAATGGGGACTGAGAAATGAAGCAAAAACTAAATCAACTATGCTATTGATATGCCACACAAACAATTCTAGCTCCTGTTTTAACACCAATTTGTGTAGACTCCTATGTTACAAGACCACAAACTGATTTAACTGTAACTCTGAGCAGACTCAAATGTTCTAGTAATTCACTCAGTTTACAAATTCTAATCAGTCCCTGCCGAAGCTAATGATATCTACTATAAAGGCACCCTATGATTAATAGCAGTCCCCTCTCAAATTCCTGTATCTTTCCCTAACTACTCCCTTTTGAGACATTATTGAGACTAGGTTACTGTGATTCTTCCCCTTACCAGCAACTTTAACAAATCCAGATTTTTATCATCTATAGGGTTTCAATAGTGCTATGTTTAGGTCTCAGTCTTTGGGTGAGCCTGTGGCCATGGACTGGGAACTTTACCAGTGCTTCTCAGTTTTTGTTTTTGTTTTTTATTGAAGTGTAGTTGATACATAATTTTACATTAGTTACTATGTACTATGTGTACAACATGGTGATGCTACAACTCTATATATCATGCTATGCTCACCACAAATATAGCTACTATTTGTCACCATATAGTATTATTACATCACCATTCACTGTATTTCCTATGCAGTACCTTTTATCCCCATGACTTACACATTCCATTATTGGAAATCCAGTACTTCTGATTCCCCTTCATCCATTTTGCACATCCCCCCACACTCCTGCCCTCAGGCAACCACCAGTTTATTCTCTGTATATATGGGTCTCTTTCTTCTTTTATTTGTTCATTTGTTTTATTTTTTAGATTCCACATATAAGTGAAATCATGCGGCATTTGTCTTTCTCTGACTTATTTCACTTGGCAGTATACCTTCTAGGTCTATCTATGTCATCACAAATGGCACAATCTCATTCTTTTTTATGCCTGAGTAATATTCTATTGTGTACATATATATGTATATAGATATAGATGTATAAATGTGTAAATATATATATATACATACATATGTGGTACATATATATATATTTATACATGTACATGTGGTACATGTATATATATTTACATACATATGTATATAAATATGTATATACTTATGTATGTATATATACGTATATATGTGCATATATACATATATACATATGTATGTATGTGTATATACATATGTATATATGTATATGTATATATACACATATATATGTGTGTACCACATCTTCTTTATTCATCTATTGATGTACACTTGGGTTGCTTCCACATTTTGGCTATTGTAAATGATGCTGCAATAAACATAGGAGTGCATTTATGTTTTCAAGTTAATGTTTTCATTTTCTTTGGGTAAATACCTAATAGTGAAATTACTGGATCATGTGGTATTTATATTTTTAATTTTTTGAGGAACCTCCATACTGTTTTTCCCAGTGGCTGCACCAGTTTCCATTCCCACCAACAGTGTATGAGTATTCCTTTTTCTCTACATCCTCACTAACACGTGTTATTCTTGTCTTTTTGATACTAGCCATTCTAACTGGTGCAAGGTGATATCTTGTGGTTTTGATTTGCATTTTCATGATGATTAGTGATGCCAAGCATCTTTTCATGTGTCTGTTGGTCTTCTTTGGAAAAGTGTCTACTCAGTACTCAGGTCCTCTGCCCATCTTTTAACCAGCTTATTTGTCTTTTTGGTTTTTTGTTTTTTGCATTGAGTTGTATAAGTTCTTTATCTATTAGATTTTAATCCCTTATCAGATTTATCATTCACAAATATCATTTCCCATTCAGTAGGTTGCTTCTTAATTTTTTTCTTGCTTAGGCAGGACAGGGTAGACAGAGGGGTCTGGAGTTGTCTATTTTTCTCCCACCAGATACTTTAGCCTCTGATAAAACTTCAGCAGAATAGGCTCAGGCAAAATAGTTTCTACTGAGGGTAGGCCATGTTAAGAACAGAATACTCTGGCATATATTGAAATGGTTCCTTTCCCCTCCTCCTGCTGGAAACACTAGGGGAATTTTCTCTGGTATTTACTGAGAGAGAGGGCTTGGTAGAGTTCCCATAGGTAGAGCTAACAAAAGTGTGGGAACCTCCCCCATACCTTGTCTACACTGAGCCTCCAGCAATTTGTCAATCACAGTTTAGGCTTCCCCACCCTGGGACAGTTCTGGTGGTGGTTTCTGCTTGTACATTCTGCCATTTTAAGCTGTGATTCTCAGTGTTCACCTATTTCTCCAGTATAGGGAAGAACAGTGATTTGCCCTGTGACCTCACTTCTTTGACAACTAAGAAGAGTTGACTTTCAGTTTGCATAGCTTTCTACTTGTTCTTATGTTGGAGTGGTGCTAAGGGACAAGAAATCAGAAGACTGGACATACTGATTTTGGGTGCCCATGAGAAACCAAAATGGAGCTGTCTAGTATACCAAAGAATATAATATGGCTTCGGTAAGCTAGAGATACAGATCCAAATGATATGAGTGTACAAGTAGTTGGCAAATCTTGAGTATATGAAGTTAAATTGGGAGTTAGCTCCCAAGAGTGAAACAGAATCCTGGGGAATTCCAACATTAAAGAGGCAGCATATAATTTTATTTTATTTTTTTATTTTTTAAATGTTTCTGCTTTATTTTTGAGAGAGAGAGAGAGAGAGCGAGCTTGGGGGGTGGGGGGGGCGGGTAGAGAGAGAGAGGGAGACACAGAATCCGAAGCAGGCTCCAGGTTCTGAGCTGTCAGCACAGAGCCCAATGTGGGGCTTGAACTCACGAACTGTGAGATCATGACCTGAGCCGAAGTCAGATGCTTAACTGACTGAGCCACCCACGTGCCCCAAAGAGGCAGCATATAATTTTAAAGGAGCACTGAAGATATAGTCACTCTCTGATAAAACTAAATTTTCACAGATACCTTGTTATTACTCATATAAATTTATCAAAGTTCATTACCTTTTATTCTTTTCCACCCACACCTCCCACACCCCAATTAACTAAAGCAATTATATTACATAATCTGCTCATCCTGGGACAATTGTTAACATGGAGACTTTTCAAAATTGAAATATTTCAAACTACCTTTTAAATAAGGTTCTATAGATTGGTCTATAAATCTTCTTCTGTTTAAAAAATATCATTTTAAAGGAAAGATATTTTATTCCAGTAGGCAGTCCAGAGAAAGTTTCTGAGTACCAAATTCTAAATCTCCAAAAGTAGGATTAAAATTTTAGATACTGAAAGATTCCAGGAAACGGTTGCATTTCTGCATGCTACAGTAAAATGAAGGCAGGAGGGACACATCTGCCAAACTTTATATTATAATTAAATCACTTTGTACTGACATAGCTTTACTTTAGAGGAGAATGTTTGTGGGGATTTTTAATCAGATAAAAATAGGGCTGCTGTTTTCTCTATACCAATTAACATAGTTGACATTTAGCCAGATCTGCCCTGGACACAGCAGGGGATGTACAGTTTGTCCTGATTCTGTGGGAAATGAAAAATGCAGTACTTGGCACAAGAAAAAATATGTGAACCCAAAAAATGTTGTCAAATATAGAAGTCAAATTAAGAAAATTGATTTACTGAAGGGCAGTCTATGCTTTCTAGAGAACAAAGGAGAAGAAAGACTCTCTGGACTGTTCAACAACATTATGGACCTTGAGTTTATAAATATGATATGCCAGTGAATAAATATATCTGGTTAAAGATATTTTTCCACAACTCAATTAAATATGCAATTATTACCGTGAGTTTCAGAAAGAAACTGCTCACAGCTCACGGATAACATATAAAGACGTGTTAAAAATATTTGCACAGGGGCGCCTGGGTGGCTCAGTGTGTTAAGCGTCTGACTTCAGCTCGCGTCATGATCTTGCAGTCCATGGGTTTGAGCCCTGCGTGGGGCTCTGTGCTGACAGCTCAGAGCCTGGAGCCTGCTTCGGATTCTTTGTCTCCCTCTCTCTCTGCCCCTCCCCCATTCACCCTCTGTTTCTCTCTCTCTCTCAAAAATAAACAAACACTTAAAAAATTATTTTTTGCACATTAAGTCTGCTTAGATATCATCTAATCAAATTCTTTCATGTATGGATGAGGAAAATTGGTCCCAAGGATGTTAAATTACTTCCATAAAATCACACTGATGCATTGCCCTCATAGATCCTTTGGTTCTCAAAAACTTTATGGGAACGTCAAAGCTGTTGAAGCATTTCAAATTTATCAGAGTGCCTGAAGAATAGTTTCTTCTGGTTTATTGAACTTATGATTAACTAATGATGTAAAAGAAAAGTGCCTTTATATTTATAATTTCTTAAAAATTGATCTAAGGCAGGGGCACCTGTGTGACTCGGTCGGTAGGGCATCCAACTTCAGCTCATGTCATGATCTCGTGGTTTGTGGTTTCAGGCCCCGCATTGGGCTCTGTACTGACAGCTCAGGGCCTGAAGCCTGCTTCAGATTCTGTGTTTCCCTCCCTCTTTGCCCCTCCCCTGCTCACGCTCTGTCTCTCAAAGACTAATAAACATTTAAAAAAATTAAAAATAAAATTGATCTAAAGTATTTTACTTCATAGTTCGACCTTTATAAGTAGTAGATTGGAAACATAAAATCGCTGCTGTTGGATATTTACCCACAAAAACAGCAAAATTCATGTATTTCAAACTAAAATATGAAGGTGAACTGAATATTTGAATAACTTGTAATAATTCAAGTTCATTACTGCAAAGAGCATTTTATATACTTAGGGTTATGGCTCCAATACAGTAGTTCAGGTGACTGTGTAGAAAATATTTTGACTCCCTGTATACCCTGAAAAATTTGTGGCCTGTGCTAGCTAGCCTCCCAGATGAACTTCACTGATCCTCATCTTCTGGTTTTTGTGCCATTGTGTAGTCCCCTCTCACAATGAATAGGAATGACCTGTGTAACCAGTACAATATTGGGGAAATGATGGTGTGTGACTTCTCAGGCTACTCTCTCTTGGCTCTCTCACACTGGCAGAAGTCAGACACCATGTTATGAGAACACTCAAACAGTCCAACGGAGAGGTCCACATGGCAAAGAACTTAGGCCTTTTGCCACCAGCCTGCATTAACTTGCCAGCCTTGTGAGTGGGCCATCTTGGACGCAGATCCTCTGGCACCACAGCCAGGCCTTCAGAAGCCCTGACCAACATCTTGATTGCAACCTCAGGAGAGACCCTGAGCCAGAACTACTCAACTAATCTGTTCCCAAATTCCTGACCCACAGAAACTGCGTGAGATGTTGTTTTAAAGCCTCTAAAATTTGGGATAATACATAACTATATTGGACTTTTAAAAAATATATATGCCCTATGTGTTAGTTTTCCTAGGGCTGCTCTAACAGATTACCACAAATCTGGTGGCTTAAAACAAGAGTTTATTCTCTCACAGTTCTGGAGGCCAGAAGTCTGAAATCAAAGTGTTGGCAGGGCTGTACTCCCTCCAAAGGCTCTGAAGGGAGAATCCTCCCTGTGTCTTTCAGCTTCCGGTGGCTCCAGGTGTTCCTTGGCTTGTGACTGCATAACTCCATTCTCTGCCTCCATTTTCAGGTGACCTTCTCTTTTCCATGTGTCTCTCCTTTATGTGTGTCTAACAAGGACACTTATCCTGGGTTTAGAACCTACTCAGATAGTTGAGGATGATCTCATGTCCAGATCTTTAATACAATTACATCTGCAAAGAGCTTTTTTCCAAATAAGGTCATATTCACAGGTTCCAGGATATGGACATATCTCCTTGGGGGGGGGGGGGGGGCGGGGGTCACCATTCATCCTACTACACACTATAAGAGTTTATATATAGTTTGAATATGTAATTTACTTAAGTCACCTAAAAGAGTCATGAAGGCAAACTAATGATAAGATGGTAATAATAATGGGGCACCTAGGTGGCTCAGTTGGTTAAGCTTCCAACTTCAGCTCAGATCAGATCTCCCAGTTCGTGGGTTCGAGCCCCACCTCGGGCTCTACACTGACAGCTCAGAACCTGGAGTTTGCTTCGGATTCTGTGTCTCCTTCTCTCTGCCTCTCTCCTGCTGGCACTGTCCCCCCCCCTTCTCTCTCTCCCTCTTTCTCTCTCTTTCTCTCTCAAAAATAAATATGAAAAATAAATAAAAAATAAAAGATGGTAATAGTGGTAATAAAAGACCTGGTTAATTGAGTGCTCTAGTGAATGGGTTTGATTACTCAAAGTGCATCATATCATCTTTTTTATGAACAGGAATCAGGAGTCCTGGGATCCAGCCTCCACTGGCTGTATGGTCTTGCAGGAGACTTTACTTCTATGATCTTTCCTGGGGGGAGGATCTTTTCCCTTAGCCTCTGTGTGCAGAGACATCTACTAGAGTAGCACCTCTGGCCTGTCTTTGCTTCCTTACTCATTCTCCCTAGTGACTTCAGGAAAAAGAAATGAATGTTCTTTGCCAGGACCAGGACTAGTATAAGGTCACCAGGACTAGGGAGGCACTAGGGGCACAAAATTTAAGAAGACCCTCACTCTCGTGGTGCCTGGGTGTGTCCATCAGTTAAGCATCCAACTTTGGCTCAGGTCATGATCTCAAGATTTGTGAGTTCAAGCCCCACGTGGAGCTGTCTGCTGTCAGTGTGGAGCCTACTTCGAATTCTCTGTCTCCCTCTCTCTCTGCCCCTGCCCCTTCCCTAAAATAATAACTAAATAAACAAACAAACAAAAAAAAGAAGATCCTCATTCTCAGGGTCAGGAGGCAGACACATTCCAGGTATTACATTATGGGCCTCACTCCAGTGCCACTCTAAGAAGCTCTCCCTGCCAAATGATTCAAGATCACATCAATCCTTCTCTACTTTGATGCTCTATAATAGTTGCCTGTATCTCACAGTTCACAGTTTTTATAATCTGTTCTCTAATTGTTCCAGTATACATCATTTAGATTGTAAACACCCTCCCTTCAATGTTGTCTAACCACGTTGGAGCACATTATGTGCACATCACTACACATGTATTGATTGACCAAATTAATAGACACACTTCTTCAAGAAAAACCTACTTAACATGTTTTTCCTCCTTGAAAATCATTTTTTCTCAAAAATCATTCATTATTTTAGAACATAGTACATTTTCCATTTGGACTATTTTCTTCACAGAAATCATGTAGTTCTTAAAACATCTGAATCCATTGGGGCGCCTGGGTGGCTCAGTCGGTTGAGCGTCCAACTTTGGTCAGGTCATGATCCACCGCTTGTGGGTTCGAGCCCCGTGTCAGGTTCTGTGGCTCTGTGCTGACAGCTCAGAGCCTGGACCCTGCTTTGGATTCTGTGTCTCCTTCTCTCTCTGCTCCTCCCCTGCTCATGCTCTTTCTCTCTCTCTCTCTCTCTCTCTCTCTCTCTCTGTCTGTCTCTCAAAAACAAATAAATAAACATTAAAAAAAAATTTTAAACATCTGAATCCATCATGCAGTCTTCTGCAAGTTAGTTATATTTTTAAAATGTGTTCAATTCTTGGTATTAATTTGTTTTCCCAGTTTCTTAATTTGTGAGTCTATTTGTGAGGCTACTGATCTAATTGTGTTATTTTAGACAGGGTAAAATACCAGTTAGGCCAAAAAGAGCTTGCTTGGGTAACTGTGTATAAACTCTGCCTGAAAGTCCCACCGCTAACATTGTGGAGGTAGAACCAGACCATACACAGAGCCCGGTATCATGTGCCTACATATTTAAAAGTTATATATCAAGCTCTTAAACTTTTGGAGAAGTATGTCCTATCCTTCTACTTTGATAGATTTTTTTTTTCTTTCCAGAATTTCACTTTTATATTTTCCATTTCTATTTTGGCCTCAACGTGATCTCATTCTTAATGCTCTAAAAGATTAAAAACCAAATGTAATTACATTGAAAGTATTCAAATTGTGAGTATATTTTCCATCAAAAAAAGTAAATATAAAAGACTGAAAAATTACAATTATTTTTGGGTGAAGATGGTCTAAAGTACAAACTTCCAGTTATAAGATATATAAGTTCTGGGGATATAATGTAGAGCATGGTGACTATAGTTAATAGTACTGTATTGTATATTTGAAAGTTGCTAAGAGAGTAGATCTTAAAAGTTCTCACCACAAGAAAAATAAATTTGTAGCAATGTGAGGTATGGATGTTAACTAAACTTATTGTGATAATCATTTCACTGTATATACATACATCAAATCATTACATTGTATATCTTAAACTTACACAATATTATGTCCATTATTTCTCAAACTGGAATAAAATTATAATTATTTTACATGTTTAAAAAATGACTTCTCTAAAGATTCAAAGTTATATCTCAAAATTGAAAAGGAAAAAATAAATTATAATTATTTAATATCAAAATTTTAAATCAAAATCATAGAGAAAACTTAAAATTTACCTGCATCTATTTAAATATACTATTAAAAAGAAAACTATTCTTTATTCTTGCATTGACCATCTGGTAGTCAGTGGGAAGAATTGATATCATGCTTCATGCATGCTATGTCTAGCTTACATATTTACACATTCAAGAGTAATATGAATTGTTTTATATTGCAAATGTTCCTCAGCAGTCATGTTTAATTATTACAAATAATATACTAATTCATGGGTACTTCTGGAAACACAAAATGTAAAGAAAAGCAAGAGGGGCGCCTGGGTGGTGTAGTGGTTAAGCATCCAACTCTTGATTTTGGCTCAGGTCATCATCTCACGGTTTGTGGGTTTGAGCCCCACATTGGGCTCAGCACTGGCACTGCAGAGCCTGCTTGGGATTCTCTCTCTCTCTCACTCCCCTGCTGCTGCTCTCTCTCTCTCAAAATAAATAAATAAACTTAAAAACTTTTTTTAAAAATAGATACTGGGTGAAATGGAAAATGATACTGCACTGTGCAAAAATCTTTTGCACTCATGCTGAGAGGAAGGAAATGAAAAGTTAGTCCTTTTGCCTCTCTAGGTACTCCTCTTATTCAAACCCACCCACATCACTGGTGTTCATCTCCAAATTTGGTGGCAGTACAATCCACAAGACCTCACAGCATTTAGACACAGTTGCCTTTTCACTCAAGAAATAGGACAAGAGAGGTAAAGAAGCGTTTCCCTGGAGGCTGAATGCTGTTAAGCATGAAAGTTGATGTTTAAGGACACATGTGCCAGTGCTGAGCACCAAATCACAAGTGCCAGAGGTACCCATGTGCTATTAAACAGATTTATTTTTTGTGTTTGTGATATGTGGGGCCTTCTAAAACACAGAGCCTAAAGTGGGGCCACCTTGCTTGGGTGGCAGGGTTGATTGTATCACTGTGCCAAAAGTCAATCACTGAAGGTCAGAAAGTTCTTTCTAGTCCCAATAGGGTTCATGGGTTAAAGAATTAAGCTATTTGTAGTGATATGGTATAATAGTGAGAACACAGACTCTGGAGACATAGTGATTGGGTTCACATCCCAACTTTGCTACTTAGTTGTCTAACCTTGGACAAGTTAGTTAACCTTTCTATACTTCAATTTCCTCATCTGTAAAATAGGAATGATAATAATGATACTACTTTGAAGGAGAGTTGCAATGTTTAAAAAATACTCATCTCACTGAGTAAAGTGAGTACATATATGTGAGAGAAAATGTAGTGAATATATTTTCCATCAAAAAATGTAAAATGGGGCGCCTGGGTAGCTCAGTTGATTGAGCATCCAACTCTTGATTTAAGCTTGATTTAAGCTCAGGTCATGATCTCACAGTTCATGAGATAGAGCCCTGCATTGGGCTTGACAGCATGGAGCCTGCTTTGGATTCTCTCTCTCCCTCTCTCCCCCTCCCCAACTCATGCTCTTTCTCTTTTGCTCTCAGAAAATAAATAAATAATTTTTTTTAAATGTAAAGTAAATATAAAAGATATTTTGCAATATAAAATTACTCATATTACTCTTAAATGTGTGCTACATAGGCTAGCATATGTAAGCTAGACAAAGACATATATCAACTATGTGCACCCTCCAAATCATTGTGTAGAACCAATTCACTCCTGGAAAAAGTACAATAATTAATTTTTAAAAAATAACAACAACAACCAGCTTTTGGATGCCTTTTGTGGCCAAGCACAACATTTACATTATATCATTTAATCCTCAGAACAGTCCTCAGAGATAAACATTATTTTCAGTTTTCAAGGAAGAAATTAAGAAAGGTTCAGTAATATGTTCAAGGACACAAGTAATAAGCAACGGTGCTAAACTTCAAATGGATGTTTTCTGAGTACTAAACCTAAGCTCTTTTCAGTTTGTTCTTAGTGGACCAAACTATGTCTCTTAATCGCAAATTCTAAATTCTAAGATCATACAGTGGTAATGTTATCGGTAGGAATGGAAATTATAAATAACTTGCCATCACCAAACTTTGAGCTCTTTGAGGACACAGGTTGTTTTATTTAGCTCTTAGCACAATGCCTGGAACACTGTAGACACTCAATAAATGCTTGTCAAACCAGTAATGATTAATCTGGGGCCAAAAACAGGCTAAGGAAGTTAACATCATATTTTGTTAATTGACAGTGTAAAATAGATTCATTGAGACAACTACAGTGCTCCCTCTACTTCATATAACAAAATTTTACATGATTAATATTTTTTTAAAGTTTAGTCATCTCTGTACCCTTAGATCTTGTTTTGACATTTTTAACCATGGCATATGGAGCTTGACTTTGATTCTTCCATGAATCTTTTTAAAATGAGGACTCAGTTTATTCAGATTTATCTGGATGGCACTATTACTTCCCTGATCCTTGCTAGAAAATAAGTTACAGAATATTTGAAGATGTTTTCCTTATTTAGATTTGAACTGCATGGGCTTTTTATTGTTTTCCAGAAAATTCTCATGGGCCACACAGGGTTCATACCAATGGTGGCCCACCCACCATTTTCAATAACATTTAAACTTGGGTTTGTATATTTAGGGATACAATGATGATGCTATGGATTTTTATCCTGAGTTTCAGTTCTTTTGGTGTTCCACAAGGAGCAACCACATCTAGTACTGAACAACATCTTAAAATACATTGCCTAGCAAATTGTAAGGGAAAAAAAATGAATTCCTTCAAGTTTGTCTCTCTTCTACTAGACCAGAAACATCAGCTATTTATTTATGCTTTAGTCCAGATTGGGAGATAAGAGGAGTTCAAAGGGAGATCATGTAGCCTTCTTCATGTCTATTTTCTTCAGTTGGGCTGAAAAAAAAAACGTGATGACTGAAGCTCCAGCAATAATTTTGGGCCACTAGGTACAAGCTACATACTGAGGGTAGCAGAGCAACAGGGTAAAAGAGTCTGTGTCCTTGATGATTATAAATCTGCCCTACCAACCCTGGACTGTTTACTTCCAGACTTCACTTATGTAAGAGAGAAATGAATTTATATCTCATTTAAGCCACTGTTATTTGCAGCTTTCTGTCTTTTTCACCTCTACCTAATCCCAACAAAGAGGCTGTATTAAAGTCCTCATATGTTGTTTTATTGTGCGCAAAGTAAAAAGAAGGATGTGACTTTATCTCCATGATCATCTCTTTCTACTCCCAATACCAAATATTATCCCATTTCCATCTGGCCTATAGAAGCCAGACACCTAAACAATTCTATAAGAAGACGGAACTTATTAACTTATCCTAGCATATGAATGTAGTAGCAATTTCTCAAATAACATGCTTATATTTTCCAAGCTGGCCTAATTAAATACACTGGATTTTGTTCTATGAAATTGATTTAAATGATTCTCCTGCACTTTACACAGTTCATTAATTATATACCTTTAGGGCTCTAGAACCTTTTCCTAGAGTACCAAGAAATGTAAACTAGCCAAATGTGACTTTTAACCTCAAACTTCAACCTGCTTTATATGTCACATTGAAAAGTACTGCACAGGGGCACCTGGGTGGCGCAGTCGGTTAAGCGTCTGACTTCAGCCAGGTCACGATCTCGCGGTCCGTGAGTTCGAGCCCCGCGTCAGGCTCTGGGCTGATGGCTCAGAGCCTGGAGCCTGTTTCCGATTCTGTGTCTCCCTCTCTCTCTGCCCCTCCCCCGTTCATGCTCTGTCTCTCTCTGTCCCAAGAATAAATAAAAAACGTTGAAAAAAAAATTAAAAAAAAAAAAAAAGAAAAGTACTGCACAGCTGTTTTCCCAGAAAGACTAGTTTTTCTTTCAAATCTTCCTTCATTTTTATAATCTAATCTCTAAAATGTTTCAACATATGATTGTATATTGAGTCCTATATTATAAGGCTTAAATTCATTTCTTTTAAAGTTTTCTTTTTACCCTTGAAAAGGTATGCATTCTCAATAGTGAATAATTATTGTGAGATAAAGAATAGAAGGGAAGAAAAAAGAAATTGAAGATAAGATTGGGCTTTAACACAGAAGAAAACTTACCTGGGTGCACATTAAACATTTGGCTAAGTAAATTCTTACAAGGAATACCAAAAGATTTTTAACCAGCAGTAACAAAAGCTTGACAAAACCAAAAGGCAGGTTTCCTTATGATCTAATAAGATAATTTTGTCTTCATAATTAGCAAATTGATGTTGCTAAAATAGCACATGGAAGAGTATGCTCAAATGTTCCGCCAATGGGAACAGTGTGCGTGACTCAGACTGTGAGCAAAGACAGCATAGGATGACTTTAGGGAAATGCACACAATTGCCAAATCATATCCTCAGGCACCAGAATGTGTGAGTCCTCTACCCACTACTGATTCTTGTCTCTAAGGTATGTTGACACATTTATTTGTCATGTGTCTTTCTTCAGTCTGCAGTGTGGTGTAATACAAAAAGTATTGAGTTCAAGATCAGAAGACTTGAGCTCTAGGCCAGGCTTTCACACTTATGGCCCTGTGCATGCCACTTGACCTTCCCCAGTGTCGGTTTCCTCGTCTGTAAATTAGGGTTAATAATACCTGTAATACTTGCCTCACAAGTGTGTTGTGAAAATCAAATGACATGTATGTATTAGTGCTTTGTAAACTACAAAAATTAAGCATTCTCTTCCTTCAGATTTTACCACCTATACCTTCTACTTATGATATTTCTTTTCCTGAAATCTGTTTTGAAAATTAAGAGCCGGTCTACATCTTCTAGTGGCCTCTCTCAAGAGCAAATCCTTTACCTACCTGAGCCCCTTTATCTAAAAATGATGAGTTGGACTAGACTGACAGGTCAGAATTTTATTTAGCAGCAGAACATTTTTAAATAGGCTTATTCGGAAGATCAGCATAATGAACAAAAGTAGGGTTGCTCTTAGTTGAGATGGTTGAAGCTGGGATGAAGAGAACTCAGAGTCCTGCCTAATTAGAACTCCCCCACAAAGATACACACTATACCCCACTCAACCAGCTCCTAAGGTCCCTTACAACAAACCTTAGAGCCTCCTACTCTGACTTTCTATAATGTTGATGTTATGATTCCAGCCCTGATGTTTCTATGATTCTTCAAGCAAAATTCACTCCACTGTAAAGGAGTAAAGAAAAGCTGTAGTATGTTATGGATGGATAGATGTGACATTTGAACTCTTGTTAGCTGACCAAGAAATTTGTTGAAATGTAGCCATGTCAGTCTAATCATGTAAGTAACAAACTACTTGAGATGGAAGCTGTGTGAAATATCTCAACAGTCTTCATGGATCAGAGCACTCTGCCGAAACTATAAAAGTAAATATTGAATGGGCACTTCTCCAATTTGTTCTCCACTAAATATACAGCAACACTGCAGTCTCTTTGAAACCATTTTCAGTAAGAATGACTCAGAGATTAAGAAGCCACTTATAACGAAGTAAGTAATGCAATGCCATTTCTCAATGTCCCAGACAACTGAGACTGTGTATGGAGGTTGGCTTCAGTGTACACAGATCATAGAATCACAGAAAGTCTGATCTGGAAATCATGTTAGAGAACAACCAACCTATTTTATAAATGATGGGTCTGAAATCCAAAAAGACTGTGAGCTGCCCAAGTTTAGGAATTCATTCAAGCTTCATTAAGTAAGCATTAGCTAAGCACTAACCATGTGCCAGGTGGTATTGATAGGAAGATAAATAAAACATGATCTCTGTCCAAGTAGTGGGAGAAGTCAGACAAATAAATCCATAATTGCAGTCAGATTATTGCAGCACCAGGACTCGAAACTCTGTGTCCAAGTTCTTAGGCCAGTGTTTTTACCACCAACTTATACTGTCTCTCAAAACAAAACAAAACAAAACAAAACAAAACCCATGAGAAATTAGTAGTGAGGAACTATAGCCAAATTGATCCAAAGATATATTAATGTAAACTAAGCCTAGGTCTTTGGGATGCACAAGTACTTATTCACATTTCTTGAGGACCTAAGAATAATAAGAGGGTTCTATCCTTGTATGAAAGAAAATGCTTACAAAAATCTTTCACTAATACTAGTAAGGACTTCCTAGAAGACTGAGGAAATCATGAATGGAAAAGTCCTACAAACTAAGCATACATAGCATGGCCTTTGCTCCAACTTTGAGGAAGTTGCCATCAAGGTCAAATTCATGAAAAACTCCATTACCTACTGACATACTTTTCAACCTATTTAAGCAAGAAAAGAGATTTTAATTAGCTGCCTTCCTGTCTTCATGTGCTTATTATTTTTATTTAGTATTTAAAATACTGAAAAAATACACAAGATTTCAAAGATCTATGCCACCATCCAGAAAGAAAAAAACAAACAAAAAACTATGGGCATACTTTATAAAATCTCATTTCTTCATTACTAGTAAGATTTTAGGATGAATTTTTTCTGCATTCCTGCTCACTGTCTTCTCTAAACTGCTTTGTGGTTTTCAACTACATCAAAGTAAAATCAGCACATATACCTAACAAGAAAACTTCAGGGAACAACACCAATCAACCTACATTTATTTGTCCAAAGTTTAGCACTAGTAGATCTGAGGACAGGCATCTTTACAAAGAATCCATCATCTATGCATCCATTTATCCATTTGTTCATCTAGGATGCATTTATTGACTACGTTCTACATGAATACCATGATATGAAGAGCTATGTGGAATACTAAAAAAATAGAACAATGTTTCTCAAAGTGTAGTTTGAGGACCTACCTCCATCAGAATTACCTGGAGAATTTGCTAAAAATGTAAGTTCCTAGACCCCAGTAGTATAGATTTTCTTTATTGGTTTAGTTCCCCATTGCAAGCAACAAAAACAAATTCTTGCTACCTTAGACAAAGAAGGAACTGACTGAAAGGATATCAGGGATTCACATAATTGACCAGAGATTGGAACCGAGGAAGCTTTAGAGGAACCACGACAAAAATAACAACACAGGAACAATGTAGTCATCATGCTGACACTGTAATGATTTCCACTTCTAACTTTGGTGTTGTTTTACTGCTATAGACTGAAATTTCTGAAGTAGAGTCACCAAATGATGGAGTGTCACCAGGCCCAGGTGACACTTCTTCAGACTAATCTTCCAAAGGGAGATTCCTCTAAAGGGAAATTAAGATGAAAATGAGAAGTGGCATTAAATGCTGGTTAAAACTGACGAATGCCTGGTTACATATTAAATCAGAATCTCTGAGGGTGAGGCTGGGGGGGAGGAGAGGGTATACATTTTTTAAAAAAGCTTTCAGATAATTATGAAGTATTCTAAAGTCTGACCAACACTGATGTAAATGATATGATCTATCCCCTGAAATAGATTTAAATCAAAGCAGAAAGCAAAGACATTTATGAAACTGGAGAATAATTCCAAGTTTCTAATTAAGTGTTGTCTACCTGTGGATGTTGCCCCCATTTCCACCCCTTGCCCTCATCAGCCATCCAATCAAAAATGAGCATCTTTATAAAAAGGTATGTAATGCTTATTACAATAAAAAGTAAGTATACACATATTTTTATGGAAAAAATAGATGCATAAAAAGCAAGTTTGGAAGACTACATATCAAACTGTGAACAATGGAAAAGAAAGAATAATTCCAAAGACAATATAAACAAGTTCATGATAGTTATATAGCATAGATATACTTGATATAAAAGATATAAAATAAAAATAAATGTAACTGAAATTCTTTATTTCAAACTCTTATGTATACTTTCTGTATTTTATAATTTTCCTGGAATGAGGAAAATAATGTCCTAATCCAAATTATTGAGAGTATAATTGATCATTGTTAGTGACCATGTTTAGGCTTTCATATGGCTAGTCATTTCAGACTTTCCAAAAACACTGCATGTCAGATTTTCTTAAATTATAGAAATTTTCGGGGTGCCTGAGTGGCTCAGTCGGTTAAGTGTCTGACTCCAACTCAGGTCCTGATCTCACGGTTTGTGGATTCAAGCCCTGTGTCAGGCTCTGTGCTAACAGAGTGCTAACAGCACAGAGCCTGGAGCCTGCTTCAGATTCTGTGTCTCCCTCTTTCTCTGCCCCTTGCCCACCTGTACTCTGTCTCTCTCTCTCTCAAAAATAAATAAACATTAAAAAAATTAATTTTCATCATTATCACTTACTGTACATTAAATGAAGATAAATGGTCACCAGCAAGCTCCTCTAGTACAGCTAATGAAATAATATGTTTGTCTGTATTTACTCATTGCGAACAATATCTGAGGATCTTCCACATATATAGTTTTATCCTAGGAACTATGTTATAGGAAAACAAATGTAGGAAGGCACTAGCTAAAGAAAAAAGATAAATTTAATAGGAAACAACTAAAGAATCATGTGAAAGCAACTTATAAACAAATACATGATGGCATAATCTAGATTCTAGTTAGTGTCATCTCAAACTAAGCAGTGGATGAGAGCAAGACAAACCATGAGCATTTTTTTGTTTTGTATTCATATTAGGTAGGCATAGACCTAAAATAGAAGACTTACAGGCAATTCTGAAATAGAGTGTCAACCACTGTGTGGTAGCTGTGGCCTAGGGTAACCAAGAACAGCCTGAGTCTTTTCTTGTTAAGAAAGTGTCAACTGGTCACCAACAATTGCCATGTCTCTAGCTGATCACAGGGCTCAGAGGCAAAACTGAGAACAAGGAGCCAACAGAGCAGTTAGTAGCTGTGTTCAGGAATTAGGATGGTAGCTGGCTCCTAGTAGGAGCTCAGTAAATGTTCCTTGTTGAATAGTCATTCATTTGGAAAGAACTGCTGCTGTTACATTGATTTATCCAACCTTTCTCCCACCCTTTCCTCCTCATTTTCTCACTCCTCTGGGTCCCTGCCACATACAACACAGCAAGATAATAATCACCATCCACAATGTCATCTTTGAATGAAATATTAAATGTGTATCTGGATGCCAAATACTTAAAAATATGTTGCAAAACATAACCTAAAATGTGCATTTAGCTACAGGCCCATCTAAAAAAAGAAAGAAAGAATAAAAATAATCTGAGTTCAAGCGAGAAAGAATGTGCTGTTTTTATGCATAATATTTCAAGCTTTGCCTCTATGAAGCTTAGATTTGCTAAAAGCATATTAAAATGCAGCTAGTTGGCTAATTCACAAGTCAAGTCTTGTGGGTGGAGACCATTATTATTATTATTATTATTATTATTATTATTAACATTTAATAGTATTATAAATATTTATGTACTGCTGTACATTACCAAAGTGCTTAAAATTAGTTAAAGCCAAAAGCAGTATCATCTTTGTTCACTAATGAGAATGAAGTTTGACTGTTTTGTGGAAACTACAGAGAAAAAGACACATGGACTAGAAATTTAAATATTTGATGTAAATTTCAGTTAAAATATTAAACTGTGTAATTTAACTAAGAACATAATGAAGCTCTACACATTAAAAAATTAAATTATTAAGATGTTATTTTATGTCAAATTTTGCTTGTAATTATAGAACATGACACTGAAAGTCCGTATCAGTGTTCCTATAACTTTTCTGATAATATGAATCACAAGGAATGTTTGTAAAAAATACAATTCCTTGACTCCCAAGACTTGGAGTTTCTGATTCATTGAGTCTGGAATGAGACCAGGGAAATTTTATTTGTAACCAATACCATAAGAAAGTCTTATTATCAGGGAAAATTGAGAAACAGTTGTTTCTGTGAACTAGTATCCAACTCCAAGACCCCATAGGAACTTGGAACATACAAACTTTATAATCAATCAAACCTTACTTGTATAATCAATCCATCAGGCACTGGGCTGATCCACATCTCTTTTGATCTTCATGGCATTCCATAAGATATCCATTTCTCTGATCAAATTTTGAAATGCTGAATAACTAGATGAAAAGAAAAATTGAATAATTAGACCAAATTCACAAAGCCAGGTCTATCTGGCTCCCAAACCTATGCCAAATCAGTATGTATTTTTGTCTGCACATTGCCAAATCTTGCATCTTAGAAAAGACAAAAAGGGAGGAGAGGGAAAAAGAAAACAGAATTCCAGTAAGTGCCCTTAAGCTTTTCAAGAGATTATTGAATATGCACACTAAGTTAAAAAGTTAAATCCACCTTAAGTTTTCTAGTTGAAATGTAAAATTGTTAGGAATTGTTTAAAAATTATTAAAAATTGTTTTAAATTGTTTCAAATTATTAAAAATTATATTCTCGGTGCCTGGGTGGCTCAGTCTGTTGAGTGTCCAACTTGGTTTTGGCTCAGGTCATGATCCCAGGGTCATGGGATTGAGCCATGCAGCGGGCTCCACACTGAGCAATGGAGCCTGCTTAAGATTCTCTCCTCTCCCTCTGCGCCTCTCCCCACTTCCTCTCTCTCTCTCTCAAACTAAAGTAAATAAATAAATAAATAAACATAAAAATTAAAATAATTAAAAAAAATAAAATTACATTCTCTAGTTGAAATGTAAAATTGTTAAAAAGAATCATGTTCCAGGGGAAGACCAAAGGGAGTAAATGGTCATAAAATAAAAAAAATATAGTTGATTTCTATATTAGTGTTAAGATAGATGTTGTTAGGAAGTGTAGAGTTCCTTTTGGTTGAGCAAGTAGAGGAAGAAGTAAATAGGTCATGGTATGTAAGGGAATCTGGTGTATTATTTCTCTGAAGTTGGCAAGTTAAACTATAAGGAGACCATTCTTTTCTTGTGGGTGCAACTCTTAATCCTGACTGAAGGACCTAAGGCAAAAGTTATGTACAGTCCTTTATTTTACATTAGTGCTGCTGAGAAGGAAGATTCTCCAAAGTCTCTCTCCATAAGCAAGCCTACTTAAGAATCAGGTTATCTTGTACAAGTGCAAGAAATAATTGACCTGAGTTGAGCTAACTTTTTCAGAGAACACAAGCTGAGGTGAGCTAGTTTTTGTACAGAATACAGCTCTAATGTTACCTTGAAAGGCCCGGCAAACAAAACCTTTGGGCCTTTGATGTAGAAATGGGACAAATAGCATGACAAGAAACGGTAGACTCTGTCAGCAAATTGTTATTGAAATTAATGCCCCTCCCATTTTTGGTTTGTGGTAGTGGTCTGAATGTAGACAATGGTGATTACCTTTCAGTTTTGTTATAAGATGTGGCTACTTCCTTGGCTTTCAAAAATTCTACTTCCTTGGTTTCTTTGTCTCAATGTGTCACAGTATTTCTGCTTTAAGTTAGGGGAGATGACCTTGAAAATAGACTTGGGAGGGGGGCAGCTATAGTTTAAGGGAGAACTCAGTGTAGTAATGAACTTAGCTCAGAGGAGCTTTCAAAAAAGTAACAGACCCATCAACCAGTAAGAAGACATTTATGGGAATGAGTCTGTATAATGAGATGGCCATTGTAAAAAAATCTGATAAGCTGAGAGGGCCTGCTATAAAGCAACATCAAACCATATTAAGTCCTATCCTTCTTATATAGATGGGACAAGCCAGAAATTAAGAACTTTGTGTTAGAAGAGCAAAATGATATCCCAGTGGAGATGTTTAGCTACTAGGGCAAAAGCCAGGAAGGGTGGGTGGGAGTGTGGGGAGGTGCCTGGAAGGATGGTTTTTTAGTTTCAAAGAACATTTTGCATATAAGGAAGCATCCTAGTGATTATGAATTATTTTTATGTTTTGGCCATATTGAATTTATTTTATTTACACTTAATTTCTTAGCTGAAAATAGGTTTTGAAGACCTAAATGTATAAAGTTGTTGAAGAAAAGGCCTATTTCTCAAAGGCAGTAAGCTCTCTTACAAAAATAGAGTAATGATCGACTATCAAAAAGAATGAAATCTTACCATTTGCAACAACGTGGATGGAACTAGAGTGTATTATGTTAAGCGAAATATGTCAGAGAAAGACAAATATCATATGATTTCATTCATATGTGGAATTTAAGAAACAAAACAGATGAACATAGGGGAAGGGAAGTAAAAATAAGATAAAAACAGAGAGGGAGACAAACCATACGAGACTCTTAAATACAGAGAACAAATTGATGGTTGCTGGTGGGGTGTTGGGTGGGGGGATGGGCTAAATGGGCAAATGGGCACTAAGGAGGGCACTTTTTGGGATGAGCACTGGGTGTTCTATGTAAGTGACGAATCACTAAATTCTATTCCTGAAATTATTACTACACTATTTTAACCAACTGGGACCTAAATTAAAAAAAAAAAAAGTAGGGGCGCCTGGGTGGCTCAGTCTGTTGGGCGTCTGACTTTGGCTCAGGTCACGATCTTGCAGTTTGTGGGTTTGAGCCCTGAGTTGGGCTCTGTGCTGACAGCTAGGAGCCTGGAGCCTGCTTCAAATTCTGTGTCTCCCTCTCTTCCTGCCCCTCCTGTGTGCATGCTCTGTCTGTCTCTGTCTCAAAAATAAACAAACATTAAAAAAAACTTTTTTAAAGTAATGATTAGTAAATCACCACTGAATTTAGTAGTGATAATAATAAAGTAAGTAGTAGTGATTCTTCTAGGAATTGACTGCCTTGATACCTTGCATGCCTGAGATCAGGAGCTAAATCCATTGTTCTTTGAGATCTTTCCAATTTTTTTTTTTTAATTTTTTTTTTTAACATTTATTTATTTTTGAGACAGAGAGAGATAGAGCACGAACGGGGGAGGGTCAGAGAGAGAGGGAGACAAGAATCTGAAACAGGCTCCAGGCTCTGAGCTGTCAGCCCAGAGCCCGACGCAGGGCTTGAACTCACGGACCGCGAGATCATGACCTGAGCCGAAGTCGGATGCTTAACCAACCGAGCCACCCAGGCGCCCCGAGATCTTTCCAATTTTAAGAACTATAAATTTATGAACCAGAATCTGAGGGAGAAGAAAAATAAACCCTTTTCTCTTTAGTGTGTCAATGCATAAGAAACATTTTCAAACCAGATTGTATTATTTTTTCATGCCATGCCCTATTCTATCTGTATGCCAAGTGGAAAATGTAGTTGGAAATGTTTTTTTGACCAAATATAACTCTGTTCTGGGAAACTACTTCCTTTACCAACCACAGCTATTCAGACACATATTAGAATGTAGTATAGGTGTCCAAGGAATATCCCCCATGGTCCCCTAAGCCGCTGCATTAACTCCTAGGGAAAATTGCAAGTTGATGACAGAGGTATCTGGGACTGGCATGGGTGTCTGGCCTCTTTCTTAAAGATCTCTAACCTAGCCAACAAGATGGCTGTGTGTTGTGAGAGAGGACAATAGAAGCATCTGGTAATAGCCAAAGAAGTTGTCCTTTTAGACATTTCCATTTGACTATCTCATAAGTCTACCATACTTAACTTTCCCAAATCAAAACCAATTCCCCAAAACACGTTCAACCTCCAGTCTTTCCTATCTCAGTAAATGGCACCATCATATGCCCAAAAATTCAAGTCCAAACCTAGGACTTATTCTAGTTTCTGCTTTACCTCACTCCCCAAATCCAATTTATCAACAAATTCTGGAAATTCTGAACAAATTATTCTGAAGGAAATCTTGAATTTCCCCATCATTACTACTATTATCCTGCTCTAAGCCACAGTCATCACTCATCTGAACTACTATAAAACCCTCCCGTTTTCACTGCTGTTCCCTCTATACTCCATCCTCTAGCCAGAAGATGGAATCATCTTTTAGAAAAACAAATCAGTCCAGGGGTGCCTGGGTGGCTCAGTCGGTTAAGCTTCCAACTTTGTCTCACATCATGATCTCCCGGTTTGTGAGTTTGAGCCCGGCGTTGGACTCAGTACTGACAGCCCAGAGCCTGGAGCCTAGAGTCTGCTTCAGATTCTGTGTCTCCCTCTCTGCCCCTCATCCGCTCATACTCTGTCTCTCTCTCTCTCTCTCTCAAAAATAAATTAATGTTAAAAAAAATTTTTTTTTAACAAATCAGTCCATATCTTTTCCTGGCTTAATCCAACTTTGTCCATAGCCTCCCACTGTAACTTGAACATAATCAATGGTCTTGCCACACCCCATAAAATCCTATATGGTCTGGCCTCTGCCTACATCTACAATCTCATCTCCTATCTCTCACCCCTTTGTTCAATTTACCCCAACTACATTGTCATTTCCTCTGTTCCATGGACAAAGCTCCTTTGCACTTGGATTCCTTTTCCTGATATGCTCTTCACAGGCCTTCTTATTAGCTGTCTCCTCCTAATTCATGTCTCAGCTCAGTTATTAGCTCCTCAGAAAAGCCTTCCCACCTTTCTTCTCCCTATTCATTAGATTTGAGAGGAGATAATTTGGTTGTGTTTTTTTTTCCACTATGTGCATTTATTACTTTGCTTTGTAAATTAAGGTAAAAATGTATAAATAAACAAAATAGCCTCTTTAATCACTATTATATCACTTTGTTTTGCTTTCTTCATTGTAGTCATCATTTTCTCACATTAATTTTCTTTATGTTTTCTTATTTATTGTGTGTTTCTCACTGGAATGTAAGATCTATGAGAGAGGAATTATTTCAATGACCCACATCTGCCATGTCAACCAGTGTATCCCAGCACCTACAAGGTCATTTATACATTGCAGATTCTCAATAAATATTTGTTAAATGAGTAGATTTCAGTTGCCTAAAAAGTTGTTTCCTTTGGCTGAGAATGGTCATGTGCATTCATTTGAAAAGAGTGTTTAGTGAAATATTCTGTTTGCATATTAAGATACTATTGCCAAGGGACACCTGGGTTGTTCAATCAGTTAAGGGTTCAACTTGGGCCCAGGTCATGATCTCATGGTTCGTGAGTTTGAGCCCCACATCGGGATCTCTGCTGTTAGCACAGAACCTGCTTCAGATCCTCTGTACCCCCCCCCCCCTCTCTGCCCCTCCTCCCCCTCAAAAATAAATAAACATTTAAAAAAAGATACTACTGCCAATACCCACTCACGTGGAATGGTTCCTTAATACAAGTGAGAAATTGTCAAAATACATGCAAAGCTCCTAACAAAGATGGCAAATAGATTAGTATCCAAATCTATTTCACATGTCAATGGTAAGGTTCACATCAATGTGAAAATTGAAAAGCAAACTTTATGTTGTTTTGAATCTGATAGCTAATACCTGAGTTCTGCTTTCTAGGCAGTGGTGAACTGTGTGGAATTGCTGATGCTGGAGTTGAAACCTGAATATGAGGATGCTCTAAACTGATTTGCAGCACAGTAAAAATGGAAGAATAAGAGGTAAGGATAATTGCCTACACACTCCAAACAGGACGCAAAGTTATGAGGATGTGGCTATGACAAGTTGTTTAGAATTAGGGCTTTGAAAAATAAGAGTTCTCATTGATTGAATGCCTACTGTGTGCCAGGTCATTGTCTATAGTCTTTATAGAAACAATTTAAGTGGGTATTATTTCCCCATAGCTATGTAAAAAGTAGAGCAATAACTTAAACTAGATTTTTCAAATCCCAAAGTTAACATGCTGTCCACTGTACCACTCAGTCTTCTTCTGATGATGCACTCCATTTATTTCTGTGATTCCTAGCCCAAGTTTAGAGCCTGGCACAGCATCCTAACAGAATCATGCCTTGCTGGACAGTAAATGCCTCTGCTGCCAGCGGAGGGGGCACCTAAATGTCCAAGCTGAACTGAATCCAAGGTTTGCTGACTAAGCAGGTTTCAAGTTTCATGCTCACTCCTCTTCCTCCTCCCTTTCTTTCCCAACATCCCTTGAAGCTCACCTCTCCCACCGTCCACTGGGGAAAGCATCTTCCAGGTGCTGATAAGAAAGAGACTCTGGCCATAGTGTGATGGAAAGAGGCAGCTCAGCAAAATCACTGCTGAGAACCTGGGCAGGCTTAGACAATGTGATCTGAAGAGCTGAAGTGTGCAACCCACAGAGAGAAAGAATTGGGTAGAATGCAGAATTGAAGAGGATGAGCTTAAGAGGAAAATCTTCCTGACAGAAATGAATTAGTTATGGGATCAACTCCCCAAGGAAAGGGATGTGGCTCCATTCCCTAACTCCCAGGCAGAAAACATACTAGAAAGGACAAGCAGGAGACAAGGGGAGACATCAATGACTAATCGGTGCTTTTCACCTTTGAGTTTTATGAAGATGAATGGAGCACTTTTGAATGGGGGAATGAAAACAATAATAAAAATGAAGAGATGGTACTGACTAAGGCACTGCAAAGATAAAGAGGAATAGAGACTTTTTTGGCCCTTGTGCAGAGTGAGAAAAAACTTTTCTTCCAACTGGGAGATGCAGAGGTGAGCAGTTCAGAGTTTTGAATTCACAGTTCAGGCTCTGCCACTTGCCATTTATATGAACCTGAGTAAATTAGACTTTCTAAGCTACAAAATAGGATATTATTCCTATAGGAATCCTATAGGAATCTCCTATTTTGTAGGTTATCTCTCACTATAAAATAGGGATAACATCTTTACACAGAGGGTTCTTGTGAAGATTAAGGGAGATAATTTGTGTCAAAAACAGTGTTTAGCACGTAGTAAGCACTCAATGACAGCAATTATTAATGGGTTATGGCTTTGTGCAGAGGGAGAAAATAGCCAAGATCACTGTTAATCAAGGTCAGATTATGGGGACAATTCTTCCCTTTAGACTTAAGGATGGTGCCTCCTTGGTTGAATCATTTGCTATGTTGATGTCTCACACCCTCTTTATTGACTTGGCTTTCGGCTCACAGAGAAGATGAAGCCCAAATATGATAGACACCACCCCTACTCTCAGGCAAGCTTGCTAAAGAGCAGCTCAACCTGTGTTGGTACTCTGCATCATTCTAAAGATAAAACCATGTCCCCATGGAAGGATATTGTGCACAGATGATAATAGTAACAACACCAGGGGCGCCTGGGTGGCTCAGTTACTGGTAAGGTTCCAATCTAGGCTCAGGTCATGATCCCGCAGTTTGTGGCTTTGAGCCCTGCCTTGGGCTCTGTGCTGACAGCTCACAGCCTGGAGCCTGCTTCAGATTCTGTGTCTTCTTCTTTCTCTGCCCCTCCCCCATTTGTGTGTGTGTGTGTGTGTGTGTGTGTGTGTGTGTGTGTGTGCACGTGCGCACGTGCGCTCTCTCTCTCTCTCTCTCTGTCACTCAAAAGCAAATAAATAAACATTAAAGAGAATAAAATAGCTAAAAATAATAGTAACAGCACTATACATTTACTCAATCTTTTACTATTTACAAAACACTGTTACTTATAAAAGGTTACTATTTTTACTTCATAGATGAGGAAACAGAG
Source organism: Neofelis nebulosa (assembly GCF_028018385.1). Lineage (NCBI taxonomy): Eukaryota > Metazoa > Chordata > Mammalia > Carnivora > Felidae > Neofelis > Neofelis nebulosa. Next base: position 46,616,462 of record NC_080791.1, on the reverse strand, counting down.
GCTTAGAGAGGTGAAGCAACTTGATTAAAGTGACATAGATAATTGGTGGGTGGAGCAGGGATCCACACCCAGCTCCTCTGACTTCAAGTCTGGGGTTTTTCTGTATCACAAGATGATGTAAAGGATGGGAACAGGTAGCAAATTAGAAAGCCATTTGCTTCCAATCATAAAAACATTGAATTTTATTTACTTTTTAAATTTTTTTAATGTTTATTTATTTTTGAGGTGAGGGGATGGGCAGAGAGAAAGGGAGACATAGAATCCAAAGCAGGCTCCAGGCTCGGAGCTGTCAGCACAGAGCCAGACGTGGGTCTCAAACCCACAAATGCGAGATCATGACCTGAGTTGAAGTCAGACGCTTAACCGACTGAGCCACCCAGGCGCCCCACATTGAATTTTAGAACAGAAAGTAGCTTTCAGATTGCCTAATACTGTGGTTTTTAGACTGTATCCAAGGAATCCTGTAGGAAGTGGGAAAAACCAAGCAGGAAGTAGGATTGTATGCACCTCAGTTTTTATCAATTCATTTTATAACATTACAATGTACTTTGAATGCATGTTTAAATCATTAAGACTTTCCTTTAAGAAGAATGAAGTTGAAAACTCCTAATCTAGTGCAACTGTTTTCCTTTCTCTAGTATGATACTGAGGCCTGGTCTGGTTAAGTAACTTGTCCAAATTTCGTAACTAGTTAGAAGCAGAGTGAGGAATAACACTGAGTCCTTGTCACCTGCATATTTGATAAGCATGTCATAAATGTCCTCATTCTCCAAATATTTCCCTTTGATTATCTCAAGCAGTCATTTAAATCATCAAGAAATAAGCCCTGGTTGAGGAGGGCACCTTTTGGGATGAGCACTGGGTGTTGTATGGAAACCAATTTGACAGTAAATTTCATATATTAAAAAAAAAAAAAAATAAATAAATAAATAAATAAATAAATAAATAAAAATAAAAAAAAAAGAAAACCAATGTAAAAAAAAAAAAAAAGAAAAAAAAAGAAATAAGCCCTGGGGTTATTCTCTCCTGATGATTCACTATGTGACCTAATCAGTCCACTGATCTCTGTACCCTTGGCTTTTCCATAGGTAATAGGGAATGATAATTCCTGTCTAGGCAGCTCTCAGTGGGGGTGTTGTAATGATTGTAAAAAAGAACATGTGGAGGTTCACAGGTTTCTTCCAGGGAAGGAGACTCAGAAAGTTCAAGATCTTAATTATTTACAAATGCCTACCAAGCATGTCATTGCTTCTAAGGTGACCTTTGCAATTTACCATCCCTGTGTATTTATTGTTCCTCATTTGAGAAGTCAATGTAGTTTATTTTTGTAACCATGTCAAGGTTTATGAAATAGCCTCAAAACTTATCACATTGGCTTTCTGATAAGACTGTGATTTCTTACTACCTGTAGGTGGTAAGTAAATCTTTTAAGGTTAAACACCTTTCATTATACACATGTTATAAAGGAAGTGATCACTACTGGGTTCTAGCAATCATGGGAACCTAGAACCAGATGAAACCAAAGGACTTGCATGCAGGTTACAGAGTTTGTAATTTGTAACCCTTCCACCTAACTGGCAGTTTTTCCTTCTTCAACAAGGAATGCTAGGAAAATGCTATCACAGACCTTCAGGCTAACCTTGAAAGCAGCCTGAGGACTGTGTGTCATCTTGGCTGAGTTCTTTATTTCTCTGAGCTTGTTTTCTCACTTGTACAAGGCAGACATTACATTCCCTTTCCACCTCACAGGGTCACCAAGGATCAAAAGAGAGAACATAGGGTGACATGTTTTTAAAACCGTGATGTGTATGCTAACTGAAAAGATGGTCATTTTTAAGAATGTGTTAGGGGCACCTGGTTGGCTCAGTTGGTTGAGTGTCCAACTTTGCTCAGGTCATGATCTCGTGGTTCATGAGTTCAAGCCCCACATCAGGCTTGCTGCTGTCAGTGCAGAACCTGCTTCAGATCCTCTGTCTCCCTCTCTCTGCCCCTCCCCCACTTGCATTCTCTCAAAAAAAAAACTTAAAAAAATTTTTGTAAAGAATGTGTTACATACTATATTTATAATGTACGTTTCAACTAAGTCTTCTAAATTTGTTAGGAATACCTACTTTGGAATGATCAACTACTTAGGATGAAGAAAGGTATTTCAAATTATGCTGATCTCTATAAAGAGAGTAAAGTGGCAATATTGAGCAAGACGAAGTTAGAGCTAAGGAATTCCCTCCTTAACTGGAATTATCACAAAACAAGAATAATTTTCTATTTTCAATTAAGAATATTTTAAATATAGGGGCACCAGGGTGGCTCAGTCAGTTAAGCATCCGACTTGGACTCAGGTCATGATGTCGTGGTTCATGGGTTCAAGCCCCATGCCGGTCTCGGTGCTGACAGCTCAGAGCCTGCTTTGGATTCTGTGTTCTCCCTGTCTCTGCCCCTCCCCTGTCTCTCTCCCTCTCAGAAATAAATAAACATTAAAACATTTTATAAAAAAAGAAAAGAATATTTTAAATTAAAAAAAAAGAAATTAAACAGGTCTTTACCAAAATTCTACTCTGGATGCCTCAGATTTCTAACTACAACTCTTGGAGAGTAGCATTTCTATGCTTATTCATGTTGATACTTTCAAAAATCTGGACCTAGTTTCCATTATGCAGACAAGCCACAGAAGTGGACCAATATTTTAAGACTACAATGTTTACTAATGGATGTCTGGCTAGAAACAGTGTTGGCAGAATTTTGGCGGAGGCATTTACTCTCACTAATGATGTGGAACAGGGCTGCGTAATCATGTCCACTTGTATAAAGTCTACTCAATACTTCATATTTTGAAATAGAACCAGAAACAAACACCTCCAAAAGTCCTGGGATTTTACTGGAAGAAACATTATATCAGAACTGGTTTAGACCTTCTGACCCATGACTTCACAGGTAAAGTGGATATCAGATGCTTTTGCAGAATATTTAGAGACAAAAAGATAGTATATCCTATGTATGGGCCATCCGAGGCCAGGAAAAATCTTTCAAACATTTCCTTAAGAAAATATATCAACTGTTTTTCCTGCACATATATTAACAAATCTTTAAAGTAAAAGGACACTCAATCCACACCACTGCCCCTTCCTTCCATGCCCCAGGAAAGCTATACTCAGTTATGCATTATCAATTTCTTTCTTAGCTATACTTGGGACTAAAAGCATTAGCAGTTATTCATCAGTAAGGAAGAAGGACAATGACATTCATTTAGACTGTTTGGACATTGTTACTATATCACTCTTCTGGGAGAAGGTAATTTCTGTCTATTAAAAGAGACAGATTCCAAACTAAGATACGTGGGAAATCATAAGATATTTAATAGAATTCAAGTAATGCATGTGGTCCTAAAAAATTGTAATTAATAAGTATCTAGCCAAGGAAAATTAATAACAGCAAACCTTTAAAATGGAAATCCTTAGAATAAAGGAATAGCTGTTAGAATATTAGTATTACTCTGTATTAAAAAAGTCAAGATACTGTCTTTGGATTTCTTTCCCTTCTACCTAGTTCTAGATCAACAAAGAATCTTCATTATTTTCTGAAATTAGATGCTGCTTCAAAGATTTTAGAAGTAACCATGAAATGAGTACACTGAAGAAGCATTAGTTTTTGCAGATTACTATTAAATTACATTTTTTATCCCACATTAAAACTTAATCACAACGTTTGTCAAATATCTCAAAGATATGCTTTAGACAAATACCTAGCATTATCTGAAACCAAATCTGATTGTTTCAAATGGGTAGGAACTAGGCTGTGGGGTAGGAAAAAGTCCTATATTTCTCACCTCCTCTCTTCCTTCCTCCCTTCCTCCCTTCCTGCCTTCCTGCCTTCCCTAACTTCCTTTATTCATCCTTCCTTTTTCCACCAATATGGCCTTATGGTGCTCCTGATCTATATCAAGGCAACATTTCAGTGGAAGGTATACTGCAGGAAACAATGTGCCGAATGGTTGTCTGGTAGTTCAGACAAGGAGACACATTTGCAGTGCATGATGCTGTCATCACTGCAGCTCCCATATGTCCTCTCTCAAGATGTCTGTGCCTCAGTCGTTGCAGATGTCATCAAAGATTATCCCTTTAATTTTTAACGTTGTCAAAGTTAATATATACCCTTTACTTTTCAACACTGTCAATGCTAATTCAAACCTTTTAACTTTTAACATTTTAAAGTTAATATAAACTCCATTAAAGCTTCTCAGCTGATCAAACACAGGAATGATCAGTATGAACTAGTCATATTAGTAGTTTTTCCAGTAGATAGTCAGTAGATTTTTTTGGTGATGCTATTGTGAACAGTTATAACGATAGCTACCCTTACTTACCATATTATTTCATATGCAAAGTATATCATCCTAAACACCTCATTTGAGACTCTGCTCACTGCTCACCACTCCAGGCTTCTTCCCTAATTGCCTGTGCCATCTCATAACTTCTCCATGCTGCTGCCCCCATCCCTGGAGCTTTATTCTCTACATGTACATCAACTCCTGTCTCCATTCTTCCAAGTATTGTTAACACAAGATATTATCTGCAGTAGACTTTTTTAAGTGTGTTGGTTTCCTAGGGCTGGCATAACAAAGGACCACAACCTGAGTGGCTTAACCACCAAGAGTTTATTGTCTCAAAGTTCTGGAAACTAAAAATCTGAAATCAAGGTGTTGACAGGGTTATTCCTTCTGAGAGCAGTGAGAGAAGGATCTGTTGCAGATCCTTGACTTATAGATGGCTGTGTTCTTCCTGTGTCTCTTAGCATTGTCTTCTTTTTATGCATGTCTCTGTGTCCAAATTGCCCCTCTTATAAGGACACCAATCATGTTGGATTTGGGCTCACCCTAACGATGTAACGATGTTACCATTGTAACTTGGTTGCCTCTATAAAGATCCTATCTCCAAATAAGGTGACACACTGAGGTACTAGACGTTAGGACTCCTACATATCTGTTTTAGGACACAATTCATCCCATAACACTAAGGTTTAAAGATAACACATGGGAAATACAGCGTAGAAAATAAAAACTTAAGCTACATCTTAAGTGTCATTGTCATAGAAGCTATTGACTATGCCTGGTACAGAGTCTGATTCTCTCTATCCTTCTGTCCAAACTGCTACCATATTTCTGTGGCCAGTTCACCATACTGGATGGAAATCTGATTGCGCACTCTTACTCCCTGTGATGGTTAATTTTATGTGTCAACTTGACTGGGCCACAGGGTACTCATATATTTGATTAAACATTCTGAGTGTTTCTGTGGGGGTATTTTTGGATGATATAAACATTTAAATCAGTAGATAGAGTAAAGCGTATTGCTCCCCATAATGTGAGTGGGCCTCACCCAATCATTGAGAGCCTGACTAGAACACAAGGCTAACCCTTCCTCAAATAAGAAAGAATTCTCCTACCTGACAACCTATAAACTGGGACATCAGCTCTTCCTAGTTCTACAGCAGCTTCCAGTGTGAGACTCAAACTGGGACACTGGCTCTACAGAATGTACATCCCTCCTCCCCCTACCCCCCCCCCCAACATGAACATTATTTGTTCTGTTTCTCTGGAGAACCCTAACTAATACAGTCCCTAAGACCAGGTCCTACCTAATAAAGAACAACCACAAATACTGTAAGTATCCCTTCAGGATTACAATCTCTCTCCTATAGAGCCAGCCATTTATCTTACTCAGCACAGTACCCAACTCCTCCAATCTTAAGCCTTTATATATAGGTTATTCCCCTGGGTTTCATTCATCTTTATGACTAAAAAATGTTCCCCCATTGAACTCTCCAAGAGCCTGCCCCAAAGACAAAATCCAGCTCTCAATCTTAGTGAGACTGAGAAATACTGAAATCCAAACTCAGAGCACTCTGCTATATGCACAGAACTTCTCATATATTCTTTGCATACATCTCAAATCACTGAGGCCTTCTCAAGTTCTCCTCATCTAATTCCATCTAAGGCTTTTTATGCAACTATACAATTTCTTCTATAGCTTAATATTGCATGTGTGTGGCTTTGTAAAAAAATTAGCCTTGTTTAATTAGGACTCAGCACATATCCTCCAAAGTTTAAACAAATGAGAGCTCAACCAAATCAGACTCTTCAAAGAGTGTTTCTAGGTTAGAAAGGGCCACACTACTTCCCCTGACTCTGTGCTTGACTTTCATCTTTACTTTGGGTTTCTGTTTTCCAGATTCTCTATGTCACCACATCACCTGGTCATGCCTCACCCAAAGCTGTGTGGTTCCCCTTTAAAATTTTCAATGTGGACAAAAATGTTTTCCCTTGGCATAACTAAGACAGGCTGGTATTTTCAAGAACAGCTTTACTAAACATGAGGGAAGCAGAAAACAAATAATTACATAAAACACACACCATATAAAAATAGCCAAGTTTCCAACTGCAGGTTTCTGTTTCTAAAAATTCTATTAGAAGTAGGAAAGTTTTACTGGGCCTCAATCTCATTTACCCCTTAGTCAACCGCATCCCTCATTTTGCTGTATCCTGTCTGGATTCCTTCTTTCCTACCTTCAACACTTCATCTATCCCTGAACCCTATAATCTTGAGCTGTTTGCTTGGTTTTCTTAACCCGTATCTCAAAGAAAAAAATACCCAGTAACTTACTTTTAAAACTATCATTCTCCTGGGGCGCCTGGGTGGCTCAGTCGGTTGAGCGTCCAACTTCAGCTCAGGTCATGATCTCGCAGTTTGTGGGTTCAAGCCCCGCATCAGGCTCAGTGCTGACAGCTCAGAGCCTGGAGCTTGCTTCGGATTCTGTGTCTCCTTCTCTCTCTGCCCCTCCCCCACTTGTGCTCTATCTCTCTCTGTCTCTCAAAAATAAATAAATGTATAAAAAAATTTTAAACTATCATTCTCCTAATAAAATATCCTGGACTCCCAAAGACCTGCCAAAATGCCTGCTTACAAGAGATTTTCAAGTTTTAATGTTGAAGATTCACAGGGTCTCAAACATTAACTCTTCTCAATATTGATATTAAAACAGCATTTAAAAAAAAGTACATTCTAGGAAATAGTTCCTGGAATAATGAATATTCTTGACAATAGCAGATAGCATTCTGAGCTCAAATAAATTTGAAGAATGTTGGGTTAAACTAAGTTTCAGCTTTCTCCAATACATAATTTCTCAAATCATTTCATGCAGTCAGCCAATTCTTTTTGTGTGTGTGTGTCTTTTTTTAATTTATTTTTTAAACTTACATTCAAGTTAGTTAGCATATAGTGCAACAATGATTTCAGATGTAGATTCCTTAATGTCCCTTACCCATTTAGCCCACCCTGCCTCCCACAATTCCTCTAGTTTCCTCTGTTCTCCATATTTAAGTCTTTTATGTTTTTGTCCCCCTCCCTGTTTTTATATTATTTTTGCTTCCCTTCCCTTATGTTCATCTGTTTTATATCATAAAGTCCTCATATGAGTGAAGTCATATGATATTTGTCTTTCTCTGACTGACTAATTTCACTTAGCATAATACCCTCTAGTTCCATCCACGTAGTTGCAAATGGCAAGATTTCATTCTTTTTGATTGCTGAGTAATACTCCATTGTATAGATATACCACATCTTTTTTATCCATTCATCCATCAATGGACATTTGGGCTCTTTCCATACTTTGGCTATTGTTGATAGTGCTGCTATGAACATGGGGGTGCATGTGCCCCTTCGAAACAGAATACCTGTATCTGTTGGATAAATACCTAGTAGTGCAATTGCTGGGTCATAGGGTAGTTCTATTTTTAATTTTTTGAGGAACCTCCATACTGTTTTCCAGAGTGGCTGGATATCCAGATATCCAGAGTGGATATCTTCTTTGGAGAAGTGTCTATTCATGTCTTGTGCCCATTTCTTCACTGGTTTATTTTTTTTGGGGGGGTGTTGAGTTTGATAACTTCTTTATAGATTTTGGATACTAACCCTTTATCTGATACGTTGTTTGCAAATATCTTCTCCCATTCTGTCGGTTGCCTTTTAGTTTTGTGGATTGTTTTTTGTTTTCGTTTTTGTTTTTGTTTTTTGGGTTTTTTTTTTTTTTCTGTGCAGAAGCTTTTTATTTTGATGAGGTCCCAGTATTCATTTTGCTTTTGTTTCTCTTGCCTCTGGAGACATGTTGAGTAAGAAGTTGCTGCGGCCAAGGTCAAAGAGGTTTTTGCCTGCTTTCTCCTCAAGGATTTTGATGGCTTCCTGTCTTACATTGAGGTCTTTCATCCATTTTGAGGTTATTTTTGTGTTTGGTGTAAGAAAGTGGTTCAGGTTCATTTTTCTACATGTCACAGTCAGCCAATTCTTCATGAGCACCTATTATGTGCCAGGCACTGATCCAGGCACTGAGAAAATCCTAATGAAGAATGAGCAGAACGTATAAAATCCTGGCCCTGCCTTCATAGAATTCACCTTCTAGGTAGGGTTCACCAAGAAAAGTGAATGAACAGGCAAGCAAGTAAGATTTTCAAATAATGGTAGGGACTCTGAAGACATTAAGGGGTGATATTATAGGGAAGAGCTGGAAGTGGGGAAACCCAGCAGGCAGAGGGAACAATGAGTCCACAAGACTCAAGGCAAGAGAAAGTTCGGCATATCAGAGGAAGAAAAAGAGCCTCTGTGGCTGGAACTGAGAAACTGTATGGGAAACTGTATGCATGTGAGAAGGTATGATCTTACAGGCCATGGTAAGAAGGAAGATTTGATCATTGGTGCTATGGAAAGCAAGATGAAGGGTCTTAAGCCTTAGCACACTGTCATAATACAATTTGAAAAAGAAATCTCCTTGGCTGTTGCATAGCGAATGGAATTTAAAGGCCAAGATTACAAGTGGAGACCAATTAGGAGCCTCTCACAGTAGTTCACCTGGGAGACGATGATGGGGTTGGCAGAGCAGATAGATGTGGATGGCTTCAGCATGTTTTTCAGGAGTGGAGACAACAGCACTTCCTGATGGGTTAATGTGGGAAATTGGAGACCAGAGAGAAGACAGTGATGACTTCTAGTTTTGGGGCTTGGGCAGTTAACTACATGGTGGTATTATTGACAGAGCAGGGAGAGACTAGGGAATCAAAGGCTTACAGGGGTGAAGGAAATCAAGAGATTGTTTTATCCACATTAAGTTCAAGATACCAATTACACATATAAGAAGTGCTATCAAGTAGACATATCTTACATATCTATGAGTCTGGAGCTTAGGAGAAAGGTTTGTGATATAAATTGGGAAATCACTGGCATAGAGATGGTATTTAAAGTCATGGAGCTGGAGAGATCACCTAGGGAGAATGTAGGGATTCTAAGGCCCAAAGCCAAGCCCTGAGGCACTTTGAATTGAGAAATCTGGTATAGAGGAAGAGCGGCAAAGAAGAATTTTAACACGTTCATGTACATTAATGACTCTTTAAGAAGTGATAACAGAAGTCAGCATTTCTCAAACTTACTTGATCTTGGAAACTTTTGTCACATGGCATCTCACAGGGATAGGGTCCCAAGGAAAATATTTTGGGAAACATTGTTCATACCCTTCTAGCTGCTAATATATTAACTTCTAAGGTGACATAGGCAAGTCTTTTCCCTCTAAGTGGGGAGGTATTTCAATGAAAGCCTATCAGTTGCTAAGCAAAACACTCCCCTGATGATCTAGGCCAAAAAATGTACCTGTGGGAAACACACATGAGCCAGATGCAGTAAGGAAGAAGGAAGGCTGTTGCATCATTGCTTTACTGAGCCAAACCTCACATGCTGGCCATTTTTGCCTTGTTACATTAATAATAGTTATTTTGGTGGAAGAGTGAGATTGAAGGTCTGAGGAGAGGTCCAGAATTAAATGCTCTTTTTTTGGTGAATTATGTAACTTTTTTCAGAATGCTAGCATTTGGGTGTTTCTACCTGTATACACTATACCAGAGTATCTTTTGATGCTCTGGAAAGAGTTAATTTAGATCAAGATTTTTCTCTATTTTCTAGTTAGTTGGGTTTTTTTTTGTTTTTGTTATAAACAACAGAAACTCACTCATGCATATTATTGGGATCTAAGGCAGCCCTAAGGACAGGTTTCTCTCTAGGACCCCTTTTTCCCTCCTCTTCTCTCTCTTTCTCTGCCCCACCCACCCATAGGCCAGAGGCTGTCTGGTCTTTCATAGTACCTTTGAGACTTCTCGCTTTATAGGTATGCACTATGAAATCATAATAAAATCCTCTACATTTGTATAGCACAGTCTAAGTAGACCCACATGTTATGGACTGAATGTTTGTGTCCTTGTAAAATTCATATGTGAAATCCTTGATCTTTGTGAGGTGGGGCAGTAACTGGGAGTTAAGTCTTGACAATGGAGCCCTTGTGAATGAGATTAGTACCCTTACAAGAAGAAACACAAGAACAAACTGATGGTCATCAGAGGGAAGCAGGGTGGGGGGAATGAACAAAATGGATGAAAAGGAGTGGGAGATACAGGCTTCCAGTTATGGAATGAGCAACTCATGGCAATAAAAGGTATAGCATAGGGAATGTAGTCAATGGTATTATAATTCGTTTGTATGGTGACAGATGGTAGCTACACTTGCAGTGAGCATAGCATAATGTATAAACTTGTTAAATCACTATGTTGTATACCTGAAACTAATGTAACATTATGTGTCAACTATATTCAAATTAAAAAAAGGAAAAAAAACAAGAAGCAAAGTAAAAAGAGAGATGATCTCTCTCTCTCTCTCTCTTCAGCTGTGTGAGGATACAAGAAGAAAACAGTCATTTGCAAACAGGAAGAGTTCCCTCACTGGACACTAGATTGGGCCTTGATCTTGGACTTCTAGTCTCCAGGACAGTGAGAAATAAATGTTTGTTGTTTAAGCCACCCAGTCAGTCTATAATACCCTTAACTAAGAGAACACAGTCTTGGAGGTTTGCTTTAAAAATGAGGAAACCAAGGCCTAGGGAGGAGAGACAAAACACAGTGTGGAAGGACTCCTAGATTGCTTTGATAAACCTAAATTGTACTCTTGTGTGACTGTAGGCAAGTTTGTGACTAGGCCTCAAATTCCTCTTCTGCAAAGGGAGAAGACTGAGAAGCGATAAGTGATTTTCAAGATGCGTTTTGAGGCATTTACAGTCTGCTTTTATGATTTTGAGATGGAGTGTCTTAGCTGAAGCCATACAATGTTCTATCACCTGGCCCAATGTTTTGTTTTATGACACCACACTGAGTTTCCATTAAAAAAAAATTTTTTTTTTTTTTAATTTTTTTTCCACGTTTTTATTTATTTTTGGGACAGAGAGAGACAGAGCATGAACGGGGAAGGGACAGAGAGAGAGGGAGACACAGAATCGGAAACAGGCTCCAGGCTCTGAGCCATCAGCCCAGAGCCTGACGCGGGGCTCGAACTCACGGACCGTGAGATCGTGACCTGGCTGAAGTCGGACGCTTAACCGACTGCGCCACCCAGGCGCCCCATTAAAAAAATTTTTTTATGTGAACTAATTTTTCTTATCTATTTGTATTGCTATGAAAATACTACCAGAAGGCAGCATTGTACAGTGCATAAGCATAAACTTTGAAACCAATTGGACCTAGGTTTGGATGTAGGTCTACTTTTAGCTCTTGTGACCTTGGAGAAGATACTTAACCCCTTCTCAGCCTCGTTTTGTCATTGTAAGAAAACTGTGTATAATACCTGCCTTATAGGGTTGCTGATTAGATTGAGATTGTGTCTATAAAGCATCACGGTCATAGCAGGTACAAAACATTCTTAGTCCAATCAGGCTGCTAACAGAAATTCATTTCTCGTAGTTTTGGAGGTTGAGAAGTCCAAAACCAAGGCTCTGGCAGATCTGGTGTGTGGTGAGAACCAACTTCCTGGTTTTCAAATGGCAGTAAAAGGGCTAACTGGTTCTTGGCCTTTTCTTACAAGGGCACTAATCCCATTCATGAGGGCTCTGCCCTCATTACCTAATCATTTCCCAAATTATGCCCTGCCTCCTAATACTATCACATTGGGGATTAGGATTTCAGTATATCAACTTGAGGAAGATACAAACATTCAGTCTGTAGCACATTTCACATCTTCCTCCTTCTTAATGATTTGGGGAGATAAGGAATTACGGCAAAGAGTTCATAAGCCAGGATGGAGATGGGGCATGCATTTTTTCTATAAGTAATATTTATTCAGGAAAACATTTTAGTTCAATCAGTCTTGTTGAAAGCCTTCCCAAAATATTAGTCTGTGCTCCTCCTTTGGAACACTCTGAATATAATTGAATCTTTCTTGATGACTGAAGACCTTGCCATGCCTCAAGCTTATTATTCAGCTGTTTGGATAAATATGCAGAAGGTGCAAAACTTAGTTGGAATGTGTTGAACTCAGGAAATCTTCTAGAAGTTTGTTGTTTATTTTGAATTGAATTCTTTGTTAACATTTTTATTGTGGTCAGACTTCTAAATAGTGTAAGCATTCCATTTGTAGATGTGTAGATATTGGATATTGTGTTCTGGTTAAACAAATGATCAACAGATTTTTTTTCTTTTAATGACTTCTTTGTTAACAGACCTGAACCAGGAATCATCTTTAACATGAGGAAATATGAAGGCCTTTGAGGCCTTAAGGAATGGATACCCTAATGGGGGGAGGGGCAAAACATAAAGTCATAAAAAAATAACTATAACAAGAACCAAATGAAAAAGAGAAGTCTTTATAAAGAAATCAGTACTTGAAATGGGACTTGAACCACATAGGATTTGGACCAGTTGTGCTCATTGCTAAGGGAATGATCTTTAAAGTAGAGAAAATAGTTTGAATAAAAGCACAGGGATGGGGAATCTTGGGGTATATGCATAGGACGATAAATTGTTAATTCAGAGATAATTAAGGTTAGCAAAAGATACTTAGTTGGGATATTTCTGGTTTTTGATAACATGTGTTGAATATCCAAATATCTTGAAAAGTGTTTCTTAGGTTCTTATATAGTTGTGGGAAACTCTGATCTACCATATATTCTTTTGTAAGTTATTTTATCTCTGTGGGCCTATGATATATAGGTCACAAAAGAATTCATAGGGCTTCCAATTTGCCTGTTGTTAGAGGCCTAGAATCCTTTCATGGACACCACACATGTCTAGTACAGCAGAAAGCCCTACCAAAATCCATCTGCCTATGTAGAAGACCACCTTTAGAGCCACAGGATAGGTCATGGGTTTGGATCTTCATTGCCCCTCCTTAAACACCTCAAGCCGGGAGTGTGGAGGAAGGAGAGAAACAGGTTTCTCTAATTTCCCCACTTGCCTCACCTGCCCCTCATTTGCCAGCCCAGCCCTATGCCCACTCCCATCCCACACTGGCTTATTAAAAACAAGGTCACTTTCCTCAGAGGGAAAGACATCCTTTCATCTACTGGTCAATGGACTTACATAGTCCTTTATGAAAGTGGAAAATGAGACAAAGAAGGGAAAAATCTGAGCAGGACCCTGGTGTTATGGGACATAGTCTGCTTTGTGGAAGCCATCACTCCCAGCAGGAAAAAAAAAAAAAAAAAAGCATGACATAGCAATGTGTATATTACACATTAAATTAATTGGGCAGTGAGCCCCTTGTTAAAAAATTGCTGGATAGACAATCTCATTAACATTTCCAAGTATTGATTGACTCTGATAAGTAAGGAAAAGAAAGATTGATGAGATTCCCAAACTCAGCATTCCACATGTAGAGCAAAGCAAGACTATGCCAGTGAACATGACCTTTTGCTTTTTAAGGAAACAGACATTCTATCCTGGCCACCAAATGAGGAGGACACTTAGTATTACTCCCTGTATGGGGCCAAGGCTCCCTTCTAATTTTCTCTTTTTTGTTGTTTTTCCATATCTGACTTCTTTGCTCCTGCCCTTTACCCTCTTACATAAATGTAAGACCGCTCACCTAATAATGAAAAACTCCTTTCCTAATAAGGCACAGGGCCAGAGTGGTAGAATTGGAAGGAAACTTGGAAGCCTTGAATTCACCCTTCTGGTTTTTGAGAGAAAGAAAGTGAGGCCCCCCAAAATAAAGTGGACTTACTGAGTGTGGAGATGGTAGGGATGGAAGCAAGTGGTGGTTCGTGTAGTGTTAGTCCGTTTACAGGGTGTTATCACATACGTGATCTCATAAAAACCTTTGATGTAGGTGATATTATTATGATTTTTTTTTACAGGCGAGGAAACTGAGACCCAGAAAATTCTCCCAAAAAGGGAAAGCGCACTTTCCCTTTTCATCAGGGAAACTGCCATGACAAAACCTAGTAATTCTGAAATGCCAAACTCTGCTCTGAAGGGCAAGGCATTCAAAGATTGAGAAGATGCTGCCCGTGTGCTTACATCTGTTAGGGGCAGGTTGTCAGTCTTCCCACAAGGCTACATGCAGGGCACCCTAATGCTGTTGAAACATCACCCCTGCAAAGACTGAGTTTCATATAGCCATTTGATGCCCTCTAAACATTGTTATGTGGAAACCCTAGAAAGGGCCAGCTCTTCTGCAGAGGTATCTACATCTTTAAACCACCCAAAACTAAGAGTCTCTGTAATGTGAAAGGGAAATGAATTAAAGTTGTCTCAAGATTATGAAGGCATTCATATGATTTTTGTCTTTCTCTGACTAATTTCACTTAGCATAATACCCTCCAGTTCCATCCATGTAGTTGCAAATGGCAAGGAAAAAAAAAAAAAAGATTATGAAGGCATTCAGACTTTAATTGGGAACAGAGGCAGGATGGGTATGAACTCTTCTCATCCTTTTACTGTTCTTTGTGACTAGCACCCACCTCTATGATCCTGCCTTTTCAAGTGGCACTGACAAGTATCTACTCTTTTTTCCCCCTTTTTAGTCATGTAGAAAGAATCTGATCACCAACTAGATCATACTTTCAGGGATGGTGAAAAAATCATTTGGAACTTCTGTTCATCTAAGATAAGGGTCAGCAAACCACAGCTCACAGGCTAACTCCAGCCTGCTGCCATTTTTGTAGGCTCATGAATTAAGAATAATTTTTACATCTTTAAATGGTTGAAAAAAAATCAAGAGAAGAGTAATATTTCATGCCATGTGAATCTAATATTAAATTTAAATTTCAGTGGCAATAAAATTTTACTGGAATGCAGGCACTTTTTTCATTTACATCTTGTTTATAGTTGCTTTTGTGCTGCAACAATGGGGTTTGGTAGTTGCAACAGAGATTATATGGCCTGCACAGCTTAAAAATATTTACTGTTTAGCCTTTAACAGAAAATCTTTGCCAGCCCCTGTCTAAAAGCACTAATCACACTGTATGAGACTGGTTCTATTCATATCCACCTCCTAAACTAGACTTTTAAGCTTATGAAAGGCTCCACTGTGCTTAGAATGAAACTCTACTTTTGGTTGGCACTCTGTACATGTTTGTAGGATGAAAAGAAAAGTGAATAAATGATGTGGGCTTGGGCAAGTCAGTTCCCATTTCTGGGCCTTAGTTTCCCCTTTTATGAAATGAAAGAGTTGGCTAACATGACATTGGTCCCGTCTAGCTCCCGTCTAGCTTTAAGGTTACTGCAGCCAAAAATAAATATTATGCTCAGTTCATTGAATCTTCTGTTTTATAACTTTGGGTTCTCCCTTAGTGACTTTCGGAATATTGGCTGGTTTCTCAGATCTTTCAGTACTGTGAAGGGGGTACCCTTACTAGCTAACTTTACTGGAGCATTTGATGTTACTGCTGTGTGCATTGCCTACCATGTGAAAATTCATTATAAATCAGCAACTTCCTTTTCTTCATGGCTGCCTGTTTTATGTGAGTGTAGCAACATGAACAAATTTCTCAGGGCCTGGTCACTATTAAGAATCTGAACATGTGGAACCCAGAGAACACACTCTGGATTTATGGCCCCCCCTTTCCCCCTCCATCAAGATGCATCCACATGGCCTAGAAAACAGCCATCTGCCATCACTTAGAAAAATCTCACTAGTTAGAAAAATTTAGTACTTGGAAAATAGTGGCATTTTCAAACCAAATGGATATAAAAGTTCTCCTCAAAACCTCTTAAGTGCACAGGGCCATGTTCTCCAGTGGTGTTTAGTGGACACCGTCATGGCACAAGGCTATGGCCTGATATGTTATCAGTGGGATTTGATTTGAGTAGTTATCCTGCACTGTTTCCTCCCAGAAAGGTAATTGTGTCTCCCCAACCCCATCACTGTTAAAGGGACAGAAAATCTTAGAATCCAGGCACATATGACATGA
This sequence comes from Neofelis nebulosa, assembly GCF_028018385.1. NCBI lineage: Eukaryota > Metazoa > Chordata > Mammalia > Carnivora > Felidae > Neofelis > Neofelis nebulosa. The sequence goes on along the minus strand of NC_080791.1, from coordinate 46,600,199 downwards.
AGAAACATGCTTACAGCAAATATGACCCGATGAAGTCTTCCTGTGCAGCAGCCAAGACCAACCCTCATGCACCAGATGAAATTTGTTTTCTGGATTTTTCTGTTGCCTTTTCTACTTCTTCCCCCAGGTTGCTAACACTGTCCATTCTATCTCGGACCTCTGCTATGATGTACCAGACATGGGAAATACTCAAGCTTTTAGTTCAGTATCTCCTTTCCTTTTCTCTTTTAAATGAAGGATAGAGAGGTATAGTGAAAAAGTGTAAAGCACTTAGAATCATATTAGTCTGAGACCCAATTCCTCCACTCATTGGTGGACTCCCAGTTCTTATTTGCTTAATGAAGATAATACTTATTACCTACCTCTACTTATCACCCAGAATCCCTTACAGACAAGGACCATGCATTATTTATTCTTCTTTTTATCTTGCAGTACACAGTACATAACATGCAGTAGATCCTTGGCAAGTGTCTGAGCAAAATTGAACTGACTTTATACATAATTTTACATGTATCATGACATGTGGAGTGTTTGAGCTAAAAGGAATTCAAAGACCTCTTCAGTTCACTGGTAGCAAATAGGAACTTCTCACTTCTGTGCTAAATGGTCCAAACAGGCACTCTTTTCTTTCCAGCTGAGTGTCTTTTTTTTTTTTTTTTTTTTCCACCTGAACTTCACAATCTTCAACAAAGTTCTCTGGAAGGCCACCACCATTTGACTGGAATTATCACTGGAGGGAAAAAAAATTTTAGGTACAATTCTGGATTGAGTTCAACTTCTACTTTATGAATGAAGAAACCTAGACCTAGGGAGTTGATATGATTTGCAAAGGTCACAGGACTAATTGCAGAGTGAGTTGGAACTAGAATATAGGTCTCTAGGTTCTTTATCCAGTGCTCTATCTACTACATAACATTTGTGTTCTGATATAAGTCTCAGTGCCTTCCAGCTAGCTCTGGAGGAAATGTCTAGCAAGGACAAATGAATGTGGGAGAGGTAGGTATAAAGGAGGGCCTTAGAGTCAGGTAGCTGTCTCCCTGTCAATTCAGAAGGTAAGTTATTCAGCAACTTTCACTGAAGGCCTCTTTCAGGCAAAGGTGCAAGGCCCCAGAGATCTAGATGAATGAAATGAGGACTCTGCCCCAGGACTTATAGACCTGTAAACAAACAGTGAAAAATAAAACAGGATGATAAGTGAGCTAACAGAGATATGCTTAGAGCCCTCCAAGGGCCAGAGGGCATGACCCAGAGAAGTCAAGAATGGCTTAACTGAGGAAGTAACTTCTGAGCTGATTCTTCCAAAAAGAGTTATAGTTCTGCAAAGCAAAGAAAGGAAAGGGTGTTCCATCAGAAGGAATGGTCTAGAAAGAACTTGGCACACAGAGAGACTAGCAAAAAGTTCTTCATGGAAGGAACATCAATGTGTGGTAAATGGGAGAGGAGAGGGGAGGAAATTAAGGGCAGTGTCAGGCAAGGGACCTGGAGAGATAAGCAAAAGCAATCTTCTTTGAAGGAGTCTACAAAGGGTGACAAGACATATATGTAAACAATTAAAACATAGGAGAGAATGATCCAGTACTTTTCAGACCACCAAAGGAAGTGCAGGGAAGTCAGAGAAGGCAGACATGATTTCCCACTAGGGGTTACAGAGATTATATCACTGATTAGTCAGGCAGGGTTAAAAGTTAAAATCCATTTGAATTTTTTGGGATTCAAATAGAAGTTAAAGATCTGCAGTATAATTACATACCCAGTCATGTTCTTTTTGGATCATATCTTTAACTTAATGAACCAGATCCTAAATCCCAACACACTACCCAGTGGCTTCCCCCTTCCCATTATATAACATGTTGTGTATTTTGTTCACCATTCTATCGCCAGCACCTAGGACCATGCCTGGAACCTAATAGGTATCAAATAAATATTTGTAGAACCAGTCTTTCAGTTGATGTGTTTCAACCACATACACTAGATTTTTCAATGTCTTTAAAATACCCTGTCTTTGGGGCAGCTGACTGGCTCACTGTGAAAAGCGTCCAACTCTTGATCTCAGGATTGTGAATTCGAGCCCCATGTTGGGTGTAGAGATTACTTAAAAAAATAAAATCTTAAAAAAATAATCCTGTCCTTTAGTTGCCATTAGTATGACTGTATTTGTCATACATCTAGAGTTCTGACTTAGAAAATATGGTGACAAAACTCATAGACACAACATAAGAAAGCTTCATTCTCGTTGTCAGAAACTCCCTATGCCAGGGGAGTATTTGGGAAGGAGGTGGGAAGAGAATGTAGTCTTGTGTAGAGCACACCATTTCTGGGCTGGAGGCCTCAGCCGCTCCCTTCTGCATGGTTGGCTGCCCATGTAGTCTCAGACCAGGGCAGCCCTTCCATCTCGTTCTTTGCTCGCTGAACACACAGGCTTGGGAGTCTTGGATGAAAGACTTAGATGAAAGTAGAAAGCATTAGCATCTTGGAAAGGATGTAGCTGGGGTGCTTGTGGCCTCGTTTGGGTCTTTCCAAACAAGTTTCTGGCTCTTCTATTGGGAGAGGAAATCTTCCACATCTGCAGAGATGAAGGAGTGTGTTGTTACAAACTTAGCATCTTCCCAACACTCCTTGAAATATAACATTTAATATGCTTGATTATCACTATCAAATGGATCATCAGTGAAAACCATTACCAACCCTATAATGTTCTTCCTTTTCTCCTCCTTCTCTCCTTCCTTTCCCCCTCCCCTTTTTCTTCTTCACCTTATTCTTCTCCCTTTCCTCCTTCTTCTCCTCTCCTTCTTCTTCTGTCCTTCCATTTTTGTTTAGTTTTATATTCAAATGTCAAAAATACTGGATGCGCATAGACTTATTTGTTTGTTTGTTTGTTTATTGAGTTGAGGAAGAGGCTTGTGTTGTATCCTGTATCCTGACTTTTCACAGTTTATCTCCATCTCCTGGAAATTTTTGCATCCCTTCTGTATTTAGAAAGCAATAGAGAAGTCTGTCTTAATGGTTTCACCATTCTCCCATTCACCCAAAATATAACTCCTTAGAACTATGTCCTCCATTTCTCTCACCACTTCATTCTTTTTATTTTGTATTTTTTAATGTTTATTTTTGAGACAGAGACAGAATGCGAGTGGATTAGGGGCAGAGAGAGAGGGAAACAGTATCGGAAGTAGGCTCCAGGCTCCAGCTGTCAGCACAGAGCCCAACGTGGGGCCTGAACTCACAAGCCATGAAATCATGACCTGAGCTGAAGTGAGACACTCAACTGACTGAGCCACCCAGGGGCCCCCCCTCACCACGTCATTCTTGAGTCCTCTTAATACTACCCCAAAGTATTCTCACATGTATCTCCTCTCATCTGGCACCTTGACACTCTCAATCTGGGTTGTTCCAACAGCTTCTTAACTGACCTCCTTGACTCCAAGATCTAATCAGACCAGCCTTTGCTCTACTCCCTAAATCATGTTAGACTGTGACACTGTCTTCCTCTGAAGTCATGGGTGACTCCTCATCATATAGGGAATAAAATACAAAATCTTGGGCATGCTACTCAGGACCACACTGAGTCTTGACAGTGCTTTACCAGCCAACCTTTGGAAATGAAAAATCAATAACAGGAAAAATAAATTTATAAAATAAACCAGATATATTACATAAAAAGTGTTGCCCAAAAATCCACTGCCAAAAAAATATGTGAATACATGTAAATAGATAGGTAGGTGTGTGTGTGTGTGTGTGTGTGTGTATGTATGTATATGTGTTTGCACAGTGTGTGTGTGTATATATATATATATGTATGTATATGTATTTGCACAGTATTATTAAGGTTTCTAGGCAAGCCCATAAAAGTCTATTGAATATATAATTGTAGGCAAACTACATGCGTGTGCAATTTTTTAAAAATTACTCAGCAATGCCAATAAATACTACAGGAAAATCACTAAAATTTTAAATTATTTTTAAGAAATAGATCTTGACTACTGGCTCTTGGGGTGACACGATGGACAGACAACTCCACTTGTCTTAATAAGTAACATTAACTACATGCTTACAATATGCCAACCCATGTTAGAAGACCTTTGCAAGCATTAGCATTTCAAGTATTTGATGTCACAACGACCTTATAAAATAGGTATCATTTTCCCCACTTAACAAACAAGAAAAATGAGTCACAGGGAAGTTAAAAAACTTTCCAAGGTCACACAGAGAGTGGTAATGGAGGAATCTGAACTGAGGCAGTTTGGTTCCAAAGCTCTCAATCTGAATGACAACCCTAGATTAAGAACCACTAGAGAGTCCTCTGGAAGAGGCAGGGCCAGTTAATAGTGTGGGATGCACAGGAAGTGTCTAAAGCTGACAGCAAGTGACTGGCTAGGGGCAAAGCTGGGTAGTCAGAATTGGGTACTGGGTATATGACATTTTCTTAAGGTCATTTTGATGCTAGTGCTATTTTGACATTCACAATTCATTTCTATGAAGAATAAAGCATTAAACTTTCAACTTTTAAAAAATCATCAAGTACTCTGTGCAGTAGAAACTGATCCTAATGACAGGATGAACTGAGTCTCATCAGCGATTCAAGACTAGAGCTGGAGTCAGAGATGTGGTGGTAGATGATGAAGCCTTAAAATGGGGTAGGGTTGTCACACACATTTGTTCATTTTCTTTTTAAGTGATTGGCTTGATAATTTAGGATTACAGAATGTCCATGGTGTCAAAGTGGTCTCAAAAAAAGAAAAAAGAAAAGAAAAGAAAAAAGAAAAGAAAAGAAAAGAAAAGAAAAGAAAAGAAAAGAAAAGAAAAGAAAAGAAAAGAAAAAGGCTCTACTTCAAAAAAGGACTTGCAGGAGGAAGAGGTTAAACAGTGAGTGCTAACCACAGCCTGCTTTGGGCAGAAGCAGAAGGAAGCCTCAAGCCAAGTAATGGAAGGAGAGTCTCTTTCTGTTCTGGTTGTCAGAAAGGGCAAAGAATCAAAACATCACTTTTGCAATGGATGAGTTTACAAAATTGCAGGAAGTGTGACAAGACTTAAAAGACAAGACACATTTTTTTTTAAGAGTTCAGCTTTTCGCTGAACAGGTTACAGAAGAGGTTAGTCAAAAAACCAAAGCCCATGTCATCATCAGACTCTTCCGATTCTTCTTTCTTTGCTTCCACCTCCTTCTCGCCAGCTGGGGCAGCGGTGGTGGAGGGGGTGGGACCTCCCTCTGCTGGACCTACACTGCAGATGGGGCTCCCGATGTTGACACTGGCCAGGGCCTGCCTTTGCAAACAAGCCTGGCCAGAAAGGTTCAGCATTTACACGTGCTGCTTCAGTGAGGGCGTTGTTATCCTCTGTGACCGTCACCGCATCGTGGTGCAGGTTGAGGGCTGAGGAGATGCCGGCAAGCTGTGAGAAGGAGGCTATGGGCCGGTGAGCGCTGAGCGGGTGCTGCTGGGCACAGTGCTACTCACCGGATGAAGTGAAGGCCTCACCCCAACACACACTTAGCTTCCCCAGAGAGACCCAGGACCTTAGTGGCAGCTGAGGAAAGGCAAGACATATTTGTTAAACATCTTTGTACAGTATCTTTTTGCTGTGGAGGATTTCCATCTGAAAATTGGGATTACTTGAGAAAGTGGCATCACTTCTGGTATTATCCATGGATTAAGACAAAGTTTTGTGAGAGAACTAGGGTACAGAGCCGGGTTCAATTCTGGGCTCTACCATTTGCCAACTGTATGTCTTCAGGCAAATCTCAGCCTCTCTGAACCTCATTTCTTGCTTTCATTGATTAAAAGGGAGTGATAAGATTACTTAAGTCTTGAAGTTGTTGTGGTCCTTGAATTGTGCCTCAGCTAGTCAGCATTCAGTGAATATTTATCAAATGGCAAGAGTGGTTAGTAGCATTACAGCTGAATATTTTATTTTGCTTTTCTCTATTTCTTAAATTTTCTACCATAAACATATTGCTTTTGCAATTAGAAACAAAAACATATTATTTTATTTATTTGTTTGTTTGTTTGTTTGTTTAAGAAAGAGAGAGAGAGAATCCCCAAGCAGGCTCATGCTCCACACAGAGCCTGATGCGGGACTTGAACTCACGACCCTGGGATCATGACCTGAGTCAAAACCAAGAGTCAGCCATTCAACCGACCAAGCCACGCCGGTGCCCCAAAACTTATTCTTTAAAAAAATTTTTTTCAACATTTATTTCTTTTCAGAGAGAGAGAGAGAGAGAGAGAGAGAGAGCAGTTGAGGGGCAGAGAGAGAGAGACACACACACACAGAAACCAAGGCAGGCTCCAGACTCTGAGCTGTCAGCAAAGATCCCGACACAGGGCTTGAACTCACAGTGGCCGAAGTCAGATGCTCAACCGGCTGAACCACCCAGATGCCCCTAAACTTACTCTTTTTTAAAAATGACAGATGCAATTTCTCACATTTTCACATTTGCTCTCCCCACCTTTGTCTCCTTCATGTCCCTTTCTGCTATATATAAAAACGGGTCCTCTCCACACAACAATATTCAGAAGATGCTATGAGATGTCAGTTATCTCTATACTCCATCATGGCTTTAAGGGGGTCAGCTCAGTGAACCCAGACCTGCAGCAAGGCTGAGATCAGTGGTAGTTCAGTGCCATGGTTGCTCTGTTCTCTTCATTACACATCAATCTCCATCCTGCCATTCCCTCAGTCTCTCAGTCTGCTGGATGCTCCTAGCCCCTGCCAGGCCTTAGGGAGCTCCATTTTTTTTTTTTTTTATTCTACTGGTTTCATTCATTCAGTACCAAGGCCTAGAGACAATGACAAGATGTAGGAGCCAAGCTTCGCATTTGGTCTTTGGAAACCAAGGAGAGTGTGGGTGAGGGTATTAAATAAAGCAAAGTTCTGGCAGAAAACCAGCTTCTAATCTTGAAGTATCCCCTGGTTCTCTTCTTTGTAATTTTAAGTTTGTGGGTCCCAGATCTCCATATTTGCCTTCTGGAGCTGCCTTAGCAATAAGAAAAGATATTCATCTTTTTAAAGCTGAATTACACCAGCTCCTGAAACATTCTTGCATCAGGAAGCATAACCAGGGGACTCTGTCACATTTGAAGCTACCTGGTCTGCCCACGCTCTCATGCAGTGGGCTTATTCTCACACAGGGAGGTAGGGGAAGAGCCTAAGGGCCAGGATCTTTCTGAGTGTGTGGCCTTTTCCGGGAGTACAAGGTATGGTTCATCAGCTTCCTCTCAAAAGCCACTCCTGCTTGCTGGTTCCTATTTCAGCAAACATCACTGCCATCCACCCAGCTGCCTAGGTTAGAAATCTGGAAGTTGTCCTTCACCACCCCCACCCCCATTTCACATCCCATGTCCAATTACTGCTTTAAGTGGCCCTTGAAGTCATTTGCTTTTCTCCATTTCTGCTGCTAGTTAAGACAACCATGCCCTCCTGCCTCTATAACTGGTATCCCCCAGATAGGATAGTTGTTTGAATGCTTGATAGCCCCAGATGACATCTAGAGAGGATAAGGAACATGTAAGGATCACACAGGCAGTGACAGCAGATTCAGAGAAGAATCCAGGCTTTCTGGTCCCAAGTTAAGCACTGCTGCTGGAAACTATTTGTTCACTATATAGTTGACCTTTCAACAATGAAAGGGTTAGAGCCAACCTCCCACACAATTGAAAATCTGCATATAACTTTTGACTTAAAAATTACTAGTAGCCTAGAAGCCTTGTTGATAGGATAACAATCATTTTTTATACTATGGTATTATAACTGTACTCTCACAATAAAGTGAACTAGAGAAACAAATGTTATTAAAATCACGAAGAAGAGAAAATACATTTATAGTACTATAGTACTCTATTGAAAAAAAAACTGCATGTAAGTGAACCTACACAGCTCAAACCTGTTGTTGTTCAAGGGCCAACTGTATTGTTTTGTTTTGTTATTAGGTTTATTTATTTATTATGAGAGAGAGAGAGCGCACGCGCGCACTTGTGCATGCTGTGAGCAGGGAAGAGACAAAGAGAAAAGGAGAGAGAGAGAGATTCCAAGCAGGCTCTGCACTTGTCAGGGCACAGCTGGATGTGGGCCTTGAACCCACAAATTGTGAGATCATGACCTGAGCTGAAATCAAGAGCCAGACGCTTTACTGACTAAGCCACCCAGACCCCCAAGGGTCAACTGTATTGTATTGAGATCTTGATTGGTGCTAGACAGATTAAATCATTGTCTCCCTCTGGGGTTTCTCCAGTGTCACCTCCAGGGGTGACTTCCCATGTTGGATTATGGTTTTCAGCCTAATTTATGTCCACATCACTCCTGTACATTCTCAACTGCAGATAGAGTAGGGCATTTCTTAGAGCCCTGCCAGCCCTCTCATTCCAGCATTCTCCAAGTTGGCTTCTGCATGGTCTACTCACAAATAGCTTGTGAGCTAGTGAGGCCAACAGGAAATACACACATTGAAGCACTTCTCCAAAGGAAAAGATTCTATGTGAGTGCAACATTTAAAACACAAAGTGGAAGGACGCCTGGGTGGCTCAGCTGGTTAAGCCTCCAACTTTGGCTCAGGTCATGATCTCATGGTTCGTGGGTTCGAGCCCTGTGTCGGGCTCTGTGCTGACAGCTCAGAACCTGGAGCCTGCTTCAGATTCTATGTCTCCCTCTCTATCTGTCCCTCCCCTGCTCATGCTCGCTCTCTATCTCTCTCTCAAAAAAATAAACATTAAAAAAAACCCACACCAATAAATGGAAATGCTTCCCTCTAGCATTTCCATATAGGAAAGGGGAACAGGAAAGGTGATCTGGTTCAGCTTTCATTCCTAGCACACTCCATAACTTCTTGTGAAGTCAATGTTCAGAGCATGATAAGTTCCCCAGTGTGCCCAGGATTCCAACTGATTCACTTAACACAGGTTACTAAGGGTATACTATGTGCCAGACATGGTGCTGGGTGCACAGAACACAGTGCTGTATCATATAGACAAATATCCTGCTTTAGGGGACGTTATAGGCTAATGGAATCTGACCTAAGCTATTACCTAATTTTCTTTTTAATATATTCTTACCTGGATATCATCTTTATAAATTTCAAATACATGATTATAGAATCATAATATTCTAGGAGATAAGAAGGAGATATTCATTTAGCCTAGTGTCTTTCTCCCCTTAGCTAATGCTTAAATCCCTTTTACAATACCATTGTCAAGTGATCGTGTGGTCATTTGCCAACAATGGGATTCACTACCTCCAAGGTGATCTATTTCTAAACAGCACAAGGAGTTACAATGTTCTTCCCTATATCAAACCAAAATTGGTTTCCCTAAAGTTTGCAGTGCATTCTGGCCTTTGGGCCTACACACTCAAGACAGTCTCTTCTGCTCTGAGTTGGCCTTGGGTATGAAAGTATGGTTACTATGTCCCCGAAGCATTCTCTTCTCCAGACCAAACATCTCCACTTCCCCATAAATACGGTTTCAAACTTCTTCTCTAGTCAGATGGCCAACAGAGCTACTTCTTCGCGTTCTGTGAAAGCATGAAAAGCATCTTACATAAACAATATTATTTGCCTTGATTCTCCCATGTTAAACTCAGAGATCATGTGACCATAAAGCAAATTTCTTCCAACCCTGCAATACCGCATCTCATCCATAATTCTGCAGATAGATTTGAAACAAGCAGGCTAACTTTATTATTCACAGACCAGAGCAATACTATTGAGTTGTCAGGATTGTTGTATTAAAAGTGATAATGAATGTTAAATATTTCAACAAATATTGATGTAACACCCATCATGTACTGGACGCTCTGCTAGACTCTGAGTATAATACAGTCCTGAAGATGATAGGGAAGACCTTTACCTTTATGGAGCTTACAGCCTAGAGACTGAATATGAGCAGCTCTCCAAAGCCATATGGTTTAACCTGAAGCCAAGCTCAAACTCTCCTAGAAGGCGGTTTGAGTTCTCCCTTCCACTGACCTAAGCTAGAAGCTCAAAAATGGTAACACTGTTATGATTATCATCATAATGAACATAGATATAACCACATTAATGCCAATAAAACCTTTGGGTGTTATAATTTCCTTATGAGAATAATGCTTTTAGAAAGAGAGCAAAGACCATTCATTTCTTATGAATAATAACCATTATATCTCAGATTGTCTCATTTTCTCCTCCTAGAAACCACATATTTCCTATAAATCAAGGAGTTTTATAATAAATGATCTGAGTTAGCTTCCACACAGTGACTGTTTATTCAAATCTGGATTACTTGAGCAAACCGAATGAGAGGTTCTAGAATACAGAACAGCTTCATCAAGGAAGGTGCAGCTGCACTTACAGGTACAAAGCCAGACCCCCTTCCCCCTTCCATCTGTCTGCTGGAGCGATTATCCTGTCTGTAAAGTCATCTTCAGCCATCTTCTTACCCAGCACGCTATGCATGACACAGTGTGCTTCCAACATCAAAGAGGCTTTCAGCTTTTCCAAAAGCTGTGTCTTCAGTTCCTTATCATTTTATATCATCATTTGTTCAGCCTTTGGTCAAGCAACTGATAGAAATGGAAGAGTTATTTATTGTAAAACATATAGTCGCTGTATATTTAAAACCACTGATCTTCCTGTTTCTCTGTTACCATCAGATAATCCACCATCTTGGGTGGGGTGAACATGAAACCACCACATAGTATCTCACCAGGGGAGGGGAGTGACCACAGGATGTCATCATCTGTGTCAGAAGAGTGGCAAATATTTAGCAAATATCTCACATTTGCATATCTAAGAAGTGCTCCACGTCCACACCATACTGCTGAAATAAGAGTTAAAATCTTTTTCATTAAGCCTCCTCCACTGACCCTATATGCTGACAAGATTTTTTTTAGTACTATTTATGTTTTGGTGTATTAATCATACTAATATTTATAGTGACGAATACTTGTTATCTACAATTAGCCTAGCATCCTGCTTGGCATGTACTTTATCTCGGTTAGTCCTTACAGCAATCTTTTGAGGTAAGAATCTCCTCTTTTTTCATGTGAAAAACTGGTTCAGAGAGGGTAGGTGGCTTGCTCAGGCTAATTTAATTAATAAGTACAAGTGCTAGGATTTGGGCCCAGTAGAGTGCTCATTTCCTTTTACTCCTTTAACCCACCACCCCAAACACACGAATCCCAATCCAGAATAGAGGGTGCCACGCTCAGAGCGTCCTTCCTTGCCTACTTGTTCACTCCCTCCCATTGTTTGTGTCCTTTTCTATCCCATGCGTAGGATTTCAGTTCCTGCAAGGGAAAGAGAAGTCATTAATCTTTGTGTTCCTCTCCAGAGACCACAGCATAGTAGCTCTCAATAAGTACATTTTAAGTGAAAACACACACAATGCTATCACTAGAACTCCTGACTCCTACTTCAAAATTACAGAAAGGCTTGGGAATGCAAGCTGGTGCAGCCACTCTGGAAAACAGTATGGAGGTTCCTCAAAAAACTAAAAATAGAACTACCCTACGACCCAGCAATTGCACTACTAGGCATTTATCCACGGGATACAGGAGTGCTATTTCTAAGGAACACATGCACCCCCATGTTTATAGCAGCACTATCCACAATAGCCAAAGTATGGAAAGAGCCCAAATGTCCATTGATGGGTGAATGGATAAAGAAGATGTGGTATTCACACACACACACACACACACACACACACACACACAATGGAGTATTACTCGGCAATCAAAAAGAATAAAATCTTGCCATTTGGAACTACGTGGATGGAACTGGAGGGTATTATGCTAAGTGAAATTAGTCAGTCAGAGAAAGGCAAAAATCATATGACTTCACTCATATGAGGACTTTAAAAGACAAAAGAGATGACCATAAGGGAAGGGAAACAAAAATAATATAAAAACAGGGAGGGGGACAAAGCATAAGAGACTCATGAATATGGAGAACAAACAGAGGGTTACTGGAGGGGTTGTGGGAGGGGGGATGGGCTAAATGGGTAAGGGGCATTAAGGAATCTAATCCTGAGATCATTGTTGCACTATACTCTAATTAAGTTGGGTGTAAAATTAAAATTAAAAAATAAAATTAAAAAATGAATTAAAAAAAATAAAATAAGTTTAATTAGTGTAGGTGCTACATTTATTTTAGTTTTAATGTATTATTCAAAGTAATTACATGTCAAATGATATGGAGTTTATATATTAAAATTATTTTTGATATGGGGAAGCTTTATTATTTTAAAATTAAAAACAGATTGATCATTAGATTAAAATATTATTATGAAACAATTTTTTGAGAAATCTTAAATGTTTTATAATTCCAAAAATCATTTGATAGTCAACAAGTTGCTTATTATTGGATTTACTTCACCTTTTGTAAGTTTGTTGATAATCAATTTGCGTTTAGATGGGAGTAATTCTATTATGTCTCAATTTTTCATGCATTTTACTTAATACTTTAAACTACACTGTTGATTTATGGCTCTAGGATGAAACTGACCTAGATTTATGTCACAATGTATTTATAAGAGAGGGAAAATATTTTCATCAATGCAAAGGGTATTGTAGTGGGACTAATAATAATAAAATACCCAGTAAGTAGCATCAAATCAAATCAAATCAAATTGCTCAGGGTAAAAAAAAAAAAAATTACAGAAAGGCTTTCATTTTGAAATTAATAATGAATCAAAGCATCTTATTGAGCCTGTGTGATAGTAGCCATAGTGACTAAACAATAAAACTGCGTTTTTTATTGAAGCTCCAAACTGCACATCCTTCAGCTGTCTGAAGCCACTCGAGAGGATAAAATCCTCTCATCCTTAGTGTGACCCTCAAAAGTAGTTGAGCAGAGACATGGATGGAAGAATTTGCTGCTCTGCACAAATAGAGAAGTTTCCCCACACTTACAAGAAACTGGTGGGACTCATTGTGCAGAACACATGGGAGGAAAGCTCTCCCCTTTATCCAGGGTTGGCCTCACTTGGAACACTTGCAGATTGAGAAACAGAGTTCTTGGCATTGATGTTTAAGACTCTGACACCTGAAAGTCATCATTCCAGTTGGAATGGGAGCAACATGGAACAAATAGGTGTACAGGGATCAGCAAGCCAGGAAAGAAAGACTGACATGGCAATAACAACTCTCCACATTTATAGAGTGCTTCCTGTGTCCCGGGTGCTTACTTACATTATTTGTGTTAATATTTACAACGGTCTAAGGGTAGGTTCACTTTAAAGATGTAGAAATGAAGCTTGGAGGAGTTAAGTAACTTGCTAAGTCCTCTTTGTAGGTAAGTATAGAGCTGAAAGAATTGAACTTAAGTCTCTATGACTCCAAAGTCTAAACTCTCAACCATTCGTGCTAATCATTAACTGCACTTGCCTAACCATTGAATCTGTTCTTGGTGACCAATAATAGAGGCTAAATACTAGACACACTGCATTTTATTTGTTGCTTTATTTAAAGCTAAATGTATAGTTCTCATTCTGTAAGATGAATGCTGTCATCCTCAATCTTTTAGCTGTCAACATAATCCCAGGCTACCAACCTTCTCTAAATAAAATACAGGGACATCTGGACTCAGTGTCTTCAAACTGACAATTTTACTGAAGAAACTGATGCCCAGAGTGGGCAGACCAGATAAGCACCAGCCGTTACAGACTTGAGTCTGATGAAAAATACTACTTATTTCACTTACATTTGTAGACTGTATTATGGCTACCAGGCAAGTCATATGTATTATTTTATTTGATCCTATGGAAAATTATGAGGAAGGTAAGGTAAGTAATATTATCTCTATTATACAGAAGGTGAGAAGACATGCCCAGAATGATTACCCTACTAAGTTCTGGTCTTGAGACTCCAAATCCCCAGTAAATGAATTAGCTCTTTTAACCCTTCAGTAATATAGATGCAACTGTGCTCAAATATTGACTCTACCACACATCCCTCAGAGTTTTCAGTTTTCTCCTCTGTCAACTAGGAGATGAGAATGTCTGCCTCACAAGATTGTGAAACTAGATGAAGTAATGTAGGTAAAGCCATTTCAATAAAGTAGTGAACAGAACAGATGCAGATCCTATTCTCATGGGCCTTCTAATCTGGAGTTAGGAGGCAGGGAGTGAAAAACAAACATTCAATGATTACACACTTAACGGTCAAGTTACAATGATCATTAGTGTTATAAAGGGGAAAGATAGAACACCATGCAAGTATACCATAGAGTGAGCCAGCCTGCTGTGCGGCTGAGGGAAGGTCTCCCTGGGCAGTGACAGTTAAGCTGAGACCTGAAGGATGAGTGGCAGTTAGTGAGACGGTGGGGGGGGGGGGGGGGGGAAGGTACAGAGGGTGTTCCAGGCATAAGGAGCTGATTACCGATGAAGAAGCTTGGTGACCTTGAGAATCAAAGAAATGACTTCTGTAGTGTAAGGAGCCCCAGGAAGAATGATGCAAAAGGGTGCTGGAGAAATAGGCGCTGGAGAAATAGGCAAACTCCAGGCCATGTGGAGCCTCACATGACAAATTAAAATTTTGAACTTTAACCTAAGAGCAATGAGAAATGATCAAAGAGCTTTAGACAAGAGGCAACATTAAATTTGAGCTTTAAAAAGTCCATTTCTGGGTTGCCTGGGTGACTCAGTGGGTTGAGTGTTGGATTCTTAATTTCAGCTAAGGTCATGATCCCAGGGTCGTGGGACCTAGCCTCACATCCAGTTCTGCACTGAGTGTGGGGCCTGCTTAAGATTCTCTCTCTCTCTCTCTCTCTCTCTCTCTCTCTCTCTCTCTCTCTCTCTCTCTTCTCCCTCTTTCTCTCTCTCTCACCTTCTGCCCCTCTACTCCACTTGCACTATTTCTCTAAAATTAAAAAAAAAAATTTTTAAGTTCAGTTCCAAACTAGGGAAAGTTGGGATCTTTTTAAAATCTTTCTTTTTTTATTTTTCTTCATTAAAAAAATTTTTTTAATGTTTATTTGTCTTTGAGAGAGAGAGACAGACAGAGTGTGAGCAGGAGAGGGGCCGAGAGAGAGGGAGACACAGAATCCGAAGTAGGCTCTGAGCTATCAGCACAGAGCCCAATGTGGGACCCGAACCCATAAACGGTGAGATCATGACCTGAGCCGAAGTTGGAAGCTTAAATGACTGAGCCACTCAGGCACCCCTCCTTTCTTCTTTTAAATAAACACTTCTTTAGTACCCCTTATATTGCAACAGTGATGTAGACTGCGTGTTTGAAATATAAAATGAAAAGACTTAGACCCTGGGCGAGTACCAGCTCTTCCCTTTACTACTTTCAGGATCTAGGACAAGTCACCTCAAAGACTATCTCTGCTCTTGCCACCTAACATGGTTTCTTCTCTTTCTAAGGAAAGTTAACCTCCAAATCTTAAAAGTGCATTGAGAAACAGTGTACACATTTCTGGGAAGCTCATTTATTTATTGTTTTTGTTAAACATGTATTAAGCATCAAGCATGTGCCCAGCATCATATTGGGTACTGGGGGTACAGAGATGGATAAGATAGAGACCCTGCACTTTAAGAACTCACAGTTTGGGATAGAGGTAGGCGAGACAAACAAATAAGTAATCATTATGTTGTACACCTGAAACTAGTGTAACGTTGTATGTCAACTACGCTCCAATTTTTTAAAATTTTTATTTCTTATTTTTTAAGTTTATTTTTTTTATTTATTTTGAGAGAGAGAGGGAGATAGAGAACCAGCAGGGGAGGGCCAGAGAGAGAGGGAGACAGAATCCCAAGCAGGCTCCGCACTGACAGTGTAGAGCCCTGTAAGCAGCTCAAAGTCATGAACCATGAGATCATGACCTAAGTTGAAGTCAAGAGTTGGACGCTTAACCAACTGAGCCACCCAGGCTCCCAAATTTTAAAAATTTTAATGAAATAAAGAGAAGTGGAAGAAAATATATACATCCATATGTAAAAAGTAGTGACAATAAAGTAGGATCTACTACAAGAGAATAAGCAAGGAAGGAGTTATTCACAAGAGCCTAGAGTCAGGGGAAATTTTTAGTAGAGGTGATAAGCACATAGTATGTGCTTAATACATGTGGAGTAGTAATACATGTTGAACGAAAAGTTTGAGCTGAGTCTTTTTTCTCCAACTTTATCGGTATATAATTGACATATAACATTGTGTGAGCTTAAAATGTACCATGTGTTGATTTGACACACTTATATAGTACAAATAATTACCACCTTAACATTATTAAGCTGAATCTTAAAGGATGAGGGGTAGCTTACTGGGCACAATAAGAGGAGTGGGAAATGAACAAGATCACAGATACCAAAAAGTGGCTTTTTCAGATTTATCAGCAGTCAACTGGATAGGTTGAAAAGGAGAGATTGTAGGTGAGAAGACCAAGTGAAAACCTGGGGGCAATTAATCCAGGTGAAAGGTGCAGTAGACTTGATGTTCACTCAGCAGTAATGGTGGCTGTTTTCTTAGCCCTAAGTTTTACTTGGTAGTACAGCATGGCTTGTAAGTGTTGATACATCTCCTCATGAATGGATGTCTGTTCCCCTTCACAAGGGTAGAGACCATGTCACCTATTGAAATCCTTATAGCACCTAATGCTATGCTTTCTACCCCATGTGCACCCATCAAAAGTTGAATTGATGGGGCACCTGGTGGCTCAGTCAGTTAAACGTTGGACTCTTGATTTTGGCTCAGGTCATGATCTCATGGTTCGTAAGATCAAGCCACGCATCAGGTCCTGCACTGACAGCATGGAGCTTGCTTGGGATTCTCTCTCTCTCCCTCTATCCCTGCCCCTTTCTCCTCTGCCCTCAAAATAAATAAATAAACAACAAAAAAAGTTGGGTTGACAGTTGGATTCACTGAGCTGTGATGGGAGTGGAGCAGCTGGAACAAGAGAAGTAGGGGAGGACACCCCATCTGCCCCGCACCATAGGCATTCTTCCCTCATGTAAGGCAGCATCTTAAACTCAGCCAAACCTACTTATTGTTTTTCCCCCAAAGCCTGGTATGTCCTTTCTCTTGTTCAGTTGCCTCCATCCACTCTAGCTAGAAACCTCAAGATAATGTTGGAAACCAAGAATAAAGCTGGGGCAAAAAAACCACTTTTCAGGCTTTTAAGAACTATACTTTGAGGCATCTGGGTGGCTCAGTTGGTTGGGTGAGTGTCCAACTCTTGATTTCAGCTCTGGTTATGATTCCTGGGTTGTGGAATCCAGCCGCGTGTCTGGTTCTGCACTGAGCATGAAGCCTGCTTGGGATTCTTTCTTTCTCTGCCCCTCTTCCCCACTTGTGCACTCTCTCAAAAATAAAAAATAAAAAATTTTTTAAATGAACTATACTTTTTGCTCCAGGATCTTCAAAAGATCCTCTCATTCATACGTAGAAAGAAGTCAGTGATCCTAAGATTCAACAATGCCCCTTCTCTGAATCTCCCCTAAAGACACACTCACACATGTACACAAAGAAGCTCATATAAATGTATTCTCTATAAGAGACAAAAAGTGGAAGTACCCTAAAAGTCAATTGATACAACACATGTTAAATAAACTACGTTCTATTCATGACACAAAATGCCATACAACAGCTTAAATGAGTGAAGTAGATCTATAGGCATTAATACAGAAAGCACTCCAAAATTGATTGTTTAAGTGAGAAAGGCAATTTGAAGAATGATAGGTCTTATATTATACCATTGGTGTGAAAAATAACCGCGAATGAACCAACAACTTGGAATAGTAATTTATTTTTTATAGCTACATATATATGTACTAAATGCATAAAAAATGGTCTGGGAGAATATATACAAAACTGGTAACAGTGATTACCTCTGGGAAGGTGGGATGGAAATCAGGACTGGGAATGATGGTCCAAAAATGTTTTCTGTATTTAAATATTTGTCACAAGTGTAATAGCACATTTATGATTTAATGAAAGAATTTTTTAAGGTAAGAAAATCAGTAAGGATATGCAGTACTATTTTTAATAGTGAGAACTTTGGACTACCTAAATATCCAGCAATGGAAATATTATTAAATCAGTCATGGTACAATCCATATGGCAGAATTTAATAAAAATGTTCGTTTTTATGTTCACAGATGTAAAGAAGTTAGTGATTTATAGTTCTATGTAAAAGAAACTAGATACTGGGGCACCTGGGTGTCTCAGTCAGTTAAGGATCTGACTTCTGATCCCAGCTCAGGTCTCGATCTCGGGGTCATGAGTTCAAGCCCCGTGCTGGGTTCCACACGTGTTGGGCATGAAGCCTAGACAGAAAGAAAAGAAAAGAAAAAAAGGAGAGGAAGGAAGAAATGGAAATAGATACTAATTATGTTCTGAATTATCCCATTTTTGTTAACAAATGCATACACAAAAAGGTTTGAGATAATTTTTTATAAAACGTTTATAGTAGTTGTGGGTCTGGTTGTGTTTTCTTTTGCTTCTTTATATCCTATTTTTTCTATAAGGAATATATATGTAATAAGAAAAATTCCATTTAAAAAAATGTAAGTGAAATGAGGAAAACTGAACTGGATGAAAGGTAAGAGGAGGAAATGTGTAATGGTGGATGGGTATAAGAAAGTAGGGAAAAGATGTTTGAAGATTTTTTAAAAGAGATTTTTATTTTCCAGAGAGTTAAGGGGAAAAATATTTTTGTTCTTGGAGTTTTTCAGTATACTTTCCAAGCCATCAAGTTCCTAAATATAACCAAAGATGATGATTTTACAAGCAAGCCAATATAAACATAGTAGATGTTTATATTTCTACATTAACAACATGGCATTGGAGCTGCAAAAGTTCTTTCGAATTCCTATATTTTATTTTTCTAAAAAAACAAGTCCCCTTTTAAAATATAACACACCCCCACCCCATTGGGGCTTTAAATTTCAAGAAATGGCAGAGCAAGGTAGCATTTAGAACTGAGGACAAAGACGGGTGGAGGAGCAGGAGGGAGGTGGGAGGTTAAGCATTTGGGCAGGAAGAGGAGGAGGAAGACTTTTGCAGAGCCTTACCTAAAAGTAAGTTCTACCCAGACTTTAATGTGTATTTGGATCATCTAGGGATCTGGGGAAAGTGCAGTTCTGGGGTGAGACTCCCAGGTGAGGCCCATGCTACTGGCTCATGGACAGCTTTGAGGCCTGAGAGTCATAGAATTTGCCCTTCCACCCTGGGTGACCTGCACTTCACATTGGAAACCTCTGGCTATGACGGCTTCTTTCTTTCTAACCTAACACTGTTTTTGTCAGTATGCCGAATAACAGAAACCTTTCAGAAAGTCATCTTACCGTCTACAAGGTGCACTTTATGGCCCTGTGCATGGAAGTGAGTAAAATGGGAAACAGAAGGGGGAATGGGCAGGAGCCCCTGATACACAAATGTTATTTGTTATAAAGGGTGTGGTATTATGGAAAAAGCCCTGCACTGGTTGTCAGAAGAAGTGGTTTCATTAACCAGCTGTGTTTCTTTGTGCCAGTCATTTCTCTCCAGTTCTGCATTTCCTTTTCTGTCAAAAGAATTGGTCTACATGGCTTCTAAAATCTTTTGAGCTCTGACACTTGAAAAGTCTATAAAGGAGAGCCCATATCAACAGGAGGGAAGAAAAGAAAGATGTGCCTCCATGCACATCGCTGCCAAGGATCCTGTACATGTGGTATTATAATGGAAGAATTTTCCCCTAGTCTGCCCAGATGCAGAAATGTTGGAGTGAGAGACTGGGAAACTTGCCTAGTATGAAATTCTAGTACCCTGACTTCCTGGTTTTGGCAATTTAGAGTCTTGGGAATCTGTCCCAGGCTCTGTAAAGTAAGACAGACCATGAAAACAGGCCCTCTAAGAACTTCAATGTGGCTCTGGCAGCTTTCAGATTCAAAGGTCCTCAATCCTTGGGGCACCCTCAGGTTTCACCTCATTCCCCAACACTGATCAGCAGCCAAATTCTGAAGCCACTTGAGCCCAAAGGCCCAGCCAAATGGCCCTACTGCCTTCCTGTTTGTGAAAGCCTCCAATTCCCAGCCTGTGGCCAAATCCAATTTTCATAGCAACTCAACCCTTCCCCCAAGATCACCCTCCAGACCCGAGTCTCCCAGATGCTGTGGACTCTATCTGGGCCTGTCGCAGCCAAGCCTAAGGGAATGGAACAGGCCAGATGGTAACACTTCTTTCTCTATATTTAAGATAGTCCTACCCTCAAAGTGCAGATCGCCCCGAGCTTGATAAGCACAGGGAGGGAAAGGGGCCTGCCGGGGTGAGATTACCCAGACTCTGGAGAAATCTCCCACAGCTCCGCCTCACACCTCAGCAGACCTCCACTTCTCACCTTGTTACTTACTCACAGGCCTATGACTATTCTAGCAAAGTCATCAGTAAACACGCTAGCTTCAGGCAGTTTCCTATGGCTTCTGGGCAGTCAGCCTCCATCCATGTTTCTGAGACCCCATCCCCCAGCAGACACCCACCCAGGGCATGGCCTCCTGAGGCATCCATTTGGGATGCAGGGACCCTGTGGGCTGCAGAAGGAGTTATTTTTCCCTGTAGCCCCAGCCTAGGCTGAATGATGGGGCTGGCTAGTACAAAGACTGCTTTTTATAATGTTGGTCCTTGGTATTTTTGGTGTCTGGAGAGAGCTTCCTTTCCTCCCACAGGTAATTAGTAGCATAGGAGCATTTCCCTTTCCTCAACAGAAAGTCTGTTCCCAACCCTGGGGCCAGGCAGAAGGGACAGCAGGTGTGGCTAAGTACTCCCTGAGGTTAACCTCAAACTTAAACTTAGAGCCATACTTGATTAGAAGCAAAGTGAAATGCAGGGTTAGCTTCCATTGGGACAGGGTCAGCAAGTGGACACAGGTCCCTGGCAAGCCAGGATATTGTTTTCTAGCCTCTCAATCAGGTGAGGGGACAGGAGAAGGGGGTGGGGAACCAATGTGTGTTTGACACGTTTGTGAATTGTTCCTATAACAAAGGCTGTTTTAAAAAAAAACAACAGAGTGGAGCTTTATATATTTGAATGACAAGTACACAGAGGGACCTATTGTCACAATGAAAAATTGCATGAGTAATCGTGCATGACTTCAGTCTTCCTAGTTGAAATGTTAGGCATGTTAAGGATGATTGTGGACATTCCAGTGTTTTCAGTGTGGGGAAGAGGGAGGAAGGAACTCCTGGGAGGTGAGGAGGCAGGTTGTCTAGCAAGGTAGGGGAAACAGGAACCTAAAAAGCTCTTCCTCCACTTTTCCTTGCTGGTTCCCATTCTTACTCTACCTAATTAAGGTACCACCTCCTACAGGAAACCTTTCTGCCCCTACCTCCTACTTTCACCTCCCACTTTTGGTGCTTTGAATAGGTATCTACTGTCCTATCATTATTTATGGAACTATGATACTATTAATAGTTTGTAAAGCAGTGAACATGGACTCTGAGATTGGACTCCACCACTTCCTAAATGTATAACTTTGGCCAAATACTTAATCTTTCTTGTCTCAGTTTCCTCATCTATAAATGGGAGTAATACCTAACTTCTAGGGTTGTTATGAGGATTAAACATGTTAATACATATAAGGCACATAGAATAGTGCCTGACATATACTATGCACTCAATAAATATTAGCAATTATTGTTTTTATTTGTAGCCCCAGTGGTTAACACAATTTGTAATATATCATGGAGCAGTGGTTTTTTCAACCTTCACATACATCATAATTGCTTGAGGAACTTTAAAAATATATGAATGCGGGTTCCATTGGTCTAGGAGTGAAAACTGGTCATGGTATTTGGGAAAAGTTCTCAGGTAGTTTTATTATGCAGCCAAAGTCATAGGAGCTCAATTAATATTTGTTGAATAGATGAACCAAATGGGATCAGAACAAACCAGCCCAGGTGACTCTGTCCTTAGGAATGTCAAGGCATGATTCTGTCTCCTTCAGAAAGTTTGTTATTCCTGAGGCAGGCTTCCAGAGAATAATATGACAGTGAATGTAATGGAATACATAAAAGTACATAATTCTAGTCATCTCAGCATATCATTCTATTGAAGAAATAGAAAACTAATAAGCTAAGGTTGATATTAGAGATCGATAGGTATTTCCTATTATGTTGTCTTCTGTTTATGCAGACCTATTGCTTAGAGAGTTGCCATAACAACTCCAGCCAGAGCTGAACTTTGACCTTTCCTTTTACTCCAGTTTTACTTTTGACTTGCAACCAAGTTTTTCATTCAGTGGACATAATAAAACATTTAAAGACCTCAAATAAAACATTTCTACCACTATAATGTGCAGTTGCAATATGTTGCTATCATGATATATTGTAATTAGCCGCTTTATTTAGCTGGTTTACAAATTAAAAAAAAAATTTTTCAATGTTTATTTATTTTTGAGAGACAGAGAGAGATAGAGTGTGAGTAGGGAAGGGGCAGAGAGAGAGGGAGACACAGAATTCAAAGCAGGCTCCGGGCTCTGAGCTGTCAGCACAGAGCCCAATGCAGGGCCCAAACCCACGAACTGTGGGATCATGACCTGGGCCGAAGTCGGATGCCCAACCGACTGAGCCACCCAGGTGACTCAGTTGGTTTACATATTTTAACTGACTGATGCTTGTAAAACATGAAGTCAGGTACCTTTACAATAACCAGGGCCCTTCCTCTCAAAGCACATATATATTAATGGGGGGAATAAAGATAAACACACTGAAAACTAGAGAAAACAAATATAACAAACATTTAAATACTATGTAATAGTATAAAGTGGGCTTGGAGTCAGATTTAGGTCTATTTCTTATCAGCTATCTGACTTCAATTAATTTAGCTAACCTTCCTGAATTTCAGCTTCCTCCTCGACCAAATGTGTATTTGGACCAAATGCCTACATCACAGGATTGTTGTGAGGTTTCAAAGCGATAGTATACGTAAGTGTTTGGCACTTTTTATTAAATGAAATTATTTTAATGAACAAAGAGCTGTGTTCCAACAACTTTGTTATCAGCAATTTCATTATAAGGAGGAGGGATCATATGGAAAAGGAGGAAGCAAATCAAAGTGGAGAACTAAGCATGAGCATATACCCACCCTCCCACCATGAATCAAAAGATAGCTTTTAAAATCAGTGAGTCTCTCCCAACACCATCAAACAAGAGAGAAGGCAGAAATTATGATAAAAATCTGGCTAGAAAGCAGTTAGGATCAGACTGATAGAGAATTCAGGACAGAGTATTAACATACTCCAAAACACTTTTAAGGTAAATTTCTTTGAAGGTAGGGGCAGAGAATCTCTCAGCTCAGAGAAAGCAAATAGAAAGAATTGGGAGTTATGAAGTGCTCATCAGGGTTATTCATCTTTAAAATGACCCATAAATAACGGACCTCTCTCCTCTTCCCTCTACTTCAGGGAGCTGTAGGTGAGGGGTAGGGGTCAGGATGGTGAGATAAAACACAAAGCTTTACTCAAAGAAAGAAAGTCCCCTCTCTGGGGAGGGCATCTGCTGGTGTATAAAGGGCCTGTGAGAAAAGCAGGGCTTGAAGTAACCCTTTCCAACTTCCACAGACACAGAGAAAGGAAAAAGGGAAAGCTGTTCCTGCCCAGCCTGTCAACTGGGGCTTTGTCTAAGTAAAGGCCTCCTTATTTTGGCAACTGGGGATGGGTAAAGGACGAAGTGGGGAGGAGGGTGGTCCCCAAGCCTGCCTCTCTGCCTGCTCCCAGCACCTTACTGGGAAGTCTGCGGTCAAAATGTCCTACTCACAGGGTCCCAAGTAACCCTCCATTTACCAAAGGGAAGTGGAGGGGAAACGAACAGCTCAAAACTGGAGGGAAAACTTACCAAAATACCTGCTAATTAACTCATCCTTCAAACATAAATATGATGAAAAACCAAGGATCACCAGATATTTGAGGAAATTCAACAGCTCTAAAGGAAAGGTTTAAGATCAACAAATGGAAAGCCGATCCCAGACGAAAGGAAGATAAAGGAACAGAAAAGAGCATTTGAAAAATTCTAAATATCATCATCCTTCAAAAGAGCCCTGAGGATATTGCAGCAGGGTCTATGAAAAAGAAACAAACAACAAACAAACAGGAAATGAAAAATTATGATAGTAAAATTTAAAAAGCAGTAGATGAGATGAATAATAAAATGGATATGGCAAAAACTGGGGTTGTTAACCAGAAGCTGAGTGTCAGGAAACCTGCAGAAACTATCAAGAATGGAAAATCTGACAGAAAAATTAAGAGACTACTATGGACTGAATTGTGTTCCCCTCAAATTCATATGTTGAAGCCCTGAACTCAATGTGACTGTATCTGGAGATAGGCCCTGTGAAGAGGTGATAAAGGTTAAATGAGATCAATTCAATAATTCAGTAGAGCTGGTGACCTTATACAAAGAGGAAGAAACAACAGAGCTATCTCTCTGCCATGTGAGGACATAGCAAGGGCACAGCCAGAAGGCAGCTGTTTCCAAGCCAGGAAGAAAGCCCTCACTGGAAACCAAATTGGCCAGCACCTTGATCTTAGCCTCCAAAGCTGTGAGAAAATAAATTTCTGTTGTGTAAGCCACTCAGTATATGGTATTTGGTTATGACAGCCCAAGCAGAATAATCCAGAGACACAAAGCATTGATTCAGAAGTGCCTCCTTTCATTCAGGAGAAATGCCAGCAAAGAACCGAGAATTGGTGGGGAAGAGATCCACAAAGAAATAATAAAAGAAAATTTCCCCAACCCAAAGAAAGGCTCAAGACTTCATAGGGCCTGCTAAGTGTCAGACAAGGGACATTTTAAAAGATGCTTGCTTAGGGGCGCCTGGGTGGCGCAGTCGGTTAAGCGTCCGACTTCATCCAGGTCACGATCTCGCCGTCCGTGAGTTCGAGCCCCGCGTCAGGCTCTGGGCTGATGGCTCGGAGCCTGGAGCCTGTTTCCGATTCTGTGTCTCCCTCTCTCTCTGCCCCTCCCCCGTTCATGCTCTGTCTCTCTCTGTCCCAAAAATAAATAAAAAAAACGTTGAAAAAAAAAAACTGTTTAAAAAAAAAAAAGATGCTTGCTTAGACAGATACTAGGGATGTTTCAGAGCCAAAAGGACAAAGAGAAAACTCTAAAAGTTTTCAAAGAAGTAAAACAGGTTACCTACAAGGAACAAAAATAAATTGGCTTTCAGACTTCTGAAAGGTCACTCTGAATGCTGGGCAGTAAAGCAGTAACTTCAAACTTTGAAAGAAAATAATTTTGACCTAGAATTATGTATTATGCTAGCTAGCCAAACTAACTTTCAAATGAGGGAGAAAAAAAAGACTTTTTTTTTTTTTACCTTCCAGGTTGTCAAAAATGAGTAAACTTGATGAAATCCAGCACTAGCAAGGTTTTAGGGAAGATGGCCCTCTCAAACTCCATGGGAGTTTCAACTGATAGAGCTACTTTTGACAGAGTAACTTGGAAATACATATCAATGTTTTTCTTTTCCAGCTATGTAACCTGGAGAAAAGCTTGTGCAAATGCACAAGAGGCTTGTATGCACAATGAGGTCAGTAGTATAGATCCTGGAGTCAGAGTGCTATGGTTCAAATCCCAGCTCAGCCAGTTATTAGTTATAGGACTTTGGGTGAGATTACCTTAGTGCCTCTGCAGTGAAATGAGGATGATAATATGTAGTCCCTACTTCATAGCGTTTGTTCTGAGAATTGAGTGAGTTACTTACATGCAAAGTGCCTAGAACAGATCTTTGTATAGACTAAGCATTTGATAAAAAATGAGTATTACTATTAAGTATCATATATAGATATTAGTGTCATCTAAGGACATTAGACAGTAGATTGCGTCCAATTTCATGCCACTGGAAATAAGTGATGCTGTGGTGTTTGATGTGGCATAATATTGAAAGACCTACTATCTATCAAGAGGAGGATGGTACAACCATACTATGGGATACTATGCAGCTGCTAATAAAAAAGTGGCAGAATTATACTAATTCTATGTGCTCTCATGGAAAGATCCCAAGGACATATTGCTAAACGAAGGTGAGGGAGAAAATGCAAATTGTAGAACAATATATATAGATTATCCCATTTAAAAATACATGAATGTACATGGACCACCTGGGTGGTTCAGTCAGTTGAGTGTCCAACTCTTGGTTTCGGCTCAGGTCATAATCCCAGAGTCATGAGATTGAACCCCACGTCGGGCTCTAAACTGAGCATGGAGCCTGCTTGGGATTTTCTCTCTGTCTTCCTCTGCCTCTCTTCCCTGCTCATGCTCTCTCATTCTCTCTCTCTCTCTCTCTCTCAAATAAATAAATAAATAAGACACATTAATGTACATATTGGACATATGAACAGTGGCCTACCACAGTAGGGCAAAGAAGGGAGAGCTGTCCTGAGTGTAGGCAATAAGGGGATATATCAACTGAGAATAACTTTAAAACAATAATTTTAGGCAATAACACGAAAACAATAGTAAATGATAAAATCTAATGGTCTGCTTTTTAAAAAATTTTTTAATGTTTATTTATTTTTGAGAGAGAGAGAGAGAGGAAGTGGGCAGAGAGAGAGGGAGACACAGAATCTGAAGCAGGCTTCAGGCAACTGAGCTGTCAGCACAGAGCCTGATGCGGGGCTCAAATTCACCAACTGCGAGATCATGACCTGAGCCAAAGTCGGCCACTTAACCACCTGAGCCACCCAGGCGCCCCTACTTGATCTGTGTCTTATTATTACCATGAACAGTGAAAACAAACAATGTCAGTGATAAAATACTACTTCTGCCAGAGCAGTCTGCTCCTTCTGGCTCCCACCCCGTAATTCTGGACACTCCTGCATCTTCCTAAGTGCATAGAAAAACTAATAGCAGAAAGTTAGTGTACTGACTAGATAGGGGGATAATTTACAGAAGGAAGTGGGGTTAAGTGAGGTTGTATGAGCAGGATTTTTACTCTTCACTCACTACTCATTTAAATTTTTTTTTGCAAAGAATGTATTTATTTATAGTTTACACTTGTATAGTTAACACTTTTTTAATATGAAAAAAATAACATGGTAAGCAAAAGATTTATTATAGGAAGTCAGGAAAATGGAGTCCAATGATAGTCTATAACCATTCCTCCAAATATTTTAGATTATAGAATATGGGTTAGGTATGGTGACTGCATTTTCAGAACTAAAAGTTAGAAGCCAGTGTCTGCCAAAGAATTTTTGGTACAACTTCTGAGTAGGAGAGGCAGCCTGGGACATCCAAGCTGTATGCCAATGTAATGGAATTTCTGGGACCATCTGATGGTTTATTATTACAAATAAACTGTCTGAAACCAGGCCTGTCCATAAATCCCTAATCCTGCTCCATTTTTAGATACTATTGGAACTGAACTCCTCCTGATATGATATCAGCTTAGAGCCTAGCATTCAGCCTGCTTTACCCTGACTCCCCCAAGTTCAAGGCCTTGAAGACTCTGCTCCCCCTGAGATCTGCCATAGCACAGACAGAGCACTCCTAACTTCTCTGTTGCTGCAGCAGCATCCCCAGGCACGCTGTTTGCCCTCACCTGAGCAGGCAGGTGTTTTCCTGACTCTGTCAGTCTCCCCAGGTTCCCTACTGGCCTCCCTACCCCCAGCCCAGTTATCTTCTGTGTCCCTTACACTCTCCACTATCCCTCCCACCCTCCTCACCCCACCCCTCGTATGTAGCTGAGCCAGCCTGGCCTGGGCTACTGATCCCAGTCCTACTGATACTACCACAGACAGTCCCAGGCACAGGGTAAGCTGAGGCTGTGGAAATGAAATGGCTGGGTACAGAAAGGAGGAGAGTGATAGACCCAGAGAAACAGGAAAGTTTGTCAGGAAACCAGACTGACGTGGACTGAGTAGAAAAGAGAAGTTACAGCAGGACTCACAGAACATCTTGGGGCCAGTTAAGGAAGTGGGAGAGGAATAAGAACTAAATATACACAGCAATTCTAGTTCTAAGTATCGAGAAGGATGTCAAGGTCAGTACGTGGATATTCACCACTGACAAGGACCAAATGAAAAGCCCCATTGGACCCCTGGGTATTCTGGGGGAAACAGGGAAAGAACGTGCGTCAGGAAGATGTGCTCCCACCCTGGCTGTGTGACATCAAGAAAGTTCCTTAATCCCCTGAGCTTTATCTGTAAATTGGGGTCTTTCTGAACATTAAATGGATTCTAGTAAGTAAAGCTCCCAGGCCAACATTTAATAAATCTGAATTTGTTTCTCTTTCCATCCAAATGTTGATGGTAATGATGAAAACTTACCGCAGCCTCTCACTACCCACTCTATCCTCATTGTGAGCAGTGGACACACTAAGTAATAGTGAATTATGATAGCTGCATTGACTGAGGGTGTATTATTTGCAAGCTTTATTCTAAACTCTTTGCAGCATTACTCCAATCCCCACAGCCCTATGAGGTAGATAACATTATTATTCCTGGTTCACAAATGAGAAAGTTAAGGCTCAAAGAAATAATTCACCCAACATACATAGCTAATAAGAAGCAGAGCCAGGACGAAAATCCATCTCTAAGTGTAAGACTCATGCTCTTTACCGCTGCGCTATATTTCTTACCCGATGTAAGGCAGAAAATAGAGAAAAGCTTAAACAAGTAAGGATCCTATCAAAGGCATTGATGAAGATCAGTAGGAGGGTTCCTGTTATCCTGTTTTCCTGTGTGGAAGCAGCTGCTGTAGGAAATTTCCCAGACGGTTCCCATTGGACCATGGGGCCCAGGAGAAATCCTAGTGCTGAAATGAAGTCATAACCCCCTGCCCAACTGTCAGAGATGGGTGGTGGCATCTGAAAGCAAGCAGATCACATATGCAACCAGAACAAATAAAGCTGTAGGCAAGGGCTTTGCCTCATGTTCCAAAAGTATCTTGTAATAAAGAATGTGGTAATGAGTCCAAACAGAAGAGTGATGAGTTGGCAAGCAGTCTGGAACAAGCCAAGTTAAAGTTTGTCTATGTGTCTACAGCTCTGTCCACTCTGAATGTAAATGTTCCATACTGGTCCTGTAGGCAGAAAGCCCTGGGATGACAAGGTCTTAAGAAGATGCTGCCTGGGGAAGGTCAAATCATCAAACAAGTAAAAGAAATTACTACTGTTGATTTAATAATGCCAATGATATTAGAGGGTTTCATTAATGCTGCTGTCATTACCGCCACTTCATTTATTCACTCACTCATGTATTTATCCAGGAAACACTTATAAAGAGCCCACTCTGTTCCAGGCCCTGTGCTGGGTGCTGGGACATTATAAGGAGTCCCCAGGAACTTACAGGGTAGTCAGGAGGTGGTTGAAAACAGGCTTTTCCAACACAATCAGGTAAAAGCTCTGCCATCAGTGAGGGCCTGCCACATGCAACCATGTGCTCCCCGCAAGGAGGTGATTGTGCCAATGGGAGTCAGGAAATACCTCTTACAGTGTGCAAGCCAGAGAACATTCAAAAGTAGTCCATCTCCCTCACTGTATAAGGAAGGAAGCCATGGATCTGAATTGTAAAAAGGATATACTGCAGGGGTACCTGGGTGGCTCAGTCAGTTAAGCATCCAACTCTTGATCTCAGCTCAAGTCATGATCCCACAGATCATGTCATGTCAAGTCATCGCAAGTCATGATCTCATGAGTTTAAGCCGCACATTGGGCTCTGCTCTGATGGTGTGGAGCCTGCATGGGATTCTGTCTCTCCTCTCTGCCCCCACCCTACCTGTTCTCTCTCTCCTTCTCTAAATAAATAAATAAATAAATAAATAAATAAATAAATAAATAAATAACTTTCAAAAAAGATACTGCAAATCAAGACTACATATGGTTAGTATCAACTGAATGGCTCTGTCACAAGTGCTGTGGGAGTTAAGGGAGACAGGCATCACTATGAGTCAAAGAAGGTTTCCTGGAAGAGGTGAGACTTAAGCTGGGCTTTCCTGAAAAAATAAAGGGTGTGTGTGTGTGTGTGTGTGTGTGTGTGTGTGTGTGTGTGTGTATGTGTGTGTATGAGAGAGAGAGAGAGACAGAGAGACAGAGAGACAGAGAGAGAGACTTGGTTTTCAGATATTCATCACATTGTTCCTTAAAGACTATTTAATTTTCTTTTATCTGGTTTGTTAATTACCAAAACCCTTGAGATCTGCAATTTTTTGTTTGTATGTTTGAGAAGATCTGCTACCAAATATGATTAGTTGCACAGGCTTCAGAGTCTGACAGACCTGGGGTCAAATCCACACTGTCATTTTCTAATCGTGTCACCTTAGTTTCCTCATATGTGTAATGGGGATGATAATACCTAGCATAGGATTGTGATGAGTATTAAATGAAATAATATATGTAAAGCATGTAACATAGAACCTGATACTCAGGAAACACATAGCATAACTTCTTAAATGTTGTGATAATTACTTACCTGCATGGACCTTATGATATTTACAGTGTATCTTATATTCATTCAGTTTCCATTAATTCTTTTATCAAACAGGCACAGTGCCAGGCACCATACCAGATGTGGGACAAGCTATGTATGGACAAGCTATGTACCAGACAGACATTTTTCCTGCCTGCTCAAGGCAGTTTAAAGGGATATGGGACACGTAAAATCACAATTGTGGTACCATGTGAGATGCACTGTAATAGGGAAGGGTGCTAGTTATTATTGGTCAGCTCTAGGAAGGCTATGAACTTTAAGGGCCATAGTAGGGCCTTTGGAGAACTGATCTCACCAGGGTACAGTTGCCCTGAAGACCGAGCTAGACACCAGCAAAGTCATTATCACTTCCTTTTTTTATTATTAAGCTTTTTATTTTAATTCCAGTATAATTAATGTACAATGTTATATAAGTTTCAGGTGTATAATACAGTGATTCAACAATTCTTTACTTACTGCTCATCGCGATAATTGTACTCTTTAATCCCCATCACCTATTTCATCCATCCCCACACCTAACTCCCCTCTGGTAACCATCAGTTTATGTTCTATGTTAGGAGTTTGTTTCTTGGTTTGTCTTCCTCTCTCTCTCTTCCTCTCTCTTTTTTTTTTTCCCCTTTGCTCATTTGTTGTTTCTTAAATTCTACATGAGTGAAATCATATGGTATTTGTCTTTCTCTGACTTATTTTGCTTAGCATTATGCTCTCTAGCTCCATCCATGTTGTTTCAAATGGCAAGATTTCCATCTTTTTGTGGCTGAATAATATTACATATATACACACACATATACATATACCACTTCTTCTTTATCCATTCATCTATTAGTGGACAGTTAGGCTGCTCCCACAGTTGGGCTATTACAAATAATGCTGCAATAAACATAATGGCATACATATCCCTTTGAATTAATGTGTTTGCATTTTTTGGGTAAATACCCAGTAGCACAATTACTGAATTGTAAAGTAGTTCTATTTTTAACTTTTTGAGGAGCTCTGTACTGTCTTCCAAAGTGGCTATACCAGTTTGCATTCCCACCTACAGTACATAAGGGTTCCTTTTTCTCCATATCCTCACCAACCTGTTGTTTCTTGTGTTGTTAATTTTAGCCATTGTGACATGTGTGAGGTGATCGCTCATTGCAGTTTTGATTTGTATTTCCCTGATGACAAGTGATGTTAAGCATCTTTTCCTGATTCTGTTGACCATCTGGATGTCTTCTTTGGAGAAATGTCTGTTCATGTCTTCTACTCATTTTTTAATTGGATTATTTATTTTTTTTAAGTGTTGACTTGAATCTATTCTTTATGTATTTTGGATACTGACCCTTTATTGGATACATCATTTGCAAATATCTTCTTCCATTTAGCAGGTTACCTTTTAGTTTTTGTTGATTGTTTCCTTTGCTATGCAGAAGGTTTTTATTTTGTTGAGTCATTACCACTTCTTGATAGCTCTGTGTTTACTCTACATTTTCTACAATATCATTTCCACTTAATAGCAGAATAATCTGGATAGAAAAGAATGTTTTCTCTTACCAGTCCAGCATCCAGCAGAAATGACAAGAAGCAGTAAAAATACACCTGAGCTTAAGATCCAGACAATTTTCCTGGCTCCTCTCTCCCAATGTGTTTAGTACCTGTGGGAGCAAGAATCCAAAATGGCTCCCAAAGATCCCCACCCCCTGCTAGTTACACCCTTGTGTATTCCCCTTCTGAATTGTACCATGGTTGGTCTTTATGATGAACAGAAATGGCAGAAATGATAACCCAGCACTTCTAAGATTAGGTTGTAATTTTTGGTGCTCTCTCACACATGCTTTCTCTTGGATGACTTCCCTTGGAGAAAGTCAAGTCTTGAGCAGACCTGTGGGGAGGTTCACATGACAAAGAACTGAAGCCTCTTACCAACAGCTGCAGGAGTGAGCTTGGAAGTGGATTCTGCAGCTCTAGAGAGTCTTCAGAGTCTATAGCCTTGGTCAACAGCTTGACCTCAGCTAAGCCATTCCCAGGTTCCTGACTCCTAGAATATATGTCAACTAATAATAACTTGTTGTTTTAAGCTACTAAATATTGGGGTAATTTGTTTTACAGCAATAGGTTACTAATACAGTGCCCCTATTCTGTGCCTCAAGCATTTTACTCCTTCCCTATAGTACTTACCACACTGCGTTGTAATTACCTGCAATTACCTGTGTATGCTTCTGTCTCCTCCTCAGATGAAGTTTAATGGATACTGTGTCTTATTGTCCTTGGATCTTCATAACCTGGCATATGCCTGGCCCATAGCAGATGGTCAGAAAACTTTGTGGGATGAATAACTTGCATTTGTATAGCACATTAGAATTTATAAAGTGTTGGTGCACTCATGTATTCTTCATGGTAACCCTAGAATATAACTACTACTATTTTCCTCACTCAACAGATGAGGCAATTGATGCTCAGTGACTCAATTATCTCACAGCCAATAATTGATAAAATCAGTACTCACACCCAAGTAATCCAATTCATAGTCTGTGCTTCTTCCTCTATACCACACTGGTCTTCATTTAGCCTATGGGGGAGGGGGATAGAAGGAAAATTATTCTAAAGAATAGAATGCGGGGCGCCTGGGTGGCTCAGTCGGTTAAGCGTCCGGCTTCGACTCAGGTCATGATCTCACGGTCTGTGGGTTCGAGCCCCGTGTCAGGCTCTGTGCTGACAGCTCAGAGCCTGGAGCCTGTTTCGGATTCTGTGTCTCCCTCTTCCTCTGACCCTCCCCTGTTCATGCTCTCTCTCTCTCTCTGTCTCAAAAATAAATAAATGTTAAAAAAAATTAAAAAAATGAAAGATAAAAAAAATAAAGAATAGAATGCTGTTCAATCATGATGGAGCTCCATAGAAGGGACAGTGGACAAGAACGTGATTCATTTAGGAATAGGCCAGGTCTCTGTGGGTTTTCCCATACCCCATATGCAATGTCTCATTTAATCATCACAAACCCAAAACAGAAAATCAATCATTATTCTTCCCACTTCACAGATGACAAAACCAAGGCAAGATCTCACATACGTTAAATAATAGAGCTGGGACACAAGCAAATGTACTCAAACTCCTAGTTTAAGGCTCTTCTTGTAAAACTCAAACTGCTTCCTTTTCTTAGTACTAGACAGCTGAGTTTGGGGGTCAGATAGAATTCCTGATTCCAGCAGGGACACACAGGGCAAGATATAACAGAGTCTCAGACAATGAGCAGATGTGACTAATGCAAGGACACTACCTGTGTAGCTACGTAACACATCACGCTCATACTGAGCTCTAGTCACTGATTCTCAGGTGCAGGGTCCAGGGTTTTACAATATCCCTTCTATCAGTGAAAGGAAATAGCCTGCAGTTAGCTTTGAGTCATTTTCAGTTTGCACATCTTTAAAATGGGAAAAATAATTATAGTGATGGTTAAATGAGATGATGTATGTAAAATGGCTGGCATGTAATATCCATTTTATATACTGTGAGCATGTAAATATATAAATATTCCTCCCCCTTCTGACATTATTGCTATGGGACATTTTTAGGACAGGAGCACATATCATTTTGTGAGACTCTCTTCCCCTCATAAGCTGAAGTCTTAGAGCAACAGTAAAAAGCAGAAGGAAAGGAGAATATTTCTGAGGGTCTGCATAGTCTCCAGCCTGAAGGGAGCTCTGCAGTGAGATTTCTGCTTTATGTCAGCTGTGCAGTGGGGCAGGAAGACCTCCATTCTTTGAGGGCAGGTATCAAGCTGAAGAGAAGAAGCCCCAGCTGTTCTGTGGGACCTGATGGAATGTGCCTTGGGGCTGCCTGACGCCTTGCTGGGTTGGGTAAACTTGGCCTGTTGTTTTCCATCCAAGAGACCTTTCACCTTGAGGGCTCAGTGACCAGAAAAACATTCCAGAAGCCAATAATTTCTCATTCTCCAGGGAGCCAGGGAGAAGACAGTTTCTGGACTGGACGCTGGGGACAAACCCATGAACTATGAGTGGGCCTCTGTGCTGAGGACTCCGTCTGATCCCAGGAAATGCAGTGGGGTTCCATGTGCTAGAAGACATAGCTTCCTGCCAGGAAAAGGATCTGGGCTTTGTCTTCACACACGCCAGCATTTAGATGTGGCTGTCTAGGGTTTCATGGATGGGCTGTGGAGATGGCCAATCCCCAGCTGGAAGTCAGAGTGAGCCTCTTTCAGTCCTGTTCAATGTAATTCAGAGCAATTAAACCACTAAGTCAGAACCTACCAGGTGCAGACCTTTGAGAAAGCAGATGATGCTATGGAAAGGCCATAGGCTTTGAAGCTGGAGAGTCTTCTCTTGAAGACTTGGGAAAGATATTTAACCTCTTTGAGCCTCAGTTTCTTTATCTGTAGAGTAAGATGAATAGTAATGCCTGCTCTGCAGTGCTGAGATAAGGATTAAATGAAGTTGTCATGTATAAAGGGTATAGAAAAGTGCCTGCTGCCTGATCAGTGCTCAACAAACCAATCTTTATTATCAAGTTTCATGGGGAAATGGATGAGAGGTGAAAACAGCCACAGTTAGAAAGACAGTACATGTAAAATTCAATGTAACTAGTTTGATTTTTTTCAACCAGTGTATATTGTGAAACTTCCTAAGTGCTAGTGACTAAATGGGGGGGGGGAGGGAGCTATAAGAACAATGGCCTCAACCTATAAGAACTCAGAATTTTGCCCCTGAGATGGACAAGTAAGCAAACACTTTCTATTAGACTTATAAGCCATCCAAGGTAAACAATAGAAAATGTTGTCAGAGCAGAGTGGAGGAGGTGCTCACATTTTCAGAAGGAGTTAGAAGAGGCCTTGCTGAGGAACCAACCATTGGGCTCCATTGGCTGAGTCTTAAAATATGAACGAGAAAGAGTTCATCAGGTGAAATGAGTTGGAGAAAGTCATTGCTGACCTTGGGGACAGTGTGTGGGAAAAACATAGGCACAAAAGAGCTTGGTTGGAAGAATGAGAACCAGGGAGTAACTGAATAAAAGGGACATGATAAAGGACCATCAGTCCTGAGAGATACTAAAAAGATCTTGTTTGCCTGCTACAGGGGTAGGACTTTGCTCTGGGGACAAAGGGGGTTTTAAAGCAAAAATGAGATGATTAATTTGTTTTTAGGAAAGATAACTGGGTGAAGGATGGTGTGCAAAGGGGAAATACTGGAGGCTGGGAGACTGGAAGCATATGAAGATAAGAAGCTCATCTGGGTTACCTAATCAGGAAGTTGGTAGGGTCTCAGGAAGAGAGGCTAGACCTCTTGGCTCCTGGTTTGAGCTTTTTCGATTAGATGGCTCCTCCTTCCACATCTTTGAAACCTGCCTACTAAGGCAAACCTTGACCTAAAATTACAGTGCTCATGTGAACAGGAAAATAAAGCATACCACATTGCAACTATGTTTGATTTGGACCAAGGCATCTGCTTTTTATCTATGGTTCACCACAGCATTAAAACATGTTCAACATTTTTCTGAGCATTTACTCCCTGAGGTCTGTATTCCTAAAGAGAATGCAAGTTCATACTGATTTGGGCAAATCATCCATCCACTTGCTCAGTTCATCCATCCATGTGTCCATCCACAGAACCACAGAAATACATCAGCAGCTACTGTTCTAGTCTGGCTATGTCCTGGGGATAGAGATGGAAGGTAGTCTCTGCCCTCAGAAAGCTCATAGCCTGGCAGAGGCAGACAGGAAAGTCAACAGACAGGGACAATCCAGTGTGGTGTGTGGCTAACCCAGTGAGAGAGATGTACTGATTTCTATGGGAGCGTGAAGCAGGCATACTCAACAGCCATCAGGGAAGTAGAGGACACTTGTTTAAGCCTTGAAGGGCAAAAAAGAAGAGGGTGCAGAGGTACTCTGAGTAGAAGGAAGAGCATGTGCTACTTGGGGTTACAGTGCAGGGACAGGAATGATTAGAACTGGAGACTTCAACAAGTCTTCTAGCCCTGAAGCCAAACACATGCTTTGCCTATTTTAATCAAATAAACCACATTAATCCAGATTTAACTTATGGCTTCCATCTGGGACCTCACTGCACACGACTAAGCCAGTGTCCACTTTCCCCCAAATTACCAAATAGGCAAAGTTTGTTTGGCATTTTCTGACCGCCTTTTTCAGGGCCAGTCTCAGGACACCTCCAACTCTGGACCCAGTGCCCTAAGTTGTTCCTCCAAACCAAGAGCCCTCTTCACGCACCCCCCTCAGGGGCCCAGGTCCCAGTCTGTCTATTCTCACTCACTTCCCTATCAACTCTTAGCTTATGGGATAAATTCTGCCCAGCTTTTGGATGGTGTGACCTTGTGAACCTGAAAGGCTGCTGCACATTTTACTTGTTCGTAAGCACCAGCCAGCCTAAAGCATTCACCTGTCAGAGGTATCTGTACTCAACATTGTCTTTCCTCACTTTACCTGTCCTCTGTGAGGTATGTGACCTCATCATTCCTTCACTCATGGTTTTCTATGAAATCCCTGTCTCTGGGGTTACCTCCTACTTCTCCCGCAGCCCCATTCATAAAGCTCTATCATAACACTTCTCAAACATACAGAGTTTCAACCATATCCTTATTTTTGCCTTCATACTGGACAAAAAGCTCTGTCCTACTCACTTTTCTTTCCCCAGATCCTACACATAGTGGCACTAATAAACATTGCATGGATGAATGAATTAGTAAAGGAATGGACTGAAGTCTCTAGAACAAACTTCTGCCAGTGGAATGCCATTCTAGAGTTAAGAACAGCAAACATAAGAGGCAGGGTGGAGAACCAACTTTTGAGACTTTCAGTACCCCCTCTGAGCTAAGGTTAGTTGTGAGGAAGGCAATGCTGCTCCTGACAACAGAGAGAAGGCAGCATTTTATATCTTGATTTCTTTGGGCCCTGTCTGGCCTCATTTCTCCAGGCCCATTTCTTTGGGCCTGTGCTACTTTGTATGGCTCTTATTCATGAACTTGGAACTATTAATGACACACCAGCAGCTGATATTATACTTGACCCGAATTATGTTTTAGCACTAATGTGCAATTTCACAGAAGAGAAGGACTCAATTGAAGTTAATACTCGCTAAAAAGAAAATGAGTGGTCCCTGGCTTATTATTAGAAAAATCCTAGCCTTTGGTCTGAATTTTTTTCTAGTTTTACTGAGAAATAATTGCCGTACATCATTGTATAAGTTTAGGGTGCACAGCATGATGGTTTGATTTACATATATTGTGAAATGATGACCACAGTAAGCTAAGCTATCATCTGACTTCTCATATAGATACAGTATGAAGAAAAGAATAAAGGGGAACAAGTTATCTTCTCATGACGAGAACTCTTAGGATTTATACCCTGAACAGCTTTCCTGTGGGTGATCTGACAGTGTTAGCTATAGTCACCATGTGATGCATTACATCCCTAGTACTTCTTTATCTTATAGCTGGAAGTCTGTACCCTTTGACCACTTTCCTCTAATTCTCCCTACCAATCCCCACGTCTGCTAACAAATCTGATCTTCTTTTATTATTTTATGGGGTTTTTTTTGCATTTTTTTCTCAATTCCACATATAAGTGAGATCGTGTAATAGTTGTCTTTCTCTGTCTGACTTATTTCACTTAGCATAGTGCCTTCAAAGTCTATCCATGTTGTCGCAAATGGTAGAATCTCCTGGATTTTTTTACAGCTGAGTAATATTGCATTGTATATAGATACCACAACTTCTTTACCCATCCATCCACTGATGGACATTTAGGTTGTTTCCATGTCTTGGCTATTGTAAATAATGCCTCCATGAACATGGGGGTGTAGGTATCTTTTCACATTAGTGTTTTTGTTACCTTTGGCTATATTCCCAGATTATAGAACCAATTTTTTATTAGGATCCAAAAATACTAAAAAGCCTGACTGATTAGACATGTAAAGCACATGCTGAGTGTCCTCAGCCAAAGGCAAATATGAGAAAAGTCAAACAGTGTATAGTAAACAAATAAATGAATCACAGTGTTGGGTAAACTGCTGTTTGGCACCAATCCATGATCACAGACCAAGAAGTGTCTCTGCAAAAATGTGAAAAATATCTGGAAAAGATGTGGAAAATATCTCAAAAACAGATCTGAATTGGACCTGTAGTCTTGACTACAACTGAACTTTGTCCCACACGAGTAATACATGATGTTTTCCTTTAGTACATATTTGTTCACTAATCTGTCTATGGATCATGGGTGAGGCTGCTTCCTGCAAAGTGAACTGCACTCTGTGGTGGCCTTGGTCATTGCTGTGCATGGCCAGCTGGGGCCAGGCTGACCCACGGCCATGGGAAGCAAAGGTAATCGAATCTGGCTGCTTAGTGCAGTGGAATGGGACCAGGGCCAGGAGCTGGGGGCCCTGGGTCAAATAGTTGCAGACCACATGTAATATTCTTTAAAAGGCCTTGGCCTTCCACATGTATTAGCATGCAACTGACTACAGACTGTTTATTTAGTCTAATGTCCAATTTGACATTTAATTACAACAAACTTCTTTAATTCATGGAATTGCTTATTCCATGGTGAAAGTCACCTTGTGAATATTAGGGATAAAACGGTAGGAAAGACTTAGGCCTAAGTTTTCTAAAATCTGTCAGATAACTAGCTTTGTGTGCTAAGTTCTAGGCATAAAAAGAGCTACAAAAAATTAACAGACACAAATCCTCCTGCTCTCAAGGAGTTGAGAGTCAAGGAAGCAACATTAGTGATGTTATACCTATAAAATAAGGTAGAAGGAGAAAGTAACAATAGCTAGCATTTATTAAACACTGACTGTGGGCAAGGCACTATTCTAAATGCTTTACATGTACTGGCTCATTTATTATTTTTATATTAAATATAATTTGTTGTCAAATTGGTTTCCAAACAATACCCAGTGCTCATCCCAACAGGTGCCCTCCTCAATGCCCATCACCCACTTTCCCCTGTCCCCTACCCCCACCCCCATCAATCCTCAGTTTGTTCTCAGTGTTTAAGAGTCTCTTATAGTTTGCCTCCTCCCTCTCTGTAATGTTTTTCCCCCACCTTCCTCTCCCCCATGGTCTTCTGTTAAGTTTCTCAGGATCCACATATGAGTCAAAATATATGGTATGTGTCTTTCTCTGACTGACTTATTTTACTTAGCATAATACCCTCCAGTTCCATCCATGTTACTACAAATGGCCAGATTTCATTCTTTCTCATTGCCAAGTAGTATTCCATTGTATATATAAACCACATCTTCTTTATCCATTCATCAATTGATGGACATTTAGGTTCTTTCTATAATTTGGCTATTGTTGAAATGCTGCTATAAACATTGGGGTACAAGTACCCCTATGCATCTACCCTATGACCCAGCAATAGTGCTGCTAGGAATGTACTGGCTCATTTAAACCTAACAAAACCCTTATGAAGTAGGTGCTCCCATTAGCTCCATTTTACAGATGAGGAAACTGAGACATGGAGAGGCTTATAAATTGCCCAAGATCACACACAGCTAAGGCGCCAGTAGGGATTTGAACTCAAGTGGTAGGACTGCAGATCCTGTGCACAACCACTGTGCTATTGTGGGTGCCAGGAGCATCTGAGAGGTGCGCATCAGAAGCTCATATCTCAGTTCTGGGAGCTCAGTTGATGGAGATATTCAATGCATCCTTGGAGAAAGATTACCCAGACTTTGTAGAGACATAACATTACTAAGCCTTGAAGGATGGGGAGGATTTGAACATATAAATGTTGGCAGTGAGAGTGGAGGAAGAATTTATTTATTTATTTATTTTTATTTATTTTTGGGACAGAGAGAGACAGAGCATGAACGGGGGAGGGGCAGAGAGAGAGGGAGACACAGAATCGGAAACAGGCTCCAGGCTCCGAGCCATCAGCCCAGAGCCCGACGCGGGGCTCGAACCCACGGACCGCGAGATCGTGACCTGGCTGAAGTCGGACGCTTAACCGACTGCACCACCCAGGCGCCCCTAGAATTTAGAGAAAAGGAAAGAAAGGTTTCCAGGTTGAGAGCAGCATTAGTAAAATATGAAGCAGTGATCACACAGGATCTGAGGAAACAGCCGAGGTCAGTCTGGTTGTATCAGAATGTGTGAAAACATGGGAATGCAAGCTGATGCAGCCACTCTGGAAAACAGTATGGAGGTTCCTCAAAAAACTAAAAACAGAACTTCACTACTAAGCATTTATCCATGGGATAGAGGTGTGCTGTTTTGAAGGGACACATGCACCCCCATGTTTATAGCAGCACTATCAACAATAGCCAAAGTATGGAAAGAGCCCAAATGTCCATCGATGGATGAATGAATAAAGAAGATGTGGTATATATATATATATATATATATATATATATATATATATACACACACACACAGTGGAGTATTACTCGACAATTGAAAAGAATGAAATCTTGCCATTTGCAACTACGTAGATGGAACTGGACGGTATTATGCTAAACAAAATTAGTCAGTCAGAGAAAGACAAAAATCATATGACTTCCCTCATATGAGGACTTTTTTTTATTAAAAAAAATTTTTTTTAACGATTATTTATTTTTGAGACAGAGACAGAGCATGAACGGGGGAGGGGCAGAGAGAGAGGGAGACACAGAATCTGAAGCAGGCTCCAGGCTCTGAGCCATCAGCCCAGAGCCCGACGCGGGGCTTGAACTCATGGACCGCGAGATCGTGACCTGAGCTGAAGTCGGACGCTTAACCGACTGAGCCACCCAGGTGCCCCATCATATGAGGACTTTAAGAGGCAAAACAGATGAACATAAGGGAAGGGAAACAAAAATAATATAAAAACAGGGAGGGGGACAAAACAGAAGAGACTCATAAATATGGAGAACAAACAGGGTTACAGGAGGGGTTGTGAGAGGGGGGATGGGCTAAGTGGGTAAGGGGAACTAAGGAAACTACTCCTGAAATCATTGTTGCACTATATGCTAACTAATTTGGATATAAATTTTAAAAAATAAAAATTAAATTAAATTTTTAAAAAATGTGTTAAAACAAAGGAATGGGAGAGGACTGCAGGGACAGTTGGGGCTAGACCTGGAAGGTGTGCTCCCAAAGATGATCTTTACCCACCTATTCCCTGCACTTTGCCAAATTGATGAGCTTATCACCAAAAATCACTCACAGAGAAACTTTGAAACTAAAAATGAACAAATGAGAGAATTAAAAAAAAAAAAAGGTCACTTTCCCCCAAAGATGAGTAAGCACAAGAAAACTCAAGTTCTGTGTCCAGTTTTCTGCTTGTCAGCTACGACATTGTGAATAACCTTCCCAATGTTCCAGATCAGCTATACTTTGTCAAACTACTGGATAAATAAGCGTACATTTCATAGTAAAGATGGTAGTTAGATTCTTGGCAATAATTCCTGATAATTCTGAAGGGTTCTAGGCCTTCGTTAGAAACAGGGGTTTGACTTGCTGTTGTTGCTATGCAAAAGAAAAAATAATTCCAGGTACTTATTTTAGAATTGGTAGGGCCTTTTCAAACCATGTAAACTATGCCCACTTATTTTGCCAAAGAAGTAAAAAAAGTTTAAAGGTTAAATGGACTTACTCAAAGCCACCCAGAAAATCAATAGCAGAATCATTTTTTGAACACAAAATTTGGGGGAAGCAAAAAAAAAAAATGCTTTTATTGCACATTCGTAAAATCTACATATAGAATGTATCCAGTGTTCTGTCCCACTCCTCATCCATGAATCTTTGAAATTTAGTTAAAAACAAAATCCCAACAAGAAGTTTTTAAAAATGTTGAACACAAATTTTATTTATACTTACAAAAGTGGTCTTTGTAAATATATATACCATGCTACAAAATAATTCAGTAGAGCTATTAAAATTAACTATAGCTGACTCTGAGCGCTTGTTCTGTGGCAAGCATCGTACTGAGCATTTCAAGTGCATTATCTCATGTCATGAGGACAACAACCCTCACAAAGGTACTACTGTGATCCTCATTATATGCTCGAGGAAACTGAGAGATCTAGTAACTTGCTCCAGCTTATATAGCTAGTGAGGACTAGTCTGGAGTCAGGCTGCCTGACACTGCTATTAACTGTTAAAATAACCTCTGTAGCTGTAGTGGATGACACTTACCTGTACCAGTAAATTGAAATTGTCCAGCCAAGGTGTAGAAACCAGAAGATTTTCTGTAAAAAATGTTACCCTTAACTGGGAGCCTCTGGGGAAATAACACTTCTAACAGAACTTCTTATCTGTATGCCACAGCCAACCATTTTTGCTGCACTTTGTTGAAGAAACAGATGCCTGCAGTTTATCACCATCAGAATCCCAGTGGCCATTAATGACTGTTAGCAGCCTGCAGCCTGCAGCCTGCCCAGTGCTGTGCCCATCAAACATTGCCCCGCCATGAGTGGAGCCTGCTTGAGTAGCCTGGAAGCCTGGGCAGAGGTCTAGGGTCTTGAGAAGCAGTACTTTGGCTTGCCTCAGGCCCCGCGTTCTGCCCCACCTGGCCTCACCTGTCATCCCACTGACCGCAGGCCCCATTCACTGTATTTAGGAAATGGCCTTTGGCTCTCCT
Organism: Neofelis nebulosa; assembly: GCF_028018385.1. Lineage (NCBI taxonomy): Eukaryota > Metazoa > Chordata > Mammalia > Carnivora > Felidae > Neofelis > Neofelis nebulosa. The sequence continues at coordinate 46,557,270 of NC_080791.1, read as the reverse complement.
GCTTCCTGTCTGTTCTACGGCCATTACGCTTCTTTTTTTTTTTTTTAATTATGGAATGCTTCACAAATTCCTGTGTCACCCTTGTGCAGGGGCCATGTTAATCTTCTCTTGCCACTACCCTTCTTTGGACATCCATCAAGCATCCAGGACTGCTCTAAGCTTCCTATTTCCTCATGCACCTTCTTGACGCCTTCCAGTCCATCCTCCCCTCTGCTACCAGAATGATCCTCCAAACCTGATCATGTCAATCCTCTCTTCTGAACTCTGTGATGGCTTCAAGTTGCCTACAAAGTAGAAATCACACTCCTAAGCATGACATTCAATATCCTTCACAGTCCTTACCTTCTGGCACTCAACAAATATTTGGTCAATCAGTGAATGCTCTCTTCTTTAAAATCCTGTTAGCAAACATTCTCTCCACATGTTATTCAACCATCCAATTTATTAAGTATCCACAATGTGTTGAATTTTAAGAATTTACTGGGTTTTTTCCCCCATAGGATAATGGGATAACAGACATAGTTATGGACACAGAATCTGGAGACCTGGGTTCAAGTGCCACTCTGGCCCTTTCTCTGTATGTGGAAAGTAATTTTCTTCCTCTAGCCTCAGTTTCTCCATTTGTGTAAAAGAAAGTAGATCTACACGATCTCAAAGGCTCTTACAGCCCATGTCTGTACTGGTCCCTGATATTAGAATCCCTTGAAGGAGGAACCAAGAATGTTAGACCCTAGGCAGCCTAAAATGTGTGTCCCACAGCTGAATCCTGTGCTCAGCAGCTTCAAGACATCCTACTTTACCCATGTCCTCACTTCGGCATAGTCTCTCAGAATCTCCTGACTGGCTCTATACTAAATTATAGCACTGACATTCACATCTTCAGTGTATTAGACCTGGAGATGAGACAATAGAGCTCTTAGAGACTTCAGCTATGATCTCATCTTCTGACCAAGATTTTTTTTCTTGGCCTGTGATTGCTCAGCCCTAACGGGGGTGGGGAAGCAGGGAGCCCCTACTCCAGGAAGTACTGGTGCTCACTCAGCATACCATAGGTCTGAAATTGGAGCAGGAACTTGTGTGGACTGGCAGAAACCTTGTAGGCTCCTGTGGGAAAGAGAGGAAGAATCTAGGCAAGCCCAGGAGAAACAATCCTGAGAGCAAAGAGACCTGAAGAGATGGAAGGCAGCAGGGTTGGTGTAAGGGAGAACTCCTTTATTGAGAAGCTTCTGCATACCAGGCACTTCTAATCTGGGCTACCATTTTGCAAGGCAGGTATTATCCTATTTCCAAAGCTCAAAGAGATTCACTTTTCCAGAACCACATGACTAGGGAGTAGCTGTGGGATTCAAACCTAGGTCTTCAAAGATCTGTGTTTTTTCTTTCACACACCCTGAGAAGCATCTTGGAAAAACTTAGGAAGTCTTGAGAGTAAAGCTTGACCCTCAGGGAATACTTACCAGATGGTTCTTTCTAGGAAATGGGCAAAATACTAATGGGCTAATATTTCATCCCAAATGACCAGTACTAACCATGAGAAAAGGTAATGTTATAATCACCAAAGGAAATAGCTTTAGGTCATAAATGAATGTTGTCTTTTGGGGGGATGTAGAATGACGTTGTTAATTCCTTGAACATGAATGTGACTAATAAACTAGGTGTGGTATCAGTCATCTTGTCCACACAGCTGTCTGGGTACGCTAATCTGTGGTTTGAGTCTCAGTTGCTGTCTGCCCAGTGGTGTGCTACACTCTAATCTCCTGGGTTCACAGTTAGCTTGACAGTTTTGCTGAGTCTGACTCACTTGCTCCCGGCCTCAATTGTTCTGTGCCAGTGCAGACTTCTTTTACAGTTGGCCTACTTAGAAACACAGGATGTTAGTGTTGGAAGGGAGCTACCTTAAAAGTCACCTAGTATAACCCCGTATCTTACAAATGAGTTCACGGGTCCCAGACGAGGTTTGGCGATATCTGAACTCGGGTGGGTTTAAGTGGGAGGCATGGTGGACCTCAGCAACATGGGCCTGTCTGACAGGAGGAGGAAGCTGGGATCAAGCAGCACTGGAGCTGGCCATACTAACACTGCTGCAGGATATGGGGGACCAGGGCACAGGGAGCAGACCCAGCCCCCTGGAAGAATGGGTTGGAAGAGGAAAACAGAGCGTCAGGATCCCAGCCAAGCAGTCTGGAGTTTAGAGCAAGGCTTCTGTCCCAGCAGGGAAATGTAGGGCTGAGTAAGGGAATTAGGCTGCAGGTCAGTTGTGAGGACTGGGCTGACATGGCAAGGAGGGGGATGGGTATGAAGAGAAAAGTCCTAACTCAGAGCCTACCAGGCAGTGCAGAGTTCACCAGAGCACAATAAAGTCCAGATTAGTGTCAGCACACACCACCCCCATGGTGGGTGGTAGCTGATGAACTTCTCACTCTTCAGGAAGGCTCCAGACTGCAAACAACTCCATGCCATAGCTGGGAAACCAGGGAAGGCAGCCCTGAATTACTCCATCCATTCTGCATCCAGATGTCTCTTGGATATCCCTTTCCTCCATTTCTACTGTCATCATCCTGAGCCCTGGTCACCACTCCCCACCCCCCCGAATTACTGCAGTAGAATTTTATTCTACCTGCACTCTTTCTAAATATTCTTCTCATTGTCACCAGAGGCATGTTTCTATGACATGTGAGGTTGTCACTTGCTTTCTATACATGTTGGATGACCTGCCATTGCCTACCAGCCTTTCTCAACTGGGCTTCCACGTGACCATCAAGCCCTACAGAAAATTATTTGAGTCACTGTTTTCTCAGTTATCTCCCCAGGATGGTGCATAACTGGTATTGTTCTAGGTACAAAGGGAAGAAATTCATTTGTACAGGGGATGCCTAAGGTCAAGAGGGCTTAGTTTTCTTTTTAATTTTTTTAATGTTTATTCAGTTTTGAGAGATAGAGAGTGTGAGCAGGGGAGGGGCAGAGAGAGAGGGGAGATACACAATCCAAAGCATTTTCCAGGCTCCGAGCTGTCAGCACAGAGCCCGATGTGGGGCTCAAACTCATGAACCGTGAGATCATAACCTGAGCCAAAGTCGGCTGCTCAACCGACTGAGCCACCCAGGCACCCCAAGAGGGTTTAGTTTTCTTGTGGAACCCTGGCTGAAGAAGGGCTGATGAGAATACAGCCCAGATGTTGAAGCCTGGCACTCAAGGTCCCACACAGCCTCAGTCCAACTTCTCTGAGCCTCATTTCTTGCCCTCCCTACCATACATCCCATGCTCTGACCATACCAAACTCTTCTCATTTCTCCATCATTTGATTTTGTTCACATCTTAATGTTCTTCCTTCCACGTCTCCTTCTTGGCCTTACAAAACCTTCACCTTCCTCCAAAGGCCAGCTCAGATGTCACCTCCTCTCTGAAGTGGTGCCTCTATGACCCTTAAAGACTGATTAAATTATCCCCCCCTCTGTGTACCCTTATTTTGTGTATATGTGAGCCACTGTAGAGGACATTGTTCCTGGTGGAGGTTTACATCTCTGTGTGACCTACAAAACTTAGACTTTCTGCACAGCAGGCCACATCCCCCATACTCCCCTGACCTGAATAGATGTTTATCAAACTGAACAGCCCAGAGCTCCCTGGGTGATCAAAAACAATGCTGATTCTGGAACACAGGACTCTTGACTCTTATTGTGTATTGTTATTTGGGTTTCCACATGACACTAGATCAACTGTTAAACATGCCAATTTTAGATATGCAGGTTTGCATGGTAATAGTGTGGGCTGGGAGAAAACTTCTGGAATAATTACTGTCTGAGTGAGGGAGTAACAGCTGGTAGGTCCCACTATGAAGGCAGAGTGGAGCCCAAATGATGTCAAGTAAAGTACCAGAGGAGACTCCATCAGGAGTATGCATAGCACCAGCTTTATAATTTCTCTAGAAAAAAAAGAGAAAGAAATGAAGGAGAAATCGTTGATGGTAGGGCTAATTGAAGGCCACATATGTCGAGAACTGTGTCTGAAATGAGTCATCAAAGCTGAAATCTGATAATAAAGAGAAGGTACACTTGTATAGTGCAGAATGATGTCACATAAGTGATCTCATTTAATTCTCAGAATAACCCTGTGGTCGTGGGGGGTGGGGGTGGGGTGGAGTGAAGGTGTTTGTAGTTTTGTTACAGCCCTTCCTTTACAGAGGAGACAATTAAGGCTCAGAAAGAAGTGACGTGTCAAACACCCACTGTCCCTAAGTGAGGCAGCTGGAACTAGAAGACAAGCTTGCCTGTCCCAGGTCCAGAGCCGCATTCACTTTGTTTAAGAACGGGGAGGCGGCTCCTCTGCTCTAAAAGCTGACGGCTTTTATAAAATCAAATAGGATGACATATAGAGGATTTTCTGAGCTGTGACTCAGAGGGACTCTCCATAAACTCAAGACTTTTCTAGGCTGTTTTCAGATGAAGATAGAAAACCATTAGTCAGCTGACTTGCAGGGAGTTGGCTGATACAGAGCAATTCTTGGCCTGAATTGGGCAAAACTCTGACTTGACTAAAGAATCTGGGACAGGACAGGAGAGCAGAGGGTGGTTTGTTTTTTACCTGCCTGTGGCTCCAGGGGGGTATACAGGACAGTGGATGAGGGCCACTGCTGCTGCACTTTTTGGTCAGCTTGGCATGCAGAAAGTGTCCAGAAGCTGGAATGGATGAACTGAGACCACAAGAGGTCGCTCAGCTGGTCTCTCCCTCTCAGACTTCTCCAGGAACCCTGAAAACCGTGAACTCTTAGAATCTAAGTACCACTGTCCAAAGCTCTGCGGATGATCCCTTCTGTAGTTGTTTAGCCTCTGTGGTATGTGTTTCCTGTCTTCCCAACAAAACCGTAAGGCCCTCAGGGGCACAGAGTTGATTTAAATAACTTTGTACTCCACTGTCTGGTGCTCTGAATATTTCAAACAAATCTCAGGAAATGGCCTTTTGGTTACAATAAAGATTTCAAGTTTATTAGAAACATCTTCTATATGACTCCATGGAATGAGATTCCTTGATTTGTCTTCCCTCTCCTTCAAAAGTTACCTAGATCATTTGTTTAATCCTCATCTATTCATTCTATGCCAGCATGTATTGAGGGTCCACTATTGTGCTAGGTGCTACTACATGTTAGGCCCTATGCTAGGTGCTAGGTACCTGGAGGGAAACAAGAGGTCACCCACCTTCATGGACGTTAGAGTTTAAGGTGACACAGTCTGGTGTGGTTGGAAGAGACTGAAGAGACTAATTCAACTGCCTCATTTGAGGTGAGAAAACGAAGACCCAGAGAAGGATAAAATGTCGCTGAAGGTCACACAGCCAGTCCATGGCAAAGCCAGATAAAGAAAATAGTTCTACTTTTCAATTAAGATCCTGATCTGAAGTTATCCAGGGAGGCCAAAAAAAAGACACATTATCTTCCTTCCCTTCAGTCCCAACTCAGTAAATCTCCTTCTTGGCTTCTTGATTGTTGGCGAAAGTTAATATTTTCCTGCCCTGTCTGTTCTGGAACTAAGCATGGTCTGTTAGTAATAAACCAGAGTTTCCTCATTCTCTGGAAGTCTATCTTCTCTGTCCTTTGTAAACCCCCTTCTCCACAGAGGCTGTCAGTCTTATACCTGGAGCCCCAGGACCAGAAAAAACATGTTGCCAGAGTTTTACTTTTCAACAGGAAACAGAATATGCTAACTCTCTCTCAAAAAAAACACCATGAATTTCTGTTTCACAGATTGCTTTCCATATGTGGATGTTTACATTATACCAAGGGAGACAGAAAATGAACAATAAAAATAAGTGAAATACAACATATACTATGCTAATGACAAATGCTAAAGAGAAAAATAAAGCAGTGGAAGGAACTAGGAAATGCGGGGGGATGGATGTTGTCATTTCAGCTAAGGTGGCTAAGGAACACCTCACTGAGAAAGTGACGTTAAAGACCAGAAGGAAGTGAAAAGCTTCCCAGGCAATGCAGACATCTGGGGAAAGAGCATTACAGGCAGAAGGAACAATGACAAAGGCCATTGTTATGGGTTGAATTGTGTCTCCCAAATGATATATTGGACTCCTAATCCTTGGTACCTGTGAAATTTGACCTTGTTTGGAAATAGAGACTTTGCAGATAGAGTCAAGTTAAGATGAGGTCATCAGAGTGGGCCCAGTCCAATATGAATGACTGGTGCCCTTATAAGAGGACACAGAGACACAGATATTTAGGAAAAGTGCCATGTAATGACAGAGTCAGAGGTGTGATGCAGCTGCAAGCCAAGGAATGCCAAGGACTGACAACTACCCTTAGAAACCAGGAAGAGGCAAGGAGTCCCCACTACAGGATTTAGGGGGAACATGGCCCTGATAACACTTGGATTTTTTTTTAAGTTTACATATTTATTTTGAGAGACAGAGAAAGAGAGAAAGCGAGCACAAGTGGGGGAGGGGCAGAAAGAGAGGGAGAGAGAGAATCGCAAGCAGGCTCGACACTGCCAGTGCAGACCCCGACACGGGCTCGAACCCATGAACCATGAGATCATGACCTGAGCCAAAACCGAGTCAAACGCTTAAGTGACTGAACCACCCAGCCACCCCAACACTTTGATATTTTAACTTCTAGCCTCCAGAACTGTGAGACAATAAATTTCTGTTGTTTTCAGCCACCTGGTTTGTGGAACTTCATTATGGCAGTCCTAGGAAACTCTTACAGCCATGGAGCAGGAATGTGCCTGGCATGTTGAAAAATATGGAGGCCATGTAGCAAAGATGAGACTAATGGGAATAACAGACGGTGTATCATGTAGTGCCTTATAGGTCAGAGAAGTGACATAATCCGATTTACCCTTTAACAGGTGTATATATAATTATAACTGTGTGCTGTATTTATTTATGGCTGAATAGAAATGTATGGAAGAACCCAGATGATATTAAGTTAATGAAATAATCATAAGAAGTAGTGAGAAAGGTACCCAACTGTGTAAATACTAATATTTATAATTCAATCTTTCATTTGCTCTTTAGGTCTATTTTAATCAATAGTGTTGGTGCATAGCTAATTTTAAAAGGATGAAATTTTTCTTTTCTTTTTTTTAATGTTTATTTATTTTTGAGAGAGAGACAGAGACAGAGTAGGAGCAGGGGAGGGGCAGACAGAGAGGGAGACACAGAATCTGAAGCGAGCTCCAGGCTCTGAGCTGTCAGCACAGAGCCCCATGGAGGCCGGTGGGGACGGAGGGGCTCGAACTCATGAACTGCAAGATCATGACCTGAGCCTAACTCAGATGCTTAACCGACTGAGCCACCCAGGCACCCCTTTATTTTCAAAAGCAGATCATTAGGTGGCAAAGTGTGGACTCTCTTACCGGACCTCAGTTGACCACACTAGTGGCCACCTGGGTTTAGACCATAATCACATGACACAAAACAGAAGTCTCTAAATATCAGTCTCAGTTGCCCTTATTCTCTGCCACCTTGTAGGCCCAGTGCATGCAGCCAACTGCTGCAGTCTCTCTAGATTCCCACGAAAGATGGTCTGACCAGGCTTCCTCCTGGGTCAGATGTCTACTCCTAAGCCCATCAACCATGGCTGAAGACTGGGTCATTTTGAATGGACAACTGCTCTCCTCCCAAGGCTGTGGATGCTTTATTTTCTAAGAAGAGGATGTGAAAGTAGGAGGGATATGAAGGGCATCTCTAGCACAAAATCCCTCAGCTGTAACATTTCAGAAGAAATCTTCAACTTTTTTTTTAAATTTTATTTTAATGTTTATTTATTATTGAGAGACAGAGAGAGACAGAGCATGAGCATGGGAGGGACAGAGAGAGGGGGAGACACAGAATCCGAAGCAGGCTCCAGGCTCTGAGCCGTCAGCACAGAGCCTGATGCGGGGCTCAAAACCACAAACTGTGAGGTCATGACATGAGCTGAAGTTGGATGGTTAACCGACTGAGCCACCTGGGCGCCCCTGAACTCTTCAACTTTGAAGCAAATGGTCAGTTTTGAGTTCCTCTTCTGCTATGCATTAATTGTCTGACCTTGAATGCAGTCAGTTCAAGTTTTGAGTTGTTTCCTCAACTGAAAAATACAGATAATACCCCTACTTCAAAGGGTTGTTTTCATTCACTTACTTAAAAAAATAATTTTAAGGGGGCGCCTGGGTGGCGCAGTCGGTTAGGCGTCCGACTTCAGCCAGGTCACGATCTCGCGGTCCATGAGTTCGAGCCCCGCGTCAGGCTCTGGGCTGATGGCTCGGAGCCTGGAGCCTGTTTCCGATTCTGTGTCTCCCTCTCTCTCTGCCCCTCCCCCGTTCATGCTCTGTCTCTCTCTGTCCCAAAAATAAATAAAAAATGTTGAAAAAAAAATTTAAAAAAAAAAAAAAATAAATAATTTTAGGGACACCTGGGTGGCTCAGTCAGTTAAGTGTTGACTTCAGCTCAGGTCATGATCTTGCGGTCTGTGAGTTCGAGCCCTGCATCAGGCTCTGTGCTGACAGCTCAGAGCCTGGAACCTGCTTTGGACTCTGTGTCTCCCTCACTCTCTGCCCCTCCCCCACTTGTGCCCTGTCTCTCTTGCTCCCCAAAATAAACAAACATTAAAAAAAAATTTTTTTAAATAATGTTACAGTTTTTGAGATAGGCAATGGCCTAGGCACCAGAAATATGGAAATAAAAGATACAGGCCCTGCTGCAGGGAGGCTCACAAGGTAATGAAGGAGGCAGGTAAGAAAGCAAATAATTACAGTTCTAGGTACTCTGCCCTGAGGGAGAGCAGCACACCTGGGTTAGGTGTTCTCTGTGCATGCCCCCATCATGGGAGGTATATCTGTGTGTGTGTGTGTGTGTGTGTGTGTGTGTGTGTGTGTGTGGTGTGTTTGGTGTGCATGTGGTATGGACCAAACAGAAGAGGAAGGACAGTTGGGAACACTTCCAGAGGGAAAGCTGGGTGGCAGCTTGATAGACAGGTAGGCATTACTGGGAAATAAAGGTGGGGAGGGGAAGTATGCCCAGGTAAGGAAGACAGCACATGTTGAATCACAAATACATGAAAGAGACTGGTCATTTTGCTCATGGAAGAGCAGGGCTGAAGTAAAAAACAGCATCTGTTAATGAGCGAGGCAGGAACTCCGGTGTGGTGGCTAGGAGTGAAGCTGGAGAGGAAAGCGACGCTCTGATTGTGGAGAAAGAAATGAAAGATTGTGTGGTTAAGCTCTCTGAGAGCCAAGAGTGCCGCATGCAGTAACAGTGGCAAACACTCGTAGTGCCATAATGCAGGCTAAATTCTTTCATGAATTTACCCCTATGAGTCAAATAATGTTATCTTCATTTTGCAGGTTATTATTTGAGTAATTTTCCCAGGCTCACACGATGTCTTAGTTTAGGTTCCACCAGAAGCCAACCTTGAGAAAAGGATTCAAGTACAAGCAACTTTTGGGAAAGTGGGGCTGACCCCACGAAACACAAGATGGGGAGAAGGGAAATGAGTGACAAGAATCCGGGAAGATGTGTGCTATCAAGCAGGTTACCACCAAGGACAACTGGAGTTCAGTCTCATTGGGGAATTTTGGAAGACAGTGAGGAATACTCTTAAGAGTTATTCTCACCTGGGAATGCAAACTGGTGCAGCCACTCTGGAAAACAGTATGGAGGTTCCTCAAAAAACTAAAAATAGAACTATCCTGCGACCCAGCAATTGCACTACTAGGCATTTATCCATGGGATACAGGTGTGCTGTTTCGAAGGGACACATGCACCCCCATGTTTATAGCAGCACTATCCACAATAGCCAAAGTATGGAAAGAGCCCAAATGTCCTTCGATGGATGAATGGATAAAGAAGGTGTGGCATATATATACAATGGAGTATTACTCGGCAATCAAAAAGAATGAAATCTTGCCATTTGCAACTACGTGGATAGAACTGGAGGGTATTATGCTAAGTGAAATTAGTCAGTCAGAGAGAGACAAAAATCATATGACTTCACTCATATGAGGACTTTAAGAGAAAAAAAAGATGAACATAAGGGAAGGGAAACAAAAATAATATAAAAACAGGGAGGGGACAAAACAGAAGAGACTCATAAATATGGAGAACAAACTAAGGGTTATGGGAGGGATTGTGGGAGGGGGGATGGGCTAAATGGATAAGGGGCATTAAGGAATCTAGTCCTGAAATCATTGTTTCACTATATGCTAACTAATTTGGATGTAAATTTTCAAAAATAAAAAATAAAATTATAAAAATAAATAAATGTTAAAAATTAAAAAACAAAAAAAGGAAAACTTATTAATGTATCTCATTAAAATGAGATGTTATTGATTGTAATACACCAAATTTAATATATCACTAAGAAAGAAAAACTTTTCCATTCTAATACTCTCACAGACTATTAATTATAAGATGTATTCTAACTTCAGAAATGTTGAAATGTGACAAAAGTGTATCTTGAAAGATATTAAGTGATAATTAAAATAAATACTCGAACAATCTATTAAAAAACAAAAAGAGTTACTCCCACCAAGGGGCACCAGTTGGCTCATTTGGTTATGCGTCCAACTTCGGCTCAGGTCATGATCCTGTGGTTTGTTGAGTTTGAGCCCCACATCCAGCTCTGTGCTGATAGCTCAAAGCCTGGAGCCTGCTTCAGATTCTGTGTCTCCCTCTCTCTGCCCCTCTCCTGCTTGCTCGTGCTCTAACACACACCGTCTCTCTCAAAAGTAAATAAACATTAAAAAATTAAAAAAAAAAAGTTATTTCCACCGAGAGGTGAGGAAGCTAGGGTATCTCACCAGTCTCCATCATGGTTTGAGGACTGTTGCTCAGGATGTTAACTCTGGCTTTCCTAGCTCCTCTGCACAAGGGCCGAGTGCATTCTTTATGCAATGAGTTGTAGGTACTCTCAGTAAACAGACTTTGGAGTGTAGAAGTGAGATCAAGAGATTATAGGTAGGATGCTGAAAGTGTCCTATCACAAGATCTAAGTGGGGAAGCCAGGGTCTTGCCCCATGAAGTCTGGCTCAGGTTTTAGCAACAATATTATACTTCTGCCCAAATGCAAGTTATATCTATATCTATATATCTATATCTATATATCTATATCTATATCTATATCTGTATCTGTATCTATATCTATATCTGTAACTGTATCTGTATCTATATCTATATCTATATTTATATCTATATCTATCTATATCTATGTCTATATTCATAGTAATACAGTACTTTTCAGAAAACATAATATTGTGGCTAGACGACAGGGAGCCCATTGTCCTAGTCAATGACTGGCATATAACAGATCTTCGATGGATATTTGTGAATGAATTCTTTAAAATTCAATGCAAGTTAGTCATTCAGTGTTATCCAGGTGAAAGCCTCTGGCTAGAAATCAAGAAGTGTGGATTGTAGTCTGGGTTCTGCCACTAGTTTGGGGACCTCAAGGAAGCCAGTTAGTCTCATTAAGCTTTACTTTTCTCATTTTGAAATCTTGTTTTACTACTTGCCCACCTGTCTGTACATAGAACGGTTGTGAGCTGATCATGGCTATGAAAAACAGACTACAGCAGACTGAGAAGTAATCCTGTATCTCAGTCTTTGGATTGGATCTGGGCGAAGTTACTTGTTGGCCTTTTGGCTTCCCAGGATCCAGGACCACCTACGATGGGTCCATCAGCTATATCAGAGCTCTTGGAGGCAAATAACAGGACCCAACTCTGGCTATTTTAATCAGAACAAGAATTTGAGAGATATCAGGAAAATCACAGAATTGGCAGGAGGGCTAGAACATCAAGCTTGGAAAATGGACATGAACCAAAGGAGACCATCTCAGGAGACAGAAAGACTGTATCACAGAAACATCTCCATTAAGATGCTGCTGCCACTCCCACTGAGCAGTGGGCACCAATGCAACCACCAGCACAAATTCTAAACTGTCCCTGTTTCTTGGGCAGGAGCATCAGCGGGATCGAGCTTAGGTCATATGCTTGCATTCCAGCTGCCAGGAATCTAGAAGGGCAACTGCCTGACCTCTTTCCCAAATTCCATAAGGGGAAGACACACTCTGCCTTCCATGAGACCCATGTTTCATGTGATGGCCATTCCCTCAAATGTAGGAAGGGGGCTCGGGTGCTGGGCAGCCATAAAAAATGTGATCCTTGATAAATATCCTGTCTAAGGTACTCAAAAGTCCCATTCAAGTTAGGATACAGAGAAAGTAAGGATACTGGTTTAAAACTGGAAAGCTAAGATTAGGTCATGAGACTTTTTATTTACTAAAATCAGTTCGAGGTACAGGGTACAAAGATGACTAAGACAGGGGCGCCTGACTGGCTCAGTTGGTAGAGCATGCGACTCTTGATCTTGGGATTGTGAGGTCAAGCCCTGAGCTGGACATAGAGCTTACTTTAAAAAAATAAAATTAAAAATAAAAAGATGACTAAGACACAGGTGCTGGCCTCAAGGTGTTCTATGCCGGTAGGGAGGAAAGATAAATAAAATGTAAGGAAAGGCTATAACTGAGTACAACAAAGTAGAAAGAGAACATAGAACAAAGGATTAATGCTGGGGATCGTGTGGGTGGTCAGGAAAGCTTTTACAGAAAAGATGAGTCTAAAAGGGTAGAAAGGGAGTGGAAGAAAGAGCATTAGAGGCAGAGCCATCTTTGGTGTGGGTTAATCTTCTTGATTAGCCAGAATCTGGTTCTGGTATTTCCTGCTTACTCCTTTCCTACTGCCATCAACCACAACACATATGCTACTACAGTTAAGGTCTAAACTTAGTAAGGTCTAAGTGTTATTAGGGTATTGTCAGAGCCAAGTTTTTCTTCCTTTGCTCTCCCCTAAATATCTGGTGCATAGTAGTATTGGCACAAGCTTATTGCTGCTTCTGCTGTTTTTAACTATTTTAGATGCAACCAACCATATACTCATCAGACCTGGGTTTAAATAATGGCACAGCCATTTTCTAATTATAATACCTCTCTGAGCCTCAGTTTCCTCACAGGTAAAATGAATCAAAACTACTTGCCTTCCAGGACTGTTTGGGGGATTAACTGAGATGATGTTTGTAAAGTGCCATCACTCAGCAGTTAGTAGATTGCTGGTTCAAGGAAGTTCTCTGCAAGTCTGGTGATGACAAGCATTCCTCTCTGTTCTTCCTCTTTGACCTAAGTAGTTTCACAATGCGGCCAAATAGATCACAAGAAGGAAATGTCTTCTGGGAGGGAGATGGCCCACGAGTTGGGTCAAAAATGTGAGAATATTGGTGTGAGGAAGGAACAGATACGAAGTTCCTCTTGAGCTCTCAGCCCTTTCCAATGCCTGACTCCATGGTGGGTCTGAGAGGCTGGTGGTTATTGGACTTGAGGAAGGTTTTCCAACCCCTGAAGAATGATTTTGAAAACAGCCCTTCTGGCACTAGGGATATTTGCCTGTGCCCAATAGGAGAAGTAAACGATTTACCCAGATGTGGGTTTGATCAGGCTCCCTTCTCTCTCAAGATCAGGCCACAGAACTCAGAAGTGTGGAGAACAGCACATCTATTAACTGACCATGTTTACATACTGTTCTTGCACAGCATTTGGAAATGGGGGCAATATAACAGGTTGAATAACACTGATGGAGTCACACTGTGTCCTTTCAGAATAATAAGCATGATACTTGAGGGGAATTTGCTACTGGCTGAAGCAGTTTAATAAATGGGGCAGATCCAGATGTGGAAATGCTATGTGGCTTGGAACAGACACCCAATTATGTGAAGTATGAATTTAGATCTCCTTTCTGAAATTCCTGGTGTATATTTCATTAGTCTCATCTTACTAATAAACAATAGTGTTCTGTTCCAACCTTGGACTTCTAGGTAAATTCTGATCATTCATTCATTACACAGCTGTATATTGAGTACTTGCCACATGCCAGGCATTGTGAGGTGTGTATAAGATCTTGAATTTGATTCTGAAGAAAGGAGAGGGGATTGTTTTATAAAAATTCAGAGTGCTTCTCCCTTCAAACATTATTTGTGGAGAAGTGTAAATGTCTCCCCTATCTGCATATGGAGGAAATAATTTCATGTAGAATGGCTTAGTTCCTGTGTGCATCTCATCTGGGGGTAGGCTCAGGAATGGGAGGGATCGAGCAGCAGAGCATGTTGCTATGGTAACTTGGCATCAGCACACCTTTAGCTCCTTTGTGTCGCCCCCAAATTACCTTTATAACTAGTGTTTCAGAGCATGGAAAGCTTTTCTTAATTTCCACACAGCCAGTGATGAAAGCATTTTCCAAGGCACTAGGCAAAGGGAGGGTGCTTTCTTTTTAAGGCTGAGGCTCTGCTCATGCTGTTTCTGAAGCCACAGTATAGATCCAAGATGCAGACTCTCTTGTTTTTTTTTTTGGAAGATTTCACTTTCAAATCCCTTTGAAGCATGTTATCTCGATTTTTATTGCCACATTTTTTTAACCTTACGCAGTCCAAAAGGACAAGAAAATGAACCAGCTAAACATTTATGCTTCAAAATAACCATGTGAGGTAGGGACTGGTATCCCCATTGTACAAACAGAAGAACTAAAACTCAGACTTTCCATAATGTGCCCAAGGTCACATTATTAGAAATGGCAGGATGAGGAATGCAACAAGGACTTTAGATCCCAAATCCAATGTCTTTCTGTTATACCTCAACTGACTCCCAATCTCTTTCAGCCTTTGTTACTTTATAAAAATACATATGTATATAAAATAGCAACCAGTTTATGCTTTGCTTTAAAAAAAAACTTTATTGAAGTATTCTGTATATTTCATAGCATTCAATCGTTGTGAACATACAGTTCAATGATTTTTCCCCTAAATATGCCAGTGGGTTTTTTTTTTTAATGTTTATTTATTTTAAGAGAAAGAGAGCACATGTGTGTGAGCAAGGGAGGGGCAGAGAGAGAAAGGGAGAGAGAGAATCCCAAGAAGGCTCTGCACTGTCAGCACAGAATGAGATCATGATCTGAGCCGATATCAAAGTCGGATACTTAACCGACTGAGCCACATAGGTGACCCAGTTCAATGATTTAAAAAAAATTTTTTTGCAACAGTTTTATTAAGATATAACTCACATATCACATGTTCTATCCATTTACAGTATAAAAGTCAATGGTTTTTAGTATATTCATATACTACAATCAATTTCGGGACATTTTTATCTCAAACCCTCATTTTTATCTCAAATCCTCTATCGGTAACCCACCAATCCTCAGATTCTCTCCACCACCCTGCCCTAAACAACCATTAATCTAGTTTCTGTCTCTATGGATTTGCATTTTTGGACATTACATATAAAAGGCATCCTATAATGTGTGGTCTTTTGTGACTAGCTTCTTTCACTTAGCATAATGTTTTCAAGGTTCATCCATGCTGAAGCATGAATAGTAATTCATTCCTTTTTGTGGCCAAATAATATTCCATTAGATACACAACGTTTTGTTTATCCATTCATCCATCGATGGACATTTGGGCTGTTTCTCCCTTTGGGCTAGTGTGAATAATGCTGCTATGAATATTTGTGTACAAGTTTTTGTGTGGGCATATGTTTTCATTTCTCTAGGAGTAAAATTGCTGGGTCAAATTTCACTCCTGTCTATCTAGGAATAATTTTACATTCCGACCAACACTATGAGATTCCAGTTCTTCTCCACACCCTCACCAAAGTTGGCATGATTTGCTTTTTTCACATAACATTATTTCTTAGTTACATTTCCATATCCACATGGTTGTCATTTTTAATGGGTATCCGCAGTGTTCCAAAGCAGTTACTTTGATGTTGTTAAAGGATTACTTTAAAGTCGAAGATTTATATTGTTTTCGGTTTTATGCTATTGTAAGTAGTAGAACTAGGATCTGTGCCACTTACTTCTTTTTTCCCTTACTTTATTTCCTCGAGGTACATTCCGGAGTGGAACAAAGGGCTCACACAGCACTATTGCTGCTTCCCGGGTTACTCTGCAGAGGTTGACTGTGTATAAAATGCCACTTGCCAAGCTCATTCCTGCCTACTTCCCCATAGCCTCTGCCAACACAGGGCTTTATTGCTTTATCACTGTGCATTAATAATATAGGTATATGATAGAGCTTTGAGGTTGTTTTGAGTGGCATTTCTTTTGCTGTTAGTAAACTTACAGTATGTGAAGGGCCATCACATAGTCACTGTAACTGAGTCATTGGTCCAAAGAGGCCAGGTAGTATAGGAAAATTTAGGGGTGGAAGCAAGGGGTAGCAGATGGAGAGTAAAAGGATTCTCTGGGTTTTGGGACATGGGTTCAGTCATGTTTGATAGGGTGGTTGTAGCCTCAGCCATAGAAGAGAATGCTGACTAAATGGTCAGCTGATTTAGACAACTGAATTTTCCCCTCATTCAGCCCCTCTCATGGTTCTGCCCTTCCCTCTCTGACCATTCCTTCTCAATCTCAGTTGAGAGTTTATTTTCTTTTGTCTGCCTCTTAGAGATTGGTATTCCCCAGGATTTCATTCTCAGGATTCTTCTTTTTTCTATTTAACACTCTGGGCAATCTCATATACTCCCAGGGCAATAATGACTGTGTAAATGCTGGAAACTCCCAAATCTTTATCTCCCATTTCAAATTGAATTTTCCATGTGCTTATCTAACTTCCAACCGTACATCTCTATTTGAATGGCCCCTAGGCATCTCAAGCACAGTATTTCTGCCTCCAGCCACTTGTTTTTTTCCCATATCTCTGTCTATCATGACAGCAACCCAGTCGCCCAAGTCAGAAACCTGGAAGCCACTCCAAACTCCTTCTCTAGCCTACATATTTCTAAATATCACTCAAGTACCTCTTCTTTTGTCCAAACCTATTACACTAACTTGATTCATGTTTTTATTTCTCCAAATAAGTGTAGCATTGTTACATGTATTAGTTAGGGTTCTGTTGGTTGTAATTGTGTCACTTTAGGAAGGAAAATTAAAAGATTTATTGAATGGCTACATGTATGTAATGAAAGAAGGGACTGGGCAATCACTGTGGAAAGGCAGGCTCTAGGGAGGTTCTAGGGACCCGGGAGCAAGCAGGTAGCCCACGGAGCTTCTCTGGAGGGTCTGCTATAGATGTGACTTGGTTGCAACAATCCTCAGCTTCTGAATCTCTCAGTTCAAACTAGTACATTTCTGGGGAGTCTGGAGACCAACAAAGATCAAAAAGATGGAGAGGCTGAGTCATGTGATGGAAACACAACTGCTGGAAAATGGCTTTCATGTATTAGAGGCAATTATCAGAGAAAAAGAAAGGGCATGAGACAGTCTTTCCAGAAGTTATTTACTATATTGCCACAATTTCTGAACTGATCACCATGCCTCTAGTCTTACCCTCCACCAATCTCCTTCTGCTAGAGTAATCTTCCAAAATACAAGCCCAAGAGAAAAGAGAGGTAGTGGGGAAAGTAAGGGCATGAAATCCGCATTCGGCTCTTGCTAAGTCTGGGACTTTGGGCAATAATAACCATCATCTATCTATTTGAGTCCCTATTCTTTGCTAACACGGTGTAGGCACTTAATATATATTATTTCTACCCCTTGTGACAGCTCTGTAAGGTGAATATTATAATTACTGTGCAAAAGAGGACACTGAGATTCTGAAAAATTTAATAAACTTGTCCTAAGATAAGTAGCAGAATCTACCATGTGACTCAAGGCATTTATTAATTTATTACTGTGCTATACTCTCTCTCTCCCCCCCCCCAAATAAATAAACAGGCATTCGAAAAATAATAATCAAACAGTTGCCGGACATGGCCAGCCCATTGTGATCTTTCTAGTTTCAACTCTTTCTACTCCCCCACATGCATCGAACACTCCAGGGACACTGAACCATTAAAAAAAAATGGACTCTTGTGCCAAATTTCCTTTTGTCTTCCTCTGTTCTAGCCACTGCCTCTTTTTTCTTTCTACTTCCTCCTCATAAAAGTCATCTCTTTCTGTGTCACGATCCCATCTTTAATTTTTTTTTTAAATAGTGACAGTCTTCTTCCTAAAACTTGCGTTATTGCAAGCTTCCCAGAAAGCTGTGTACTGTTACCCGTAACAAGGGAAGTCCTGCCCTTCCTTTTGCCAATTGTACTGAGCCCTTTCAGTCACCAGGCTGTCTGGAACCTTAGTGGCCATGTGCAATGTCCCTGCAGGTTTGCAGTCACGGTCACGCTGAAGCTACACACAGGGCTAGAGTATCCCAGTTACACCCTCGGGAATGATTATGGAGTATGAAGTTACTCGGGCTGGTGTGCCCCTTGAGCTCAGGCTTGAGGAAGGTGTGGGGATCTCTAATATATTCAGGAAATCATTTACCTGACAGGCATCACAGAGATCTGAATCCTGTCCTTTCACTTAGAGAAGCGGCATGGCTTAGTGGAAACTGCTAACTTTAGAGTCAGGACTTGGCTTTGAGCCCACTTACCTGGCTGGCTGCTCTTTTGACAAACCACTAATACCTGTAAGCCTCTGGATCTTCAACTTTAGAATAACATTAGCCCTCTTCCACTTACCTTATAGGGTAGATGTAAGTTTTTTTAAAGCATGTAAAAATACTGCTTCTTATTGGGCATTAACTATGCACCAAGAACAGGTAGGTACGTTTCTCCTATTTTATACATGGTTTATACAGGTTCAGGAACCTGTCACAGAGTCACTCTGCTAACACATGGAGAATCAAGATTCAAACCCAGGTGTTTTTGTTTTGCTTTGTTTTGTTTGTTTGTGTTTTAGTTTGAGAGAAAGAGAGAGCATGCAGAGGGCAGGGGTAGAGGGAGAGTGAGAGAGAATCTCAAGCAGATTCCATATCCAGCCTGGAGCCCAATGAGGAGCTCCATCCCACAACCCTGGGATCATGACCTGAGCCAAAATCAGGAATCAGATGCTCAACCAACTGAGCCACCCAGATGCCCCTTAAACCCAAGTATTTCTGACTATGTTGTTCTTGTTGTTTTTCTTCTTTAATTATACCAGACTGGCACTCATGAAACATGCAATCTGAAAACATTTTAGCAGGAAAAGCAAAGTCCTGCACTACAGAGAGAAATTATTAGTTTACAGATGAAGAAACTGAGGCCCAGAGAAGTGCAATAACTTCCCTTGGGAGTTGGTGGCAAGTTTTCATCCAGCAAGTACTCAGTGGGGCAAGTAGGTGTGCAGGCCACTCAGGAATTAAGGTGTGGCTGCATCCAGCCGAAAGAGGGAAATCCAGCAAAGGTAACAGATGTTTAGGACTATTTTCACATGTTTTCCACTTTGTGGTTGCACTAGACAGCTTAGATGACACAATCTCGGTGACACTGTCAGGTCAGAAGAGTTTCCAGATCCCTTGTTGTGGAACACAGGAGGCTGTGACTCGGCCCTGTCACAAATCTCCAGTGTCATCTCTTATCAGGCCTCCCCTGCCACCACATACCCCCCAAATTTTCTCTTCAGTCATAGTAACGACTTGCAGTTCCCAAAATGCACCCTATGGATTTGTGCCTCTATGCCCCCATGCCCTTTACTTGGAATACACTACTTCACCCCCTGAGTACCCAGCAGTACTCACTTTCTAAGACTGCTTAAAGGTCAGTGCCTGAATGAAGTCTTACCTGGTGTCCCCCGCCCTTCCCCACTTTAGATATCAACCTTCTCTCCTTTGGGTCTCTAATATCTCCTCTACATATTTTTGCATTGGAACATAGAACATTTTTATTGATGCCATTTATGCAGTAAGACTGTTTTTTTACCTGTCTGTCATCAACTGTTAACACCTTAAGTGTAAGGACTATCTCATTTGTAATTGTGTCTTTAGTATTTAGTACGGTGAGCTTCTAGGGGCAGAGCCTGATCTACTCTGCAGACCACCCAACATCTACTCCCAACCGGTTTATCTTTTGCCTGCCTCCTCTAAAAAGGCTGGAAAAACTAAGTTCTGTTTTTCCAGCCTCCCTTACAGCTAGTAGGGACTGTGTAGAAAACCAGAGAAGATAATGAGATATAAGCCAGTGAGATATAAGCAAAGGTCTTGGGAAGGAGTGAAGAGCTTCTGGGAGAACTTTTGCATTCTTGTAAAAGGGCCAGAGTGACTGGTGCAAACTATCTCCTCTGCATCCTGCCTTGAATGCAAACATAATGCTGGGGCTGGGATGACCATCTTGCAACCATAAGGGAAAGCCCCAAAGGATCAGTGCATCTGTCTAGATTTTTGTTATGTGAGAAAAATAAACCCCAACTAATTCAATCACTATTGATAGATTATCTGTTACTTGCAGCTGAAAGCATTCCTAACTGATGAATTACTAATGTTTGTTAACCAAAAGAAGTGATTCCTTATTTCAATGATTTTTAAACGATTGGTTCAGCACCAGAAACCTCTCCTCAAGAGGACTTTTATACCAAACCCAATCGATATTGATCAAAGCAGATATAGTCTGATTAAAGGGAGTACGAGACTGCAGCATGGACTCCCAGCCCTTTTCTTACTCCTTCTTTTCCCCAGATGACCCCTAAGACACCTATTTGGAACCCTGAAGCCTTCTCTGAATACTCACTACACTCTCTAACACAGTGTGGATTGGAACAGCCTCTTTTTTTGTGCATGATATGGCAGTTTGAAGGCACTTTCTATCATGTTCTTAAATTATGCAATTTTTGACTCAGCAACTCCATTTCTAAGACTCTATTCTACAGAAATACTGGCATTTCTGTCAAAGACATATATATGTATAGGGTGGTTTATTATAGAATTGCTTGAAGGTAAAAAACAAAAAAACAAAAAAACAGAACTTAAAAGTCCACTAAAGGATTAATTAATTACTTTATAGCACATTCATACTCTGCTATATTCTGCAGCCATTACTGATTTGAAAGGTTTTCAAGATATATTAAAGTAATATGTCTTTAACATACATTTTTAAAGAAACTCACAAAATACTATTGAAAGAAAAACTACAGAGTTGTGTAAAAATATACATATGTAGATATGCAAATGCATACAGAAATGCCTTGAAGGAAGGCCAAGAAAATATTAACAGTGCTTACTTTTCAGTAATGAGACTGAGGGAAAGAGAAGTTTGACTTTTTCCTTTGTAAACTTGTATATTGTTTGAATAATCGGGAGATATTTATTCTTACTCTGGTAAAATAGAGAATAACACCTGACCAAAGAAGATACAGATGGCAAGTAAGCTTATGAAAAGATGCTCAACATTGTCTGTCATTCAGGAATTGCAAATAAAACGAGATACCACTATATATTAGAATTGAAAAAACCAAAATATTGACACCACCAAATGTCGGCAAGGACGTGGAGGATTAAGAACTCTCTCACTCAGGGTACCCGGGTGACTCAGTCGGTGGAGCATCTGACTTCGGCTCAGGTCATGATCTCGTGGTTCGTGAGTTCAAGTCCCACATTAGGCTCGCTGCTGTCAGCCTATCAGTGCAGAGCCTGCTTCAGATCCCGTCCCTCTCTCTCTGCCCCTCACCCCACTTGCGCTCTCCCAAAAATAAATAAATATTCATTCATTCATTCATTCTTGGTAGAATGCAAAGTGGCTCAGCTTGGAAGATAGTTTGACAGTTCCTTACAAAACTAAACATCCTCTTAACATATAATCCAGCAATAGTGAGTGCCGCCTGGTATTTACCCAAGTGAATTGAAACTCCTGTCCACACAAAACCTGCACACAGATGTTTCTAGCAACTGTATTCAAAATTGCGCAAATTTGGCAAGATGTCCTTCAGTAGATGATCAGATAACTAAACTGTGGTACATCCAAACAATGGAACATTATTCAGCACTAAAATGAAATAAGCTATCAAACTGTGAAAAGAAACTTAAATACATATTACTAAATGAAAGAAGCCAATCTGAAAAGGCTACATACTGTATGATTCCAACCACATAACATTCCGGAAAAGGCAAAACTACAGAGATGATGAAAAGATCAGTAGTTGCCAGGAGTTAGCAGGAAGGGAAGGATGAATGGTTGGAGCACAGAGGATTTTTAGGAGAGTGAAACTATGATGGTGGATACATGCCTTTGTACATTTGTCAAAATTCACATAATGTAACACCAGGAATGAACTCTAGTGTAAACTATGGACTTGGGGTGAAAATGATGTGTCGATGTAGATTCATCAATTATAGCAAATGTAACATTGTGATAGGGGATGTTCATAGTGAGGGGGGCTGTGCTCATCTCAGGGTTGGGTGAGATGGGAATTCTCTGTACTTTCCACCTAATTTTGCTGTGAACCTAAAACTGCCCTAAAAAAATTCTATTTAAAATATACAGGATAAAAGAACACCAAATCGAGACTTAGCCCAACGTGTTTATTCAATGTTTATTATGCACAACACAATGGTCTAGGTATTGTGAGGGTAAGCAATAGTTAAAACATAGTTCCCATTCTCAAGAAGCCTAAATATAATAGGGTAAAGCCGTAGAACTATACTATACTATACTATACTATACTATACTATACTATACAGCAGAATTTGTAAAGTTCTACAATAAAGACACAAAGAATGATGATGGGAGTCCAAGGAAAAGAATGACTTGCTCTTTCCATTTGGAGAGAATCTTAGAATATTTGACTAAAGGGAGAACGTATGAGTTGGGTCTTCAAAACACAAATAAGGTCTTGTCAGTCAGATCTAGTATTGCAAAGGGAATAGGAAAAGCACTCTAAGCAGAGGGAATAACACAAGCAAATACATGGAGGCATGAAACAATGGATATTGTTTGTGAGGAATGGTGGCTGCCAGTGTGGCTGCCTAGTACAATTATGTAAAGAGATACAGTGGGCAATAAAATTGGGAAGGAATGGTGAGATAAAAAAGTACAGTATCTTGGGGCACCTGGGTGGCTTCATTGGTTAAGTGTCTGACTCTTGATTCAGACCCAAGTCATAATCTCACAGTTGTGAGACTGAGCCCTGTGTCAGCTTGGGATTCTCTCTCTCTCCCACTCTCTCTGCCCCTCCCCCACTTGTATGTGTGCGCCCACACTCTCTCACACAAAAAAGTGTACAGTATCTTGTATACTCCATGCTAAGTGTTTTATGTTAATAAGACACAGTGAGTCTGCACGGGTTGGCAAACTCAATCACAGGTAGATGGGATCCATTATCCAAATAGCCAGGACAGAAGTAAGGAGGCATAGGCCTCAGTCCAAGGGTCTGGGCCAGTATTCAGGAAGGATGGGATCTGGCAAGGCTTCCCAAGAGAGAACATGGCTGGGGTTGTGCCAACAGCCAGGTCAGAACATCTACTGCCTTTTGGCTCAGAGCAGCTCTGCCCTCCCTGCTCAGACCATTTCTGGCTGGCCAGACCATACATAATTAAAAATCAGGCTTGGGGATGGGGAGCAGGTGAAATAGGTGGAGAGGGTCAAAAGTTACAAACCTCCAGTTATAAAATAAATAAGTCATGGGTAAATAAGTACACACACACAGCAACTATAGTTATTATTGTATTGCATATTTGGAAGTTGCTAAGAGAATGGATCTTGAAAGTTCTCATCATGAGAAAAAAAATTCTGTAACTATGTATGGTGATCAATGTTAACTAGGCTTATTGGGTGATCATTTCATTATATATACGAATATCAAATCATTATGTTGTATACCTGAAACTAATATAATATTGTATGTCAATTATACCTTAACAAAATAAAGGTATAATATTTATGCAAAGAAAGAGATTTGTGGGATAATTTGAAGGAGTACTATCAGAGATGGAAATAATATAATATAAGACTTATGATTCCTTTTTTATCTTCCAGTAATTTACCTGTATGTTTTTTTTTTCTTTGTAATATTCTCCTTCATATACAAGCTTTCTCATGCTTGGTGTTCTTTTTTAGAGTCAAATTCTCTAGGGGCTCCTGGGTGGCTCAGTTAATTAAGCGTCCAACTTTGGCTTAGATCACAGTCTTGCAGTTCAGAGTTTGAGCCCCACATCGGGCTCTGTGCTGACAGCTCAGAGCCTGGAGCCTGTTTCAGATTCTGCGTCTCCCTCTCTCTCTCTGTCCCTCACCCACTCATGGTGTCTCTCTTTCTCTCTCTCCCTCTCTCTCTCTCAAAAATAAATAAACATTAAAAAAAGAGAGAGAGAAAATAGAGTCAACTTCTCTAGCCAGACATGAGAGATTTGTGGGGATCTTGGCGAGTCTCCTTTCTTTCCTTCTCCTTACTTCTCTATTCTAGGTGTTGCATGAAGGACCTGTCACTTGATTTAACTCTTTCTGATCATCCATAATTCAATCAATGAGTTTGTACTTTCAAATCTCCATAAATTCTCCTGACTCTGGTCATCTAAAGTCCTGACCTTAAATTACTATCTTCCTTTTGTCTCCAATGTTCTATTTATATTCCTGGCTGATATCCAGTTGTTCCAAAACTTATTGGTTTAATGGCTTGGCTCTGCATTTCAATCTTACTCTGAACCTCAGCCTCAGAAGCCAAAAATAAGGGCTTGTACCTAATACGGATTGAGCTCATTGTTCCTAAGCTGTTTATAATCTAATCAGGGGTGCATGATTAATAAACATTAAGCAAAATGAAGATTGGATAGAATTAAATTCTAAAACACATCTGTTGGTAAAGAAAGGGCAGAAAAGTATAGCAGGAAGGAAACTAAAGTCAGGACATCTAGCTTCTAGTTCTAGCTGCCACTCACTGGCTGCAGGACTAGCCAAGTCTCTGAACCTCAACCGTAAAATTGGGGGATTGTTCTATATGATTTCTAAGAGAACTTAGAACTTTGTGACTAAGTGCTACGTGGGTGGAGAAAGGGAGAGATCTGTTTGGATGACATTTGTTGGGTGAGCCTTCCAGAAAAAAAAAAAAAGGAATTTCATATGAGGCTTAAGGATGGGTGGGATTTTTGATTGGGAAGATGCTAGTGAGAACACTTGCCCAGTTGGAAATAAAATAGTCAAGGAGTGAGGTAAGACCGAGCAGAATGGTTTACACAGCACAGCAAACAACCCGGCCTGAGCACAACAGCTGGGAAACAATGGAGAGGACTGGATGGGTACACTGCAGGGAATGTTGGACATAAGACCAAAGGGTTGAAGAAGATCCTCGGAAAGTGTCTGGGCTACATAGGTGGGAGGATATGATGGAATAGAAGTGAGGCTGTGACCATGGTCCAGGTGTGAGTTAAATAAGTTTGGACCAAGGTGGCTGAGGTGTGAGTGAAGAGGAAGTGGTAAATGTGAGGCGCATTTTGAAGAAGAGATTGAATAAAGAGGAAAAAGAAGGGGAAGCAAGCTAATTTCATCACTGAGGGTGGAAGGGATTTTCTCTGGGGGGCGGTTGGTCTGCTGGGGAGTTTCATGGCTTCATTTTTAGACTATTCATGTCTGAATAGTCTGTGTATCCTCTAAGATCAGCATGTCTTTGTAGGCAGCTAGAAATGAGAATATGATTCTCAGGACCAGATACATAGAGTTCTTAATTATTCATTGCAAGGCAGTAGTGGAAACCATAAAAATGGAGAATATTACAAAGACAAAAACATATAGGTAAATTACTGCAGGATAAAAAGGGAATCATAAGCCTTGTATTATATTATTTCCATATCTGATAGTACTCCTTGAACCTATCCCACAAATCTCTTTCTTTGCATAAATATTAGCAATCTTTTCATTTATGGATAATTGTATTAGGAAAGATAGTTTAGCTTATACCTAAATGCCAAATCTCAGTGGCTAAAAAGTAATTCTCACCCATTCTACATGTTAGTCACTCCTACTCACATTTTATTGGCCAAAGAAAGCCACATAGCCACATCAATCTTTAAAGAGGTGGATAGTTCAGTACTTTCCTGTGCATTAATGGAGAGTGGGAATATTTGTGAATAGTTCTAACAATAACCATAATAACATTTTCCCTTACACATCTTTCTATAACCATGCCTGTCCACACTTTTATCTGTATCATCCATAAAATGTTCCTGGTATCAAATTTTATAAGTAGTAGTACCATAGTAAAATTCCTATACGAACAAGTTTTTTCTGTTTCTTTTGTTTTCTGCTTGTTTTGATGTTAAGCCTTCCTTTGGTTCTATGGTTGGCTCTCTTCTTTTCTTTCCCAATTCTTGGAACTAAACAGACTCAAGAAAAGGCTACACCCATGATTAAAACAATCTTTACCCGTGTCTCTCCTGTCTTTGGTTCCACTTCTCCTCCTTCTTTTACAAGAATAAATTCCTTCCCTCACAAGAATAAATTCCTTCCCTCTGGGTCCTGCCACACTTCCTTCTACTTTCTCACTTCCTTATCACTCAGAGTTTAAGGCCATTGAAGGGCAAAATAACAAGCTGACAAGTAATACTTATTACTCAATCCACTATCTATTCTGCCCAACATTAATTAGCTGGTTGCCCTGATGTGCACACCCTATGTATATCCCATAAATTGTTGACTTGATTATTCTAATAAGAATTAATATTTTTTTCCATCAGAGTCCCATAGAATGTTGTTTGAACCTCTAATATGATTATCACAGTCTGTCTTGTCTCAGGGTTGTATACGCTCTGTCCCTAAATCATGACATCCTTATGGATTAAGCTATAATTT
The DNA here is from genome assembly GCF_028018385.1 of Neofelis nebulosa. Lineage (NCBI taxonomy): Eukaryota > Metazoa > Chordata > Mammalia > Carnivora > Felidae > Neofelis > Neofelis nebulosa. The sequence goes on along the minus strand of NC_080791.1, from coordinate 46,530,683 downwards.
GCATGCAGTAATACTTGACAATTGAAGACTTATTGATGAATCCTATATATGACTAAATTGACCATTGGTTTTGGTAACATTTGGGTATATCTTGATTCAGCATTTGGTGCTTATTAGACTCTTGCTCATATCAAAAAAATAAACAAACAAATAAAAAAAAAACCCACTGAGATGGGAAATAAAATTACTTGTTCCAGAAAGTGTTCAAGAAGTTCAATAGAGCTGAAACCTAACAGGAAAAAAAAGTTCCTTAGCTTAACACACAAACCCCCTTTAGATCTGACACCTGCTCATCTTTCTAGCTTCATCTCCTGCCATACGGGAGGATTTTTTTTTTTTTTTTTGAGAGAGAGAGAGAGTGAGAGCACGTGGGTGGGGAAGAGGGCCAAGCAAGAGAGAGAACCTTAAGCAGGCTCCATGCTCAGCATGTGGCCCTACTCGGGGTTCCACATAGGGCTCCACACAGGGCTTGATCCCATGACCCTGGGATCATGACCTGAGCCAAAATCCAGAGTTGGACACTCAAACAACTGAGCCACCTAGGCACCTCTACCTAAGGAATTATAACTTGAAAGCTATGGATCATGTCTGAGGTCCTCTCCCAGGCAAGCAGCATCTAGGATGCCACTCTGGGATTGTAGTTCCAGAAGCTGCGTCTGGTTGTGAGTAGGGTGAGACTTCTTCATAAGGTGCAGAGCATGGAATGAGAAGATCTAAAGTAGAGGTCCAGGGACAAATCCAGGATTTACTCAAAGTTGAGAAGAAAAACTAGCAATAATTAAGGTGAAACATGAACTGAAGGTAATAGGACAGAACAAAGACGTCAAAGAAGAGGGCCAGAGGCACAGCCTACTGTGGATTCTTAAAGCTTCCTCTCCCCTTTCTGGGCTCTTTCAGACTTTCAGTTCTCTGGGCAGGAAAGGAATATTCTAAACCTATTTGGACCCAAAGCTCTCCAAGGATTTTAAGAAAAAGAATGATAGGGACTGCCACTGTTTTCTTAATGGAGTACACAGCATCTTGTCGTGTCCTGTGAGCTCTCCCCTGTATGTATCTGGCCCAGAGTAAGTCCTCAGTAAACATTTAGTGAGTAATATGGACTTGCTGCTGATTGTTAAGCATGGGAATGCTTTTGTTTAGTCTATTTGCATGTTGTATGAGTATCATGCCACAAGAAAACTGATTTCACACAAACTCACAAAAGTTCTTTTATTTATTTTAATAAATGCCAACTAAAATCATATTTTTACAAGCCATTCAAATGTAAAACTAGCCTTTTCTTCCACAGTGTCTCAGGTATGCAAATTTAAAGCCTATGCATTAAGAAATAAAACAATAGAGAAGAAACCCCCAAAAGGAGAACCAACTAAGAACAATATGACAAGTAGTTTAGCAGTAGTGTGGTATAAATCTCCATAATAACAGTCTTCCAGAAACAGTGGCTGAGATAAACTTATTTTTAAGCATAAGTTTAAACAATACAATGCTGCTCATAAATCTTGTATGTATATATGTGTGAGTTGCCAATCATAACTCAGGATGGGTGGCCAGAAGTAATGTAATATTAATGGCTATTGCTATGGGTGCCAATAGCAAAAGCTAGACTCTCCTGGGGAGAAGCCTCACTATTTGCCTGCCATTCTAAACTTGGGGGGAAACAGATAAGTTTTGGGCCCAGTCCATCGGGAGAGAAGACTTTAAATAAATAACAGTTGAACAGGGTGTGACCAGCCTATACACATGTCACAATGGTGCCATCATGAGACAAGTCCATGTAACATAAAAATCAAGGGAGGAAATACTCCAAGTGAAGATAAAACTGGCAAGAGCTGCAGAGGATTACCCTTTTCCCACAGCACAATCATCAAATATACCTTGTGAATGTACGTATTTAACACCTGAAAGGGTATGTATCATAAGTTAAATCAACAGGCATTTAAACCTGTACTATGATTTCAATTATTTATATGAACTTCTGTCTCCAATTTCAGGATGATTCCCTCATACTTAACATCAACAGAGAACAGAAAGCAGAATTCTTTCCCTACAAAGATATCCCTTGGGGTATAATAAATATTTGGTCTTGTCCCTACTTCCTAATACACAGCTTCTAAGCCCTAGGAGTGATAGGAGTGTCTTTTATATGCTAATGAGGTGGCCGGAGATGTAGAAGCTTCAAGAGGGGAATGGGGGTGGGTGGTGGCTAGAATGACCAAGCCTTGATTAGAAACTTGGAACTTTCAGTCCCGACCCCCATCCTCCAGGCTTGGGAGAGGAGCTGAAGATTGAGTTCAATTATGAATGGCCAATGATTTCATCAGTCATGCCTATGGAATGAAGTCTCCATAAAAACCCATAAAATATGAAGTTTGGATAGCTTTCAAGTTGGTGAACACATCGAAGTGCTGGGAGGGTGGTACACTCCCAACTCCACAAGGACAGAAACTCCTGCATTCAGGATGCTTTCAGACTTTGCTCTATGTATCTGTTCAACTGGCTATTCATTTGTATCCTTTATAATAATCTAGTAAACACAAATGAAGTGACTGCCTGAGTTCTGTAAGCCATTCTAGCAAATTACTGAACCTGAGAAGAGAATAGTGGGTATCCCCAATTTATACCTGGTTGTTCAGAAGCACAACCATGGGTGGTTTAAGACTTGCAACTGGCATCCAAAAATGAAAGCAGTCTTTTTTTTTTTAATTAAAAATATTGTTTTAATGTTTATTTATTTTTGAGAGAGAGACAGAGCGTGAGTGGAGGAGGGGCAGAGAGAAGGAAACACAGAATCTGAAGCAGGTTCCAGGCTCTGAGCTGTCAGCACAGAGCCCAATGTGGGGCTTGAACTCATGAACAACGAAATCATGACCTGAGCTGAAGTCAGACACTTAACCAACTGAGCCACCCAGGCACCCCTGAAAGTGAGAGCAGTCTTGTAAGACTGAGCCCTTAACCCTGTGAAGTGTAACTAACTTCAGGTAGTTAGTGTTAGAATAGAACTCAATTGTGGGACACCCAGTTGGTGTCCAAAGAATCAGAGAATTGGTGTGAGGAAGAAAAAAAAAAAAAAACCCAAACCCATACATTTGGTGGCAGACATCTTGTGAGTCAAACCAGCTTACTCCTGGTTAAATATTTCTTTCTAGTCTTACTATTTTATCTACTTGTAGAAAAATTAGTATTTAGCAAAATCTCATAGGTTCTCTGAGTGTGTATATGCACACACACATATGCAAGCGTGCTATCATGTGAGGTTTGGAATAATGATTTGGGTAGGTGTAGAAGTGAATCTGGGTTTTTTGTCCCTCAAACATTTCAGGTCTAGATTTAATATTGCTCTGTTATTTCTCCTCTGTATTCCTTACTTCTTTCAAGTAAACTTCAAGTTAATTCACTGCTTTTGGAAGCCGCTATCAACCTCACCCTATTCAGTTACCTCTCTACTTGGTTCTACAGATACTCCATTTTCTAACACATTCTGTAAGGCAGTGAAGATCAGGAATTGTTTTAATCCTTGAAGACATGGTAGGATTTACCATGTGATTTTAGGTAATCACTTAGACCAGAGGCTACACAGAAGAGAGATTTGAGGAAGGAGGCTAGAGGTATCTTGCACAAAAGCACAGTTTTGGAGTCAGCCAAACCTGAGTCCAAATCTAGCTTCTAATACTTATTGGCTGTACAACCTTAAACAAGTTACTTATGCTGTCCCAGCCTGCATTTCTTCATCAAGGGCTATCGTAATGGTTTTCAACTAAGTCATGTTTATGAAGTGCTTAATGTAAAGATTGGCACATATTATGCCCTCACAAATGGCAATGATTAAGTTTAATTGTCATGTTGTCATGTGAGTCATATGAATGTTTTTCATTTGGGTCTTAGCTAGATTTTTAAACCCTTTCTTGTCAGCATCTCTCTTATTTCCCACTAAGGGCACTGGATACAATGTCTGTCCCCCAATCCTGGCTAGAAGGTTATTCAAATGTCACCGCATTCCCACTGTGCAGCAAACTAATGTCAAAGGAATGTAGACTAGGACGGGATGGTCTCTGATACCCACTTCTTTTAGTCCCCCTGAGACCCCTTTCACTCTAGGCGGCCCCTTCCAGGCTCATACCTCATTCAATGCCACGGACTCACCACTCCTTACGTGCCCTCCTAAAACAAGTCCTTCATTAAAACTTGCTCTGCCACATCGTATCCTCTCCAGCTCTGTCTGCTTACTAATTCTTTCAATAAACTCAACAAACTTTTACTGAGTGCTTACAACATGCCACTAGCTGAGGAAACAAAATGAAAGCAGTACAGTCTTTATACTCCAGTAATTAATATTCTGCTTCTTCTTTGATACATTCAATGATTCTCAACCTCAGAATTAGAACCAACTGTTTGAAGTTTTAAAAACAGCAAATGCTTATGTCCCACCTAATTTAGTAAATCTGGGTGGGACTCAGATACATAAAATTTGTAAACCCTCCTCAAGGATTTTACTGAATAGCCATAGTAAAGTAGAACCACAGGATGTGTTGAGAATGGAAAGATGATAGGAATCTGCAAGTGTTGGGTGGACTTCATATTGGAGGTTTAAATTGTATGCTGAGGGATGAGTAGTTTTCTAGGCAAAGAGAACTCCAGGAAAAGGAAAAGCATAATGCCTGAGCCTAAGCCATATGAATTTATCAGTATCATTTTCACTAATACCCTCATGGAAGAGGGTTAGAAGACTCATTTATGAATACCATCTGTGCATGAACTATCAATTTCTGGGGAAAATACCCTTACTCTGGGTCTTGTGTGCTCTCCTTCTCTCCCCTCCCACCTGCTTTCATCTCCCTTCCTCTTAACTCATGGTTGGAATGTCCCAACAACATGGGGCCTGTCACTGTTCTAGCTCAACCCCCTTCTCCACTTAATCATCAAACACTTTCTCCATCTTACTCAGAAAATAGCTGAGCCCCTTTGAGGGCAGCAAGAGCACAGCGCATAATGGAGGAAATGCCCAGTGCAGGGACGAGAACTGGGTGAAAGCCTCAGTGTCACCCACAGTGTTTCTCCCTTTCCTCTTCCTTGAGGCTTCTCCTGTATGTGGCTGGGGAAATCCAGACCAGTCATCTCTGAAAACTTTTGAATTAAAAGCTTGATCTTCCACTAAAGTTGCTTTTGGTAAGGAGAGTTGGCTGAAGCAACTGTCCCCGCCCACAACTAATACTCATGCACTTATCTACTTAAACCCTGCAAAATGATCTGTCCTCTCAGAAAAAAATATACCATCCCTGTAAGCCTCTAAATTAGTCAAAATGACAACCTCAGACTTCAGAAGCGTGTTTACATGCAACACTTATGTCTGGCATACTATTTCCATAAGGTCCCCTGGCTAGTCACCAGTCACCTATTAAAGATTATCACCCCAGGGCATCTGGGTGGCTCAGTCGGTTGAGCATCCAACTCTTGATTTCAGCTCAGGTCATGATCCCAGGTCGTGGGATTGATCCCTATGTCAGACTCCATACTGAGAATGGAGCCTGATTAAGATTCCCTCCCCCCCTCTTTCTCTCTCTCTCTCTCCCTCCCTCCTTCCCTCCCTCCTTCCCTCCCCCTTTCCCCTGCTCATGCTCTCTCTCTCTCTCTCTCTCTCAAAAGAAAAAAAAAGACTAACACCCACTTCTCCTCCCACACTCCTGAGTATTCATGAGGAGACAGGCAGATCTGGCCCATCCTCTTACCAGGTCATTTAAAACATTTATCAAAAAGCTTAATTTGAAGAATATAATCAATAACTAGTATTAAGGAGTTCCTGGGTGGCTCAATCAGTTAAGTGTCTGACTTTGGGTCAGGTCATGATCTCATGTGCTGACAGCTCAGAGCCTGGAGCCTGCTTTGGATTCTGTGTATCCCACTCTTGCTGCTCATACCCCACTTGTGCTCTGTCTCTCCCTCTCTCAAAAATAAACCTTAAAATAAATAGCTAGTATTAAATCAACAGATGGATTGTGAAAGCTGAAAATTCCCTGTGGCGCCAAAGTCCCATCTTTTGAATGCTCCCCACCTCAGTCATGGTTGTTTTTGAGATTAGGAATCTTTCTGCACCGGCTTCTGTTTATACCCTCCTCCAGTGTTCTCTGATCCACTTGTGCCTCTGGCTCTGGTCTTGGACCTCAGCTGGGGGCTCCACTTCTAGTTCTGCCATCTCAGTCACATTTTCAGTTGAGCACTCAGCAACTTAAAATATTTGAAACCCACATCTTACATGCAGAATACTCAAACTCTTAACTGACAGGAAGTGCAAAATCTGTACTTAAGTTCCCTTGGTGCAGTTGTCTTTTCTTCTCTTTGATCCAGTGACTCCGGCTATCACATGGTTTGGGGTTGTTGTTTTTTTTTTTCCCCCAGAAGTGGACTTGACTTTGGGATTGGTACCCTTAGAAGATTCTCCCCAATCCCTTCTTCCTATTGACTCACAGAGCTCCATCCCTACCCAATGATGACAGCTCTAATAGGCTGAATAGTGACACCCCAAGATATCCCTGAAAATGTTGGCTTATTTGAAAAGAGTCTTTGTGGACGTGATTAAATTAAGGGTATTGAGATGAGAAGATTATCCTGGATTGTTTGGGTGGGCTCTAAATGCAATCACAAGTGTACTCCTAAGAGAGAGTCAGGGAGAGATTTGACACAGAAAGAAGGTGCTGTGAAATGGAACACAGAGATTTGAAGGTACTGACCTTAAAGATTGGAGTGACACAGCCATACAACCAGAAATGTTGAAAAGTTATTCAAAGGCTGGAAGAGACAAGGGACAGATTCTACCATAGAGCCCTCTCCCAGAAGGAGGGTGATCCTGCTCACACCTTGATTTCAGCCCAGCGATTTATGTCTTCTTTTATACTTTTCTGTATTTAATTTAAAGATATACACAGGGAGGCACCTGGGTGACTCAGTCGGTTGAGTATTCGACTTCAGTTCAGGTCATGATCTCACAGTTTGTGGGTTCGAGCCCCACGTTGGGCTCTGTGCTGACAGCTCAGAACCTGGAGCCTGCTTCAGATTCTGTGTCTCCCTCTCTCTCTGCCCCTTCCTGGCTCACACTCTGTCTCTCTCTCTGTCTCTGTCTCTGTCTCTCTCTCTCTCTCAAAAATAAACATTAAAAAAAAAAAAAAAACCTGGCACAAGAACAGACACTCAGATCAGTGGAACAGAATAGAGAACTCAAAAATGGACCCACAAACGTATGGCCAACTAATCTTTGACAAAGCAGGAAAGAATATCCAATGGAATAAAGACAGTCTCTTCAGGGGCGCCTGGGTGGCTCAGTCGGTTGAGCGTCCGACTTCGGCTCAGGTCATGATCTCACAACTCATGAGTTCGAGCCCCGCGTCGGGCTCTGTGCTGACAGCTGGGAGCCTGGAGCCTGTTTCGGATTCTGTGTCTCCCTCTCTCTCTGCCCCTCCCCTGCTCATACTCTGTCTCTCTCTCTGTCTCAAAAATAAATAAAACACTAAAAAAAAAAAGTCTTTTCAGCAAGTGGTGCTGGGAAAACTGGACAGCAACATTCAGAAGAATGAACCTGGACCACTTTCTTACACCATACACAAAAATAAACTCAAAATGGATGAAAGACCTCAGTGTAAGACATATAACCATCAAAATCCTTGAGGAGAAAGCAGGCAAAAACCTCTTTGATCTTGGCCTCAGCAACTTCTTACTCAACACATCTCCGGAGGCAAGGGAAACAAAAGCAAAAATGAACTACTGAGAACTCATCAAAACAAAAAGCTTCTTCAATGTGAAGGAAACAATCAGCAAAACTAAAAGGCAACCGACAGAATGTGAGAAGATATTTGCAAATGACATATCAGATAAAGAGTTAGTATCCAAAATCTATAAAGAACTTATCAAACTCAACACCCAAAAAACAAATAATCCAGTGAAGAAATGGGCAAAAGACATGAATAGACACTTCTCCAAGGAAGACATCCAGATGGCCAATCAACACATGAAAAAATGCTCAACATCACTCATCATCAGGGAAATACAAATCAAAACCACAATGAGATACCACCTCACACCTGTCAGAATGGCTAACATTAACAACTCAGGCAACAACAGATGTTGGCGAGGATGCAGAGAAAAAGGATCTCTTTTGCATTGTTGGTGGCAATGCAAGCTGGTGCAGCCACTCTGGAAAACAGTGTGGATGTACCTCAAAAAACTAAAAATAGAACTACCCTACAACCCAAAAATTGCACTACTAGGCATTTATCCACGGGATACAGGTGTGCTGTTTCGAAGGGACACGTGCACCCCCATGTTTATAGCAGCACTATCAACAATAGCCAAAGTATGGAAAGAGCCCAAATGTCCATCGACAGATGAATGGATAAAGAAGATGTGGTACATATATACAATGGAGTATTACTTGGCAATCAAAAAGAATGAAATCTTGCCATTTGTACCTACATGGATGGAACTGGAAGGTATTAATCTAAGTGAAATTAGTCAGAGAAAGACAAAAATCATATGACTTCCCTCATATGGGACTTTAAGAGACAAAACAGATGAACATAAGGGAAGGGAAGCAAAAATAATATAAAAACAGGGAGGGGGACAAAACAGAAGAGACTCATAAATATGGAGAACAAACTGAGGGTTGCTGGAGGGGTAGTGGGAGGGGGCATGGGCTAAATGGGTAAGGGGCACTAAGGAATCTACTCCTGAAATCATTGTTGCACTATATGCTAATTTGGATGTAAATTTTAAAAAATAAAAAATAAAATTAAAAAAAAACCCAACATCTTTACTAAATAAATAAATAAATAAAAAGATACATACAGGGTCCCCTGGGTAACTCAGTTGGCTAAGTGTCCAACTCTTGGTTTCAGCTCAGGTCATGATCTCATGGTTCCTGAGACCAAGCCTGAGCATCAGGCTCCTTGCTGAGTGTGGAGTCTACTTAAGATTCTCTCTCCCTCTGCCCCTCCCCCACTTACAGGAGCACATGCTCTCTCTCTCAAAAATAAATAAATAAATTTTTAAAAATAAAATATTAAATAAATATATTTATAAACATATTAAAATTGTACTCAAAGAAACAATGAAATGATTTTTATTACATGCAAAGAAAAAAGAGTAAAATACTTCTGTATTACTTGAAAGTTTATGGTGAGAATACATTTAGTTATTACTTATGGAACTTTTAAAAACAGACTGCCAGTATATAGACTAAAATATCAAAAGTAACTAATCCCTGGATGGTAGGGTTCTAAATGACTTATTCTTCTGTAAAATTTTTCTCTATTTTCTAAGCTCACAACAATGTAATGCTAATACATAATTAAAAATTGTAAAGAAAAAATTTTGACATAGATCATTTACTGACACTGAAAAAGTCCCACAAATACATTAGTAAGTGGGGGAGGGGAGGAAGCTACAAAACAATGTAAATATCATGGTAATTTTTACTTTAAAATATGCACATATACAGCCAGACAGTAAAAGTGCATACATCAAAATGTTAATAATGCTTATCTTTGGTACAATCATGTCTAATTTTTGTTTTACATTATGTTTTTGGCATCTTCAAATATTCTGTGTTAATTATGAATTTTGTAATGAGATAAAATTCTTATTAAATAAGACAAGTTAAAAGCACATAAATGATAGAATAAAGGTTGACTTGGGTTAGAACACATAGACCTTCATGGAAGAATATCAGATGGCATGTTAGTATAATAATGTAGCTCCTATAGGGGTGCCTGGGTGGCTCAGTCAGTTGGATTTCCAACTTCAGCTCAGGTCATAATCTTGCAGTGTGAGATCGAGCCCCGTGTCAGGCTCTGTGCTGACAGCTCAGAGCCTGACACTGCTTCAGATTCTGTGTCTCCCTCTCTCTCTGTCCCTCCCCCACTCACACTCTATCTCTGAAAAATGAATAAATCTTTTTTTTTTAATTTTTTTTAAATGTTTATTTATTTTTGAGACAGAGAGAGACAGAGCATGAACAGCGGAGGGTCAGAGAGAGTGAGACACAGAATCGGAAGCAGGCTCCAGGCTCCGAGCTGTCAGCACAGAGCCCGACGTGGGGCTCGAACTCACAGACCATGAGATCATGACCTGAGCCAAAGGCGGACGCTTAACCGACTGAGCCACCCAGGCGCCCCTGAATAAATCTTTAAAAAATTAAAAAAAAAAAAAAACCCGCAACTCTTATAACTGGATCATGGAAGACAGTTTTTAAAAATGCTTTCTGAATGTATGATAAAAAAATAAGGTTAAAATTGTGCCTTTCTGTCACCCACAGACTAGGGTAAGTCCAACACCTGCATAGGCTGCCTGCTTTCCCAGAGATTTGCACCTAAACACCACTGTGACTAGGTACACAGTGAGTTTACAGTATTGTCATCTCTCTTCCGTAAGTCATTCACAGGTCTCCTTTATTTCTGTGGTTAAACACCTTTCCAGGGTCCTAGATTCATGCCATTGATCTTGGTATTTCCAGCTCCTTACTCCTAAATTGAGGGCCAGGTCTTTCCAAGAAGATAGCCTTCATTTTAGAGAAGGTATGTGCCTCACAGTTGGCCTTGCATTTCTTCAAATTCCAGGCTTCTGCTGATGAGACTGTTTTGGTCCCAGAAGTGAATCCTGGCCAAGACTAGGTCCTCTCCTCCACCATGAGGGATGGAGCTGCACCACTGTGAAGCTGAGTGCTTTTGTATTCGCAGCCTTTCAAGGATACCTTCTCTGGTGTCAGAAATAGTCCTCTGACTCTGCCTGTTGGCAATCAGTAGCTGAAGCTTCGAGCAAGATCTCTCTCAGCAAGAATTCTGCCCATGATAATACTGCCCCCTAAATCCTAGTGCCCTGTGTGACCACACCAGATACAAATCTTGTAGTTAGGTAGAACAATCTGACCAGGATCCTGAATCACACATGTAGCTATGACAAGCTTCTCACCAGACACATGTACCATTATCTTTATTGCCAGCTCATGCTGGTTCCAAATCCTATCAGGCTGGACAATGTGGACTCCTCAATATTTTTGCCCTTCTAACTCAAAATGTCCCAGACACCAATCCCAAGGCAAAGAAGAGGTGAAAAGATATGAGCATTACAAGATGTAAACAAAGCTAAGAGTCCCCAGAGATGATTGACGGGAAAATATCTTCTCAGCCCACTTCCGTTTATAATGACTTTCTTCCTCCAACAGAATCTGCAGAATCAATGTTGCTATAAAATCTCCAATTTGTTTTAGATTCACTTCAGAGTTCCTTTTTCTTTGGAATGAGGGACAGAAACCCTGAGCTCCCCCTGGAGGTAGGAGTGTGCTAGTAAGAGTCTCCTTGGACTTGCTCTTGACTCTTCCTACCCAGTTCATTTTTTTTTTTTAAATGTTTATTTATTTTAGAGAGAGAGACAGACACAGAGCGTGAGTAGGGGAGGGGCAGAGAGAGAGGGAGACAGAATCTGAAGCAGGCTCCAGGCACTGTGCACTGTCAGCACAAAGCCCGATGCGGGGCTCGAACTCACAAACTGTGAGATCATGACCTGAGCCGAAATCAGATGCTTAACCGACTGTGCCACCCAGACGCCCCTCTACCCAGTTCATCTTAACACAAACCTAGTTAACTTGCTTACTTTCACCCATTTCCAGTCAGCTTCTGGTGACCTGTCTGCAATCTCCATAACATCTGACTGGGACTTCTGTCCTCTTTGTATTTTAGCTATTCTAATCCTTTTTTTTTTTTTTAAGTTTATTTATTTATTTTGAAAGACAGAGAGGGTGTGCACAAACACATATGTGTTTGTGTGCTTTCATAAGTGGGGGAGGGGCAGAGAGAGAGAGAGAATCTCAAGCAGACTCTTTGCTGTCAGCACAGAGCCAAAAAGGGGCTCGATCCCAAGAACTGTGAGATCATGACCTTAGCCAAAACCAAGAGTCCAACGCTTAACCAACTGAGCCACCCAGGTGCCCCTTAGCTACTCTAATCTTAAAGTAGAAAGTACTCCTTGCCTAGCTGCATAAACAGTATTGTCTATGTGTCCATCTTGTCTCAGATTTTTCTCCTTTAATGCAAGTGGTTTGTAGTCATTTGATTCCTCTTGTCATCTCTCCAACATGTTCCCTTCCTCTTTATCCTTGTTATTGCTCTTCATCTTACCTAGAATTTTTTTCCTATCCTCAGCCCTTGTCTCCTTGTGAAAATCTTTTCCACTCATCAAAAGCCCAAGTCCCAGCTTCCCCACACCCCCCTCAGAAATCCTGTAGAACTTGTTTACAAAGCATTTATGTATGCTGCTTTGTATTTTAGTTATCTCTACATAGTTTATCTTACTCTATCCAACCAAATGTCTAGCATAGTGTCAAGGTCTAGTGTGCCATAGATAATCATTAGATAAATGTTGAATTAAATTGTTGAAGGATGATTTCAAACAACCCATTTTCAAAGAACAGATAACTGCACTGTTGAAAAATGAAGGAAAGCAAGAGACAGGAAGAAGAGAAAAGTAACTGGAAGACAAAGGGCCTGAGGATCTGAGGATCTCGGGGTGCTATAGAGAGAACACTGGGATCAGGATATAATGATCAGGAACCTGGGCTCAAGTCCCACGTGGCTGTTAATGACCTAAACGACCACAGAGCTGCTCTCTAGAAAATCAAGGCAGTGGGTTATATGAATTTCCAAGTTTATCATCACGATGAAATTGTATGACCATCACCCCATTTAGGCTCCTGATAGCTGACCAAACAAGATAGTGTTCAGACTGCACCTCCTCAGAGCCTAATGTAATATGTGTGCTAATAAATGTTAGTTTCTCTTTTCTTCACACATAATGGGAACATTATGCAACATTCTCAACTTTAGCAAAAGTTTGCCTTCTTTATCCACTGAGGACAGACCCACACAGGAATATTTGCCTGATAATATGGCAATAGAGAACTATACAACTTGTTTAAACAAAAATACTGCAGAAACATTTGTTTTCTTCTCTAGATGTGTACTTTATGGAAGAATTTTTTGGTGCCTGGTTCTCTCCATTAGGCTGAATATGTTTTCTTATCATTTTTTCTTCTAGCTCTCACCATGTGCCATTTTAGGTACAAGCTTCCATTCCAGCAACTGAAAGGAAACTGAAAAAAAGTTATGCCAATACAAATTCTTAGTCAACTACATCACACTGTCTGGGAAGATGTGGAAATTATTTGACAAAGATTGTTCTACATGGTAAGCAACAAAGAAGGGTAACATTTGGAAGGCAATAAAAAATGTCAAAGAGTTTAAATAAAGTATACCAGGAAAATAAACAAACTCCAAGGAATTAAATGAAGGATTCTTGAGCCTAGGACAGTTGCAGATGTTGAGATTAATATGTATAACAACAACCCACTTACCAAGGATTTTAGAGAGATGAGGACTTCTACCTGTGGGACTTTTAGAATTCACTGAAGTTTAATTCTTTGCATTTTTAGAAAGCTGATTTAATTTGACTATTTTATTTTGATGTTTTCCTGACTTAAGAGAATTCCAAACTCCCCTCAGTCCCTGCAGATACGCTGTGTTCTTTCACTCCTCTGTGCCTTTGTGGGTGCTGTTTCCTCCTGCCTTTCCCCTCTCCTCCTCATCCTTCAAAACCTATTTTAAATCTCTGTGAAGACAAGCCTGACTCCACTCAGCAAAGTAAGTTGCTCTCACTGCTGCCCAATAGTCTTGACCCGTAGCTCTATTATTTTCACAATCACCTTGGCCCTGGCTGGGTGAATGCCAGGTGCACCCAGTTGAAGATCAGCCTGGGAAGTGAGGAGGGTACTGATTAGGAGAGCAGTGCTGTGCTCAATTATGAGAAGTTAGGGGCCTTTCTTTACTGAGCATCTACTGCTATGTTCTGTGTTAAAAGAAAAAAAAAGAAAGAAAGAAACCTTATGAAATGTTTTCTTTTAATGCTGTCCTGAGTATATTCTGAGAGGCTCTTAATAGAAGCCAAATTGTGTGGGGGGTTGGGGAGCGCAGGGGTATCTAACAGGAGGAGGGTGCTAAAATAGGAGGGGGAAGAAAAAAGAATCCTCAGTCTCAGAAGACTTTGAAAGAAGTGAGGTCTAAGTTTACCCACTCCCACACCTTCACTTAGTTATCCTCCTACAGGTCTTTACATTTTAGCTTCCTCAGGAAAGTGTGTCATGCTTTTTCTGATGAGAACAATCATCACATCTTATACCTCTCACTTCCAGCATTTACCACAGTTGTAAATCTATATGTAGATGTGATTCTTTGACGGATGTCTGTTTTTATCACTAGGCTCATGAGAATAGGGACTCACATCAGGTTTTTAATCACCACTATTCCCTAAGTCCTAGGATAGGCCTGGCACATAATGGGATTTCAATATTTGTAGAGTCAATGAATAATGTTGCATGAAAGGCAATAAGGGAAAGGGAATTGAAATACAGATTTAAAGGGACCATTTAAATTAACTCAGCAGTATTGCTGATGATTAGCATGGTGTGATCAATATAATGATCAAGGGTGTGAGAGGTTTTTTCCTACTGACATATATCTGATGTCTTTTTCAACACTACCTCCCCAATTCTCCGACACCAGCTGGGTGACCAGCAATTCAATTCAGTTCTGGCATAATTTACTTGGAGTTGGCATCAGACCCCATAAGTTAAAGGACTCAGCCCCATGAAACTGCCTCCACTTTCAGATGCCCGTTGCAAGTCCCTGGCCACCTGTACCTTGGATCCACCAGATACAAATTGAGGATTCCTATGACCCTTTCCTCAGGTTTGATGTTTTGCTAAAATGGCTCACAGAACCTAAGACAGCATATTACTTACATTTACTGCTTTATTATGAAGGATACAAATGAACAGCCAGATGTAGAGGTACATAGAATAAGGTCTGGAAGGGTCCCAAGCACAGGAGCTTCTGTCCCTGTGGAATTGGGGTATGTCATGCTCCCAGCACTTTGAAGTGTTCACCAGCCTGGGAACTCTCTGGGCCTCATTATTTACAGGCTTTTATGGAGGTTTCCTAACATTGGCACGATTGATTAAATCATTGGTTGTTGGTGATCAACCTTAATCTTCAGTCCCTTTCCCCCTATCAGGAGGTGGGGCTGAAATTTCCAAGCTTCTAATCTAGGTTTGATCTTTCTGGCCTCCAGCCCCCTTGCTAAAGCTATCTAAAGGCTCGCCAAGATTGGCCTCCTTGAAAGAGGCTCCTATCACCCTTATCCCAGGAAATTCCAAGGATTTTAGGAGTTCTGTGCCAGAACCAAGAACAAAACCAAATATGTTTCTGTGATACCGCAGGGTGGGAATGAATTTAAGGATGTAAATGTAAGGGTATATACAGTCAATAAGTTAATTGTAATGAAGATGCCAACAATGTACTGAGGTTTCAAAGGATAATGTCATTAGGTTACACTTGCATTTCATCACAATTTATTTTCCACTAACTTCTTCTGTAGAAATTAGTGACATCATATGTCTCCACTCAGTAATTATAGCACTCCCCATTTTATGTAATAAAATAACATCTTACTCAGAGTCATTTATTTGATAATCAGATGTTACAGACACTCATGAGAATGGGTGGCTAAATTAAATATTCTGACACTGTTTTCTGGGAAGAGAGAAATGAGTGCCTTTTAACAACTTTGAGCCCCACATAAGACCTATGAATTTAGATCTGAACTTTCTTTGTTTCTCCTATTCTCCAACACTTAACATATCAAAAAAAAAAACACCACTTTCCAGCACAAACTATAAGTTGATAATTTAAGGTAATAAATGAGACCCTGTCAATCTATATATGGCTGCTCAAAATTGTTGCCGATAGGGTAACAGAAAGCAAATCATGTATAATCTGTTGATTGAGACATTCATTCATTCCCTTGAGTATTTGTTGAAAGCCTTCTATATTCCTGATACTAGGTTTATAGGAGACCTCTATGATCAAGTGAAAAGAGGTCTATTGGATATACACAAAACTCAACACGTAACCTGCCCTCAAGAAGTTCCCAATCTTGTTAGAACAAAAGATGATAGAACAAATTTTAGAACAAAATCTATAATTAGATACTAATATGGAACAACATTCTATAGACGTGTGGGGAAAAGGGCAACCAAATCAGATTAGGGAATCAGGGAAGGTTTCCTGGGAAGCTAAATTTTGAAAAGAATGAATTTGGAAGAAGAAAGTATTTTAAGCAAAAGGAAACATATATGAAAAAGATCACAGCCTAGTCAGTAAACTACCAGTAATTCACTACAGGTCTTTACTCAAATACTTTCAACTTACAAACATTCAAAAATACAAAGCTTGGGGCACCTGGGTGGCTCAGTCGGTTAAGTGTCCGGCTTTGGCTCAGGTCATGATCTCACAGTTTGTGAGTTTAAGCCCCACATGAGGCTCTATGCTGACAGCTCAGAGCCTGGAACCTGCTTCAGATTCTGTGTCTCCCTCTCTCTCTGCCCCTGCCCTGCTTGTGCTTTGTCTATCTCTCAAAAATAAGTAAACCTTAAAAAAATTAAAAACAAAACAAAAAACAAAAACAAAAAACAAAGCTCAGCTTCCAAGCAAAGGTGCATCAACTCTTTCAGACATGCCAGAAGGAGTTAGTGGTCAGGTGAGGTCATGTCAGTCCTAGTCACGTGATCATTGGGTTATTCCTTAATCCATTTAATTATTCCACTGGGCTATTCTTTAATCCATTGAATTAATTCCTTAACTTGCAAACTCAAATACCTACCAGGAGTACAGCTGGCAGGGTGGGGCCTGAGGTGAACTGGAGCGTGAGGTGTGAGGTGAACTGTGTCCAGCTATGGGGAAGAGTGGCCCCAGGCGCTAGCGGATTTTACCCTCCCAGAATGTAGCCTCAGTGATGCCATTGCTCTCTCAAGGCAAACTAGAGACCTTCTTCAATTTTGAATTGTTGTTCAATTTTGAATTGTTGACAACTAATTCAAGTTTTTAAAATTGTGTGCAGGCCAAGCAAAAAATGTATGCAGGCTAACTTCAGTCTGCTGACCATCACTTTGTGACCTTTGATATTTGTATGTTTGGTGTGTTTGCTTTAATTTTCAATGTTTTACAAAAATTACAAACGTTTTTCAGAAGAAGGAACAGATGCAACTAGAATATTAATAGTGTTGGTAGGAAGTGGTAGGAAGAGACATGGAGTTAGTATAGAAACAACAATAGATGTAGTAAACAATTAAAAATAATAAATGTGTATACTTAAGGGATAAATTGTTTCACTGATAGTAACAATTCTGAAGAACAAAGATCCAATCATTCAATCATGTCCATGTACCTATGCCATCAAAAATAATGAACAAGATGAAGAGTAATTGTCAAAATGAAAGGCTTTAAGAATGTGCAGCTGGAGAGGTGCCTGGGTGGCCTGGTCGGTTAAGCATCTGTCTTCAGCTCAGGTCATAATCTCACAGTTGGTGAGTTCGAGCACCATGTCAGGCTCTGTGCTGACAGCTCAGACCCTGGAGTCTGCTTTGGATTCTGGGTCCCCATCTCTTCTCTGCCCCAACCCCGCTCTCACTCTGTCTCTCAAAAATAAATAAACGTTAAAAAATAAAAATTAAAATTAAAAAAAAGTGCAGGTGGGGGAGGGAAATCAATGTCAGATGTCTAAATAAAGTAATTTCTAGGGGCACCTGGGTGGCTCAAAGGTTAAGCTCCTGACTTTTCATTTTGGCTCAGGTCATGATCTCACAGTTCCCGAGATGGAGCCACACGTCGGGCTCTGTGCTGACAGATTGGAGGCTGGAGCCTGCTTTGGATTCTGTGTCTCCCTCTCTCCCTGCCCCTCCCCCCACTTGCTCTCTCTCACACACACTCTCTCTCTCTCAAAAATCAATAAACATTTTTTAAAAAAGTTAATTCTGGACAAACGCAAGCATTTGTTCAGGAACTCTGCTGGACATGGTAAAATTGCTGCTCCTGAAACTTCGGACAGTCACAGTGAAATTCCATTAAGGATGTTAGAGCTGCCAAGGAGTTTTCTACACTTGCAGCCATCCCCAAGGAGGGGGACCACCTGCCTCAACATATGGTCAAAATGGTAGAAGAGAAAGTCGATAGACTGCACATACGATAGGAGAAAAGAGCATGTCTGATTTGTGATTTTAAAAACAAACTAATTGTTTTTTTAAGCAATAGTTGTAAATGTTTAAAAATTCAAGTAGTGTAAAAAGATATACAGTAGCAAACAAGTCTTTCTTCCTCCCTAGACCCCTAGTTCTTCTGCCTAGAAGTAACTGCTATTAATTATTCTTTTTTTTTTAATGTTTGTCCAGTCCATCTAATTTCATTCTTAACCACTTCAAACATGTTTTAAAATTTTTTTTCATGTTTATTTATTTATTTTGAGAGAGAGAGACAGAGCATGAGCAGGTGAGGGGCAGACAGAAAGGAAGGGAGAGAATTCCAAGCAAGCTCTGCATTGTCAGTGTGCAGAGCCCGATGCAGGGCTTGAACCTACGAACTGTGAGATCATGACCAGAGCTGAAATCAAGAGTCGGATGCTTAAGCAACTGAGCCACCCAGGTGCCCCTTAAGAATTTCTTATGGGGTGGGAATGCAAGCTGGTGCAGCCACTTTGGAAAACAGTATGGAGGTTCCTTAAAAAACTAGAAATAGAACTACCCTATGACCCAGCAATTGCACTACTAGGTATTTATCCATGGGATACAGGTGTGCTGTTTCAAAGGGACACGTGCACCCCCATGTTTATAGCAGCACTATCAACAATAGCCAAAGTATGGAAAGAGCCCAAATGTCCATCGACAGATGAATGGATAAAGAAGATGTGGTACATATATACAATGGAGTATTACTTGGCAATCAAAAAGAATGAAATCTTGCCATTTGCACCTACATGGATGGAACTGGAAGGTATTATGCTAAGTGAAATTAGTCAGTCAGAGAAAGACAAAAATTATGATTTCCCTCATATGAGGACTTTAAGAGACAAAACAGATGAACATAAGGGAAGGGAAGCAAAAATAATATAAAAACAGGGAGGGGGACAAAACAGAAGAGACTCATAAATATGGAGAACAAACTGAGGGTTACTGGAGGGGCTGTGGGAGGGGGTATGGTCCAAATGGGTAAGAGGCACTAAGGAATCTACTCCTGAAATCATTGTTGCACTATATGCTAACTAACTTGGATGTAAATTTAAAAAATAAAATAAAAAATAAAACAAGTTAATTAAAAAAAAAAAAAGAATTTCTTATGGGGGCACCTGGCTCTGTCAGACAGTAGAGCATGCAACTCTTGACCTTGGAGTTGTAAGCTTGAGCCCCACATTGGGGATAAAGTTTACTTAAAAATTGTTTTTGAAGTTAAAAAAAAGAGTTTCCTATATTTCTTCTCATACAAATAAATGCATATTATACACTTATTTCTGCAACTTTTTTCCTATGTAATTATTTAATGTATTTTGGAGATTGTTCTATATTAATTCATGTAGATACACTTTATTCATTTTAAAAGCTACATATAAAGATACAGTGTAACTTATATAATCAATACTCCATTGATGGATTTATATTGTAGTCTTCTGCTATTATAAACAAGAAGACTGAGAAAAAAACACAGAGAGAGGCAAACCATAAGAGACGCTTAAATATAGAGACCAAACTGAAGGTTGATGGGGGGACACATGAGGGGGGTGGGTTAAAATGGGTGACTGACATTAAGAAGAGCACTTTTTGGGATGAGTGTAAGATGTGTAAGAGATGAATCATGGGGGTTCTACTCCTGAAGCCGAGACTACATTGTATGTTAACTAACTTGAGAATGAAAAACAAAACAAAACAAACAAACAAACAAAAAATTCACTTAAAACAATAAATCTGTCTGGTTTGAAAATTTCAAAGAATCTATTTGGTCAACTACATCCTAGGCCTGCAAGCCTAAACACCTCTTAGTCCTGTTGGGCTTGGGAACAAGTGAACCTAAGAACAGCCACTTGGAAATGAACTTGTGCATATGTATAGAAGAATCTGTGTCTGGAAAGAAGGTAAATGTGGCAGGATGACCAGCGATGAGATTGAATTCAAAATTAGTGAGATCATTAAGGCCCCATGGGATAACCTAAGGAATTTGATCTTCCCTGCAAAGATAGCCAGAACAACTGACTCGTTTCAAGCAGAATGATGACATAACTCTACTTATGTTTTAGAAAACTTACTGCAACAACAATGAGAGTAGATTGGAGGGAACCAGAAAAGAAGTAGAAAGAGAAGAAGAGAGACAATTCAAGTTATCCAGGAAGTAATTTATGAGAGCTATTACAGGAGTAAAATCTATAGTACCTTGAACTGATTGGACAGGGGTATGATTGAATGGGCAAAATCTAAGATGAACACCAGGCTTCTGGGTAGGTCCACTTGGTGGATAGCGGTATTAATCACCAAGACTCAGGAAGGAGCAAGCATAAGGAGAAAGATAATAGTTGAGTTTTGAACATTTGACCTTGACCTTCTGGGGCATACAGGTGATTATGTCCAAGTAGTACAATATTAGGTCTAAAGCTCAACAACACACCAATAGCAGACATATAGTTAACAGTTGAACAGTTGAACAACATATATTTAACACTCGAAGCTGTCAGAATAGAATGGGTCACCTGAGAGTTACATATTCATTAATGCAACAAAAGACATGGCAGAACCCTGAGAAAAGGAGCCAATAAGGGGAGGCAAAGGAGGCTATAGGTGGAGGAAAAGGAACCAAGCAAAGAAGAAAAGGCCTTTCATGAACAGTCAAAAATTAAATAAGCTGGCACAACAAGGAATCAAGTACTTTTACCTTATTTGAAACTCAAGCTATTTTAGGCAGATCTAATCAGAGTTCCACATTATAGGTAACTTAAGCTCATTTAGGTGACTAACCCAAGATTTCACAGTTTTTAAATAGCAGAGCTAGGACTTTAACGCAAGTCTTCTCCCAGTTCCACAGAGCTTGGTTCCACCATGCTGGCTCCAAATTTCTTATGATTCGCAGACTAGCAAAGCCAGGAACGCGGAAGAAGGAAAGAAGTTATACTAGCACAATCAGGCCTCCCACAACTCTCCCTCTTCCCATGCTTTTTACACAGTAGGAAACTAAGGTTCAGAGAGGTTTTAAAAAAACTCATTACCTTAAAACTCCAGTCCTTATTAAAACTTCCCTAAAACCACAGACCTGTCCTTTAGCATTCACAGGCAAAGAGACATTAACTCTTTGTTTGCATAAGGGTACATGTATTTAGGACTTTTATACTAAAGACATCAGAAGCTAAATAGTATCTTTTCTGTACTGTAATCATTAGAGAGAACTACAAAGTTTCTTAAGTCCTTGCTCAAGCCCACATAATGTTCTTTATTGTATGCAAATGTACTAGCTGTGAGAGATATTCCATGTGGTTTTCAGGAGTGTGACATGATTGAATGTTAGAGATAAGTAGAAATCGGCAAAACATTCCTTATAATAGATATTGTCAAAATATTATTATTATGGGTCTGCAAAAGCTTAGAAACTTTTTACTGTGATCCATCTTGTGATAGTGAAAACTTTTACTGATATTTGATCCGTAAGAATAGAACTTGGTCACCAGGTTTCAACACAAAGCTTGTTGAAAGAGTATGTTTCTCCTGCTGATATGAATAGGGATTTAAAAAAAATTTTTGATAGGTGTATATAAAACCAAGTCATACAAGTGTGTTGCATTTGGATAGATTCCAGATGCAGGTTTGAACATGATTATTTCAAGATCTCTTTACTTCGGTGCATTAGTGAGCCTGCGCAAGAGATCTCTGCCCAGAAGCTCCAACCTGTCAAAATGGTTTTAGTTGCTCCATTTCTCTTCTCACCAAAGGTGAAGTCTCAAGCTATATGATAACAACTCCAGGAGCTTACCTTCTTTAATGCCTCTAAATAAGTCAATTAAATTATGGTAGTAAACAGAGATAGTGATTTCATTCATTCAGAAAACATTTACTGAGTGTGAAGTCACCATGGATATCAAGATGAATGAGAAATGGATTCTGTCCACAAATAATCCTTCCTGGGGTGGGGGTATGGCGCAGCTAAGTAGCTGGGCTAAGGCTAACATCTCTGTTGAGAACTTAAAGTGTATGTATTTTATGTTGTTGATCCGTGGACTTTGAGGTATACACCAATAAACAGGTGGCATATGGCAACGTTAGCGTTCTGGTAGGAAAGTCGAAAAGCTTGGTTGGTATTTCTCATTGTTGCTTGGAGTGCCTGCTCTTCTCTGCAATCCTGGCAGTGTTTCAGGAATCTGGCCGCTAAGGGATTACAAATCTTTTAGTCATCAAACAGTAAACCAACTCCGCTGTGTGTTAACTTGTACAACTTTACCAGAGTGAAATGTAACTTTGCATGAATGATTTAGCTTACCTCCCGCTTCAGGAAACAATCACAGATGGCTATCAACATATATGTGCATAAGTACGAAAAAAATCAGAAACAATTTAAATGCCACACAACTGAGATGTGGTTAATTAAATTCTGGGTATCCTTCCTGATGTAGTGCTACGGAGCCATTAAGATGATGTCTTAGGAAAACAAAGGAAAATATTCACCATTTGCTGTTGCAAAAATTGCTTACAAAACCATACCATGGTACCTTTACATTTTCCGAATATGTGTCTATTCATGTTGTGAGTTCACAGGAAGAGACTAGAAGAATAGGAAGACTCAAACGTTAATAGTGGTTACCTCTGGGCGGTAGGATTATAGAAGAGTTTTCTTTTTTGTGGTTTTCTTGTATTTTCCAAATTATACGAAATGTACATGTGTTACTTTCATTATTCAAAACAAATTATATTTTTGAAAAGAAAGACCAAAAAGTAGTCTAGCTCTTCCTATTATGTAGGTTTTTTTGACAAAGAAGTTTTACCAAATTCCCCAAGGTCTGAAACAGAAGACTATTTTAGTGACACCAACTGTGCCCACTCAAATCTTTACTCACAGAACTTGTATCAAGAGGCAAAGAAAAGCTTCACTTCCCATCCCCATCTGGGGCACACTCACCAGGAACTGCAGGGAGTCTTACTACATCTCTTTATGTTTGAGGGTTTTTTATTTTTAATGTTTATTTATTTTTGAGACAGAGAGAGTGCAAGCAGGAAAAGGCAGAGAGAGAGGGAGACACAGAATCTGAAGTAGGCTCCAGGCTCCAAGCTGTCAGCACAGAGCCCGATGCGGGGCTCGAACCCACAAACTGCGAGATCATGACCTGAGCTGAAGTCAGACGCTCAGCCCACTGAGCCACCCAGGCACCCAGAGGGTTTTTTTTTTAATTATGATATCCCTGGGGCCTCACAAGCAATGCTAAAGTCTTCATCAT
This sequence comes from Neofelis nebulosa, assembly GCF_028018385.1. NCBI lineage: Eukaryota > Metazoa > Chordata > Mammalia > Carnivora > Felidae > Neofelis > Neofelis nebulosa. The sequence continues at coordinate 46,507,304 of NC_080791.1, read as the reverse complement.
CTCTTCCTGTACGCTAGTTGGCCATGTGCAAATAGGACTATTGATGGCCTTCAGTAGTATCCCAGAGTTCAGTAGTACCCAGAGGGTAGGCACTGTTTGGAATAAAACACCATATTGGTTAGGAGCACAGACTCTGTAGTCAGACCTTAGTCAGAATCTTAACACTAAAATTTGTTATTTGTTGGGGCGCCTGGGTGGCTCAGTCAGTTAAGCGTCTGACTTCAGCTCAGGTCACGATCTTGCGGTCCGTGAGTTCGAGCTCCGCGTCTGGCTCTATGCTGACAGCTCAGAGCCTGAAGCCTGCTTCAGATTCTGTGTCTCCCTCTCTCTCTGACCCTCCCCCGTTCATGTTCTGTCTCTCTCTGTCTCAAAAACAAATAAACATTAAACAAAAAAATTTTTTTAAGTAAGTGAAAAGACATAGACTGGAGAAAACATTTTATGTTTAGTAACCAAAGGATTTGTATCTAGAATATATAAGGAACTCTTGTATCTAGAATATATAGAAGAACTTTCATTGCAACTCACTGAAAAAAAGGCAAACAAGTTTTTTAAAAAATGGACTGAAGATTTGGACAGACTCTTCATCAGGGAAGATCTATGGATCAGTAAGTGTTCAACATCATTAGTCTTCAGGAAAATGCACATTAACACCATAGTAAGATACCACTACATACCCACCAAAATGGCTCAAATTAAAAAGACTGACAATACCAAGTTCTGGAAAGGATGTAAAGCAAATAGAACTCTCATACATGGATGGTGATGATAAAAATAGGATACAACCACTTTGGAAATGGTTTTAGGGGTGCCTGGGTGCCTCAGTCGGTTATGCATCTGACTTCAGCTCAGGTTATGATCTCATGATCCGTGAGTTCGAGCCCTGAATCTGGCTCTGTGCTGACAGCTCAGAGCCTGGAGCCTGCTTCAGATTCTGTGTCTCCCTCTCTCTCTGCTCCTCCCCTGTGCATGCTTTGTCTCTGTGTCTCTCAAAACTAAACATTAAAGGAAATTTTAAAAAAAGAAAAGAAAATGGTTTCATAGTTTCTTACAAAGTTAGACATATACTTGCCATATAATCCAGAATTCCACTCGTAGGCAATTTTCCCATAAGAAATTTAAAAATATGTCCATACAGTCTTGTCCATGAATGTTCATAGCAGCTTTATTCATAGTAGTCCCCAAATAAACAACCCACTTGTCCATCAACAGGAAATAGGTAAACAAATTATTAATATAAATTAAATAAAAATATTTAATATTAATATTAAATTAATATTAAACAAATTATTATAAACAAATGAACAAATTCATTCAATAAAATATATGCTCAGAAATAAAAAAGAGTAAAGAACATATGCAGGCAAAAACATGGATGAATCTCAAGAAGGATATATATATGTCCAAGAGTGCATACTGTGTGATTCCATTTATATAACATTCTAGAAAATGCCAACTAATCCATATTGGCAGGAAGCAAATCAGTGTTTTCCTGGGTTGGAAGAGAGAGGAGAAGATGCTTGCAGAGGGGCACTAGGGAACTTTTAGGATGATGGAAATGTTCTGTATCTTGGTGGCAGGGGTTACATGGCATCAAAACTCATTGAACTGTATATTTTATTTTTTTTTATATTTTTAATGGTATTTATTTATTTTGAGAGGGAGAGAGAGAGAGAGAGAGAGAGAGAGAGAGAGAGAACATGAGCGGGGGAGGGGCAGAGAGAGAAGGTGAGAGAGAGAATCCCAAGCAGGCTCCTCACTGTCAGCACCGAGCCCAACACAGGGCTCGAACCTATGAACTGCAAGATCCTGATCTGAGCCAAAATCAAAGTTGGATGCTCAACCAGCTGAGCCATCCATGTACCCCTGAACTGTATACTTAAATGAGTGCAGTTTATTGTATATGAATTATACCTCAATAAAGCATGAGAGACACCAGTCACGCCAGGTGCAATGTTAAGGAATGATGGAACACACCGATGATAAAATATTACTGTTCCCTAGGCTTCACAATTGAAAATGATGTGCATAATCTTCAATAAAGATAAAAGTTTATTTTCCGTATGCTGCCCTCTCCTAATTCACCTAGCACATGTTTATTGAGCTTCTCCTCTGTGCCAGCCATTTGACTCAATATTAAGAATCCTAAGGTAGGTAGGGCGCCTGGGTGGCGCAGTCGGTTAGGCGTCCGACTTCAGCCAGGTCACGATCTCGCGGTCCGTGAGTTCGAGCCCCGCGTCAGGCTCTGGGCTGATGGCTCGGAGCCTGGAGCCTGTTTCTGATTCTGTGTCTCCCTCTCTCTCTGCCCCTCCCCCGTTCATGCTCTGTCTCTCTCTGTCCCAAAAATAAATAAAAAATGTTGAAAAAAAAAAAATTTAAAAAAAAAAAAAAAAAAAAAAAAGAATCCTAAGGTAGGTAAACAATCTTCACAAGGTTACTGACCTTACAGAGCCTACAGTATAGTCAGGGAGATGATAGGACCAACTGTACGTTTATGAGGATGACTTCTGTGAGCAGGAGGATATGGGATGCCAATGAAGTACGTTCGCTTGGTGACCACTTCCTGTAGCAAGTAACATCTAAGTTCCTATCTAAAGTGTGACGTTTAGTTAACCAAAATCAAGCTAATTGTCACCCCAGAAATGCTCCCTTCCCGAATGGACAGGGACATTCAATATGTTCATGCATACAAGTTTTGAATTAATGGTTCTCCAACTAAACAATCTTTCCAAAAGTTTTTCAAAATAGGGAGTAATGTATCCATGCTTTTAGTTTAATATCAAAAACATAGAAGTGTGTTAACCAAACCCCTGGTAGTTTTATGACTGAAATCCTTACCCAATTTTGTATAGTTTAACTTGTTATACTAATCAGAGTTTACATTTTACACCTTATTTTAGGTAGTATAATTATAGATTCACACATTATTTACTGCAAAATAATCTGGCATGATAAATTACTCCATCAATCAGAAAAAAAGAGAAAGTAATAGTCTATATAAAAGATATAGCAAAAAGCAACCTTGTCAAATCTATTACCTACTTTAAAAGAGGGTAGAGGGTAATTCTTAATGAAGAGTGTTACGCCCACCTTAGAGTGTTTGGAAACCTTTGGGATGGTTTTGCGGTTGGCACAATGATTGAGAGAGCTATTTGCAATCAGAGATTAGGGTCAGGGGTGCTAAATGCTTTTCAATGCTCAGGATAACCCCCCATATATGAAAATTACTCTGCCCCCAATGCCAATAATATCCCCATTGAGAAATACCATTAGAAGGTCTCCAATGGCTTTTCTGGTTCTAAAAGTTTATTAGTGGATTCTATTCATTCATCTGAAATGGCACTGCTTTAACAAGAAGACAATATCACAGAGTGCCTGGGTGGCTGTTGGGTAAGTGTCAGACTCTTGATTTTGGCTCAGCTCATGATCTCACAGTTCCTGGGATCAGGCTCTGCACTGACAGCACTGCCTTTTTAGGATTATCTATCTCCCTCTCTGCCCCTCCCCTGTTCATGCTCTCTCTCTCTCTCTCTCTCTCTCTCTCTCTCTGTCTCTCTCTCTCTCAAAATAAAAAACTTAAAAAAAAGTATCATCCAAATAGGCATCTGTAATGATTAATTTTATGTATCAATCTGGCTAAGCCACAGTGCTTAGATATATGGTCAAACAATACTCTGGATGCTTGTGTAAGGGTGTTTTGGATGACATTAATATTTAAATCAGTGGACTTTGAGTAGAGGAGATTGCCCTCCTGTAATGTGGGTGGGCCTCAACTAATCACTTGACAGCCTGAATAGAACAAAAGATTCCCCGCCCCCCGCCCCCAAGTGAGAAGGAATTCTGCTAAAGATGGCCTTTGAACTTGAATTGCAGACTTTGAACTTGAATTGCAGACTTTGAACTTTCCAGTCTCCATAACTGAGTGAAACAATTCCTTAAAATAAATCTCTCCTTCTCTGTCTCTTTCTATCTCTCTCTCTATACACACATCATATTGGTTTCATTTCTCTAGAGCACTTTGACTAATACAGACAGCATCCTTATTCTTGGGCATAAAATTTAGAAAATGTGAAATGGAAAAACAAAGTTATCCACATTGTCACATTTACCAGATTATCACATTTACCCTGAAGATGGATAGCCATAGTTTCATGAATGCACACCACAAATCCTAAGTATTTCAAGTATTTGAGATTTAGAATGCCCCTAAGCATTTTAACGAGCATCTTTCCTCTGCACACTTAAATTCATGTGCACATAATCCCTATGTTTTGGATTCATTTACACTTAACTCATCAAAATCTCTTCTCACAGGTATCACTCCAAGCCTTCCAAACGCTTGAACTTAGCTCCGTCAGTCTTTGTTCTAAGAACCAGAAGTCACCTTTTGTTCTATCAAAGAGATAAAATAAAGAACCCATTGGGGCGCCTGGGTGGCGCAGTCGGTTAAGCGTCCGACTTCAGCCAGGTCACGATCTCGCGGTCCGTGAGTTCGAGCCCCGCGTCAGGCTCTGGGCTAATGGCTCGGAGTCTGGAGCCTGTTTCCGATTCTGTGTCTCCCTCTCTCTCTGCCCCTCCCCCGTTCATGCTCTGTCTCTCTCTGTCCCAAAAATAAATAAAAAACGTTGAAAAAAAAAAATTAAAAAAAAAAAAAGAACCCAAATTGGAGTAAATTCAGAGTGTACAATTTCTAATTTAGTTCCTATTCCCTTTTTTAAAGCACATTTATTTTTACTCATGTTCATTTGGGAAAAAACTGCCGTGTACCTTAAATCCAATCAAGGTTTAAGATTAGGCCCATTTTTCTCAGACACATTTTTAAATACATACATATCTTCAAACCAAAAAGCAGCAAGTAATTTTGTATAAAGTGTATTTGCATTAAGTACGTTTCTTTTCTTGCCATGGTTATATGGACCAATGGTGGATTCGTGTCAAGTTCAGTGAATCCAAGTGTAACCTGTTTTAGAGGTTGGTTTTTTTGTTGTTGTTTGTTTTTTTGTTTCCCTTTAAATGTCTCATGTTGTTTTGCAAAGTCTATGTAATTTAATCTATCTAATTATCCTTTCAACAGAAAAACGTCCCTGGTGTTGCCTTATGCCAACAAAAACAGTACTATCTGATCCAACAAACTAATGCTCCTGAGACATCATACAATAACAAACCAATATGAACAAGGGGAAAAGGAAAGCCAAATACTCACAAAGAAAATTAGACATACAGTTTTGCACTTCTGAGAGGCTAACCTCACATTTCTTTTAAACATCAGATCTCAGGACTGTTGTAGATGGTAGTGAATTTCTTAAGCTTGATTAACAATTTTTCAGACAATTTAAAGGTCACAAATGTTTAAAAAAAACCACTCCTCTTTCTCTGGCTTTGACAGCTAAAGTTTTATTTCAGAATTGCACATTTATCTGTAATATTCCAGACACTGAGATAATGACAGTTAATTAACCTGGCAGTAATTGTAGTCTATTTTTCAGGGAATTAAGCACACACTATATCATGCACCAGACAAAACTTGGTCTTCAAACAGCAGTGCACTTAATGCTTGAAATGAAAATTAGATACAGAGGTGTTCTTTCAGGGAATGAATGAGAATTGGGCTATTTAAAATAAATTCATTTATCTGATTGCTTTTTAAATTAAAATAACCTTTTTTGTTAACCTCAAAGTAATATATGCTTATTACTATAAATACAGAGAAGCAGAGAGAAAGAAAGAAAGGATATACTCATGTCCATCCACCTAGAGATAAATACGTTGATGACACAGTGGGAGGCCATATGGTACAGAGTTGAAGAACTCCATTCCCACAGCTGGGCTGTGTACATTCAAACTTAACTCCACCACTTGCCACCTCTGTGTTGAGCTAGTAGCTTAATTTCTCCACCTCATCTTCCTCAACTGTAAAATAGAGGATCGAGGGTGTTACGAAGATTAAGTGAAATAAATCCTGTGATGTGCCTTGTATATAGCAAGCCTTTGATGAATGTTAATCATTAGTTCAACTTTCTAGATTCTCTTTGTCTTAGTGTGTTCACATAGGGACGCTGCTGGTTTTGATTTACATTTGAAAAGGGCACTGGAAGTCTCAGAAGATAGTCACTCAGAATCACAATTATCTTTCTCTTTGTACTTTTTTTTTTTTTAATTGTGTAAGTGGTGGGGCACCTGGGTGGCTCAGTCGGTTGAGCATCCCATTCTTGATTCCAGTCCAGGTCTTGATCCCAGGGCCATGGGATCCTGTCCCACATTGGGCTCCGTGCTGAGCATGGAGCTTGGTTAAGATTCTCTCTCTCTCCCTCTGCCCCTCTGCCCTGCTTGCACACACACACTCTCTCCCTAAAAATGTTTTTTTTTTAATTGTATAAGGGGGAAATTGCATGTAAAATGATATTATTTTTAAAATCAAGGTTGGTGATTTTTAAAGCAAGAGCAAGGGGCGCCTGGGTGGCTCAGTCGGTTGAGCGTCCGACTTCAGCTCAGGTCAGGATCTCACGGTTCGTGAGTTCGAGCCCTGCGTCGGGCTCTGGGCTGATGGCTCAGAGCCTGGAGCCTGCTTCCAATTCTGTGTCTCCTTCTCTCTCTGCCCCTCCTCCCCCATTCATGCTCTGTCTCTCTCTGTCTCAAAAATAAATAAACATTAAAAAAAAATAAAGCAAGAGCAATCTTTTATTTCAAAAATCAAAATTAATTTATCATTTAACAATGATAAATAATGTAATGCAATGTTTCAAGCTCTTCCACACATATTGTCTTATTTAACACACACAACTCTTCTGAAAGAACAAGACATTGGAATTATCTCCATTTTTTTTTTTAATTTTTTTTTTAACACTTATTTATTTTTGAGACAGAAAGAGACAGAGCATGAACGGGGGAAGGTCAGAGAGAGAGGGAGACACAGAATCTGAAATGGGCTCCAGGCTCTGAGCAGTCAGCACAGAGCCCGACGCGGGGCTCGAACTCACTGACCGCGAGATCGTGACCTGAGCCGAAGTCGGACGCTTAACCGACTGAGCCACCCAGGCGCCCCTATGTCCATTTTTTAAGCTAACTCTTCCCTTAGATTAATAATAGACCACTGTCATTTGCATTTGCCCTTGAAGACTCTATTTAGATTGGTGGAAAAATAAAATTACGTGTCTGTCTGCTCAATGCTAAAAGCTAAAAACTCTGCCTGCTTCTCCTCCTAAGCCCCCTATCTTAGAGATACCACCATCCAGGAAGTCAGCCAGACTATAAACCTGAGTCATGCTATGCCTGTCTCTCCACCGCTCACATTCCATGAATTACTGAGTCCTGTCAGTTATATTTCTTAAATATCTCCAGAAACAACTGCTTACTTTCCATCGATCTTCATCGGCACTGCCTTAGTTCCGGTCTGCAGTGTTGCAATAGCCTTGGAGCTTACCTCCCAGCCTCCAGTCTTACTCCCTGATATCTGCCAAAGAGAAAACTCTTTGGCCACTCATTATTTACAGACCAATGGCATAAGGCTTTTCACTATCTGGCCACTTCCAAATGAACAGGATGCCTATTTATAAACCGTATACCCAAGTATGAAAGTGATGCTGTGGAATATTCCTCCCTAGTGACTAAAATACAAATGTCCACTCTTCCGGGCACTTTTTTCCTGTTATCAAGAAAACCAGAAAGTTGAAGTAGCAATCATAAGGTAGTATGTAGTAAGCAAAAGCACTGTACAATCACAAGGGAAATTTCATGCAGGCAATAATTGATTCCAATAAATTTCCCCTTATCCACAGGAGAGTGTACCTTTCTAGTGTTTGGAACACAGCATTTGCATCCCCTGGATTATTTCTGCCTCTCAGGCTTTATTAGAGAAACACTGACAAAAATTTGTTTTCCAGGCTAATTCCCCCACCTCTTCATGAAGGCTTCTCATATTTCCATCCAATTAAAATTAGTTACTGCCCTACCTTTCCTATCATAGTACTGTATTCTGTGTTGAATATTTCTACTACAGGACTTGTTAGTATTGTTAGCACTAAAATGATTTAAGAAGATTGCTCTCTTCTAGAAATCTGCAAGAGTTAGTGATTAAAGGGACCAGCCCTTGGGTCAACCAGATCTGGGTTTGAATTCTGATTCTTTCACTTATTACTTGAGTAGCCTTTTCTAGTCCCTTAACCTCTCTGAGCTATAGTTGCCTTATCCATAAAATGTAGACAGTATGGTCCTACCTTCATAGAATTATTGAGAGGAGTATATGTCAAGCTACATGGAAAGCACTTTGCATAGTACTGGACACATGGAAAACACTCAATAAAGTAGATGTTACTGATCACCTTGGCATTCATTCAGTGTGGCAGTGAGGAATCCTATGTATAGGACAGGATCCATTCCTTACACAGCCTTGCTTTTATTCTTGTGGCTTCTCTACTTTGGAAAACAGGAATATTTTCTCTTTTAAAATGTTTTGTCCATCATTTAGTGAGCAGACCTTTTAAGGCAGTTAGAAATACTCATTTGGCTTACCTCTGTCTTCCCTTACCAGACTATAAGTTACCAGAGGAGAGGCATGATGTTTTAATTACTTCTGACTCTCCAGCACCTAGAAAAGGCCTGGCACACAGCAGGTGCTTAAAGAAAATGTTTACTGAGGGGCGCCTGAGAGGCTCAGTCAGTTGAGCCTCCAACATCGGCTCAGGTTATGATGTCAAGTTTCGAGTTGGAGCCCCGTGTGAGTTGAAGCCCCATGGGAGTTTGAGCTCTGAGGGAGTTTGAGCCCCCCACCAGGGTCACTGCTGTTAGCCTGGGTCCTGCTTCGGATCCTCTGTCCCCTCTCTCTGTCCCTCCCCCTGCTCCTGCTCTTTCTTTAAAAAAAAAAAAATTTTTTTTAAATAAAGAAAATGTTTACTGAATGAAATGAATAGATAAATTTCTAGAAACTATTTATAAGACATTTCTGCTTTTATCATCTAGACCAGTGGTTCTCAAACTGTGGTTCCTGAATTGGCAATGTGGGCATCACCTTGAGTTTGTTAGAAATGCACAGGGAGAGACCCCAACCCAACCTTATGTATCAGAGTCTCTGGGGATGGGACTCCATTGTGATTTAACAAACTATCCAGATGATACTTGTGTCTGTTACACTTTGAGAACTGCTGATCTACACAGTATTTTTCTTTAAAAGTTAACACCATTTTATAAATCTCAAAAACATGCTGAGCACAAGAAACCGGAGACAAGAGAGCACAAACTGAATCATTCCATTTATATGAAGTTCTAGAATAGGCAAAACTACTCTAAGGTGAAAAAACCAGAATAGTGGTTGCCTGAGGTTCTGGGAGGTTTGAATAGAAAGAGGCATAAGGGAACTTTCTGAGGTATTGTGAAGTTCTATCTATGTCTTAATTGGATATGGATTATAGGAGTGTATGCCTAGGTCAAAATTCATCAAACTATATACTCAAGCTATTTACTAAAACTCATCAAACTCATACAGTGCACTGTATATAAGTGAAATACCAACAAAAAATTAAATAAAATAAAGTATTGCCATTTTAATTCCTTCTGTATAAGTCTTATCAGGAGGAGACTTTTTTTTGCATAGCAATCTTAAGATGGTCTACAAGGTCCTGTGTGATCTGATCTCCTACCTACATTTCTAGACTTAACTGTTAACTCTGCTCCTGTCACTTTTTCAGTCTTTCACCAGCAATGACCTTTTAGTTCCTCAAAGTCATATAGTCCTATCCTGCCCTAGGGCCTTTGCACATGCTGCTACCACTCCCTAGAATGTGTCTCTTTCTTCCCTTTCACCTGTTTAACTCCCATTCTTCTTTCAGTTCTCATTCTTCTGTCTGTTACTCAGAGAAACTTTCTCAAATGTCACTATATTATATGTGTCCATGGAACCTTTTGTAAGGCTGCTGTGTACACTCGTGCAGGTTGTTCATCTAAACAAGGGTTCTCAGCTGAGATAGTAGTAGATGAAATTTGTGCTCCGCTCACAAAGACTTGCACATAGAGCAGGGCTATTTCAACCTGGAAAAAGGTCTGCCTTTTTCTAATTCATTAAAGGCATAGTTGCTTGCTAAGCTATGCCTACTCTGGGCTGTTTCCATCTAGGGGGACACCTTTTAAAAAATAGCACACAGATACTATATGAGTTAGCAGCACACCTGACCCTGTACTTCCTCTTCATAGTACTTACCACAGTTGTCATTTTACAATTTTTTGTGTGATTATTCGGTTAATTTTTGTTTCCCCCACTAGACAGTAAACTCTATGACAGTAGGAAAGTGTCTGGTTTTACTTATTATCAAGTATTCCCAATACCTAGAATAGTGACTGACATGTAGTGGGTAATTAGTAAATGTCTATTAAATGCATGAGACATTTTGGGGGCAGGGGGTTTAGATAATGTTTATTTTTCATTTTTCATTATATACTTATTTAAATTACAAAGTAATACAGGCTTATTATAAGAAATTCAAACAACAGAGAAGTGTATAAAGAAAAAAATGGGGCACCTGGGTGGCTCGGTCAGTTGAGCATCCAAATCTTGATTTCAGGTCATGATCTCAGAGTCCTGGATTGAGCCCCATTTTGGGCTCCACACTGAGTGTGGAGCCTGCTTGAGATCCTCTCTCTCCCTCTGCCCTTCTCCCCCACTTGAGCTCTCTCTCTCTAAAAAGAATTTTTTTTTAAAAAAGAAAAAATTAAACTCTTTCCCCATCAGTTCCATTTTTCAGCTACAACCACTGTTAATGTTTGACATGCCTTCTTTAGATTTTCTTCTAAGCATATATAATCAAATTCATTCTTTTTTTTCCTTATGTTTTAAGTGAAAATGCAACCACACTCTACTCATTGTTCTGTGACTTGCTTTTTTCACATCTTCAGGAATAGTTGGATTTTTTTTAACATCATTTTTTAAACTGGAAAAACAGTAAAGTTATTTTTGTTTGGGTGAATAAAAATGCATCATTCAGGAGAGAACAAAATGCATGTGTGATCTGAATGGCCCAGTGAAGAGACACACAGGATAGCAACTTCCTATGTGTAGGTCACCATAATGGCCAATACAGTTGAGGACCCAGACATGCCCAGTCACCTCAGGAAATTGATGTGTCCTGTACTCCCTAAATCCTCAAACCCAAAGAAGGACTGCTAGAGCTCAGCTTGGGCTAAGAAGGCCCAGACACTGGGCTGCAGGCTGTCCCCCGAGAGATGACTTCCCTGTGCTGGGACAGTGGCCCAGAGGGCAGCTTCCATGGGGTCAAGCAGGACAAGGCCAAGGAAGGTTACCCCACTGCTATTTGGGAGGCTGCCTGATGCATGCCACCAACCACCCTTCCCCTTGGCTTGCTACAATCCCTCATGAAAAGCACCCAAGTTCCCCTTTTTTTTCTTCCTCTGGTTCTTTCGATTGTCATATTCATGGAGAAGGTCCTCTGAGGGGGGTCAGAAATGCTTCTGGAGCCTCATCAGAACACTGCAGGAAGGGACAGGCCAGTATCCTTGCCCCTGAGTCCTGGAAAGAAGCCAAATAACAAATCTGTCACTGTGTCTGTCCTGCAAGGCAAGACAACACGTCTGGCTGGGAAGACCCATGCCCCAGGGACCCAGAGCAGAGCTGTGCCTGGCTTAGAAGAGCTACTTTTTTCCTACGGAGAGAACTTTAAGGAAACTGAGTGAGAAAGTAGAATCCCTTACTCTGGCAGATCACTGCACAATATTCAAAGCTGTCCCAGTAACTGCACCAAACAGCATACCCTGAGGTGGTGACTTGGGGCCTGGGGCTGCTTCCACAGGCTCCCTGTCCTCTAAGAACTTCTTTGAAACATTCAGTCATGATTATCCTTTTGGCTTTTCTTTTCTGAAAATAAAACCCACACATATGTAGAAAACTGTAAAATGGCAGGAAGGTACCAAAAAAATGTCAATGACTCATAACCCCATTATCGTAAGATGGCTCCTGAGTATCTTCATGTATCTCTTCCGTTGTCTATGTGGTTGTGTACATATTGTTAACAGGATTAGGGCCCAAGTCTATACAGTGTTGTAATATGCTTCTTTCATTTTTCTAGGAAGCCATTTTCCTGTTTGTTCTTTATTTGTTTGCAGTGTGCTTTTTAAATGATGACATAAATAATATTAAACAATCCCATGTATTACTCCACATTTTGTACTAGGGGCATAACATATGTTATGAAGTAGGTATTACTATTACCTCACTGCAGAGATGAAATAACCAAGTCTTGGAGATGTTCAGTATTTGTTTGTTTTTTAAGTTTATTTATTTATTTTGAGAGAGACAGAGACAGCGCAAGTCGGGGAGGGGCAGAAATAGAGGGAGAGAGAGAGAATCCCAACCAGGCTCCAAGCTGCCAGTGCAGAGCCTGACATGGAGCTTGAACTCATGAAACTGTGAGATCATGACCTGAGCCAAAACCAAGAGTCGGTCACTTAACTAACTGAGCCAACCAGGCACCCCAGAGATGTTCAGTTTTGACCCCAGGTCCCATGGTCCTGCAGGCCCCACAAGGCAACCTGCCTCTTGGGCTCTTGCTCCCATCCACTCTCTTCTACAGCCTTCTTTAACCAACACTCCTAGCTCTGCTTTGCTCTGCTTTGTTTACCAGAGGCCTTTACTGCCCCCTTCAGGTAGCATCCCTGAAATGCAGGTGCTAGAGACAAAGGAGCCACATTCTGCTGGAAGAGCCAATGAGTGAGGACTGCACAAGACACCAGAGATGAGAAAACTAGTCTGAGGGTGAATTATCCTAGTTTCATGCCTGTATCGAATAATCCTTTTCTACTAAGAAGCTCACAGCATTTCATGCAGTTCTCTGCATAAGACACAGACCCATGAAAGCTAAAAAATTTGCCTCAAATCCTGCAGCAGCTCAGCAGGAGATGCATTTACCACTGCCTCAACAAACTTCTAGGTACTGGGATCCCTCTGTCATGGGCTGGGGCCCAGGCCACAGCTAAGGCAATTCATTTCACCTAGCCTCTGGGTATGTCACAGAGATTTAAAGATGGCCACCTCACCCTTGGGTAGTTATTCAGAAGTGGAAAACTCTGGGGGTGCCTGGGTGGCTCAGTTGGTTAAGCGTCCAACTATTGGTTTCAGCTCAGGACATGATCTCAAGGTCCATGAGTTCCAGCCCCATGTCGGGTTCTGTCCTGACAGTTTGGAGCCTGCTTCAGATTCTGTGTTGTCTCCTTCTCTCTCTGCCCCTCCCCTGCTCCTGCTTTGTTTCTCTCTCTCTCTCTCTCTCTCTCTCTCTCTCTCAAAAATAAATGAACATTGGAAAAAAAAAAAAGAAGTGGAAAAACTCTGACCTCTGTCTAAGTCAGAGGTCAGCAGACTTTTTTAGTGAAAGACCAGTTGTCAAGTATTTCAGGCTTTGAGGTCCATATAGGTTCTGTCAGCTCTGCTGTTGTAACACAATAGAAGCCATAGATAATATGCAACAAGCATGGCTGTGTTCCAATAAAATTTTATTTACAAAAAAAAATGTTTATTTACAAACATTTGGTCTGCAAGTAGGGTTAAGAATGCAGAAGGGCCAGAGGCACCTGGGTGGCTCAGTTGGTTGAGCGTCTGACTTTGGCTCAGGTCATGATCTCACAGTTCTTGAGTTCAATCCCTGCATTGGGCTCTGTGCTGACAGCTCAGAGGCTGGAGCCTGCTTCAGATTCTGTGTCTCCCTCTCTCTCTGCCCCTTCCCACTCATGCTCTGTCTCTCTGTCTCTCAAAAATGAATAAACATTAACAAAAAAAAAATTTTTTTAAGAACGTGGAAGGGCCAAAAAGAGAAAGGAGAGGGAGGGAAGGATCCCTTCAGAGGGCAAGTGGGGAAATCCCTCACCCTTTGGGGCAAGGGTAGTCCAGCTGGTTCTCTCTGGGGCTTCAGATCCTCACCGAGGAGTAACCTTGGCTGGAGGACATCAGTTCTCCAGGGAATACCACAATTGGTCCACCAAGGGAAAGTCTGGAGAAATTCCTGGAGAATCCGGGGAGAGCCTCGGGCCAGCAAAATCTCCCCAACAAATGCAGGGTCCACCAAATGTGGGGCGACCCGGTTGGGTGGAGGCCAGTGGTGTAGAATGTGAAAGAATTCACCCAAGGCAGAACAAAGGAGATGGAAGTTTATTGAATACACTGCAAGGGAGCAGTGGGCAGGACAGCAAAGGAGAGACTGTCTGGCAGGGGGCAGTGGTGGGGGGCTCTAGTTAAGGGGGCGAGGTGAGGAGATATGGGAATGTATGGAATTTTCCTTTTTAACAAAGTTTTTATTTTAGAGAGAGAGCATGCACAAGCCAGGTAGAGGGCAGAAGGAGAAGGAGAGAGAGAGAATCTTAGGCAGGCTTCACGCTCAGCACGGAGCCCAACACAGGGCTTGATCCCAGGACCCTTGGAATCATGACCTGAGCAGAAATCAAGAATTAGGTGCTCGGCCAACTGACCCACCCAAGGTGCCCCAGAATTTTTCCTTTTTTGACACCTGTGCCTGGATGTAACTAACTCTTTGGTCAGCTAGGGCTTATGGATATTTTGAGGTAGGTCACCTAATGGGCCTGTTTGTATTCAGGCTGGTGGTTACTATGGGCCCTTCTACCATACTCAGGTTTCCATTGCTCAAGTTGGTTGTCTAAAAGCAGCCTCTACAGGCTGTACTTTTCCAACCTCTGCTTTTAGGGTTTAAGTCTGCCCTAAAAACACCTAGATTTAAATATTGGACAGATTATAATTTACATGCAAATCACTTAAGTTTTAGAGCATGAGCTCATTTCTGAGGGGTTGACCTGTTTTTCTTCAGTGGCATAGGAACACAACCCTTCAACGATTAATCTAAAATCTTGGGCAAGTGCAGAAAAATCAGAGGATGTTTTGCCTTATATTGTAGTTGCTCAGTATTAGTAACAGATGAAAGGGAAATATTTTACAGATCCATAACAACCAGAAAAGAGGATCAATCAGACTGAGGGAAAGAAAACATTAGGAGAATCAAAAAGTGTATGAGGAAGAAAAATGATATTAATATAACCAGGCAGCTACATTTGGCTTCAGTTAGCCAACTGACGCAATGGGCAGCTTATCCAAACCAGGAAACAAGAGAAGTTGACAGCTCTCATTGGTAAGGATAAGGCATCTCCTTTCAGAAAACTTTAATTGAAGCAAAGATATTAAGATCACATACATTTTGGAGAATGCCAGGTAAGCTGTTGATGAGAAGTTGAATTGCAGTCTAGGAATATCTCACATCTGGGGACATGCTCTGTGCTCCTCATTCCAACTTCCTACTTCCTTTGTTCACCTGCGAAGCTGGGATGATGAGGAAACAAAATGCCATCTACCTTCTAGATATGGGAGGAGAGCCCTGCTGTGTGCTGTTGGGCAAAGGTATGCAGAGGTGTTAGCAAACACCCCCCAAGGGAGAAGTGGGGTCCCCTCCCTCAGCTGGAGAGCTTCAGAAGAGGCAGGCTGGGAACAGAATTATATTGAGTCAAGATTCCAAGGATTAGAGTGGCAGGGCTGACAAGAATCCATGACTGATGCAGCACCAGCACCTTCTTGGGAAGAACCACTCTCAAAATGCAGGCAGAAAGTCTGCATGAGACATCTATATATTTTTTTCAGTATTTATTTTTGAGAGAGCACAAGCGGGGGAGAGGCAGAGAGTGAGGGACAGAGGAACCAAAGTAGGCTGTGCTCTGACAGGCTGACAGCAGTGAGCCCAATGTGGGGCTTGAACTCATGAACTGCTTGATCATGACCTGAGCCAAAGTCGGATGCTCAACCAACTGAGCCACCCAGGTGCCCCTGCATGAGACTTTAAAAAAAATTTTTTTTTAATATTTATTTATTTTTGAGAGAGAGAGAGAGAGAGAATGAGTGGGAGAGGGGCAGAGAGAGAGGGAGACAGAATCCAAAGCAGGCTTCAGGATCTGAGCTGTCAGCACAGAGCCCGACACGGGGCTCAAACCCACGAACTGTAAGATCGTGACCTGAGCTAAAGTCAGTTGCTTTACTGACTGAACCACCCCAGGAGCCCCTGCATGAGATATTTTTTAATGCTGGAAGCATATTCGGCTTTTTGAAGGCAGGGACTGTGTCTTATTTTCCCTTTTTAGCCACCCCCCCCCCCATATAATTACCTTAATGCTTTGCACATAAATGGCATTCAGTAAATTCCTCCCGATTGATTTTAAAATGTTCAAAGAAGCCATATGATGTTCTGTTCATAGAAAACTGGATCTGCAAGGCTATGATTACAGAGTGCATGAGTGATGATGAACAGCTGCTATTTATGAAGCAGAAGAGACAAAAAAATGTTGAATGAATGAGAAATAGACTTCAATTGAAATGGGAAGGATTTAATTTAGCTTTTGAAATTCATTTCCTGAGTTGAAGCTTACATGATACTATAAAACAATAGGAAGGGAGGCTGTAAAGTTTCTTTTCTTTATAAATAAATGATCTTTATAAGTTTTTCAAGATGGGTCAACCACTTATTTGAAGTCTAACGGGTATTTCTGTCTAGTGTTCCCCAAAGTCTAATATGAAATAGATTTTTTTTAAGTAGGGTTTTTGGTGTATAGGGGATAATTTTAAAGAAAAGTTACAAAGATAGTATTGAGACTTCCTGTATACCCTTCACTCGGTTTCCCTCATTTTTAACATTTATATTACCATGGCACATTTGTCAAAATTTAAAAAACTAAAATATGTCTGTAACCATTAACTAAACTCCAGACTTCATTTGGATTCCCTTGTTTCTCCAGTTATGTTTTCTTTCTGTCTCAAGTTAGGTAGCTTTCTTTGATAGTGTATAGAAGATTATGTGGTCTAAAGACCAAGCACCTGAGTAGAATTACATAAATCTAGAGCTGCCTGGGTTTATCACCTTGAGGCAAAAGTGCTTTGGCTTTCCAACCAATCAGACCTAAATATGATCCTTAGCTTTGCCATTTTGTTTAAAAAAAATTTTTTTTAATATTTATTTATTTTTGAGAGAGAAAGAGCCCAAGTGGGGAAAGGGCAGAGAGAGAGAAACACACACACACACACACACACACACACACACACACACACACACAGAATTTGAAGCAGGCTCCAGGGTCTGAGCTGTCAGCACAGAGCCCAACACTGGGCCTGAAATCACAGACCTCAAGATCATGACCTGAGCCTTAGTCGGATGCTTAACCAATTGAGCCACTGGGGCACCCCAGCTTTGCCATGTTGAAGAGCTGTGTGTCTTTGGGCAAATTGTTTAATTATACTAAATCATAGTTTCCACATTTGTAAAACTGTGGGTGGTAAGACTTAAACTGTAATGGTTTCTGAAATCCCTCACAGTAATTTGGTGTTGAAAATTTATTAAATAGGTAATTAGTCTTTTGTGTTTATTAAATTAATGCCATAGAGATAGCACTCCAAATGAGACACCTATGATATTTTATATGTGTTAGATTAGTGACAAAGACTCTCCTCTTGACCAAATTGTAGTGTGGCTCCTCTGGGCCCTCTTCTCAATAGGCCTTATCCTTGGGTCCTGTCTTTGGTCTCCCTAGTCCAGTTGTAGCAAGAATCTTAAATCAGTTTAGAGAGAATCCCCACCCTTGATAGCTGATCAAATTCTTATTCCCCACTCTGGATATCTGATCATCCTGGCAAGTCAGTTTACAAAGAATCCTCCTACCCTGGATGTTTCCTCTAAGTTTCTGTCCATCCCCCACCCACAGGGGAGGAAACGTTCCCTCTACCCTCCTGGGTTGGATAGCTGAGTCTAGGAAATAAACTGACAACAGACAGATTAACAGGAGAAAAGGTGTACACGTTTATTAACTTTTAATACAACACGCACAGGGCATCACAGGCGGAAAAAAGCGAATACCCCAAAAAGCAGTGAGATTTGAGTTTATACCATCTCCATAGGGGAAGGAGTTGGGAGATGTATGTCACACAGGGAAAAGTAAATGATTTTTTGGAAAGATGAATAGGTCATTAGAATATATGGGAGCTCTGATAGTTTGTGACAAAGTCTGTCTGGGTGTGGTGTGACTTCTAGTCTTTTCTGTGATAAGTCAGTCTTCTCTGGTTGATGAAACTCCTGGGGAGGGGATTTGTAACAGTTGAGCTCCTTTTGGAGGATCTGTCTTCAGGCAGATAAGAAGAGTTTAGAGGAAGCCTTTTTTTTTCAAGTGCATTTAGCTCAAAATCACCAATATACCAAAGCAGCATATTGTGGATGGCAAGTCCTAAACTCCTTCAACTCCAACTCTGCTCCTTGATTATAAGTCCTCACTTGTCCTTGCTGTGTTTCAGAGTTGAGCCCTATCTCTTTCCTATTGCAACAGTCTTGACACCTATTACAATAATCCTGAATAAAGTTCACTACTATTTTAACAAGTGTCAAAATGATTTTTTAACATCAGTAATGAGCTTTAACTAATTTCCATTTATTATCCCTGACCCATAAAAAATTAAAATAATTAAAATATCCTTGCAAGTTGTAACAAAACTCTTTAAAAGTATTTTTGCTTTGTTACAGATAACATGCATGCTTAGAGGCATTTTCCTTCCATCTATGTCCTTTTTCAAATGTTCAGCAACTTTCTTCATTTTATGATCAGAATTTGACTCCCACTTCCCAGCTCCTACTGATCCCAGACACATAGAGTAATTTGGATTGGAAATGTTTTAGTTGATTAGTCTTTAATTGTAGAGCAAAGTTTCACAATCTTTTCAACAGACAGGGGAAGTTTGTCTCTGCCCATGAAAATGTCATACCAAAGCACATCTTACTTTCTCAGTGGCTGACTCCATACAAGTCACATCTCTTTCTCACCAATTGAGAAGTAATTAGTAGTGCCTGGAACATTAGAAGAATTCAGCAAATGACTGCAATTACTATTATTATTAAGACCTGAACTTTAATTTTTTTCAGCTTATTTTTCCTAAATTTTCACTGCAAAAGCCTTGTTCTGCCCTTTGCCTTACCTTACCTTCCTTTTTATCATTCTTAACTCCATTCCCAAAAGGAAAAGTGACTTTGCAAGCTGCAGATAATGAAACTGATACTGTCTCTTAAGGAATCATGCAAAAATAATTCAAGTACACAAGAATTTTATGTACGGGGCACTCTATTCAGGTTATCCACTGGATGATGTAATGAGTTATAAGAGAGAAAAAATATGTATTATTAAGTAGGTGCTCAAGAAGTGTCAGGTCCCTTCCAATTTCCTCAGTTTTATGGATGAGGGCAATGAGGCCCAGAAAGAGAAGTAGTCACAACTAAGAGCTACCAAAAAGGGGGCTGAGGGTCTGGCTTTTATTTCTTGACCTGGCCCTCCTTTTCCTGATTTGATTACGTGACTTAATGAACCATCTAACAAATCCACAAGGTTCGCCAATGTATGTGACACATGTCAAGAGCCCAGATATACTAACACTTGTTGGAAACAAACATTTTGGTCAAGTATACCAGTTATGTTGCCTTTCCCTAAAATTTTATCTGGTATGTCTCCAAATTTTGTCTGTTAAGTATCACAGCCTTATACATAGTTGGAGATAACTACTTATTTTCAGACCTTGGCAATTTTTTTAACAGTTAAAAAGAGCCCTTTAGGCTATAACTCATTGGAGTCTAAAATCATAATTACAGGATATTCCTAAATTAAACGATACCCAATGTTGGCACCAATTGGGTGAGAAGAATCACTGATTGAAATAAATATTCATCATATTAAATATTCATCAAGACTTTAGGACGCATCCAGATACTACGACTTCGTCGTTCTTCGAAATCCATCTCGGACTATAGCAACCCGGTGGAAGACTACCTGGTTCAGCAAACAAGATTTCGAAGAGGAGGGGCCCGAGTAGGCGGGTCTGGACAACCCAGCGCGAGAATACGCCCCAGCGCATGCGCACCTCTTAGCGGGTAACTTCCATTTGTTAGATGGGGGAGACAAGTGAGAGGCACTCTACAGTTTTCCAACTCCTAATGACAACCAAAAGCTAGAGCTTCAACAGTTCCATGAATAACGTGAAAGAGTTGTCCTCCGAACTCAAGATTAAGGACGCTTGGCATATGCCGCTAAAGCAAGAGGTGACTTCTCGTATCTTCCCCCATCCCCTGGAACATTGGTGGTCTAGTCCATTCCACAGACTTTCGAGTCCTTGCAGCGGGTCGGGGATCGAAGGATTGGGCCGATTGCGGCTGAAACGTCTTTGGAAGGAGGAAGGGGGTGAGGGGGCATCCCTTTGAGTTCCGCTCCTCCTTTTTCGAGGCGGCAGTAGGGAAAGGACGTACGAAATACTGCTCTCGAAAGCTAACGGATCTTCACCTCTCCGTGCAAACTGCCGGGAGGGCGGCGGGAAAAGGGCAAGACGGGAGCAGGGAAAGGGAAAGAGCCAGGAAGCTGCGCGGGAGGGCGCGCACGCGCGCCCCTTTTTCAGCAGTGTGGCGGGGTCGCACGCACGCCCGCCTCGGCGGCTGGGCGCGGTTTGCGACAGTGGGGGGAGCGGTGGAGGTGGCGGCGGCAGTGGCAACTTTGCGGCAGGCTCCGGCCGGGCTTGCTTGACGGCGGTGTGGCGGAGGCCCCGCCCTAGGCGGCAGGAACCTGGAGGGAGGCGGAGGAATATGTCCGAGAGGGAAGTGTCGACAGCGCCGGCGGGAACAGACATGCCTGCGGCCAAGAAGCAGAAGCTGAGCAGCGACGAGAACAGCAACCCCGACCTCTCTGGAGACGAGAATGTGAGTGCAGCCCAGAGCAGTGTGGACGGAACTCTGGAATGAAAGTTTTAAATTCTTTTTAAACTGTCGGTGCGGGGGCGGGCGGGCTGCTTTGGCGGGGGGGGAGGGAGAGGTGTCACCCGCAGGAAAACGCGGGCGTGGAGGAGAAAATCGAACTTGTCTCTATGGGGATTTTGAGCAGGGGCCGAGAGCAAACAGAAACTTGGCGAAGGAGAGTGGTTTAAGAGAGCGTGGTGGGAGGAGGGTCTGAAGGGGTCTGCTCTGAGATCCTTTTGCGTGGTTGGGCAGTGTTTGGGCCTTTGGGAGATTTGGGGAGAGTGCGGATCTGAGATTCCAGTAGTTTAAAAGGCAAGTTAGAGTTTTTTCTGAGAAAGTTGGAAGGAGGAGCTAGAGTGTGTTAGTGACTTTTTAAGAGGAGTTTGGGGATTGTGTCACTTTTTTGACCTTTACATGCTGTTCAGGATGGGAAGAGTAGATAGATCTTCGTTTTCAGGGGTATGGGTGACTCTTCTAAAGGTGGGATTTTATGTCTACTTCTGTCTTTTGGATGGGAATGGGGTGTGCCTGACAGGCGGCTTTTCTTCCGGAGGAGCAGAATTGAGAGGGTCGTCTTCTGAGTCGGAGAGGGAAATCACCGTTGAAGTACTAAGAGTCGATTACTGTTCTGAAAATTTTTACTAAAATAAAGGGGACGACCTGGAGGATTTTAGGTAACAGTGGTAAAGGCAGATGTTTTTAGGTGTGGGCCAGTGGCTTCGCAAGTGTAAGGTATTTTGGAATCAGACTTTTTTTTTAAGCTCTGAAATGGATCTCCATAATCATCTAGTGTTAGGTAAGTCGCCAGTAATAACTAAAGTGACATTAATTTTAAGTTTATATCCAATACGGTCAGCAAAATGTCTTGACAGTTCAAAGGTATTACTGCACAGTGTGAACCTTGTTTTCATAATATATGGCAATAGAATCTGAATATATTTCTTAAATCTTTAAAGTGTTATAGGAGCGTGATGTAAATTCTTCATTTTCTCGTCCTTTTGGCTAGTTTTAGGAATAAACGCTATGATACACACCCCGTTCCTAAATTCTATATCATTACATCACCGACTGAAGGATATGTATGGCATGGGGTCATTACCGAAAGTTTCACTCGAGATGGGAAAGAATATTTTTGCAGATAGAAGAAAGATGTTTGGGGAATTGTTAGTTCCAACTTAAAGTTTCTAGAAAGTTTAGGTGTTGAATGTTACCTCAAATCTTTTTCCTGTTTGTGCTTCTCAGTCTTATATATTACTTTCTAACATTGTTGACCTTCTTCATTCTAGTCCTTGGAACCTGTTTTATTTCTGCTTTTTAAAAAGTGTTTTCTGGGCAGATTAGGTTAGGAGTACAGATTGGATCCACATGTTAAGTTAAAATTTCCAAATCTACTCCTTACTGGGTGCTTGACCTTGAGCAAGGTACTTGGTCTGGTTTCATCAGTTTCTTAGAAATAATGGCCTTTACCTCGAGTATTTGTAAGAGCTAAAAGAGATAATACAGGTAAAGTGATGAAAAGAGTGCCTGCCCCAGAAGTACTATACAAGTGTTAGTTACTGTGAAGACTTAATGCTTCTGGCCCTTGCGCATACTAATCAAGCAGAACTGTAATGAAAATGCCAATAATCTAGACTGAGGAAAACTTCAGGGAACAAAATAAATTGCTTGTTTTTGTTTTTGTTTTTGTTTTGTTTTTGGTAGACCCTTAAGGAGGATATATTCTTTGCATTCTAAAGCTGCTTAGAACCAAACAATGGAGTAAGCCTTTGTTTTGGTTCCCTGATTTGGGTAGGGACTTTAAACCTTTTTTGTGCGTTGGAACACTTCAATGAATCCTGGGTAGTCTTCTCAGAACAACATTTTAAATGTATAAAATACAATATATAAGATTATGAACAAAATAATAAAATTATGAAATACCTTAAAAATATTTTCAAAACAAATTTAAGATTTTTTTCATAAATTAAGTCCTTTAATATAAAGTGTTTAAAGAAAGTGCTTCTTTATTAGCAGCACATTAAGTAACTAAATCTGGAAAGGTGTCTGGTAGTAATGATGGGCATAGGCAATTTTTTGATATCTGCAACTACTAGCATATGATATAAAAATACTTGATTTCCACTGATGAGAAAGTCACAGCTACAGCAGTATGTTACCTTCATTTAATAGAAGAAAGTGCTAAATTTCAGTTAAAGATGGTGAACATTAAGCGGGTTTGTTTTGCCATTTAGGTTCAGACACCCTCTGAATTCCACCCAAGGACCTCAGATGTAGGACATAAGTTAGGACGAAGCAATAAGGAAAAGCAGTAGAGAACTCTGTAGAAAAATTAGTTCAGAAAAAGCTAACGGGGCAGTGGTCTTAACTCTTTGGAAACCAAATAGCGAAGAGAAGGCCAAAAGGAAGTGAGGAAAGAATGTGGTGTTTTTGAGTTGGAGTTAAGGTAACCTGAGCAAATACTACTGTGAATGTGCATCAGAGAATTGAAAGGACATATTTTAAGTTTAAGTATATATGTATATGCCATTTTATTGAATTTTTAAAGGTCTTAGGACTGCAGAGTATGTAACTTTTAGAAGAGTACTAATGGTTGCCTAGCAGAGGGCTAAATCTGGAGACTTATCCTTTGCTTAAGCAACCTGTGGCAAGATTAAGGGACAAATTACTATCCCTGTTTTCTTGCTGGGCAAATGAAGATGGTAGTGCCATATCATCATTCTGTACTTTGAGGAGGGGCCAAAGTGGAAATCACCCTATACACAGATACTCAGCAAAGGTTTGATTTTAATTTAAAGATAAAATTAAAGCATTGCGACTTGCATTTCCATTTGATTCCTTTGTGATTTTCCTTTGGAAGGAGGTGGGTAAGTTAAGTGGTCAGTTAAAAAAAACAAAACAGGGTTTTGTGTGGTTTCTTGATTAGCGGTTGAAATTCGGGCCAGAATGTAAAGAAGCTGGTGAATAAATGTCAGTTTTATTATTTCATTTCTCCAGTGTTAAAAGACAGTTTCCATAAAAACGGTAAGTGAAACATAATTTTCATCTTACTCATGTGAGAGAACTGGGCAAGTGTAAGTCAGACAGTATACATTAAAGGAATGTAGAGGTGAAATTGCAAATGGAGACAAAAGTTTTTTTCCAGAGTAGAAGGGAAGATATTTTGAGACTTTACCTTTGGAGACAGAATTTACAGGAGTGTAAGTTAGTTACCCACAATATAAAATGAGTTGTGAGGTTTAAAGGCAATGAAGAGGGCTAGAATA
Source organism: Neofelis nebulosa (assembly GCF_028018385.1). Lineage (NCBI taxonomy): Eukaryota > Metazoa > Chordata > Mammalia > Carnivora > Felidae > Neofelis > Neofelis nebulosa. Next base: position 46,483,252 of record NC_080791.1, on the reverse strand, counting down.
TGATAACCTGGAAAGGTGCTATAGATAATGCATAGTTTTCCACTGAAAGACGGTTACTTTCTGCACTAGATGTTAACTCTGAAACTGTGAAGAGGGGGAGAAATAGAGATATAAACCATGATTTCAGCCTGGGAACTGAACTTAAAAGTTTACATTTTTTATCTGATTATATTTACATTAAGATTAAAATTCCAAATATTGAGCACCTATTATGTACCATCTATCTAGTCTTTTCATCCAGTTCAGTATATTCCAGAATAATTAGTGTATTTTTTAAAAAGGTAGGAACCATTTGAAGTTTTGAAGACTACCCCCAAGAACAATTGTATAAAACCATACTGTTTTTAGGTGAGTTTGTATGGTATTAATTTTTTATATGCTTTTTGACACTCCAGTTAATTTTTACCCTTTTGTAAATGTAACACCAGGTTTAGGAAGCAATCGTTTAGAAATAGCCCCTAAGGCAGTGTTTCCTAGACTTGTTCTAATAGATGTTAACAGGCACTCTGCAAAAACAGCCTTTCTATGGAATGAATTTAGGAGCTGTTGCCCTAAGGCAATAGGTTTAAATAAATCTCTTTATTCCAAAGAACATACTGGAATATGTAATCAAAGGAGGTAGTTAAATCTTAGATTAGAGGGCCATGAATGTATTTTGTGCACTGGAGATAGGGTATAAATTAAGTGAATTTTCATGGTTTCCTGCAGTCATTTCTACATTCGGAATGATTTTACTTTAATTATAGAGAGTTTCTGGAGTTCTATAAAAGTATCATTATTACATAAGCGCTGTGAGGCAAATGTCACTTGTAAATAGCACAGAATATGTAGGATTTTATAAAGATTCTAAATGGTTTGTGTTATAATTAAGCGGAATTTGAATAACAGGATTTTCAAAAACTACATCTAAAATAAGAGGCATCAATACTTCATCATCCTCAAAGGGCTACCAACCCCCGTGCTGCAAACAGAGCAGCGGTCAAATAAATTATGAAGACATGTAACATGTAGTTCAGTCAGATTTAGGAGTCACAGCTTGTTTTGAATCCCAGCAACCCTAGTAGCAAGAGACCTCTTAGGATCTCTAAACAACACTTTCTTATCTAACAGTACCTTCTGTGAAGAGCTGTAAAGATGAAATGAGCCAGTGTATTAAGGTGGCTGGCACAGACCAATGCTTTGTTATTTAAAGGCAGTATTATTCTCATTATTCTGATTAGCTTTTTTGTTTAGATTGTTGCTGAAATCCACAAATCCTAAAGTGTAGCTAGTTTCCTTTATATCCTTATTTGGAGACAGGAATAAATTTTTGCATTTCTTACAGAATTTATTAATCACTGCTTTTAGGTCAATGAGCAGCTACCCTGTGATTTGCTGCTGCAGTATTGCTGTTTCACGTAATTTTTCCCAATTTACTGCTTACAGGATGATGCTGTCAGTATAGAAAGTGGTACAAACACTGAACGCCCTGATACACCTACAAATACACCAAATGCTCCTGGAAGGAAAAGTTGGGGGAAGGGAAAATGGAAGTCAAAGAAATGCAAATATTCTTTCAAGTGTGTAAATAGTCTCAAGGTATGTGCTGAAAGACAGATCCTGTGGACTGAATGCTAGGCTTCAGAATTATTTCTCAGTGATAAACATTTTATGCTCAACGTACTTTGTCAAGTTTAAAATTAGAGTGCTGTGAAGGGTGTTTTTTTTTTTTTAGCATAGACCACATAGTTATTACAGTCCATTTGTTTAACTTTTTTTGTTTTGTTTTAATTTAAATGGGTAATACCTAGTACTGCATACAGGGTTTTCTTTATTGTTTGTATTAAGATAAAAGATTTTGGGATATGTTATTCTTCACATTTTGTTAAAACTTTAAAAACATAAAGCCATTTCCTGATACCTGTTACTAAAAAGAACTGAATGTGACCCATTAACTTTCAGCACAAATTGAAACATGTTTTTCTGCAGGTTTTAAATGTTCTTATCATTTGTCTTATTTGAAATTGTTTTCAAAGGAAAATGTGTAAATTAACTTTTTTGAATATTCAGTATTTGGGGAAAACAAGGTTTTGGAGTTATTTAAATTGCTGCTTCCTCAAAAGCATTTTTAGTTATAAAAAGGATTGATATTTATTTAAAATGTTTTCCTTTACATATTATTCTTTTTCTCTTTTTTAAATTTGGGAGTATTTTTCCTACACTGACAAAAATATACATTGTATTATCTTTTACGTATGTAAGTTAGAATCTTTCTAAATATAAGAATATATTTTTAGGTAAAGTATTGGGAAAGCATAAGAAGTTATGTCTCTAGGGAAATTATTTTCTTGTCAATGTAGCAATATACATGGCTCAGTGCGTCAAATTATATTCTCTTAGAAGGAGAGAAATTAATATACTTTTTAAAAAAGCAAAGTGTCCATTAATAGTTTTGTGTTAATATTTAATTATCTTAACCCATTTTTAGATAATATATCTGGAAGATGTTGGTTTTGACTGTTTAAATAATTTGATTAAATATTTCAGAAGCCTAAAGCTGTGGCTTTTCAAAGGATGAGAAATGAAAGTTGTTAACACTTTAAAAGCGAGTGTGAAAGTTAACGTTCAGTGCCAGGAGATTGCCAGTAAAATTCTAAGGCTGAAAAATAATTTTTGTGAACAAAAGTGAATACTGTTGACCCTTGAACAACTTAGAGATTGGGATGCTGTCACCCCTGCCCCCGTGCAGTTGAGAATCCAAGTTTAACTTTTGACTCCCCAAAAACCTAACCACTAATAATCCCTTGCTGACCAGAAGCCAATAACATACTTCACCAATAACATTGGTTATTGGTTAATCTTACCAATAACATAAAGTCGATTAACATGTATTTTGTATGTTACATGCTGCATTCTTACAGTAAAATAAGCTAGAGAAAAGAAAATGTTACTAAGAAAATCACAAGGGGGGCACCTGGGTGGCTCAGTTGGTTAAGCGTCCAACTTCGGCTCAGGTCAAGATCTCGCTGTTCACGAGCTCAAGCCCCACTTGACGAGCCCCAGACAGTTCACGAGTCTGAGCTGTCAGCACAGAGCCTGGAGCCTACTTCTGATTTTGTCTCTCCCTCTCTGCCCCTCCCTGTCTTGTGCTTTGTCTCTCTCTCTCTCTCAAAAATAAATTAAAACATTAAAAATACATAAAATAAAAATAAAATCTTAAAAAAAAAGAAAATCACAAGGAAGAGAAAATACGTTTACAGTACTGTAATTATCCAAAAAATCCGTGTTTAAGTGGACCTGTGTTGTTCAAGGGTTAACCGTATGTTTTTTGTGCACCTCCTTATAGCTTCCTAGTAACTGAAGTTACAGTCTATTGTCACCCCTGGTCCCCAGTGTTCCAGTATTCTTGTTCATGATAAAACTCCATGGGATATTTTTCTTTTAGGACCCAAAATCAAGATTATTTAAAGTTGTTTCTATAGGAATAATAGAAAGTAATGATTTGAATGGAGTTTGATATGCTTTGCTTTACAAGGGAAAAATTAAACCTAATAAAGTTTAGTGAGTGTTAGAGAAGCTATATTAACTCTTAGTGTATTTGTTCATCTCCTATTTCAGAAACATAAATTACCTCCTAAGAGATTAAATGCATCTACAGTAATTAAACCAGTTTAATTTTGATTCAGAAGAATATGATTGAATTTAAGTAAATAGAAGGCAAATCGTATTAATTCATAGTTGAATGCTTGTTACCTGACCTCTGACTTAAATAGTAGCCTACATTTTTGGAGGGGGGAGGGGTTATAAGGGAAAACGGTCAGTTCACCATTCTTTTGTTTCTAAATTATAGTAATTTTTCTTATGATTATTTTACAGGAAGATCATAATCAACCATTGTTTGGAGTACAATTTAACTGGCACAGTAAAGAAGGAGATCCGTTAGTGTTTGCAACTGTAGGAAGCAACAGAGTGAGTGTTCAGGGGTCTGCTTGGCATTTGACTTGATTATTAGACTGTGGTGTTATTATAATATTAAAGTGTGATGATTTTGAAGTAAATTTGGCATAGCTGGTTTGATGGTATTTATGTAAAAGCAAAGCGTTTTAGTGATTGTCAAAACTAGCTAAAATTGTTAAAACTAGTATTCATGACTGAAAATCCATCTTTATTTCATGTATTTCCAATTGTTCATGAAACAGGTTTCTGTTTATATTTTGTCTTCATAAATATTTTGTTTTGCATGGCTGAAAGAATTGACTTCTGTTTTTGGAAGTGATTTAACTAGTTTATCATTTAAGATACAAAGTCTGTAGTTTCCTTTTTTTAATATTTTTTTTAATGTTTACTTATTTTTGAGAGAGAGAGAGAGAGAGAGAGAGAGAGAGACAGTGCAAGCGGGAGAGGGGCAGAGAGAGAGGGAGACAGAACCTGAAGCAGGCTCCAGGCTTTGAGCTGTCAGCACAGAGCTCAACAGGGGTTCGAACTGACGAACCATGAGATCATAACCTGAGCTGAAGTTGCAGGCTGGAGGCTTAACTGACTGAGCCACCCAGATGCCCCCAAGGTCTGTAGTTTCTTAAAAATAAACTTAATTAGTGGCTCTCTGTAAACACAAAGCATATATCCAGTAGATTTGTATAATAGTTATTCAAAGTATTTTAAGGATTTTCAATAAACATCTGTGTTAGATTTGTTTTTATTTGAGGAAGCCAAAAGTATCTTGAACTGAAAGAAGTGTATGGAAGAAGCATGCTGGCACATTTTAACAGAAACCATTATTTAACTTTTCAGTTAGACCAGGGATTCAACTGGTGGATAGCAATTTATTATTCTATTTAACTCTAAATAAATGGAGAACAGGAAGATTCCTTAGTGCTTTCCAGGGAGTCTCTGGAGTTATTTATTAAATTGAAATCACCTCAAGGAAAAATTGTCCTCTTAACTTTGTATTAGCTAACATTCTGGGTATCCATTAATACTGTACTAGCAGTTATGAGGAATAATGTAGAAATTTATTGTTGTATTTGGAAAAAGAAAAATGGAGGAAATAGATGAATTGGATATAGGTTGATAACAAATATAAGTCACTTCCTCTGCCTTTAGCCCAAGAGGTGAAGAGGAGTGAATCAGAGAGATGTTTTATACTTTGTTACTTTGAGTAAAAAAAATGTTACGGTTCTTTAGTAATTGTGCTAAGCTTCTTAGGCAATAAAAGAACATGATTTAATGCACACTGTTTTCTGTATTTGTTTTTTGTTAGCGTTGGTATTCTGTTCTCAAAGTTAACTTTATAACCAGGGACTGTCATCTCCATATTTTTCAAATGTCAGCATATTTCCAAATCACAGGAACACATATGCATCTATTCTGGGCTAGATCATTTTTTTCTAGATACCTATTTTCTAAAAAGTAAAATTTGACTTTAGGTATTTCCTGGAAAACTTCCTTTAAGGAAGGTCTAATTACATTTAAGGCTCTGGTGCTTTACTAGGTTGTTGAAATTCTGAAAATTTGAAACTCGGCTACTACAGTTGATAACATGGGACAGCAGGGGTTTTTTTGGTGTTTAGCCAAATGTAGTTTGTGATATGTAGCCTGCCTATAGTTGTTTGGTTCCTAAGTTCTTTGAAAAAAAAAAATTTGTGGGGAAAGTGATGTGGTTTCAAGAAAAGATTAAGGTTATTTTTCCTAGTTGGGAGCATACTGCATTGATTAGTTTGAATCTACTTTAAGTAAGACATCACTGTAAACCTAAGATTATACTTCACCAACTTGGCCATGATAATATGAGAATTAGTATAATTTGTGCTCCAGTATGCTATTTTAAATATTCCATGCATTCTAACAAAAAGTATCCCTGTTATCATTTAAAATGACATTGAAGGGAGTGCACCTGGGTGGCTCAGTTTCTTGAGCTCTGCACTGACAGCATGGGAGCCTGCTTGGGATTTTGTCTCTCCCTCTCTTTCAGCCCCTCTCCCACTCACAATTAATCTCTCTCTCACTCAAAATAAACACTTAAAAAAATGACATTGAAGGCCATTACATAGTATATTGAATTATAAAAAGTTCTGTTTGGACTTCTTTTAAAAAAAAATTACCTTCTGGGATATAACCTAGTTTAGCAGTCATATAAGGAATTTTTTTTAGACTATTAATGTAGAGCTTTTATTAACTTAGTAGTGATAGGTGATTTATAGAGTTACTATATTTTAAAAATTTTTTTTAACGTTTATTTTTGGGAGAGTGCGCACGTGTGTGCACACTGGAGAGGGGCAGAGAGAGAGAGACGCAGAATTGAAAGCAGGCTCCAGGCTCTGGGCTGTCAGCACAGAGCCCAACGCAGGGACCACAAGATCATGACCTGAGCTGAAGCTGGACGCTTGACCGACTGACCCACCAAGGCGCCGCTAGTTCTTATTTCTTTTGAAATTATTAAGTTACTGCTAACACAACTATAAACTATAAAAAATGGAAAGAAATTTATTACAGTTAAATTGTATATTATACAGATAGTATTAATTTTAGAATATGTGGCAAATAAAAAGGACTCCCATACATCAGAAAGTTAGGGGCCCCTGGATGGCTCAGTTGGTTAAGTGTCTGACTTGGGCTCAGGTCATGATCTCACAGTGGGGGATCCGAGCCTCGTATCAGACTCCCAGCTGTCAGCACGGAGCCCACCTTGGATCTTCTGTCTACCCCTCCCTACTTGTGCTCTCACTTTCTCTCTCTCTCAAAAATAAGTAAAAGATATTTTTAATTTTTTTTTTAATGTTTACTTATTTTTGACAGAGAGAAAGACAGCATGAGCGGGGGAGGGGCAGAGAGAGAGGGAGGCACAGAATCAAGCAGGCTCCACGCTCTGAGCTGTCAGCACAGAGCCTGGTGTGGGGCTCGAACTTGTGAACCGTGAGATCGTGACCTGAACCAAAGTAAGACACTTAACAAACAGTCGCACAGGCGCCCCTAAAGAAGCTATTTTAAAGCAATAGTTTCTATAGTGTCTCTAAGACACATTTGTGACTAAGATGTTTCACAGGTGAAGAGAGTATGTTTTTGTATTTGAAATGAAATTTTACCGTATTTTTGTTCTTATTAGGTTACCTTATATGAATGTCACTCACAAGGAGAAATCCGGTTGTTGCAATCTTATGTGGATGCTGATGTATCCTTTCCTGGGTTTTTAATATCTTTGGCTAAAGAAATTTCAATAAGTACACCAAAACTTTTCTAAATTAATTACTTTGTCCTTTCTTTACCCAGTGCTATTCCTTTACTGTCATAAGAGACTCCTTGTATTTAGTTTAATTTTCCTGATCCCTAGAAATGTATTTTAAGGTGGATATGAGGGAGGGAGGAAGGATGTCTGGAGATGAGCATTGGAAATCCAGTAGTAGAGAATGATAGCAAGAGAGTAGCTAAAACCTGTTTCTTTGACCTTGTGTAGAGTTTTATCATGTCAGGGTAGTTAATTTGATGAATTTGGGTTGATCAGAAGCTGTGACTGGCATTCATCCCAAGTATTTGAACAACAAAGCCTATAGGGAAAAAATAAACATGCAGTTTGTTTAGGAAATAAAATATTGCAAAACATGAGTACATAAAGAAAAAGAAAGGTTTAAAAAGCCAAAAGGTTAGACAGTCAAAGCTGTTTCTTTTAAGATCCATTTGAAAAAGCTAGCAAAAAAGAAAAAGCGAGGATATTCAGTCTTTCATCATTTATGTGGAAAGAAGTGCTCTGTAGCCTTACTGGGAAAGTCTCACAGGAAAAAGTGGATAACTGAATAGTTGCTGATCTTTTTCTAGAGATGCATATTCAGAAGTATTGGGCTAAAACAGGGGTCAGCAAATTACAGCTTGTGGGGCTAGCTACCTGTTTGTGTAAATAAACTTTTACTGGTACACAACCATACCCATTCATTTACATATTGTTCATGGCTGCTTTCAAATGACAGTTGAGTGAAAGCATCTCTGAATAGTAATCAAATTGAGTGGAAGGACTGGTTTGTAAAAACTTGAGCGTTTCTTTGGAGCTTTCCTTATACTGTACTATAATCATTGACGTGTTTACTTTTCAAAAACAAATTATATTTCTTAACTGGCATTTCTTAGGCTGATGAAAACTTCTATACTTGTGCATGGACATATGATAGCAATACAAGCCATCCTTTGCTGGCTGTGGCCGGATCTAGAGGCATAATTAGGATAATTAATCCCATAACAATGCAGTGCATAAAGGTGGGTTTTTTGGTTACATTGTAGATCTGCCCTGTTTTGAATGCACACTTGTGAAAACTTACCATTTTTTAATTTAAAACTAGTGGAATCCGTATCTGTATACTTTCTAACTTGATTTGTACTTTGCTTTTTGCTTCCTTTAGACAAGTCTTTTGAGACCTTTGTCACATTTAGATAATACAAATTAAGGAATAAGCAGGAAGTTTTTATTCGAAATTTAAAAAAAATAGAATAATTTACCTCCTGCCTTGCCTTATTCAGAGAGTCTGGAATGAACTATAGCGGAAGAGTAAGTCTTTCCCAAATCTTTTAATTAGGGATTTAGAGTCAAGGGCACCTTGTAAAGAACCAAAAGGTGAAGCCTAGGAATTTGATACCGAGAGAAGTTTTACAAACCTCTTTAAATCAGAAGTTTTTTAACCCTAGGGCACATTAGAATCACCTGAGGGTCTTTTAAATCCTTAGCTGGGCCTCAGCTAATCCAGTCAAATCAAAATACCTGCAGTTGGGACTTCAATGTCTTTTTTCTTTTTTTTCTTTTTTTTTCAACCTTACTTTGTTGGGTGATTTTTAATGTGCAGCCAGGGTTGAGAACCAGTACTTTAAGTGAAACTATTTTTCCATTCTCTTAAGATTAACGAGAGAATTTATTGATTTAATATGAAAGTTGAATGTTATAAATTTATTGTAGCATTATGTTGGCCATGGAAATGCTATCAATGAGCTGAAATTCCACCCAAGAGATCCAAATCTTCTCCTGTCAGTAAGTAAAGGTAAGAGAAGCAAATGTTTCTTTAGTCCTATTTATTTGGAAATGATTTTTTTTTTTTTTAAGGGACAGAGAGTTCTTAGGTTAAAAAAAAAAACCAAATTTAAAAAGAATTTATAAAGTATGTTTTAGTAGAAAAATCTTAGACCTTATTAGCATTCCCAGACCAAGAATTAGTTGAAAGACCATGAAAAAATACACTTTTTTTTTTTTTTTTTTCAACGTTTTTTATTTATTTTTGGGACAGAGAGAGACAGAGCATGAACGGGGGAGGGGCAGAGAGAGAGGGAGACACAGAATCGGAAACAGGCTCCAGGCTCCGAGCCATCAGCCCAGAGCCTGACGCGGGGCTCGAACTCACGGACCGCGAGATCGTGACCTGGCTGAAGTCGGACGCTTAACCGACTGCGCCACCCAGGCGCCCCGAAAAAATACACTGTTAACATCAGATATAAATGAGATAATAGGTACTGAAGATTAAGTATGTGTTACCCTTCTTATGTGCAGTAGTGTGTTATGATCATTCATCCTCATTTGAATTATTTTATTAAACTTTATTAATTTTAGTGGCAGAACATCAAAGTTAGGACATTTTTAAGAATTTTCAAAAGTTTTGCAAATCATCTTATGACTAACCAGTCATGTAGTAAGAAATAATGCATCTGAAAATTGTTTTTCTCTATGTATATATAAAGTTTTTGTTTTGTAAAGGATCCCCTAATAGACTTCCTTAAAATGCTAAGTTCTCTAGTATAAGCTCTTTGAAATGTTTCCCATACTTAGAAAGAGAAAGCCTTCCGTATGCCTATATTGGCATTATAAGTTTATTCAGGGCTCATTCAGGCCTCTTAATCATTTCTGAGCTCTCTGAAATGAGCTGGCTTGTTCTTATTTCTACATTCTGTTCTTGATTGCCTTTTTCCCTTTTACTTCTACATTATTCTAGTCAAGTTTATTCTTTTTAAAGGCTTGTCAAAAAATAAAGGCTTATCAAACCTATAATCTCCCCCTCAATCTGTTTATATTAAAAGATGTCCTCAAGTCAAAATTCTTACATGAAAATACTTCAGTGTGATTTTTCTTTAACTATCAAGGCTTAAGTATAGAAATTGACACCTAGGAAGAGCTGACAACTTTCCTCTGATAATAGTAGCTGGACCCAGGTATTTCTTTACAGGTGGTCTGGGTCATAATGCCGCACTTGTTCTAACTATCACAACTTTTTAACTCAGCTCTTCCCCCATTGTGCAAAATAATCTACAGAATATGATAAAATATTTTCCAAGTTGTATATCTAATAAGGGATTTGTATAAAGAGCTCTTACAACTCAACAATAAAGACAACCCTTTAAAAAAAGCGTCAAATGTTTTAAATAGACTTCCTCTAAAGAATACACACAGTTGTCCAGTGAGCACTTGAAAAGGTGCTCAGCATCATTTATCATTAAGGAAATAGAAATCAAAACCACAATGAGACCATTTCATACCTAGTAGGATGACTATAATCATACAGACAATAACCTGTTGATTAGAATGTAGAGAAGTTTGAACCCCCTATACATTGCTGGTGGGAATGTAAAATGTACCCACCTTAAAAAAAAGTCTAGAATTTCCTCAAAAAGTTAAACATAGAAATACCACTTCCGTGTGTGTGTATATGTAGTCAAGAGAAATGAAAGTAAATGTCCACACAAAAACTTGTACACAATTGGAATCAAGAAATAATTTTTTTAAGAAATAATTTTTATGGCAACGTTAATTTCCACTACTAAACATAATTTATTACTGTCTTTTAGTGTTCCCTATGGAGTAGATTAATAGTCATGTACAGTTTGGGCATTGCCAGATACCAAGCTGTACATTCATGTTTATATTAATGCGGTATATTTTGTTGCTAATGCTTAGTGGATGAGATTGCTCAAATTATAGTTAATATTTCTAAGAGGTCTTTAATACTATAAAAGTATGTTGTGATATGTATAGTTTTTAATCCTATTTTGGGTTTACTGTAAAGATCTCGTAAATCTGCTCAGTCCCCTTCAACTACTAAATGTGGATTCTATGGAGGGAAAAACTGTAGTATCTTGTTCTATGACATAACATAAACTTTATTTATGTCAAATCCCTAAGTGTTATGTCATGAGCATGACTCCATTAAATCAGATGTTATTTAAAAGAAATTGTTTGAGGTAAATAAGCTAAACATATTTTAAGACCACATAAATACTTCTTTTTGATCTTGAAAGTTTGAGCTCATACTTAAGTCTACATGTTGATGTAAATATTTTAAATTGCTATATAATTGGATTCTGCTTAGTCCCCACTGTGCATAACTTAATTCCAAACTTCAGTAGTTTTTACTTTAAAGAGGTTTTGCAAGTCCAGAGTAAATGAATGACTAAAGTTCATTTTAATTTTTTTTATGTCTATACTAGATCATGCTTTACGATTATGGAATATCCAAACAGACACTCTGGTGGCAATATTTGGAGGCGTAGAAGGGCACAGAGATGAAGTTCTAAGTGCTGTAAGTTGAAAGCTGCAGGGCGGTGATCTTCAGGTGTACAGAGCTCTGAACGATCCCCATGGAACTCTTATAAGAAAGCATGTGGTTTGTTTCATACAGCCTGTCAGGCACTCATTTCGTTTACTTGTGATATAACAAGGTTATTAGCTTACAGATGAAGGAATAAAGCGAGTAAGGCTCTGTGTTTTATCTGTACTCTTGCACTTTATACCAACACCTGGATTCTCATGAAAGAATACCTTGAACTTGTTCAATCAAAACTCACCAAGCTAACTTTTGTTTTGCTGTTTCTCAGTCATTAAAGAAAAAGGTTAAGCCAGTTAGCAATTGATCAACTTTCATCTTTCAATTTTTTTTTTTTTTTTTTTTTTTTTTTTTTTTTTACATTTATTTTTGAGAGACAGAGCACAAGTGGGAGAAGGGTGGAGAGAAGGAGACACAGAATCTGAAGCAGGCTCCAGGCTCTGAGCTGTCAGCACAGAGCCCCACGCGGGGCTCAAACTCACAGACCAGGAGATGATGACCTGAGCCAGAGTCAGAAGCTCAACTGACTGAGCCACCCAGGCCCCCCTTGACATTTTTACATTATTTTAGCTTTACTTATGTTCCATTTATAACTTACTTAGTGGTTTTACAACTCTTCAGTATTTTCTTAAACTATGTAAAGGGGCACCATGTTTTGAAGCAGGTAGCATTTTAATTGGAAGTACTAAATAATTGGAAGTTGGGGTTTGTATGCTTTTGTGAGAATCATACCTAATTTCACCTACTTTGTCACCTTGGATTTTCTAAAAGTTGCAGCAGCACTCTCCTGTCTTCTGTGTCTTAAGACCCATGACTACCATCCTTTTTTTAAGAATTATAAATTAGAGCTACTGGCTCTAAGGGTGTCATGTTGCTGTTGACATTGAGGTAATTAGAAGTAGCAGCAACCAGACTTCTGAATTCAGTAAACACGAATCTAAAGCCCTTAGGCTCTTGGAAAACAGTGATCAGTTTGAAGGTTGGTTTAACACAAATACCTAGATTAATAAGGAAGATACTCTCCTCCATAGATAGAACTCTTTACTGTTCATTCGTTCGCTCTTTCTTTCTTTCTTTCTTTCTTTTTCTTTTTATTTAAGATTTTATTTTTAGGTAATCTCTGCACCGAGTGTGTGGCTCAAGTTCATAACCCCAAGATCAAGAGTTGCATGCTCTACTGACTGAGCCACCCAGGTGCCCTTCTATTGTTATTTCTTTCTTTCTTTGTTTTTTTAAATTTTTTTTAACTTTTATTTATTTTTGAGAGATAGAGGCAGAGCATTAATGAGGGAGGAGCAGAGAGAGGGAGACACAGAATCCAAGGCAGGCTCTAGGCTCTGAACTGTCAGCACAGAGCCCAACCCGGGGCTCAAACACACAAACTGTGAGATCGTGACCTGAGCCGAAGTCAGACGTTTAACCGACTGAGCCACCCAGGTGCCCCTATTGTTATTTCTTAAAAATTTTTTTTTTAACGTTTTATTTATTTTTGAGACAGAGAGACAGAGCATGAACGGGGGAGGGGCAGAGAGAGAGGGAGACACAGAATCGGAAGCAGGCTCCGGGCTCTGAGCCATCAGCCCAGAGCCCGACGCGGGGCTCGAACTCACGGACCACGAGATCATGACCTGAGCCGAAGTTGGACGCCCAACCGACTGAGCCACCCAGGCGCCCCACCCCTATTGTTATTTCTTAAAATGAGAGCAGTACACAGTCTATTTCCTCTTCTCTATAATACAGGAGGAGTTCCACTAGAAGGACTGATGTATGAGATTTTCATTAACATGAATCACATGCTAAATTAAAGAGCATCTCTGTGCCTCATTGCTTTATGAAATAGGTACATTAAGGTTGCTACAACGGATGATCTGTTAGCAGTCTTAACAATTGGTATATAGCAAATGAAAAAGTTAAAATACATTATTTCGGTTTTTTAGACCTTTTTTCTTTTTAAAAGTGAACTTACCTAATGTAACTGAAGTATTTTGACTTAAATATACACATAAAGCAAAATTTCAGTTGTTTAAAGACTCATTGTATAGTTTCACATACAGCTGTCAATTTCATTGTTTAATAGACAAAGAAAACTAACTTCGGTCTTTGCATCATAGAATAATTACTTCAGCATTCTATTTACCTTCAAAATCAAGCAAAGGTAATATTTAAAAATAATTGAACAGATGAAACTAAATTCAAACAATTTACTTTCTTGACTTATATAAGCTCATATATGCTATGGTGACAAATCAGATAAAATTAAATCTTGAAATCAGTAACAGCTCTGATTTATGGGCTACATAGATGAAACTCAAAGTGTTTGTGACTTAAAATACAATTTTCACTACACTGTACCTCAGATGAAAATTGGATAGTCTAATTTGGGCAGTTTTGTATGTTTAAGCTTTTTTGTTTTACGTACAGGATTATGATCTTTTGGGTGAAAAAATAATGTCCTGTGGTATGGATCACTCTCTTAAACTTTGGAGGATCAATTCAAAGAGAATGATGAATGCAATTAAAGAATCTTATGATTATAACCCAAATAAAACTAACAGGTAAAAATTGTGCTATTTAAAACAGTTATTTCTTGCTGTTGGATTGATGATGTGTTTTACTTTATCCAAAATTTTTACATAATCCCCTACAATTTACATACCATAAAATTTACTGATTTTAAATAGAAGCCCTTTGCTTTTAGTCTAATGTTTGTGGCTCATTTTTCAAAATCCCCTTTAAATTGCGTTTTCATCTTAATTTAGTAGCATGTTTTACTTATTTAGGTATGTATATGCTTGGCTTTTTACATTATAACAATGTTAAGCTGCTTAAAATTGCTGTGGGATAGAGTAAAGGGTCCTTCTGAATAATGTTGCTAGCATTATTTGTCAGCACTTTTAATTTTTAGTCACGTCAGTAAATCCTGATTTTTTAAATGGGTTTCTTGGCTTTGATTCATGATAATGTAATTCTTTCCTTTAAATGATGATCCCTTTTTTAGATGGAGAAAATTCAAAAGCTGGAACCTCCTTCAAAAGATTTTGAGTGGGAAGTTTTCTTAATATATATAAAGATTTTCATTTTTTAAGTAATCTTTCCACCCAATGTGGGGCTTGAACCTACAACCCCAAGATCAAGAGACATACACTCCACCCTTTGAGCCAGCCAGGCAATCTTCTTTTTTTTTTATTTTTGAAAAGTTCCAATTGAAATCTGTTTTCGAAATGCTTATTTTTTTTTTATTGTTTACTTATTTTTGAGAGAGAGACAGAGTGCCGAGTAGGGGAGGGGCAGGGAGAGAGGGAGACACAGAATCCAGGGCAGACTCCAGGCTCTGAGCTGTCAGCACAGAGCCCAATGTAGGGCTCAAACCCATGAATCACTGAAGACAGACGCTTAACAGACTTGAGCCACCCAGGCACCCCTGAAATGTTTCAATTCTTTAATTCAGTAACTGTCTTTTCAGTATCTGATCAGGCTGTTAGCACTTTCACTGTAACTGTCATAAATCTCCATTTATTAACTTTGTTTACAGTTCTTTTTTAACAAAGAGCTAGCATTTATTTTCTCTTTATCAAACCAGATTATTAATAGATTATCAGTTAAATTTATAACCATCAACAAATATTTCAATGCATTAACATTTATGAGACCTCAGTGGCCTCTGAGAATTAGTACAACTTCCAGATTTCTCTTTTAGAACCCAAGGGGTTAGTATAATATTTGTTTTCATATTTTCTAGAGCTTTGGAATAAATAGAAATTATATTTTACAGTTTACAGAAAGTAACATTGAGTTATGCTGATCTTGAGAGGTTTAACCATAGATTATAATATTTATTTGGCTAAAAAGCAGTTAACATAATTACAGCAGAATTGAGAATTTATAACAGATTATGAATAACATTTTAATGTTTTAATAAAGAAAAGCTCCTAGAATTGGAATTGGGAGGAATGTATGAGAGGATTCAACCCAGCATTCTTTTTACATATGAAGGAGAAGTAAAAAGGATGTGTTGAATTGTCCAAGAGACACAGCTAATTCATGGCATATCATTCTTTTATAATTAATTTCAGTCTAAAACTGAATCACTAGATTAGAAATGTTAGGTATACTTTTAATTATCTGTAGAATGGGAAGAACTGGTAGTTGGTGGTCTTCTCACAGACATGTTTAAGCAAAATATATGTATATATATGTATGTATGTATGTATGTATGTATAGCAGTATGTTTTACTTACCCAAATATAGGAAAAGTCTTATGAAATGCCAGATTCTTGTCAGATACCATTTCCAGAAATTGTTGCTCAAGGCAGGACTCTCATCTAGCTTTCTCTTTAGCAGTCTTTGGAATGATATGTCATTGTTCTAGAAAGATGACGATCTTTTGAAATAATCTAGATATATTGACTTTCATAGACTTAATGCTTAACTTTAGATAGCTTATTGTATTTATTAAAGTTTTATAAATCTTTTAAGTGAAAATTAGTGTGATTCTACTATCCTTTTTTCTTTTAACTTTTGACATTTCCATTTCAGGCCATTTATTTCTCAGAAAATTCACTTTCCTGACTTTTCCACCAGAGACATACATAGGAATTATGTCGATTGTGTGCGATGGTTAGGTGATTTGATACTTTCCAAGGTATGCTAACTGTTGTTAAGCTGTACTTCTGTTATTTGTGTTTGTGTGAGTTGGAACTTTTCAGGGAGCACAGTTTTTTCATATAGTTTGGTAAATTGGATGGCAGATGGCAGAAATTCCTTTTTTTTTCTTCCTTGAAGTCTTATAGATTTGGAAGCTTGTTTTAGGCATAAAACATCCTGATGATTTGTTATAACTTGTGCTGTAATAATAGGAAAAATGTTAACTTGTGAGATGATATTCTTCTCTGATATCTGATGCTATAAAACAACCCAATTTCTAAAGCCAGTGGTGGGTTTTTTGGTATGTTTGTGTCCATTTTGGTAAATTTGTATTTACAAAAACAGCTGGGGTTGGCTATGGGCTGTAGTTTGCCAACCCCTGATCTCTAAAGTGTTGATGTATATTTACATATTTTTTGCTGATAATTTAGAGTAGTTGTTGGTGATGTTATCTGAACATTTAGGATTGTCATATTTGGAAAAATTGCTGTCCAGTCTCCTTTCTTGATGTGGATTTCAGGGTATTGCATATTTTCTTGGGCAGAGCCTGACTTTTTTCTTGGCCTTCCAGGTATAGTTTTTCCTTTTTTTAAAGTTTTGACCTTGAAATAATTAGATTGACAGTAAGTTTCAAAGCAGAGAAGTCCCATATTGCCCTTCACCCGATTTCTCCCACATACATCTCACATAACTATAATACAATATCAAATTTAGGAAATTGACATTGTACAATGTGTGCGTATAGTTCTATGTCATCATTTTATCACATGTGAATTTTGTCAGTTCAGGAATGTTAACAGTATGGGACCTTTTAAGATTGGTTTTTTTTTCACTCAGTATAATGCCATCCAAGTTGTTGTGTGTATCAATAGTTTCCCCTTTTTATTGCTGAGTAGTATTCCATGGTATGGCTGTACCACAGTTTATTTAACTATTCATCTATTGTAGGACATTTTGGTCCTTTGCAGTTTGGGGCTATTACAAATAAAGCTTCTAATGAACAATCGTGTTCAGGTTTTTGTGTGGACTTAAGTTTTCATTTCTCTGGGATAAATGCCTAGAATGGCAATTGCTGGGTCATGGTTAAGTTTGTTTAGTTTTTTAAGAAACTGCCAAACTATTTTCCAGAGTGGCCGTGCCATTTTACATTCCCACCAGCAATGTATGAAAGATCCAGTGTCTCCGAATCTTCGCCGGCATTTGGTACTGTCACTATTTTTTATTTTAGCTGTTCTGATAGGTGTGTAGTGATACCTCATCGTGGTCTTAATTTGCATTTCCCTGATGGCTAGTGATGTTGAACATCTTTTTCATGTGCTTATTTACCATCCATATATCCTTTTCGATGATGTCTCTTCATATCTTTTGCTCATTTTCTAATTGGATTGGTTTTGTGTGTTTTTTTTTTTTTTATTGTTGAGTCTTGAGAGTTCTTAATATATTCTGAATATGAATCCTGTGTCAGATATGTAGTTTGCAAAAATTTCTTCCAATCTGTAGCTTGTCTTTTCATCCTCTTAACAGGGTCTTTTGTAGAGCAAATGGTTTTAATTTTGACGAATTTCAATTTATTGAATTTTGTTTGAAGAAAATTATTTTATGGATTGTGCTTTTGATGTTACATTTAAAAGCTCTTCACACTCTGGATCCTAAGGAATTTTTCCTGCATTTTGTCGTGTTACATTTTATATTAACGTATCATCTATTTTGAGTCAATTTTTGTATGAGGTTTAGGTAGTTCATTTTTTTGCATGTGGATAGCCAATTATTCAGCACCATTTGTTGAAAAACTATTCTTTCTCCTTTGAACTGCTTTTGCATTTTGGTCAAAGTTGTTTGGCCTACTTGTATGAGGCCTTTTCTGGTTTTTCTGTTCTATTTCCCTCTACCACTGCTATATGCAGTCTTGGTTACTGTGGCTCTATAGTAAGTCTTGGAATTGGTTAAGTGATTTCTTCCATTTTATTCTTTTTCAAAATTGTTTTAGTTATTTTGATTCCTTTGACTTCCCATTTAAATTTTAGAATAATCTTGTCTACATTTTATAAAAAATCTTGCCAGGAGTTTTATGGGCAGGGGAGATTTTGATTGCTATTATGTTAAACCTATATATCAGTTTGGTGGGGGACTAATATCTTTGCTCTGCTCTCCAGTTCATGAACATAGCTTGTCTGTCCATTTATTTAGATCTTTGATTTTTATTATCAGCATTATGTAGCTTTTTAGCGTAGAAGTCATGTACATACTTTGTTAGATTTATACTTAAGTACTTCTCTTTTTTGTGGTTACAAATGATATTCCTTATTTCTATGTGTTTATTGCTAGTATATAGGAATGCAGTTGATTTTTACATATTGACCTTTAATCCTGTGACCTAATTCTAGGAGGGTTTTTTTTCGAGGACTTGGGATTTTTTTACATAGACTATCATGTCATCTGCAAATAGGGGCAGTTGTATAGTTTCCTTTCTGATCTTGCCTTATTGCACTGGCAGACTTACAGTTCTATGTTGAATAGTGATGTTAAGATCAGACGTTCTTGACTTGTTTCTGATGTTAAAGGGGAAAGAATTCAGTGTTTGGCAATTAGCTGTTTTTTGTAGATGTTCTCTATCAAGTTGAGAACTGTCTCCCTTACTAGTTTTTTGAGAGTTTTATCATGAAATCCTTGTTGAATTTTGTTAAATGCTTTTTCTCTATCAGTTGGTATGGTCATGTGGTTTTTCTTCCTTAGCCTGTTAATGCAGTGTATTTCTTTTTTTTTTTTTTTAAGTTTATTTACTTTGAGAAAGAGAAAGTGTATGTGATTGGGGGAAGGGACAGAGAGTGGAGGACAGAGAATCCCAAGCACGCTCTGCTCTGAGCCACCCAGGCACCCTGTAATTGTTTTTTTTTAATATTGATTCCAGTCCCTGGAATAAGTTTATTTGGTCATAGTGTGTAATTTTTATATATGTTGCTAATAGTTGGTATTTTGTTAAATATTTCTGTATTTTTGTTCATGAGACTGATATTAGTCTGAAGTGTTTTGTAATGTCTTTGTCTGGTTTTCCTATTGATAATACTGGCTTTATAAAATGAATTGGGAAGTTTTCCCTCCTATTTTCTGGAATTGATAGAATTGGTGTTTATAGAATTGATGTTAATTCTTCATAAATGGTTGTTAGAATTCTCCAGTTAAATCATCTGGGCCTAGAAATTTTTGAGGGAGAGTTTTAAGGATAACAGATTCAGTTTCCCTGATAGTTAAAAGAACTGACTGTTCAAATTAACTATTTTATTTTATTTTATTTTTTTAATTTTTTTTTTTTTCAACGTTTTTTATTTATTTTTGGGACAGAGAGAGACAGAGCATGAACGGGGGAGGGGCAGAGAGAGAGGGAGACACAGAATCGGAAACAGGCTCCAGGCTCCGAGCCATCAGCCCAGAGCCTGACGCGGGGCTCGAACTCACGGACCGCGAGATCGTGACCTGGCTGAAGTCGGACGCTTAACCGACTGCGCCACCCAGGCGCCCCGTCAAATTAACTATTTTATATTGTGTGAGTTGTGGTAATTTGTGCTGTTTGAGGAATTGGTCCATTGTATCTAAAGTAAAAATTGTGTGTAGAGTTGTTTGTAGTATTCTTACTGCCCTTTGATAACTGCAAGGTCTCTACTGATGGCCCTGTTTCATTCCTGAAATTGGTAATTTATTGTCTTCTTTTTTTTTGTCAGTCTTGGTAAGGACTCATCAATTTTTTATCTCTTATTTCCCATGGATGTATTTTGCTCTTTTGCCAATTTCTTAAGGTGTGGGAGCTTAGATTATTAAAAAAAAATTTTGGGGGTGCCTGGGTGGCTCAGTCGGGTAAGTGGCCGACTTCGGCTCAGGTTATCATCTCGCGGTCCCTGAGTTTGAGCCCCTCATCAGGCTCTGTGCTGATAGCTCAGAGCCTGGAGCCTGCTTCTGTTTGTGTCTCCCTCTCTCTCTACACCTCCCCCATCCGCGCTCTCTCTGCCTTTCAAAATTGAATAAATGTTAAAAAAAATTTTTTTAATGCTTATTTATTTTTGAGAGAGAGAGGGAGACACAGAATCCAAAGCAGGCTCCAGGCTCTGAGCTGTCAGCACAGAGCCTGATGTGGGGCTCGAACCTATGAACGGTGAGATTGTGACTGGGGCTGAAGTCAGGACGCTTAACTGACTGAGCCACCCAGGTGCTCCAAGAGAGCTTAGATTATTGAGTTGAGACTTTTCTAAAGTAAGTATTAGATGCTGTAAATTTTCCTGTCAGCACTGCTTTAGCTGCATTTCACTAATTTTGATACGAAGTGTGTTGTTTAGTTTCTAGGTGCTGGAGATTTTCTTGTTATCTTTCTCTTATTGATTTCAGTTTGATTCCATTGTGGTCACAGCATACTCTTGATGATCTTGGCTCTTTTAAACTTTTTGAGATTTATTGTATGACCCTATCTGAGGTATATGTTCCATAGGAGCTTGAAATGGATGTGCAGTTCTGTTTGTGTGTAAGTTCTGTAAATGTGAGTTAGCTGCTCTTGTTGATGGCGTGGTTGAATTCCATATCTGCACTGCTTTTTCTCTCTACTTATTTTATCAACTAGTGAGAGATGGGGAAGTTTCCAGCTGTAATTGTGGATTTTTCCCATACTGCTTTCAGTTGTAGGATGTTTAGCTGTTCTGTGGGTTGCTTGTTATTGCTATGTCTTAATGACTGGATCCTTTAATTTTTTTTTTTCTTCTTATTTTCTTTTATCTGGGCTTTTCCCCTAATTTCATATAGGTTATATGAACATCTTTTTTTTTTTTTTTTTAGTAGGCTCAACACCTAACTACTATGTTAACTATGTTAACTACATGCTAACTAAACCAGCCAGGCACCCCTATGCGAACATTTTTTAGAATTCCATTTTGATTTATGTATAGTGTTGAGTACATTTCTTTATGTAGCTTTTTTGGTGTTTCCTCTAGCAGTTACATTATATATGCATATTACCTATTTTGTTACCATATCTTATATATATTATGTATTTTTGTTATGCTATCTATAAGAAAGTTCACTAGGTATAAAATATGTATAGATTAAAAGTAAAAAATTATCTAAAAATATACTACCATGCAAACATAAGTATAAATACATATTTATATAACTTGTCTGTCTACTGTGTATCAACATTTTACCACTTCATACGAAGTGTAGAAATCTTATTTCCTCTATATTATTACTTTGTTCTCCATTTATAGTATAATTGTCTTAAATATTCCCTTTATACTTGAGAACATCAAAAAGTATTAACCATTTTTGCTTCAACTATCAAACATAACTTAAAAACTCCAGAGGGAAAGGAGGGTATTGTATTTGCTCATTTTGCTTTTTCCATTTTTCTTTCATCCTGATGTTCCAAGATTCCTTATATTATTTCCTTTATGTTTATAAAGGTGCCTGTAATCATTCCTTTAGGGCAGGTCTGCCAGTGACAAATTCTTAATTTTTCTTCATTTGAGAATGGCCTCATTTTTCCTTCATTCCTGAAAGGTACATTCCCTCTTTATAGGATTTTTCTGTTGACAATTCTTTTCTTGAAACATTTGAAAAATGTTGTGCTCCTTCCTTCCGAGGTCTGTGGTTTCTGATGAGATACCTGACATCATTGGAATTGTTTTTTTCCTAAACATAGGTGTTCTGTCTTAACTGCTTTCATGATTTTTTTCTTATGTGTTTTTAGTTTTCAGAAGTTTGAATGTGATGTGCCTTGATACAGATTTCTTTGAATTTATCTTTTGGGGTTTATTCACCTTGAATTTGTAGTAGACTTATGTCTTTTGGGGACATAGTTTGTCCCAGATTTGGAAACTTTTCAGCCATTATTCAAATTCTTTTTTAGGCCTGCTCTCTTCCTGCCCTTCTTTTGGAACTCTAATGATATGAATGTTACATCTTTTATTTGGACCCCTGGGCCTTTGTTGTGTACATTTGTTTTCTTTTGTTTAGATTGGATAGTTTCTGTTCTAACTTTAAATTTATTGACTCTATTCATCTCCTGTTGAACCTTTCCATTGATTTTCTTATTTTGGTTATAGTAATTTTTCGGTTCTGAAATTTCCATTTGATTGTTTTTATTTTTTATTTTTGGCTGAGACTTTTAATTGTTTTAAGTGTGTTTATAATTGCTCATTGAAGCATTTTTATGGTGGCTAAATCCGTGTTAGGTAGTTCCAACATCTATGTCATCTCAATGTTGGCATTTATTGTCTTTTAGCATTAAAATTGAGAATTTTAAGATTCTTGGTATGACAAGTGAATTTTTGATTGAGATCTGGATATTTTGAGTATTATACAAGACTCTGGGTCTTATTTTATTTAAATCTTTTGCAGCAGGCTTCCTCTGATAAATTTTCAGCTGGGGAAAGGGAGTGCTACTTCATGATTGGCAGGTGGTGGGGCAAGTCAGATGATAGTGTCTTATTACTGTTTCCCAAGTGGTCTCCACTGACCCTGGGGGTTGTGGCTGGTGGTAAACATGCTAACTTTCTGCTGGGCCGTCTCTGATACCACCCCAGCTGGAAAGGAGGAGAGTTACCTCATTATGATGAGGGATAGGGTGAGTTGAGGATGCACTTGAGGTGCATAGTTAACCACATGAGAAGTGCTCCCCACTGGGCCTTGGCTGGTTCACATGAGGGTGGGCCCACAGTTTGTTTTTTTTTTCCTGTGGTGTTTGGCTAGAATAGAGTGTTTGAAAATGTTCTCTCTTGCTATGTTGCTATCTTCCTGGTTCTTTGGCCAGAGAGAACAGGCTTTTGTTGGGATTTTTTTGGCCTTTACCTGTTAGTATGGGGGAGTTGCTGCCTTCTCTAGTATCCAGTCTGTAAATGAGGCAAAAGAAAACCAAGGAACTCAATGTGCTTCACGTCCCAAGGTTCCTAACCAGACTGCATTCTCTGTACCTTTCAGAGTCTTATGTTTGCTTTATATATGATATTTAGTCTTTCAAGCTACAATGAGGATAATAGGAGAAAGTATATCTACTCCATCATTTTGGAAGTAAAAGTAAAAAGCCATCAGCTCTAAAATTTCTTTTCTTAGAACTTAATCAGATGATAGGAAAGAATTTCTGCATTTTAGGTTTCAGGAAGCTGACCTGAATGAACTATATTGGTGGTCTCAAATCTATTTCTGCATCAGAATCACTGGGAGAACATTGTAAAAATAGATTCCTAGGCCTCACTCCTGGAGATTCTAAATCTGGCACAAGGACCTGGGAATTTTAGTTTTAAAAAGCTTTCTAGATGATTTTTAAGTGTAGTCATCTGTTAGGCTTGTCAAATTCTTTTTAGCTCCTTAAGTTTTAGTTCTCCATGAGGGCACTCTACTAAGGGTCCTTTACCAGTGCAGTCAGTGACAAGCACTTGAAGAGCTGTGTTACAATTCTTCTGTTTTGGCCTTCCCTTGTAGAGGTTCTCATTCAGTAAGGTTGGGACCAAGATGAGTCTTTTGAGAGAAGTAGACAGGCTTTCAGTCCAATCGTGCACTTAGTTAAGAGTTATCAGAGTAGGTAATGTCCAAGGTACTTTACAGTAAAGAATTTGTATATCAGATATATAGCCCTGTGATTTCAAATGATCTAAAAAGGCAGAGAGGAAGAAAAAAAAGGGGTGTTGTTTCCTCCCTAATCTTCCTGTGCCTCTGCTGTTAAACTATTTTATAGGTCAGTGAACCTGACAGAGCTGCCGTATGTGACTGTGTAGGCTGTGTCCTGTAAAACTCCAGGAGGCACTCTACCTACACAAGAATTTCTCAGTCTAGGTTCTGTTGAGACATTGGGCTAGATAATTTTTTTTTATGGCAGAGGCCATCCTGTACATTGTACGATGTTCAACAACATCTCTGGCCTCTACCTACTAAAGGCCAGGGACATTGCCAAAGGTCCCTTAATTGGCACACCACTGACCTATAATGTGAATAGTGCCCACTGTGTTGTAATTTTTCTTCCATCGTATTCTTTACTACTTGGTGCTTAACTTAGATGTGTGCAAAGAAAGATATGATGTTACAGGATAGAGAAGGTGTAACTTAGTCTATTTCCGTCCTATCCTCATATCAATGTCTTGATGTTAAACCACGCGTTTAATTGCCTTCTATTATAATCTTATCTCTAAGCAGGGGACACATTGAAGAGCCATCTATTTGTATACAGTTTATATAATTTTACCTTTGTTATAAAACACTCAAGTCTCTGGATGCCAGAGTATCTAGAGCTGAATTTGGTTTGGAAGAGAAATTGTGACTTCAAAATGAATATTCCAGATAATATAATGCTTTTGGGTATTGTTAAATTCTGTTGATAATATAACTTCTTGTCAAGTGTGGGCATTGACTCCAAATATAAATAAATGTATATCACTGTATTTAGTAGATGGATAACCAGGTTTTAAGACTGTCAATTCTAAAAAGATAATAGAGGAAAAAAAGGCTTTTTAAAAAAAAAATTTTTAATTCAGTTCTTTACATAACATATCTTTTTTTTTTCTCATTTTTCTCTTTCAAAGTCTTGTGAAAATGCCATTGTGTGCTGGAAACCTGGTAAAATGGAAGATGATATAGACAAAATTAAACCCAGTGAGTCTAATGTGACTATTCTCGGGCGATTCGATTACAGCCAGTGTGACATTTGGTACATGAGGTTTTCTATGGATTTCTGGCAAAAGGTAGCAACATATTTTTACATTTTCAAATTACTTGACTTAGACCATTATAATTTCACTTTTCTTTTGTGCATCCATGTTCGGTTCCTTCTAAGAATCTCTACCTCAGTATTTTATATTGATTACTTTGGCTTTTGGTGTTATTTATTCTACCTTTGTGGCTCTGCACACCATCTGCAGTGCTTATTATAAATGCAATTGCAGGTGTCAATCATGGCAGTGAGGTATTTACTTTCTGTAACATGTTACTAAGATTTAATGTTTTGGTGATTAGAGTTAACCTTTGTAAGTAGATTTTTGGTAGAAAAACCTAAAGAAAAATAAACATGGGGCAAAGTACTAGTTATCTAAAAGTTTTTTTTTAAATTTTTTTTTGGTGTGTGCATTTATTTTTGAGAGAGAGAGAGAGACAGAGCACGAGTAGGGGAGGGGCAGAGAGAGGGGGAGACGGAATCTGAAGCAGGCTCCAGGTTGTCAGCACAGAGCCTGACATGGGGCTCTAACCCACGAATGGTGAGATCATGACCTGAGCTGAAGTCAGACGCTTAACTGACTGAGCTACCCCGGCGCCCCACCGTTATCTAAAATTTTAAGGAGATTGGTGTTAGGATTTTGAAGTAACAAATTACTTGGGTATTTACTTCTGTAAGAAAGCTTTGGAGGAGCTGTGTGTAGTTTTTGCTACATTCTTTAAGGCAGAATAAAGAGTACATGCTAACAATGTAACTTGTAAAGTTCTTCATCAGTTTGCAGAATGCCTTCTGATTTACTCAAAGTACTTCTGTGAGGTATTAGTTGCTCTTACCCCATTTACAAATCCGAAATTTAAGATGGCAAAGAAATAATTATAAGCATGGCCATAAGCTGGAGCTGAGGTTTTTCTGGAATATGAGTATGTCTTAGGAATGCTTGAATACTTTATAGCCTATTTTAATAATTGGATGTTTAAAAAAATGTGTTTATACAGATGCTTGCATTGGGCAATCAGGTTGGCAAACTTTATGTTTGGGATTTAGAAGTAGAAGATCCTCATAAAGCCAAGTAAGTATTCAAAAATTTTATTGATAATTACTGCCTTTTTCTTAAATGTTATGTCAGTACAGAGGAAGTAATTGATACTTAAGGTACCATCCTCAAATCATTTTTAACATTTAAATGGCTCAGTTATTTTAAAGCATTTATCTTTTATCACAGTGACTGGTTATAAGTATCTTGGTGACAAGTTACTTTTTTAATTTAAAATGTACCCAAATTTTATGAAAATTGAGGTTGAGCTCTTAGTGATGTTTTCAATGCGTTCTATAGGACTTGGAACATCTATTTGTTTTCTAATTTACTGGCTTAAGTTAGATACTGACAACATTTTCTGTGAATGGCATTTAACCTGTTGTCTTGTTTTCCCCTAGATGTACAACACTGACTCATCATAAATGTGGTGCTGCTATTCGACAAACCAGTTTTAGCAGGGATAGCAGTATTCTTATAGCTGTTTGTGATGATGCCAGTATTTGGCGCTGGGACCGACTTCGATAAAATACTTTTTCCTAATCAAAATTAGAGCGTGTTTTCTGTGTATAATAGATTAATGTATCTTGCTAGTAAGGGCACATAGAGCATTTAGAGTTGTCTTTCAGCATTCAATCAGGCTGAGCTGAATGTAGTGATGTTTACATTGTTTACATTCTTTGTACTGTCTCCTGCTCAGACTCTACTGCTTTTAATAAAAATTTATTTTTGTAAAGCTGTGTGTTAGTTTATTTTCATTGTGATAAAGAGAAATGTTGAAAGTAATAAAAGTATGCCCTTTTTTGTAGTGATCATTTTTGTAGTTCTTTTACCTGAAGAAAGCTATTATAGGGGCACCTGGATGGCTCAGTTGGTTAAGCGTCCAACTTCAGCTCAGGTCATGATCTCACAGTTCGTGAGTTCGAGCCCCGCGTCGGGCTCTGTGCTGACAGCTCAGAGCCTGGAGCCTGCTTCAGATTCTGTGTCTCCCTCTCTCTCTGCCCCTCCCCACTCATGCTCTGTCTCTCTGTCTTATAAATAAAACATTAAAAAAATTAAAACAAAAAAAAGAAAGCTATATAATGTAGTGATTAAGTGTAAGTTCTAGAACTAAACTGAATTTTAAGTTTTACTGTGCAACTATAAGCTGGGCCAAGTAACTTAACATCTACCTCAGTTTCCTCTTGTGTGAAACAGGGATAAGATACTCATAGAGTTATTAAGGATCAAATGATTAGACACGTGGGAAGCAGCCAGAATAGTACTTGATATACATGAAACCCTAAATTACATTATTTATTTTTACTGGAAATCGTATTTCCTATGTCTTCGTATTTCTTCTGTAATAATATCATAGTGATTAAATTTAAAATTTAGAGTTGGCACATATGATTTAATTAAGCTATCTGCACTATTAAAAAATATACTGCTGTTTGGTTTGCAGCTAGACCATAAGTAATCTGAGTGGATATTTTGCCATTAGAGCAAGTGAGAATAGGACATAGAAGTTTGAATGCAGGGGGTTGAAAAATGAAGGACATGGAGTATGTACAGTGTTACTCTTTGCTTTTCCAGAAAGGTATTGCTTAAGAGAAATAGATTGAGGGAATCAGACTTGAGAGTAGTTGATTGTTTTGTTCCAAACATAAGGTGCTTTGTATACACTTATGAACAAGAAGAAATAACAAGAATGAGAAAATCCCCCAGTTAGGACCAACATGACATGTGGAGGAATTAACCTGAAGCAGAGGGAATGAAGAAAACCTGAGTAATCGTAAGGTAGGAAGTAAAATGAGGGGACCCAGCATAAAGTACAAAACTGAATTTTGTCAAATTTTGAGATGATGAGCCTTGTTTTTTTATAAAAACCCTGCATATCCACGAATATACCTGTATTTAATACCTTTTTGGATGTGCTCATTGCTTCCGTTTTTTGTGTGTTTTTTTTTTTCTTCCCTATTGCTATAAACAGCATTTTGGCTAATAGCTCAGTACACAATTATTTCCATGCTTATCTGTCAGAATTAATGAAAGGGTATTTCTATTAATGTACCAAATTCACTTGCTCCAACTATATATGTTGGTACCCATTTCACTTTTGTTATTAGTTCCTATGTGTGTGTCTATAGATAAGCAGTTGGTAAACTTTTTTGTAAGCAGCTAGGGAGTAAATTTTTTAGGCTTTGTGGCCCATACAGTCTCTGTCACATTCACTCAACTCTGCTGCTATAGTATGAAAGCAACTATACACAATCTGTAGACAAATGGGCCTGGCTGTGTTCCAATGAAATTAATAAAAACAGGCAGTAGGCCATATTCAGTTCCCAGACCTATAGTTTGCTTGCCCTTGCTGTGGATACTGTTAAAACTAAATCTTGAGGCTCCTGAGATTGCTGAAAATTTAGGTCAAATAGCTCACAAAGATCACCAAATAGGCAATGAAACAAGTGCTATGAGTGATAATTGGAACAGTAACCTGTAACCTAGACCACTAAAGACCTTAGATAACTGGAATCAGAAAATGTAAAAGCCACATTTAAAATTGCATCTCTTTCCGGGTACTTGACCCTTGACTTGCTTTCTTATTCAACATTCAATGATCTAGCATACAACGTAACTTACTTGGGTTACATTTCTCCTCCCACTGGGATGTAGGCTTTATGAATGAGGGTAGATTTATTTTGCTGGTACAATCCCGGCACATAGAACAGTGCCTTGCACAAAGGTGCTCAATAAATATCTGTGGAAAAGAATGAAAAGATGCAAACAGAAAAATGAGCAAGCAGTAAAAGACTGCCAAGACCATGAAAAAGTATTTTCATTGCTACCATAATACCCAAGAGTGTCATGTGGACAGGGAGAGAGATGGTGGTTCTGGCATTTCCAGAATGTCTCCCATTTCTGTTGCAATCCTAGCCACTAATGTGCCAGTCTGCTTCAGTTGCCACCAAGCCAGAACTTTGCCCCAAACTAGTATGTCCTGAGAAAAATCCCCCCTAATTGATTTCCAGCTGGATGAGGGACTGATACCATATCCCTATTATAGTCTTCTGTGGTGAGGCAAGGAGCTCACCAGGACAGCAGATTTTTTCAAGCCTCTCTGTACCACAATGTGAAGGCCTTGTGTAGTTTTGTTTCCTGAATAATGGGAACCAGGAATTGGCATCCATCTGGGTCTACCCCAGAGCCTGATGCTTGATCTAAATTCTTTTCCAGTTATTCGCTGAGTATTCATTCTAGTGCTGTAATGAGCCACAAATTTCTTCATGTAACTTCACGTCATGGAACCTGTTTTCTTTCTGGATTACAAAATGCGTTTTGGACAGTGAGGACACTTGAAAGTGCACACTTAGCTCACCTGGATCTCTAGCTGAAAAGTGGGGAATAAATTCTGTTCAGATGTGTTAACATGGAGGTATTAAGCACTGTAACATTGTCCATTTAGGCCAAGATCATGTTCATTGCCTCCAAAGGAGCCAAAGTCATGATACTTTCCAGAGTGGGTGAGTAAAACAATTTTTGTGTATGGATTTCAGAAAGAAGTCTCCTGGACTCTTGTGCTTCAGTGGACCCCACAGCATTTTGGGAAAGAAATGTAGAATAATTCTCTTTACGTGGGTAATACAGAATAATTCCAGAGAAACAGGACACTTTTGGTCACTTGAGGGCCTGTTGCAAAATGAAATTGCAAGCCTCTTGTTTAAAAAGCAGGAAAAAGGCACCAATATAGTACTAAAAATGCAAAAGCTTTTTCCTTCTGTAACTTCTTAACTTACGGTATTTTAAAATTTGCTTTTAATGCCATTCTAAGTAAAAATGCCATTCTGAGTTAAGATTTTGCATTAGCATGAATTTTACCATTAATCTTCATATTGTATGATGGCAGTTTTCAATGCAAGCATAAAAGCATCTAACTCCTATTAAAATTATGCAGTTGGTATTTCTTAGCTTGTACTTTCACGTGTGTTCAGTTCTTGCCAGTACAGTGAAAATGCAGGACAAATTAACATTTCATTTCTTGATACCACACATTCTACCAACATTCTCTGCATTTGACTTACTGATTTTAGGACAAAGGAAAACAACCATCCATTATCCTATCTTTCCCTTTTTTTTGTGTCATCTTTAGTGTAAATGGTTGACTAATACAAGGAAGTAACATAACCAAGAATAGCTTTGCTTAGTTGCTCAAGTTTCTTTAAATACCTTGTCTTCTTTGTTCAAACCAAGTTCTGGTTCACATTGAAAGCAAGGCCTCTTGGGGTTGTCAGTACCCCTGCCTACTCTGTTGTAGATGAAACATGCTTACCCTGCACTCATGTTGAGTCTTGCTGAGTTCTACACATGGTTCCAATGGAATTCTTTGCCCATGGGAATCGCAAATGCTACATATGAATAGAGAGGCAAGGGACAGTAAACATACTTTTGCACATATCCCCTCTTCACATACATGCTGCCCAGTCCCAGTGGACTTTACTTACAAAATTTAAGTTCAAAGAAAGTTACTAAGAATGTCAAGATGGGAACAGCAGAGTCATTAAACTAAGCATGGGTTCTCTCTGAGCTTAGTGTCCAGTACTACTGAATACGTTACTACTGAATACCGTGAAGCTGATTCTTCCTGGAGCCGACCTGAGGTCCTGTGCCTCCCTTTTCTCAGAAACTCCTGGCACTGACAACTCTGTTGATAGGTTCTCATTTCGTTTCTAAACTATTTAGTCTTGTTATCAGTCTCTGGCTCTATCTTGGTTTTCTTTGGTCCATTTGAATAATGAATAGAATGATTTTTCCCCCTTCTCCCCTTCTCTCCACATTTGCCCCCAAAAGAAAAATACCTTTCAGCAATAGGAAATAAGGCAGAGGCTGGGAGCCATGTTGTCCTCTGTGGGGAGGGACTTGAGTCAGAAGAAATCTATGAAGAAGGGTAGATGGTTGCTGGGGCACCTGGGTGGCTCAATGGTGACTCTCAATTTCAGCTCAGGTCATGATCTCACAGTTTGTGAGATTGAACCCCGTGTTGGGCTCCACGTTGACAGCACAGGGCCTGCTTGGGATATTCTCTTCCTCTCTCTCTCTCTGTCTGCCCCTCCTCTGCTCACACACACGCTCTCTTTCAAAATAAATAAATGAATGTTAAAGAAAAGATGGTTGCTATTGCAGACATGACAAGTATGATGAAGTCTTGGGGCATTTAGGAGGCAAAAAAATTGGCTAAGAAAGGATTGGGATATAACTTAGGTTTATCATCCCACAGGATACTGGAAAAGGGCTGGATTTAAATTAAATGGTTTTAAAGTCTCTTTTCAAGGGGTGGCTGGGTGGCTCAGTCAATTGAGCCTCCGACTCGATTTCAGCTCAGGTCACGATCTCATGGTTCTTGGGACGGAGCCCCGCATTGGGCTCTGTGCTGACAGTGTGGAGCCTACTTGGGATTCTCTCCCACTCTCTGCCCCTCCCCACATCTGTCTCTCAAAATAAATAAATTTAAGGAAAAAAAAAAAAGTTCCAGGGCGTCAAGGTGGCTCAGTCAGTTTAGCATCTGACTTTGGCTCAGGTAATGATCTCACTGTTTGTGAGTTCAAGCCCTGCATTGTTGGGCTAGCAGCTGTCAGCGCAGAGCTGCTCTTGGGATTTTCTGTCCCCCTCTCTCTGCCCCTCCCCCACTTAATCTCTCTCTCTCTCTCTCTCTCGAAAATAAACATTTTTGAAAGTTTCATAAAACAATACACTTACCATGTATGATGTATTCTGATGTTTTCTATGCCTTTTTTTTTTCTTTTGGTAATGTGATTGTGACGCACTAAGTTGATTGCACAACTTAATAATCATCTCAACCTACAGTCTGACACACACTGATCTAGGGGAAATGAGCCTAGATGGCTTTTACCAAGGAAATTGGGAGCAAGACCCACATCAGGGGCTTCTGACTGGCTCAGTCGGTAGAGCATGAACTCTTGATCTCAGGGTGGTGAGTTCAAGCTCGCATTGAATGTAGAGCTTTCTTTAAAAGGAAAAGTGCTAGATGGTCTCTTTAACCATAAAATATAGCTCTAACGCTATAAAATTTCTAACTTCCCCTACATTCATTTATCACCTGTGGGTTTCCCCTGTTGTGTAGAAAATGACTATCATTTTGGTATTGAACTAGTGGATTTCTAAAAAGATTTCTTGCTATTTTGTGGTTATTTTCTGCTGCAGAACAAGACTTTAGTTGAATTAAAGCAGACTCATTTCACTTTCCTTGCTTCAGTTACCCCAGGCTGATGTGAAATTTACTAAGTTGGGTGATTTCTGTTACATTTCATGCAGTGAGTTGAGGGAGTGTGTATTTGTGTTTAATACCATTACATTGCAGGTTGAGAAAGTCATTGATTGTGAATATTGGCCATTATTTGATTTTTTATTTGATGGAACATTTGAACTGCTAAAGTTTTGTATAGAACCTTTTTTTGGTCCGGTTGTTCTCTTTGAAGTTTCAAAATGGTTGCCACAACTTCAGGTGTCACTTTTAGTTATGTTAATGTACAGAGGGAAAAAGTGATCATCTCTTCATGTAACTTTCTTAAAACCAAGAAACCTATCCCAGTACCCCCAGCGACTCTTTTCAGGTTTCATTGACCAGAATTGGTGTATAGGACTGGCCCTAAACCAATCATTGCAAAGGGATAGGAAAATTGTTGGTTAGATTAAGCAGGGTCTTCGTCTGGGGCTCTGAGCCTCATGGAGGAGGGATGGCTTCCTAACAAAAATAGGGTTCTGTTAGCAAGGCTGAAGGGAGGAAAATGGATGTTAAATAGATAACTACTAGTGATCGTTACAGGGAAGGAAAATTAATAAATAAAAAGTAATCACAAATTTTGAAGGAACTACATAGAAGTTAGCTTTTGCTGCATAACAGAACATTTCAAATTTATTTAACTCAGGATTCTATTTTGGCTGAGCTCGGCTGATGGTTCTGGTTTTGACTGTTCACTCATGTGTCTGGTCAGTTGCAAATCAGCTTGGTAGCTCTGTTCCTAGGGTTTGACTTGTTAGCTTGAGCTAGGAGGGCCAGGTGTCTTTCTTTATCCAGTAAGAAGCTAGCCTTGGCTTGTTCCTATGGTAGATTGGCAAAGTTCTAAGAACTAGAACAGACCCTTTTAAGTATTTTTGAGGCTAATGCTCGGAACTGGCATATCACTACTGCCTTCTTTCCATCAAATCAGGTAAAAAGGCCAGGCGGGAGAAGAAATAGACTCCATCTCAGTGTGAGAAGCTGCAGAGTCATGCAAGATCGTGGACACAGGGAGAGGAAGAATTTGTGATATTTTTGCAATGTGCTATAGGTGATAAATAATGGGAGAGTCACTCAGTTCTCCCTTCAAAAGAGAACTATCACTTGGAAAGTTTCTTTTTTTTTTTTTTAATTTTTTTTTTTAACGTTTATTTATTTTTGAGACAGAGAGAGACAGAGCATGAATGGGGGAGGGTCAGAGAGAGAGGGAGACACAGAATCGGAAGCAGGCTCCAGGCTCTGAGCTGTCAGCACAGAGCCCGACGCGGGGCTCAAACTCACGGACCGTGAGATCATGACCTGAGCCGAAGTCGGACGCTTAACCGACCAAGCCACCCAGGCGCCCCTCACTTGGAAAGTTTCAAATCACCAATATGTCTTGTTCTGAGCTGAAGTTCTTATACCAATATGATTGTTATTGATGGTTTCCTGATAGTGTTTGTTTTAGGCATCAAAAAGTTCAGAAGATGTGATGCTGGTGATTCAAAACAGTAATGTTAAAGTGACATAAAATCATGGACTATTCAATGCAAGGAATTTTAGAGAGTAATCCAATTTGTTATTTTGTCACTTTTGTAAAATTAGATTTTATTATTAATATAGGCACATCGTTTAAAAAGTCAAACTGGGTACAAAGGCTTTTAAGAAAAAACAGTAGTTTTATGCTCATGTTCTGTTCCACAGAAGCAAGCACTACATTTTTAGCTATTTCTTCTTTATTTACCTTATAATTCTAATATGCAGTTGTTCTCTTTTGATTCATTTGTTTTGATACATATATATATATATATATATATATATATATATATTGACTACGTTTGAAGAGGGTTTTAGCTGTCATACCTGCTCTTCCTCTTCTCTCATCTTCTTAATGTAGTTAATAACAATTTTTATTTAATCCACATTTGGAGCTTTATTAAGATAGTATAGTAGGCTGAATAATGCCCTCCCAAAATAGTCAGATCCTAATCTCTGGGACCTATGATGAATGTTACTTTCATTATATGGAAAAAGAGACTTTAGGGGCACCTGGGAGGCTCAGTCGGTTAAATATCCAACTCTTGATTTCGGCTCAGATCATGGTCTCAGGGTTGTGAGAATGAGCCCAGCTGGGCTCTGTGCTAGGGGTGGAGCCTGCTTGGGATATTCCCTCTCTCCCTCTGCCCCTCTCCCCTGCACACACGCGCTTTCTCTCTCAAAATAAATATTAAAAAATAGAGACTTTACAGATATTATTGAGTTAAGGCTATTGAGATGGGGAGATTATTCTGGATTACCCTAGTGGACCCTAAATGGGATCACAAATATCTTTATAAGAGGAAGGCAGAGGGATGCTTGACATAAAGAAGTAGGCAGTGTGAGGACTGACGGAGGATGCTACACTGTTGACTTTGAAGATAGAAGAAGGGAGCTATAAACTAAGGAATGCAACTCTAAAATCTGAAAAAGTCAACAAAACAGATTCTACCCTAGAGCCTCTGGAAGGATTGTGACCCTATGAACATTTTTGTGGCCAGGTTAAACTGATGTCAGACTTCTGACCTCTAGAACAGTAAAAGGATGTCTGTTCATTGAAGCCACCAAATTTGTGGCAACTTCTTACAGCAGCCATAAGGAACAAAACATTCATCTACGTATTGTTTTGTGCTAAGTCACTTTATTGTACAGTTTTATGTCTGTTGGCCTAAATAATGGCTTCTTTTTCAGTTTTAGTTTGAATATCTGACTTAGGGCTAAGTCTTCATGCATTCACTTAGCTTCATAAAACACCACTAAGTATAATTTTTCATGTCAAAAATATCAGATAGTAATCTATTCCATTTCTCTCCCCTGAAAAAGCAAATCCCCCTAGAGGCTCCCTGGATTGATAGCTGTCAGCATATGTCCTGGGACTTCTTTTTGCCATCACCTTTGAAATTCTCTTTATCATTCCCCTTAGTTGAATATCCTGTACACTGAATCTCATGTCTTTCTTTCTCTTTGTTGGTTTTTATTGGAAGGAGCACATCCATTATCTTCCTGAGAATAAGGTACACAGGAGGTAATTTTTTTTGAGATTTGGCATCCTTTACCTCATTGGAATTTTGACTGGATATTGGGTTTGAGACAGGAAATAACTTATGCTCAGAATTTTGAAGGCATTTTTCCTTTGTCTTCTCGCTTTCACTATTGCTACACAGAGGTCAATTTACTTTGTATATGTAACTTTCAATTACTGTATGTAACTTTCTCTCTCTTTTAGCTTTATGGAACCTATTTAGTTTCAGGAGTCTGAAAATTCATGAGGATGAGCCTTGGTGTGGGTCTTGATTTGTATTATTGGGCATTCAATGAGCCTCTTTTTTTCTGGAGATCCGGGTCCTTCAGTTCAGGATATATATATATATATATATATATATATATATATATATATATAGTTTGTTTGTTTGTTTGTTTGTTTATTGATTTATTTAGTGATCAAAACACCCAACCTAGGGCTCAAACTCAGGACCCCGAGATCAAGTGTCACATGATCTTCTGACTGAGCCAGCCAGGCGCCCCAGGAATTTTTTTTTTAAGTAGTACTTTTTTGATAATTTACTGTCCAGTGTTTTCTTAATTTTCCTAGAAATTCCCATACTGACCCTCCTGGACTGATCTTCTAATTTTATTCTCTCCTGATTTCCACTTCTTTCTTTGCTCTCTTTCTGGGATAGTTCTTTGACTTTATCTTACAACCAAACCAGAAAGTGTCTCTTGATTTCTTACACTTTTAAGTTTCATGGGTTCTTTCTTGTTCTTTGATTTTCCACTTTTATAGAATTCTATTTTTATTTTAATTCTACAATCTCTCTCTCTCTGGATAATACCATAGGGTTTTATTAATTTTTTTTTTCCTGTTCTCTATTGTTTTTGTTTCTACTGAATTTCCCCACCCCACTCTCATTCATTTACTTTGGTCACTCTCTTTCATGATAGTGGCTTTACTCAAATGTCTGGTGATCCTTAGTGGCATATTCTATTTATAAGCAAAAAATATGGGGAGACCTGTTAATTGGAATGTTTCACTATACTAGGATTAGGCAGATAATCAGTTTTGTCACCAAAGATTTCAAGACCACTAACTGTATCTCTGGCCTGTTTGTTTTCTCCTGAGAAGGATCTTCCAGTCTCCTGCCTGGGGAATGTGAGCCATGAAGGCAGTATTGTGGAGCTAGGAGCAGGAAAACTTCCATATAATTCCTCTGTCCCAATCCAGGATGGCCCATTTGCTCATAGACACTTTTGCATAATTTTTTTGATGCTATTTTAAATGGTACTGATTTTAAAAAACAGTTTTGTTGAAATATAATTCACGTACCATACAATTTACCTACTCAAAATGTATAATTCAATGATTTTTAGCATATTCAATATATAATAGCAACCATTACAATCAATTTTAGATCATCTCCATCACCTCAAGAAGTCTAAGGGGAGGGGAATAGGAAAATTTTAACAGCCATAGAGTTTCAGTTTTGCAAGATAAAAAAAAAAATTCTAGAGATCCATTGCAACAAGGTGCATATAGATAACGCTACTGTCATGTATACTTAAAAAATGGTTAGGATGGAAAAAAAAAGAAACACTGTATCCTTTAGCTATCTATCATCTCTATGTCCACATCCCAACATACCCCAGTTCTAAAAAATTACTAATCTACTTTGAGTCTCTATATATTTCTCTATCCCAAATATTTCATATGAATGGATCATATAATACATGGTCTGTTGTGGCTTTTTTCACTTCATATAATGCTTTCAAGGTATATCCATATTGTAGCATATATCAGTACTTCACTTTTTTATGGCCGAATAGTATTTTATTGTATGCATATACCACATTTGTTTCTCCATTCATCCATTAATGGACATTTCACTGTTTCTACATTTTGGCTATAATGAATACTGCTGCTATAAACATTTATGTACATGTTTTTGTATGAACATTTCTGTTGCTTTAAGCCACTCAGTTGTTGGCAATTTGTTATGGCAGCTCCAGGAAACTAATAAAGATCCTTTGCCCAATAAAAAATTTCTTTTTAAATTTTTGAGGTGTAAGAATCCTTTATGTACTTTGGCTATGGCTCCCTTAACAGATATATAATTTGCAAATATTTTCTCCCATTCTGTCAGTTGTCCTTTAATTTTGTTTAATGGTTTCTTTTGAAACAGTAAAGTTTCTAATTTTCATGAAGTTCAGTTGATCCTTTTTTTGTTTTATTTTATTTTTTGTTTTTGCTCATGCTTTTAGTGTCATATCTAAGACTCCTTTGCCAAATCCAAGGTCAGGAAAGAGTTTTCCTCAAAGGGTTTTATAAGTTTTGGTTCTTACATTTAGATCCATTTTGAATTAATTTTTGTATACAGCATGAGGTAAAAGTCCAACTTTATTCTTTTGCATATGGCTATAAAGTTGTCCCAGCATCTTTGTTGAAAAGACATTTCTTTCCCCCATTGAATGGTCTTGGTGCCCTTGTCAAAAATCAGTTGACCATAAAAAAAAAAAAAATCAGTTGACCATAAATATATAGTTTATTTCTGGACTCTGAATTCTATTCCATTGATCTACATGTCTATCCTTGTGCGAAAACCACACTGTCTTGATTGTCATTGCTTTGCAGTAAGTTTTGGAAGTGGGAAGTGTTAATCCTCCTAGTTCTTTTTTTCCAAGATGTTTTGGCTATTCTGGGTCTCTTGTAATTCATTATACATTTTATTTCATTTTTAATTTTTTTCAAATTTGTGTTTAAATTCTAGTTAGTTAACATATACTGTACCGTTATAAATTTTAGAATCAAGGGGTGCCTGGGTGTCTCAGTCGGTTAAATGTCCGACCCTTGGCTTCAGCTCAGGTTATGATCTCACAGTTGATGGGTTTGAGCCCCACATCTGGTTCTGTGCTGACAATGTGGAGCCTGCTTGGGATTCTCTCTCTCTCTCTCTCTCTCTCTCTCTGTCCCTCCCTGGCTCACCTGTGCTCCCTCTATCTCAAAGTAAATAAACTTAAAAAAATAAAATAAATTTTAGAACCAAGATATCAATTTCTACAAAAAGTCAACCAGGATTCTGATTGAGATTGCATTGAATCTTTAGACCAATTTGGGGAATATTGCCATTTTAACAATATTAAGTCTGCTGACCCGTAAACATGGGATGCTTTTTTATTTATGTAGATCTTTAATTTCTTACAATAATGTTTTGTAGTTTTCAGAATACAAGTATTACGATTTTTAGTCAAATTTGTTCCTAGGTATTTTATCCTTTTTGATGCTATTGTAAATGAAATTGTCATCAGAATTTCATTTTTTGATTGATCATTGTAAGTGTTTAGAAATACAGCTGGATTTTGTATGTTGATCTCATATCCTCTAACCTTGCTGAATTTATTAGTTCTAATTGTATGTGTGTGTGTGTGTGTGTGTTTGTGTGTGTGTGTGTGTATTCCTTAGGACTTTCTATATACCAAGTTATGTCATAATAGAGATAGTTTTACTTTTTGATTTCCAATGTGATGCCATTTATTTATTTATCTATTGATCTATCTATCTTGCCTATTTGCTTTGGCTGGAACCTGCAGTACAATGTTGAATGGAAGTGGCTAGAGCAAATATCTTTGTCTTGTTCCTGATCTCAGGAGAAAACATCTAGTCTCCCACCATTAAGTATGATTTAGCTGTGGGATTTTTGTAGATTCTGTTTATCAGGTTGAGGAAATTCCCTTCTATTCCTTGTTTGTTGAATTTTTTTTTTTAATCATGAAAGGGTGTTGGATTTTTACATGAATTCTTAAAACATGCTCCTTCTCCCCTATGGATGAATTAGTAAAAGATATCCCTCCCTGCCTGAATGATATAGAAAAAGTCATCCCCCATCCTCCAAGTGGATGTTTTAGAAAAAGCCATTGTCCCTTTGGGTGGACTTAGTCTCACACTGGTGTGTTTGACTTGGTGAGCCAAATGCTCATCTCTTACCTGGGTGTCCTTATTCAAGAACTAATCTATATATGGTGGACTCACCCCATAATCACTTTCCTCAGTATCTACTTCCCTAATGTCTAGGGCCTCTTTGATTCTTTTTTTTTTTTTTAAAGAGAGTTTATGCCAGGGCACCTGGGTGGCTCAGTCAGTTAAGCGTCCGACTTTCAGCTCAGGTCATGATCTCGTGGTTCGCGAGTTCAAGCCCCGCGTCAGTCTCTGTGCTGACAGCTCGGAGCCTGGAGCCTGCTTTGGATTCTGTGTTTCCCTCTCTCTCTGCCCCTCCCCTACCCATGCTCTGTTTCTCTCTGTCTCAAAAATAAATTAAAAACATTAAAAAAAATAAAATAAAATAGAGTTTATGCCAATGGAAGATGTATAGATGAGAACCAGATATAAAATCTTGCATCAGTTTTAAGTAGTGTACCTGTTTCAGTCTACTGACTTACCTCTGCCTTCTGTGGTCCCTAGCAACTCCAATTCCTGAGTTTCTCTGGAATTTATTATCTTTCTCTGTAGGTACCTGAATTTGACCTTCCTCTGTTCTGCTAAGTCATTTGTCTTTCTTCACCCACTTTTGATAGGTATCTTTTTTCTTTCTTTTTCTTTCTTTCTTTCTTTCTTTCTTTCTTTCTTTCTTTCTTTCTTTCTTTCTTTCTTTTCTTTCTTTCTTTCTGCTGGTATCTTTTTGACTTGGAGTTACAGATATCTTCTAGTTCAAAGAAGATGGAGTTTGTGCTTCTATTTCTTATTCTCCTTGTTGTGGAAAAGAAAATTTTTCTTAAAGAGAAAAAATATTTTTGCTCTCTTTAAGTCAGAATTCAATGCTCTCATTCTGGAAGTGTGTAAACCTAATGCCCCCCCAAAATGAAACAAATCACCTTATTCCTAGGCTAGCTAATGAAAGAGCTAAAACTAGAATTCAGAATTCCTGATTCCCTAGCCCAAACTTAACAATGAATTTATTGTTTATCCATAGAAGCATACAAGTGAGCGCTGATAGGTAACTTTGAGGTCCTAGGGCAATTTCATGAAGTTTTCCATGAAACTCCTTAATAATATAACATAAATGGATTTCAGCATTGGTTCAAATGTTGGTGTGAATAGGAGAATTCCCTGTCCCATGTCTGTCTATTCTTATTTCAGAAAGCTCTGATTATTAGAAAAAAATTTTCCCCTAAAATGTTTTTCTTCATTTCCATTATCTTATTCTGCTGTCTTTCGTTACAAAGAGCTATTATATGTAAAAATAATATAGCTTGGTGAATAAAAGGCTGGTTGTTATAATTTGGAGAAAGGATACTAAAATCACTGCTTCTAATTCTTTGCCCAATGTTAGATCTGGATTATTCACCAGCAAAATGGAGAAAAGCCTGAAATTCCACATAACAAAGATTGGGATAATTAATCAACAGCAACTTTAGTTTATAAAAATAATTTCTAAGTTAGCTAGCTCTCAAACCATTAAATAAAACTTCTGTGTAAGAAAATGAATGACTAATTATCAAGGGATAAGATTCCTGAAGAAAATATTTGAGTCAAGTGGGAGGTTGTATATGAAATTGCCAAGTAAGTATTATAGGCACATAACATAAGTTGTGTAAGCACAGAAAGATTGGAAAGTGTGAATTGCTCAGAGAATCAAATGTATGGTAAGGGTATAGAAAGGAAAAAATCTGGTCTTTCCTCTGGGTTTCTCTTCACTCTCATACTACTACCATACTCACAACACTTCGGACACCAAAGGTGTGGATTTTTTTTTTCCCCCACACCAAATAATTCTGTGACACCAGCTGGGTGTCCTACAATTTAACTCAATCCTGACACTACTTGGAGATAGCATCAGATCACACAGGTTAAGAACTCAATCCCACAAGACTGTCCCTCACTTAAAAAAAATTTTTTATGTTTATTTTTGAGAGAGAGAATGATAAAGCATGAGTGGGGGAGGGGCAGAGAGAGACACACAGAATCCAAAGCAGGCTCCATTCTTTGAGCTGACAGCACAGAGCTTGATGTGGGGCTCGAACCCATGAACCCTG
This sequence comes from Neofelis nebulosa, assembly GCF_028018385.1. Classification (NCBI taxonomy): domain Eukaryota; kingdom Metazoa; phylum Chordata; class Mammalia; order Carnivora; family Felidae; genus Neofelis; species Neofelis nebulosa. The sequence goes on along the minus strand of NC_080791.1, from coordinate 46,442,048 downwards.
AGATCATGACCTGAGCCTCAGTAAGATGCTTAACCAACTGAGCCACCCAAGCACCCTAACTGTCCCCCACTTTAGATGCCAATTACAAGTAATAGGTCTGGGTTACCCACAACTTTTGTCCAACATGGCCACAAATTGGAGGTTCCCATGATTTCCTCCCTCTTGGATTCTACTATTTACTAGAAGAGCTCACAGAAGTTGGGGAAACACTTATGTTTACCTGTTTGTTAAAAGATATGATAAAGAATAAACAGCCAGATGAAGAGATACATAGGACAAGGTCTGGGAGGGTCCCAAGTGTAGGAGATTCTATTCTCTTGGAAATGGGGTGTGGTGTGTCACCCTCCACACTATTGGGGTTTTATGGAGGTTTCCTCACATAGGCAAGATCAATTAATAACTCCATTTCCAATCCTTCTTCCTTCTCTGGAGAATGGGGCATGGGGCTGAAAATTCCAGGCTTCTAATCATGGCTTGGTCTTTCTGGTGACCCGCCCCCATTCAGGAGTCTACCCAGAATCACCTCATTCGAATAAAAGATGCTCTGTAGTGCTCTTATCACTTAGGCACTTAGGAATTTACAAGCATTTTAGTGCCCTATGTCAGAAACTAGGGGTGGAGACCAACATATTTATTTTTTATTATTTCACAGAGTACATGGTGGTTATGAAGACATAGAAAATCTGTCAGGAAAGGTAATAATGTTAAACACTAACATTTTATTAAGCTATATTCTGGCTATATTTAGTACTTTTAATGCAAGAACCTTCATAACAATCTTATGATGCAGATACTATTATTATCCCATTTTACAGATGCAGAAAAGGAGGAATGAGAGTGTTAGGTTAACTAACCTAAGGTTATATAGTTAATAAATGATAAAGAAGGACTTCGAACCCAGGCAGTGTACCTACCCCTCAAGAAGTGATCTTACCACAAATGGTCTTTCTATTTTGAAGGTTCTAGGACTTTTTAGGTAGGAAGTTGGAGACATTGATAGAAACATCCTCTTCTCTCTCTTCACCTTTGGCCTGGCTATCTAAAAGGAATATCTGAAATAAGATAAATGGTTGCAGTTTTTGGAACCAAAGCGGAGGCCAGAGGATTGTTACAAACTCTCTGATCTTCCATATGTAACCTGGGTTTGGGAGGACAGACCTGCTGATGACTGGTATTTCAAGTAGGGTAGAGACCCTTGCGAGGGGATACCCTACCTTCCTATATAAGAAGAAAGATAATTAAGCTGTGAAAGGAGAATGAGTATTGGTGTCAATCAGTACTTGATGCCAGTTCTTTTGGCTATTGTTTTTCACTTCCTATGAATCTTTTCTGCAAATGCACATAGAAAAAAGTAAGACATTTAAAACCCCCATAAATTAAGCGCTGCCACCTATTGTTTTAATACATACTAACTCATTTAATCCTCTCAGCAATCCTATAAGACAGGTACAATTATTATTCTTATTTTACAAATGGGGACATAAAAGCGCTAAGTTACAAAGTTAAATAGTATCTTGCTTACAGTCTTAAAGAAAATAAATGGGGGAGCTAAGTGAAGCTGAAACGAACAATAAAGCTGCCAATAAGTACTAAACAGCTGATTAAAAATTAGTATTTTTGAGATACCGTGTAGCAGAAAGAGCTGATTTGGATGAGGACTTGGATTCAAGCTCCAACATTTAGTGCTGTGTAAAGATTAGGGGCTAGCTGGTCACCCTGGGCAATTTCCTGGCATACCAAAAGGGAGACAGTAATACCTACTTCATAAGGTTTTTGCCAGGATCTAGTGAAGTGATTATTGTAAAGCGCAGTGTAATCTCTAAATGTCACACAACCGTGAGAAACAACTACCGGCCCACAGTTCGGAAATTTGGGATCTGAACAATCCTGAAAAACAAGCCCTATTGACGCTCCTCCCGGAAACCGGAAACCGACGCAGGGCCCTCTGGGATTTGTAGTCTTGAACAGGCTCTGGCATGATTTTCTCCCTTAGTTGGGGAGGCTCGTTGTAAGCCCCGGAAGTACTCGTCGCCCGAGGGGCGTGCTGGCTAGGAAGTGGGGTCAGAGGCCGAGCGGGGCAGAAGGCGTTCCTGCCACTGGCCTAGTTGCTATGTAGTGCAGGGGCAGGCGTCGTCCCGCATGTTCTGGAACGTTCTTGGGCTCGACTAGGGCAGGAGCCCCAGGACTTCTAGTTGCCGGCTTCGGGTCCCTGCCGGCTGAGCGGAGTCCCCGCCATGTTTGGCTGCTTGGTGGCAGGGAGGCTGGTGAGGATGGGGCCGGGTGGTATCAGGAAGGGGGCAGGACACCCGAGGGCGAAGCCCCGGGAAGGGGAGGGTGCTCCGGTGCAAGAGATGCGGGGAAACCCCCTAAGTGTTCTTTCCAGCTACATATTAGGGTGGAGAGTGGGTGTTGGGGTGTTCGTTCTCCTTTGCCCTCAGCTCTGTTCAGTCATTTAAATAGTAGCCACGTTAGCTACCATTTATCGAGTGTGGATTATCTATATGCTTGGCAATGCACGCCTTTTGTCCATTTCTCATAATTTCAGCCTTCTAGGTAGCGCTAATTTGGCACTTCACATTTAACCCTCGTAACTCGTGAGATAGTTATTATAATTTCTGTTTTGCAGTTGAGGAACTTAAGCTCAATCGGCAGTTTATTTAAAAAAATTTTTTTTAAATGTTTAACAGAGAGAGACAGAGCATGAATGGGGGATGGCCAGAGAGAGGGAGACACAGAATCTGAAACAGGCTCCAGGCTCTGAGCTGTCAGCACAGAGCCCGTCGCGGGGCTTGAACTCACCGACCGAGAGATCATGACCTGAGCTGAAGTCGGATGCCTAACCGACTGAGCCACCCAAGCACCCCTCAATCGGCAGTTTACACGCCTGAGCTCATAAAATAAGTTAGAGATAAACCTGGCGTTTGAATCTAGTCTGTAACATACTGTTTCTAAAAGATTAAGGTACCGGGGCAGTGTATATACCTTTTCGGGCCTTTTGGAAGGACCCCAGTAAAAATATGCTTATGGTAATTGGAAGTTGGCTGATAGAAACACCTAAAACTTAAGTGTGAGTCATAGCTGAGGTACCCCAGAAGGGTATGAGCTACGAAAATCCTTACTGGTCCAAAGAGATAATAACCTGCTTTGCCAGATGAGTAGCGTTAAATGAGATCACCTAGAATTGTTAAGGAATAATCTGAGAATAATCAAGAGAATGAACCTTGCTTCCCTTAGAAACCACCCAGAAATCCACTTCAGACTCTACTCCTTTCACCCAGAGTTCTTTTTCTTTCTTTTTTTCTCCCTGCTTAGTTAAATTTTGCAGCCCCTTTGTTGAAGTAAAATTTTTACCAACTTTTGATAATGTGTTTTGTGCATTAAGAAACCACAAAGATAAATTGGAGATGACTAGCCTCAGAAAGTTTATTGTCAGTCTCCTGAATGACTGGGAGGCCACTTTTGGTGATGGTGGTAATTGGTAATATTGGTGAGATAACTTTGGATTGCTCCCTGCTGTTGGCAGGGAAAATGAAAGGACCAGCCTGGGGTGAGTGTGGGACTTGTATGAATGAGTGTCCTTAATGAATGGTATTTAAAATGTGTGTATGTGTTTTGTTTTTATTTATTTTTAAGTAACCTCTCTGTCCAACGTGGGTTTCACCTCATGACCCCGAGATCAAGAGTCACATGCTTTAGCAACTAAGCCACGGAGGTGCCCGTGTGTGTGTGTGTGTGTGTGTGTGTGTGTGTGTGTGTGTTTTAAAGAAAAGCACATAGATCCATGTATCTCTCACGTTGTCAACTAATTGGGAAGGACATTTAATTATAGCAATACCTGTGTCTACTTACCTAACACCCAACCTCTGTAATGGAAATACAGTAGAGGTTTCTTTCTTTCTTTCTTAACGTTTATTATTGTTATTATTATTTTTTTTTTTTTTTGAGAGAGAGAAACAGAGTGGGGGATGGGCAGAGAGAGGGAGACAGAATCTGAAACAGGCTCCAGCCTCTGAGCTGTCAGCACAGAGCCAGATATGGGGCTCGAACTCATAAACCTGGTCATGACCTGAGCTGAAGTCGGGGGCTTAACTGACTGAGCCACCCAGGTGCCTCTCCAGTAGGGGGTTTCTTAAAGATAAGCTTTTTGGGAGGTGTTTGACTCTTCGTTAATCAAAGAACATGTTAATCACAATGAAGGGCAAATAGACCTAGAGACATCCAAAACTTAACTTCATTATTCTCTAACCAGAAACACCCACTTAACCTAAAATTATGAACTCAGTTTCATTCCTTGAAAATTTTTTCTTCACTAAAAGAGTTCTCTTTTCCCTAAGGTCAAGGATTAGTGTGTCATAATACAGATTTACAGAATGGTGGTTGTTAGAGTTGACGTTTAACAAATACTTGTTTTGTCTGATGGCTATTTCATGCTTTGTAAATACCATAATTTCATATGTTTTTTTAAGATTATGTGCATGCCCAAAACTGGTGAAATTGAATTTAATACTAATACAGGCAGTTTGTCTTTCTATTTATGTTTTTCCTTTGTTTTGTTCTCTGTGTTTAAACTGGACAGTTTTTAATAGGGTTGGAAAACTTCAGAAGAGGAAATCGAAACTTGATTTTAAGAACATTCATCCTTAAAAAAAACAAAAACAAAATAAAACCAAAACAACAACAACAAAAGAACATTCATCCTTCATCTCTTGGGAGTAAATTTAGGGCAATTCATATTAGATTATTGATAATATGTAACTAAAAATTTTTAAAGTTTCTTTGTAGGAGTAGCTAGGATATTATAAAAGAAAAAAAGTAGTGGCACCTGAGTGGCTCAGTTGGTTAAGTGTCAGACTTTGGCTCAGGTCATGATCTGGTGGTTTGTGGGTTCGAGCCCTCTCAGGCTTTGTGCTGACAGCTCAGAGCCTAGAGCCTGCTGCAGATTCTGTGTCTCCTCTCTCTCTCTCTGCCCCTCCAGCCCCCCCCCCCCCAAATAAGTTAACATTTTAAAAAATTAAAAGAAAAAATAAGCATTTTTGTAACAGCAAATACTAGCAAAGGAAAAGAAGTTACATTCTGGGTAATAAGAATTGACCATTAAGAATCTTAAAATACTGGTAGTGATTCAGATTTGGTGTTTTGGTCAATAGTCAATGGCCATAGCAATTAAAAAGAAAACGAAAAAACGTTGTATCATGTTAACTCTTGACGCCGATCGACCTGAGTGCCCTCAGAATTACTACTTTTTGCTAATGGATGCGATATGGCAATTACCAATAATTTTTTTGAAGTCGATAAAAGAATTTTCTCTGTGGAAGTAGATTTCTCAAACTTCAAAATAAGATAAGATCTCATTCTAGAAACTGACATTCAATTCTAGAACCGAAAGTTAGATTATGAAATGAGTCAAGAGGAAACTTTTATGGGTTCCCACTTAGCACATTCTGGGTAGAATTTTTGCATTTTATGTACAGTTGATTTTCGTTGTTCACAATAGTTAGGTTCTGTGAAGTCAGTGTGAACATTGATTTGGTAAATAATGAATTGTTTCCCCTAGGGGAAATACAGGGTTAGGTTTCTTTGAGCCTCTGATCTGATGACAGTTTTTATCAACTTATCATTACATAATTTTGTTTTTTGTATGTTTCTGTTTAAAGGCATGTTATTTAATATGTGTTGTTGATTCATTAACATTGAACTTAACAGCCAGTAACACCATAACTCATTTCTGAATGAAACTTATGTAACATACTTTCTAAATAAGGCACATAACAACCTTTTTGGACTTAGGAATACCAGCCAGCATTTCAGTGTGCCATTTTAAATATCAGAATCACCAACAAAAAGCAGCAAATACAAACATGGCAGTAAATTGATTGTGAAAAGGACACTCGTTTACAGTATGAGAGCTGAAACAAGAAGGCACAGCTAACTTTTTTCCACTTCAGCTGGGAACATGTGCATTAGGCAACTCAGAATTTTTGCTGCTCTGCCCATTAACATGTCCATGAATGACCACCATAGGGTGATGAATATTGATTTTGTGCTTGGAAATAAATTTTAGTGAGTAGACGAATTAGCAAATATGGAATCTGCAAATAATGAGGGTTAACTAATTCCTTCTGGATTGCTTACCCATTTTAATTTCCTGAAGTTCTTTACCTTTATACTAGAGGATAAGGCTTTGGTGGTGTGGTATTTTGAACAGCCTTTCATTTCTGTAACATACTGAAGCTGTAGTAATTTACTTGTGTAAGTAAATTCCTTTCAGGGCACTTCAGAAAGAATTTAGTTATGTTTTTTAAAGGTTACACTCATTACATGATCATTTTAAGGCTGAATATGTATATATTTGGATTTTCTTTTTAAATTTAACACTGGTATATTTGGAAATTCCATATAGACTATCAGATTAACCTGAGGTTATACTGGGTATAATGTCTATAATTGCTTATACTTGGTAACAAGCAATACTGTAAGTGTTCTAGAAACTCCTCAAACTATTGAACTAAGATGAGTTTCTTATTTTCTAGGTGCAAACAGCTGCACAGCAAGTGGCAGAGGATAAATTTGTTTTTGACTTGCCTGATTATGAAAGTATCAACCATGTTGTGGTTTTTATGCTGGGAACAATCCCGTTTCCTGAGGGAATGGGAGGATCTGTCTACTTTTCCTACCCTGATTCAAATGGGATGCCTGTATGGCAACTCCTAGGATTTGTCACAAATGGGAAACCAAGTGCCATCTTCAAAATTTCAGGTCTTAAATCTGGTAAGAATAATATTAAAATAATTTCATAATTAAGCTGTTTTCTTAATAGCATGACATAGGATATGGCTCTTTTTTTTTTTTTTTCATTATGTTTTTCTGGTTGCTAAAGTGGTATATTATTTTTAAAAATTCAGATGAGGGGCGCCTGGGTGGCTCAGTCGGTTAAGCGTCCGACTTCGGCTCAGGTCACGATCTCGCGGTCCGTGAGTTCGAGCCCCGCGTCGGGCTCTGGGCAGATGGCTCAGAGCCTGGAGCCTGTTTCCGATTCTGTGTCTCCCTCTCTCTCTGCCCCTCCCCCATTCATGCTCTGTCTCTCTCTGTCTCAAAAATAAATAAACGTTAAAAAAAAAAAAAATTTAAATAAAAAAAAAAAAAAAAATTCAGATGATACCCAGAACATTTGAAAAGTAAAAAGCAAAGGACCTCTTTCTTGGCTCTTCACATTTCCATCCTCTGTCCCTGGAGAGAAAAACTCGCTGTTGTTACCTTTGTATGGTATATACTTTTGTAAAGGGATTTTATTGGGTGTTTTAATAAATAATGACAAGGCATCTCAGAATTTGTGATACGCATCTGTGTTTTAAATAAACAGACAAAGCAAGTAGACGTGTTTATGAAATAAAATGAGAGTTCTCTTTTTTTTAAATGAAGACTTTTGAACTTTTAGATTTGATTACCCTCCAGTGTTTTTCTCTTGGTTGTACTGACATTGCAGGTGTCAGAACTTACAGGGGCATAATCCTTGCTTTGATGCTTTGAAGTATTTTGGAGAAATGTGAGAACAAAACTAGATTAGGTGCTATTTACTGCCACTGAATCTCCGGTTCCCTTGAAAATCTAGATGAAAACAGACATGAAAATTCTTAGTACATTCTTCTGTCTATTGAGTCCAAGGAAAAATTATATTTAGGCAATATATTTATATATTTAACAAACATTTGGGTATATACTATTAAGATTTAAAGATAATGATTAAGTTCTTGGTGGAGATGACTCATATTCTTATAAAGGAAGATAGTTTTGTAGACCAGTAATCAGAAGGGTGCAGTGTAATAGTGGATGTTTTTACAAGGTGCTGAGAGAGAATATACAGGGGAGCAATTAACTCTCAAGTGGATTGGGGAAGGTTTCCAGGAGGAGGTGATGTTGGGACTCTTGGGAGGAGAAGAAGCTTGTTAGGCCTGTGGGAGGCCTATTGGACATTCTCTTCTAGGTGGAGATAATATGTGTATAATGGAGAAATTTTGAAAGTGTGGTGTGCACAAAATGGTACAAGGGTAGGATAGGCAGGCATGGATCAAGAAAAGCTTTATGTATCATACTGACTCATTTGAATTTAATAGATTAGCAATTTTAAATGGACTTAGAACACAGGCCTATTTGGTAGTATTAAAAAAATGTGTGACATAATGTAAATACTCAAAAGTTTACATGTTCTCTGAAGCCTATCCATTTTTCCCTCCCCATAAAGAACTGCTCCAGGGACGCCTGGGTGTCTCAGTCAGCGTCTGACTCTTGATTTTGGCTTAGGTCATGATCCCAGGGTCGTGGGATTGAGCCCCATGTTGGGCTCCATACTGAGAGTGGAGCCTGCTTGAGATATTCTCTCTCTTTCTTCCTCCCTCCCCCCTTCTTCCCCTGCACCCTACTCGCTCTTATCTCTCTCTAAAGTAAAATGGGGGGAAAAAAAAAAAAAGACCTGCTCCTATAGGTATAGAGGAGCCGGTAAACAATTTTGGGTACGGGAGGTGATATGATCAGGTTTTGTTTTTAGCCTGGGGGCTGTGTAAAGAATGAACTGGAGCAGTCCTGGCCAGATAATGGACAGTTAAGTGCTGCTACTTTATGTAGTTGGAATTCTACAAGGAGCAGTGGGAGAAAGAGAGAGAAACAGAAGGTAACAATATTTAAAGCTAAATTCTGTTTAGAATTAATGATAAATACTTATCTCTAGATTTAAGAAGCAGGACAAAATCCCTACAGTCCTTCTCAACTGGGGTTCCATGAGATAATTATGCTAAATCCTAAGACAGTGGTTCTTAAAGCATGATTACCTGACCAGCAGAATCAGCATTAGCATTAGCATCACCTGGGAGCTTGTTAGAAATGCAGATTCATGGCAGGACCCCAGACCTACTGTGTCAGAAACTGTAAATAAGTTCCCCAGGTGTTTTGTATGCTACAGTTTGAGAACACTAATGTCTCATACATTTAGCATGGATTCAGTTCTGAATAGTCTTAGGGAGAATTAATAGTCATTCTCAAATCACTTTTTCTCTTTTATGTGACTGTGCCTAAAAATAAATGAACAATCTGTAAGTAGAAGGAATATGAATGGACAATTCAGTACATCCTCATGAAATTTCTGGGCCTTTACTGGAAAGAGAAAGTAATAAAGGAATCAGAGAGAAAAGATAAGTTATTTGTAACTGGATGGCAGTTAGTTTAGCAGACTTATCATGAGTGAATAGAGGCCATAACTAATAGATTAATATCTTTGAAGTGCCAAGGAAACATAAACTAACTCTCAAAACTTTAAAGTAATGGAGAAATAAATATATTGAGTTGGAGGTGGAGAGTTTACTACTCATAGACTATTACTGAAAGAACTATTGAATACTTGTACTTTATAGGAGAAAATTGAACCCACAATGTAGAAGAGCATGCAAGAGGCAAAGTTTAAGATTGGTAAACACGTAGACTAATCTGGCAATGTGATTGTATAAAACAACACAATAAATAACTTAAATGCAGAAGAATTAAATACCGTACTAGAAAATAATGCATAAGACAGGAAGGGTAGTGATCTGAGTTAAAGCTTTCTGAGTTCTTACTGTTTAGAAGGGATAATAGTATTGATTCTACTTTCAGATAATCCTGTTAAAATTTAAGGAAAAGTTAAAAAGTAAAAGCGTACTATATTAAAAACAAAATAAGATGGATGAAAATAATTTCAATTATGTCAATTATCAAAACAAATGTAAACAGGGGCGCCTCGGTGGCTTGTCGGTTAAGTGTCAGACTTCTGCTGAGGTCATGATCTCACAGTTTGTGGGTTTGGGCCCTGCATTGGGCTCTGTGCTGACAGCTCAGAGCCTGGAGCCTGCTTCAGATTCTGTGTCTCCCTCTCTCTCTGCCCTTCCCCACTCACACTCTGTCTCTCTCTCCCTCTCAAAAGTAAATAAAACATTAAAAAAAAAAAAAAAAAAAAGAAATGTAAACAGAATACACTTGCCAGAGAAGACATGGAGGCTCCAGGATGGAATTTTTTTTTTTTAATTTATTTTTTAAATTTACATCCAAGTTAGTTAGCATATAATGCAATAATGATTTCAGGAGTAGATTCATTAATGCCCCTTACCTATTTAGCCCATCCCCCCTCCCACAACACCTCTAGTAACCCTCTGTTTGTTCTCCATATTTAAGAGTCTCTTATGTTTTGTCCCCTTCCCTGTTTTTATATTATTTTTGCTTCCAGGATGGGATTTTTTTTTTAAAAAGCCGCAAACAAATAATTATGTTGCTGCTTATGAGGAATGGATCTAAAACACCTTAACACAAGGAACCAAAAAAAACAAAGTCACAGATATATTAATTTTAAGAAAAACTAGACTAAGACAAAAGCATTATCAGGATTTAGAAGAAGATTCATTAAGAATGAGAGAATTCAGGGGCGCCTGGGTGGCGCAGTCGGTTAGGCGTCCGACTTCAGCCAGGTCACGATCTCGCGGTCCGTGAGTTCGAGCCCGGCGTCGGGCTCTGGGCTGATGGCTCAGAGCCTGGAGCCTGCTTCCGATTCTGTGTCTCCCTCTCTCTCTACCCCTCCCCCGTTCATGCTCTGTCTCTCTCTGTCCCAAAAATAAATAAAAAACGTTGAAAAAAAAATTTTTTTAAAAAGAATGAGAGAATTCATTAGGAAAACCAAAATATTTTTAGGAAAAGATAAGTCATGTATTTGTATATGTAACTTCAATATCTATTTAAAAATTGACATTTATTTATTTACTTATTTTTTAAGTATACGATTATTTTTAGTAATCTCTACACCCAATGTGGGGCCCAACTCACCACCCAGAGATCAAGAGTTGCATGCTCTTGGGGCACCTGGGTGGCTCAGTCGGTTGATTGGCTGACTTCAGCTCAGGTCATGATCTTGCGGTCTGTGAGTCGAGCCCCACGTTGGGCTCTGTGCTGTCAGTTCAGAGCCTGGAGCCTGCTTCAGATTCTGTGTCTCCCTCTCTTTCTGCTCCTGCCCCACTTGCGCTCTATCTCTGTCTCTCAAAAAATGAATAAACGTTAAAAAAAAAAAAAAAAAAGAAAAAAGAAAAAAGAGTTGCATGCTCTTCTGACTGAGCCAACCAGGTGCCCCTAAGAAATTGACATTTAGAATGATAAATGGTATTAATATTTTATCTAACCTCTCTTGATAATTAATACATCAAGTAAATAAAATATTAGTAAAATGGAGGATTTGAATAAAAGATTAACAAGCTTGAGCAAATGACATTTATAGAACCCTGTACCTAATAATTAGATTATACACTTAAAAAAAATTTTTTTAAGTGTTTATTAATTTTGGAGAGAGACAGAGACAGAATGCAAGTGGAGTAGGGTACAGAGAGAGAGGGAGACACAGAATCTGAGGCAGGCTCCAGGTCTGAACTGTCAGCCCATCGCTCGACCTCAGGACCTCAGGAACCATGAGATCGTGACCTGAGCCAAAGTTGGACACTTAACTGACTGAGCCACCCAGGCGCCCCAGATCATGTACATTTTTTTTTTTTAATTTTTTTTTTCAACGTTTTTAATTTATTTTTGGGACAGAGAGAGACAGAGCATGAACGGGGGAGGGGCAGAGAGAGAGGGAGACACAGAATCGGAAGCAGGCTCCAGGCTCCGAGCCATCAGCCCAGAGCCTGACGCGGGGCTCGAACTCACGGACCGTGAGATCGTGACCTGGCTGAAGTCGGACGCTTAACCGACTGCACCACCCAGGCGCCCCCAGATCATGTACATTTTTAAGTACAGAGAACATTTATGACATTTGACTGCATACCAAGTCATGAAGCAAAATGCAGTAAATGGCAGATAATCGGTATGTAGCCTATAATGCAACGTAATTACAAATCAAAGGATAAAACATTGTTAGGTTTTGAAATCTTCCCTTTTGCACGTAGCTGTCCGGGCCCAGATGGTTTTACAAAGTTCAGTTAAACCATTATGAAACAAATTGTTCATCTTATATAAGCTTTCAGAGAGTAGAAAGAGATGGTTACCCAGGTTATATACATATTTTGTTAATGTTTATTTATTTTGAGAGAAAGCAAGCTGGAGAGAGCGATTGTGAGGGAAGGGCAGAGAGAGAGGGAGAAAGAATCCTAAACAGACTACGCTGTCAGCACATAGCCCCACCCGGGGCTCGATCCCACAAACTGTGAGGTCATGACCTGAGCTGAAATCAAGAGTTGGATGCTTAACTGAGCCACCCAGGCACCCACCCAGCTTATATTTTTAAGCTGGTACAATCTTAATACCAAAAAGGACAAGGACAGTATGAAAGAGGAAATTTGGCCTCTGTCAATTTTATTTATTTAAGATTTTTATATCAATGTATATAAAATAGTTACAAAATGAATTCAACAAGATACCTTTTCTTACTTTTCATGGTAGAATATTAAAACATATACAAAAGTAGACCAGATGGAACACTGAACCTCTCTGTACTCATCACTTAATTTCAAAAACGACCAGTTCATGGACATTGTTATTTCTTTTATATTCCCACTCACTTCTCCCTTGTATTATTTGGAAGCAGATTCCAGAATCGTAACATGTAGTCCATAAATATATTTGTATGTGTCTTTAAAAGAGAAGGTCTTTCTTTCTCTTGCTTTTTAAAACAGAACCATAATGTTGCTATCATGTCTAAAAACTAAGGATAATTCCTTAATATGGAATTCAATGTCTAGTGTTCAGATTTCCAGTGATTTCAGAAGTTTTTTGTTCATATATTTTAAAGTTGTAAATACTTTCAATCAACCTTGTATATTGCAACTGGTTGATCTCTCAAGTATCTTTTATAAAAATTACAGGTTCAGTGTATTTTCTGTTCTCTATTTCCTGTAAATTAGTTGGATTTAGAGGTTTGATCAGACTTCATTTGAGATTATTTTTAAAAAATTGTTGGTAGGATTATTACAGGTGATAGTATGTTCTTTGATCAGGAAGCAAGTAAAACTTTGGATTGTGAGTAACTTTTTCTATGAGTGTTCTGCAAGATGAGCAAACATTTCTAATAAATTTTAACTGAATAAAGGAGCGATGTTTTGGAATATGAGTAGTACGTGATGCCAAACATCACGTGATCACAACTGAGCCAATAGTTCTTGAAATTCTCTTTGATATACAAGTGCTTTGGATTACAAGCATGTTTCCAATGAATTATGTTCACAAACCAAGGTTTTATTGTACATGGTTATCTCTTTTTGTAAAATTAACATCCATAAATATGCAGTGCCTACATTTGTTAATTCAGTGGGGGTTCAAAATCATCATATTCTAATTCTGTTATTTCATTTATTAGCTATAAAGAGACTCTTGAATATCTACTGTTTGGTTACCCAGAGGTAGAGTCATTATAGGAAGGGCATAATAAATGCTTGCCTTTCCTTTTCATATATTAGTGTTCAAAAAATGAGTTGATTTCCTAACATCCAAAAGTAGTAAGCTTTTTTTTAAAGATTGTAAAATCATGGAGTTATGTGGTATATATTTATTTATGTTGTATGTGTTCTAACCATTGGCATACCTCAGGATCCACTGAACCTAATTTTAATTTTTCTGTAAAGATTTTATTTTTTAAAAATAATCTCTACTCCCAACATGGGGCTCAAATTTGAAACCCTAAGATCAAGCATTGCATGCTCCATTGACTGAGCCACCTAGGTACCCACTAATTTTAATTTTTCATTTTCTTTTTTAGGCAGTTACTGATCTTTCGTGATTTTTACCCTTTCTTAAGAAATCTTCCAAAGAAAAGGGGCACCTGCGTGGCTTAGTTGGTTAAGCGTCTCTTTGGCTCAGGTCACGATCTCATGATTCATAAGATTGAGTCCCATGTCAAGTTCTGTGCTGATAGCGCAGAGTCTGCTTGGGATTCTCTCTTTCTCTTTCTGCCCATCCCCTGCTTGCACTCTCCCTTTCTCTCTCTAAATAAATAAATAAACATTTGAAATGAAAAATACAAACTCTGGGGCGCCTGGGTGGCTCAGTCGTTTAAGCGTCCGACTTTGGCTCAGGTCATGATCTCATGGCTTGTGACTTCGAGCCTGGCCTCGGACTCTGTGCTGACAGCTCAGAGCCTGGAGCCTCTTCAGATTCTGTGTCTTTCTCTCTCTCTGCCCCTCCCCTGCTCACACTCTGTCTCTCTCTGTCTCTCAAAAATAAACATTAAAAAAAAAAAAAATCTTCCCAAGAACAAAAAACTTACTTTTTATTAATAATTTTAATAATTTATTGAGATATAATTGACATACAATAAATTGTACATTTTTAAAGGGTGCATTTTGATAAATTTTGAAGTATGTATATATACTTGTGAAACACCACACTCAAGATAATAAGCATATCACCCCCAGAAGTTACCTAGTGCTCCTTTGTAATCCCTCCTTTTATTTTGTCTCCTAGCCTAGGCAACTAGTGATCTTTGTTTCACTATAAAATAGTTTGCATTTTCTAGAGTTTTATATGAATGAAAGCATACAATATGTATGCTTTTTTGCCTGGCTTCTTTGACTTAATCTGAGTTATTTTTAGAACCATCCATGTTGTAGTATGTATCAATTCATTTCTTTTTATTTCTGGGTTGTATTCCATTGTATGGATGTATGACTATTTGTTCATCCTTTTACCCGTTGATGTATATTTGGATTGTTTAGGGGTTTTGACTCAAAAAATAAAACTCATATAAACATTTGTATACAAGGTTTTTGTAGGGACACATGCTCTCCTTTCTTTTGGGTAAATATCTAGGAGAGGAATGGCTGGATTGTATGGTATTTATATGTTTAACTTTTTGAGAATTTGCCAAACTTGGGGCACCTGGGTGGCTCAATTGGTTAAGCATCCAACTTTGGCTCAGGTCATGATCTCAGGGTTTGTAGGTTTGAGCCTCACTTCAGGCTTTGCGCTGACAGCTCAGAGCCAGGAGCCTGCTTCAGATTTTTTGTCTTCTCTCTCTGCCTCTCCCCCACTTGCACTCTCACTCTCTCTCAAAAATAAATAAACATTAAAAAAATTTTTTTTTGAACTGCCAAACTATTTTCCAACATGGTTGTTCCATTTTACATTCAACTAGCAGTGTATGAAAGTTCTAGTTTCTCTACATCCTTGTCAATGTTTGGTTCGGTTCACCTATTCTAATCTGTGTGGAGTGGTATACATTGTGATTGATTGATTGATTGTTTAGAGAGAAGGTGAGCAGGGCAGAGGGAGATAGAGAATCTCAAGCATGTGGGACACAATCCCATGACCCTGGGATTGTGACCTGAGCCAAAATCAAGAGTTGGCCACTCAACTGACTGAGCCACCCTGGTGCCCATATTGTGTTTTATTTTTTGTTTTTATTAAAAAAATTTTTTTTAAGGTTTATTTTTGAGAGAGACAGAGTGCAAGCAGGAGAGAGGCAGAGAGAGACAGGGAGACACGGAATCTGAAGCAGGCTCTGTGCTCCAAGCTGCCAGTCAGCACAGACCCCAACATGGGGCTCGAACTCATGGACCATGAGATCATGTCCACATTGTGTTTTAAATTTGCATTTCCCTAATGACTAATGATGCTGACATTTTTTCATATGCTTATTTGCATGTCTTTGTATGTTCCTTGTTGAAGTGTCTATTATTTTACTAGGTTGTTTTATTACTGAGTTTTGAGAGGTCTATGTGTATTCTTGATGCAAGTTCTTTATAAGATATGTGATTTGAAAATGTTTTTTCCCAGTCTTTGGCTTGTCTTTTCTCTTAACAGTGCCTTTCATAGAGCAGAAGTTTTTAATTTTGATAAAATCAGTTTTTCAGTTTGTTCTTATATGGATTGTGCTTTTAGTATTGAACCTAAGAAATCTTTTCCTAACCTTTTTCCTAACCCAAGGCTACCAAGGTTTTCTCCTTGTTTTTTAGTTTTAGATTTTATATTTATATCTGGGATCAAATTTGAATTAATTTTGTGTTTAGGGCAAGGTATAGATTGAAGTCCATTATATATTTTTTCAGATGGATAGCCAAGTGTTCCAGCACCACTTTGTAAAAAAGACAAAGTAATGGCACATTTTTCTGCATCCATTATCAAGTATGTTCACTTTGATATTTACTTGGGAACTCCCAGAGTGCTCCATTTTAAAGTAAAATATAAACATACATAAATGAATATTTATTTATTTATTTATTTATTTATTTATTTATTTATTTAGAGGGAGGGCACAAGTGAGCGAGCAGCAGAGAGAGAGAATGCCACATGTGGCAGAGAGAGAGAGACAGACAAGAGGGGCTCACCCAGGGCTCATGTTTTACCCGAAGTGGGGCTCATGCTCACTTGAAGCATGGCTTGTGCTCACGTGAAGTGGGACATGAGCTCATGTGAAGTGGGACACGAGTTCTCCCAAAGTGGGTCTCAAGCTTACCCAATATGGGACTCAAACTCAGGAATTGTGAGATCATGACCTGAGCTGAAGTCAGATACTTAACAACTGAGCTACCCAGGCACCCCATAAATAAATATTTGTATATTGATTTTAAAAGACAAGAGGGGTGCCTGGGTGGCTCAGTCAGTTAAATGTCCAACCCTTGATCTCAGCTCAGGTCATGATCTCCCAGTTTGTGAGCTCGAGCCCCATTAGTTTGAGCCCTCCTTTGGCCTACATGCTGACAGCGTGGAGACTGCTTGGGATTCTTTCTCTCTCTCTCTTTGCCCCTCCCCTGCTCGTGCATGCATGCTCTCACTCTCTCAAAATAAATAAACTTTAAAAAAACTAAAGAAAAAGACAAGAAATTAAATAGATACTATTACAGTTTTTCAATTTATTTTATTTTAAATGGTTATTTATTTTGAGAGAAAGCATGCATGTAGAGCAGAGGAGGGACAGAGAGAGAGGGAGAGAATCCCAAGCAGGCTCTGCACAGTCAGCACAGAGCCTGACACGGAGCTCAATCTCATGACCCATGAGATCATGACCTGAGGCAAAATCAAGAGTTGGCTGCTTAGCCAACTGAGCCACCCAGGTGCTTCAATTAGAGTTTAAAAAAAAAAAAAAAATTGCTAGTTTTAAACATGCTAGAAGATGAGATGGATACTGGTAAATATTTATAGTAAAAAGCAGTATAAGAAGAGAGCTAATTGGGGGAAAGAGTGATGATGTTTTTGGTTTGGGTTTGAGGAGTCTGTGGGACACAATAGCAGTGACTCAAATATAAAATGGTAAGTTTTGTATAGGAATAGGCTAGTAGCCAGCTAACTGCTAACCTTTTGCATAGTTGGAAAGTGCAGGCTTATATTATATGCAGAATTGTATGCATTAAGGTGAATTTTAGCCACCAGCCGGTAGACGAGGACCCATTGTTTGTTTTTGGAGACATACACATTATATTGTCAATTTAATGCATACCTTTATCTCTCTTCTTTTTGCCTCAGCTTTGCCAGCATTTTGTGTTTCTTTTTCATTTTTGATCATCACTTATTCCTTGCAGGACATGCCTTGGGGAATAGTGAAAAATGTTTTTTGTCTATCCTTTTCTCATTGCTTTTGGCTCTCTTTTCCCTTTTCTCTTGTGATCCCCGACAGGTTGAAGGTTGGTGTGCCGGTGGCATTTTGGGGTAATAATAACCTAGACATTTTCTTATTGTGTTATTTAATCGAATTTGGAGAATATTCAGCAATTAGAAATGTGTTAATTCAATTGCTATACTTGGAACAATAATAATAAGTTAGATATGTTTTCTGTTGTGGAGTTAGGTAAAATAGTCCTAAAACCTAATCCCAGAGTAAAACCTGATTCAGTAAGGGAAAATGGATTTATTTCCATTATGATAATAGGAGTAGTTCTTTTTTTCTCCTGCCTTTTTAAAAGTAAATCGTTTGTCATTATTTCCATTTTAACATGTATTGATAATTTTATCCATTAAAACAAATTTTCAAAGCAGTATTTATGATGGACAAAGCACAATATTTTATTAAAAATAAAGCAGCTTAAAATGTTTAGAAACTTAGTGCATATCAACATTAAGCAAATGATAAAATGCTGTTAAAATGTTTTTTTTTTTTTAACTAGTAAGTTGTTTGGAAAAGCATTTTTTGGATGTTTAAAGTATTAGAGTTCTTTTTACATAAAAATAAGATGTTATTCATAGTAGGGAATGGTGTATTATTAAAATAAAAGAATAGGTTGACTTTTTTTTTTGAAGTTTATTTATTTTGAGAGAGAGAATGAATCCCAAGCAGGCTTCCATGCTGTCAGCACAGAGCCCAATGTAGGGCTTGATTCCACAAACCATGAGATCATGACCTGAGCTGAAATCAAGAATTGGACGTTTAAATGATTGAGCCACCCAAGTACCCCAAGAATAGGTGGACTTTTAATAGATCTATATTGTTGAACCTTTGAGATGCCCTATATTCAAGGGTATAGGTTTTATTACATTGGGCATTCTTAGCTAAGTAGCATGGCAGGGTGGGAAAGAGACGTGTTGAAGTACCTCCAGGCAGTTGTGATTGAACTGAAAAGTTACGAAGCTGAATTTGTATGAAAAAAATTTCATTAAAAAAAAATGTTTATTTATTTTGAGAGAGAGAAGAGCACGAGCTGGGGGTTGGTGGTGGTGGGTGCAGAGAGAGAGGGAAAGAGAATCCTAAGCAGCCTCTGCACTGTCAGCACAGAGCCCGATGTGGAGCTCAAACTCATGAACTGTTAGATCATGACCTGAGCCAAAATCAAGAGTCGGAGGCTTAACTGATTGATCCACACAGGTGCCCCTCAAAAAATTTCATTTTAAGAAACTTTGGCACTGTGCAGTTTTCTGCTAGATAATGAAAGATTTCTTAACTTTTCACTGAACAGTCCTTGTTGAGGCAGGTTAAGAGAGCTCTGTTGGGAGAATTGCATTTGATAGGGAGCCTTGAAACCAGTTACTGTGAGTTTTATTTTGATTGAGAAAAGATTCTTTGTGACTCTTGGGGTCTGAAAGGAGTTATATGGTGAATACATTTTTCTGGAACAATCTGGGGGTGATGGTTAACAAGTAGGATAGGGCTAAACTTGAAAATACGTAATGAAGGGTTTGATGTTAAGAAACAAAAATAGGGGCGCCTGGGGGCGCCTGGGTGGCTTGGTCGGTTGAGCGTCCGACTTCGGCTCAGGTCATGATCTCGCGGTCCGTGAGTTCGAGCCCCGCATCAGGCTCTGTGCTGACAGCTCAGAGCCTGGAGCCTGTTTCAGATTCTGTGTCTCCCTCTCTCTCTGCTCCTCCCCTGTTCATGCTCTGTCTCTCTCTGTCTGAAAAATGAATAAAAGTTAAAAAAAAAAATTAAAAAAAAAAAAATAGGGGCGCCTGGGTGGCTCAGTCGGTTAAGCAGCTGACTTCGGCTCAGGTCATGATCTCATGGTCTGTGAGTTCGAGCCCCGCGTTGGGCTCTGCGCTGACAGCTCAGAGCCTGGAGCCTGTTTCAGATTCTGTGTCTCCCTCCCTCTGACCCTCCCCCATTCATGCTCTGTCTCTCTGTCTCAAAAATAAATAAACGTTAAAAAAAAAAAATTAAAAAAAAAAAAGAAACAAAAATAATCTTCCCTTCCTCTCTTCATCCCCACCTACGTGGGATATAGAAATCCTAAAAAAAAAAAAAAAAAAAAAAAAGCACAAGCTTAGGAGATAAGATTTGGTGGTTAGAGAATTGGAGAATATGGGAAGTTTCTTTACATGAGTCTCTTGTAATTTTGTCTTTAGATGCTGTCCTTGGTCTTTATAATGTGAAAGAGATATTTAACCAAAAAATTAGTAAAAATTTTGAAATACTGAGAGTTCTATATAAAGAGATTCTTCCCTCTATAAAGAGATTCTTCTCTTTAGTAGAAGTGTATACTAACTCAAATTGGCACATACAAAGGAATATTAACAAAATTAAAACTTGTTTTATGGAACTTATATTAAAAGTATCCATAGGTACTATGGGTCTTTGGCTATACCATGATTTTCTTTTCCTATCTTCATATATTGCTTTGAGATTCCAGTGACTATTGGCTGTATAATGTGTGATGTAAACTCAAAAGCATTTCCTAGTGTTTTTTCTTCTATTGCTCTTTTTTGGCACCTCCTTCTGTGTCTTTAATTATGCCCCCTTACCCCCATTAGCAACTCTGACTGAACAAAATATTTCAGGTTGTAAACAGAAGGCCCCTGGTTAGCAGAAACCAAACACTATAAATCAAACCAAAGCCGAACATCAAATGAAGTAGACGCTGACTTATCTAGGCTGTTCACTCATGTTAGGGGTTGATTCAATATTTACTCCTTTACCCTTCAAGCTATGTAGATGTCCAGGCTTGAGATACCTGCTGCTTTTTTTGATTCCCATTTCACACTGTGCCTCTAACTTCCTTTTTCAGGGACTGTCTTGTATTCTTCTTTTTTTTATTGAATATTATACTAATTTTAGGTGTATAAATATTGATTTGAGAGTACTACACAATACTCAGTGCCCACCAGGATAAGTGCAGTTACCATCTGTTAACCATAAAATGTTGCTACATTACTGACTATATTCCCTATGCTATACTTTTCATCTGGAAGCTTCATATGGCGGTAACCCATGTGTCCATCAGTAGATAAATGTATAAAGACGTGTATGTGTACACACACACAGCGGAATAATACTCAGCTATAAAAAAGAATGAGATCTTGCCATTTGCAATAATATGGATGGACCTAGAGGATGTTATGCTTAGAGAAATAAGGCTGAGAAAGACAAATACCATATGATTTCACTTATATGTGGAATCTTAAAAAACCACACAACTGAACACAACAGATTCTTTTTTTCTTAAAATTTTTAAATGTTTATTAATTTTTGAGAGAGAGAGACAGACAGAGCATGAGTGGGGGAGGGGCAGAGAGAGAGGGAGACACAGAATCTGATGCAGCTCCAGACTCTGAGCTATCAGCACGGAGCCCAACATGGGGCTTGAACTCATGAACTGTGAGATCATGACTTGAGCTGAAGTCAGATGCTTAACCGACTGAGCCACCCAGGTGCCCCAACAGATTCTTAAACATAGAGAACAAACTGGTGGTTACAAGATGGGGGGTGGGTGGAGGGATGGACAAAATGGATAAAGGGGATTAAGAGATACAAACTTCCAGTTATAAAATAGGTCATGGAGATGAAAAGTACAGCATAAGGAATCTATTAGTCATTAATTCTATACCATTATTTTCAAGTTGTCTATTTACATTGTGAAAGCTTGGGAAATATACCAGGAATTACTTTAAGCATTTAATAATAAATTATTAATTTATTATTAATTATAACAATTATAGTTGTTTATATACTTGTTTAAATAAAAAAGTTCCTGCTTACGTAATTTAGACTTTGTTGTATTGCTCAACTAATTAACTGAAAATCTGCTTCATTCTTAGCATGTATGCGTCAAGTGATGACTGCTTTCAGTTAGGATCTGAGTGTGTGTGTGTGTGTGTGTGTGTGTGTGTGTGTGTGAATATTAAAATCACTCCAAGACAGTTTTCAGAGGAAACAAATTAGTAAGCTGAGATAATTTAAAATGGCTTTGTGGAAGATGAGACTGAGTATGTATTTGAAGTATGAATAGGTTTGGATAGGGTGGCAGTAGGAGGATGAGAATTGCATTTGGAAATGATCAAAGTCATAAAGGTAGTAATATGCACTGCACATTCAAATATCAGTTAGGTGGCAGACTTTGAAGCGTGTCATAATAGGCTCCTATCTGAGAAGTGTCATTGGGGTAAGGTTTTAAAGGTAAAATGGAGCTGTTGTGTGATGGTGTAGCTATATGGGGTTTCAATTTTTTTTCTGGTTAGGCAAGTGTTTTTAGCAAGAAAGTGATATTTTGTATTTTATTTAGTTTTACTGTTTACTTTTTTAAATGTTTATTTTTGAGAGAGAGAGCGAGCGAGAACATGAACAGTGGAGAGGCAAAAAGGGAGGGAGACGGAGGATCTGAAGCAGGTTCTGTGCTATTAGTGGGGGTTGAACCCATGAACCATGAGATCATGACCTGACCCGAAGTTTGACACTTAACCGACTAAGCCATCCAGGCCCCCTGGATGCACACAAGTGGGGAGAGGGGCAGAAGAGGGAGAATTTTAAACATGCTCCACACTCAGTGTGGAGCCCAATAGGCCTCTATCTCACAACCCTGAGATCATGACCTGAGCCGAAATCAAGAGTCGGATGCTTAGCTGACTGAGGCACCCAGGTGCCCTGAGATTGATACTTTTTTAAATGATGTTTTAGGAAAGTTATTGTCTGAAATGGCTTGGAAAATCTGTTGTGATTAGAGCAAGAGAAACCAGTTAGGAAGATTTTGTAATGATTGAAGGATGAAGGAAAGGTAACATATATTGAATATCTGTTTGTATAGTGCATTGAGCTAGGCTTTCACGTGTATTAATTATTTAATCTTTAACAGCAGTCCCTAGAAGGAGGTATTATTAGTGTCTGGTTTTTAAGAGGCTGGATTTCAGAGAAGTTACAATATTTTGCTCAAAGAAGAGAGTCTGTTAATTTTGGGGTATTATGTATAGATCTACCTCTTCGAAACTGTTGAATGTTATATGACAATAAATACCCTAATTTAATTAAACAATTCCCATTGATGGAAGTTTGGGTTGTTTCCATTGTTTTAAATTGTTTTACTACCAATGCTACAATAAATATTCTTACACATATCTTTGTACATATTTTCTAGCACTGTATTTCTGTAGAAGAAACTCCTAGAAGTTGGAACTGAATTCCTGGATTAAAAAGGCCTTTAAAACAAATGGTGTAGGAAGCCCGGAGAAAGGGTACTGAATGTGGATAATGGATCATGATTTTCATGGCAGTTTTTAGAAAGTCGTAATAAAGGTACAGTGTACTTGGTACTACATAAAAAAAACTAATAGAGCATATCCTTGCCAAGTATAATAACAGAGTAAGCCATGGGATATTAGACTGGCAGGCCTAAAAATAATTTAATCCACTCCTTAATTTTCCTGATGAGAATCTTGAGATTTAGAAAGATTGATTCTCATCAATCTCAGATCTCATCAAAGATGAGTTTTTTAATATTTATTTAAAGGGATGAGGGGAGCCTGGGTGGCTCAGCTGGTTCAGTGTCAACTCTTGATCTCAGCTCTGGTCTTGATCTCAGGGTTGTAAGTTAAACCCCAACTGGGGTTCTGTCCTGGTGTGAAGCCTCCTTAAAAAAAATTAAAAAAAAAGAAGAAATAAAGGGATAAGATGATGACATGAGTTAAAAGGCTTTCAGAAACACTGATGTAGAGGATATGGTTCTTTATTTTCTACCTGTTTTAAATGATAGTATAGTATTACATTTTGTTGATAAATTATGGTTTGATTTACCTATTTCTTATTAGACATTTTGGCTTTTTTTTTTTTCTTAAGTCTGAACATCCTTTACATTTCAGTTGTTTTATTGCTATATATGGAAGTACAACTGATTTTTTTTTTAAGACTTTATTCTTTTTAGAGCAGTTTTAGGTTTACAACAAAATTGAGAAGAAGGTACACAGATTTCCCATATATCCTTGTCCCCACACAGACATAGCCTTCCCCATTATCAACATCATTCACCAGAATGATTGTTTTGTTTTGTTTTGACCAAGGATAAGCCTCCACTGATACATCATAACCACTCAAAGTCCAGTTTATCTTAGGGTTCACTCTTGTACATTCTATGTATATGGATAAATGTTTAATGATGTATATCTGTAGTTAAAGTATTACACAGTATTTTCAGTGTCCTAAAAATCTACCTATTATTCATCTCGCCCATCTCACATTTCCCCTAACCCTGAGTCCTGGGCAACCACTGACTTTTTATTGTCTCTCTGATTTTGCCTTTTCCAGAATGTCATGTATTTGACATCATACAGTATGTAGCCTTTTCAGATTGATTTTTTTCACTCGATAGCTCATTTCTTTTTAGTGTTGAAAAATATTCCATTGTCTGGATGTACCACAGTTTATCCATTTACCTAATCAATTATGAATAAAGCTGCTCTAAACATCCATGTGTAGGTTTTTGTCTGCATAGAAATTTCTGTTCCCTTTGGGTAAATACCAAGAAGCGTGATTGCTGGGACTTAGGGTAAGAATATGTTTAGTTTTATAAGAATCTGTCAAACTGTCTTCCAAAGTGGCTGTGTGTGTTTGCATTCCCACCAGCAAGGAATGAGAGTTTCTGTTGCTCCTCACTGAATAGCATTTCATTACCACACAACTGATTTTTGTATATTGACTTTGTACCCTAAAGAATGAAGGAAAGAGTAGCATATATTGACCATCTTGTTAAACACCCTTATTCTAGTAGCTACCTACGATGTTTTATGTAGATGATTGTAATGTCTTTGAAAAAGTCTTTTTATATCTTTCTTTCCAAATTGGATGCTTTTTATTTCTTTTTATTGCCTTAGTGCATTGCCCAGGCCTTTGAGTACCATGTTGGATACAGGTAGTAAAGGGAGCAGTGAGGCAAGAAAAATAAAATGCATAACAGTTGTTCTCTCTTCCTGTTTTATGAATGTATAAGATTGATGAATTGTCCCTTTCATTTATATGAAATGCCCTTTATCCCTGGTAATGCTCCTGTCTGAAGTCAGCTTTGTCTAAAATTTATATAGCTTTTTTGGCTTTCTTATGGTTAGTGTTCACGTGCTATATTTTTTCTGCATTTTTACTTTTTTTTTTTCTTTTCTTTTATTGAAGGGAGGCGTGGGGCAGAGGGAGAGAGAATCTTAAGCAGGCTCCATTCTCAGTGCGGAGCCTGACTTGGGTCTGGATCCCCTGACCCTGGGATCATGAACTGAGCTGAAATCAAGAGTTGGATATTCAACCAACTGAGCCACCCAGGCGCCTCTTTCTTGTGAACAGTATTTAGTTAAGTGCTGCTTTTTGAAAACTTGTTCTTTCAATCTCTGCCTTTTAAATGAAATACTTAGTCTATTAATATTTAACATTATAGATATGCTAGGTTTAAATTTTTACCTTGTTCTTTGGGGTTTTTATGGCCACCTTTTGGATTATTTTAAATCCATATTTCTTTTATTGTTGTTTTTTTTTTTGTTTTTTTTTTTTTTTTTTTTTTTTTTGCAAAGGTGGATTAGATTTTTAGTGTTTCCTCTAGGGATTATAATATGCACTGTTAACTTTTCACAGTGTACTATAAATTAATATTAACAATAAACATTCTGTATTTGACAACTACAAAACTGGATCTTGTCATTTTATAAGGCCTCATCTCTAGTATTACTTTCTATGTCAGCCTACTCAGTGAAATTCTGAATATAATGACAAAAACCATGTGGCAAAAATCACATTTTGTGACTTATTTTGAATTAAAGATATTTATCTCCTATTTTTATCTTCTTCATAACACAATTCAACATTGCAGCTCTGTTTTATTTTATTTTAACTTAATTTAATTTTGTCATACTTTTCTGAGAGAGAGCATGCAAATGGGGGAGAGGGTCAGAGGAAGAGAGACAGAGAAAAAGGGAGAGAGAATTCACGCTGAGCGCGGAGCCCGATGTGGGGCTTGATCCCATGACCCTGGGATCATGACCCGTGTCAAAATCAAGAGTCCGATGCACAACTGACTGAGCCATGCAGGCACCCCAATATTGCAGGTTTTAAATAGCATGTGAGAGAGAGTCAGATCTGGATAATTGAAGCCTGAAGGTCTGTTGTAAATACTCTGCACATTTTCCTCATTCCTCAGAGTTCAGAATTTTCATAGCTTTCAGAGTTGAATACCAGAGACAAAAGGATTATTTACTCACCTTTGCTTTCGTCGAAGAAGCATTTCGTGATCAAGTCCAGGTTGTACTGGGAATTTTTCAGTGGGCTGCATCTTTAATTTTTTTGAATTCTTTTGGGAGATAGGTGGTTTTTCTTTTTCTTTTTTTTTGATGTGTGTATCCTTTCATTAACATAGAAAGTATCTGTACTTTGAAATCCATTTTCCACATATACTTATTTCTTTCTAGTTTTGTATTAATATTGTCAGATCTGACAGTGCTTTTTGAGTTTTTTTTTCAATTATCTTACCTGAATTCTGTAAGTATTGTCTAGTATCATTAAACTGTAAGATGATTAAGAAAACTCAGCATTCATATAGTAAGTCAACTAAGTGCAAGTGTCCCATTTATAATAACTTAAACATCTGTTAAAACCTGTAACAACTGTGAATAATGAGGTGCTATGTAATGTTAACTTTAAGAAGGTTTGGTTCATCATCTGTAAGCATGAGTACAATATCTTTTAAATAAATGTTTAAAATTTTGATTCTAAATTTGGAAGGTGGAAGCAGTTTCTCTTACTGAAAATATAGAACTGAATATATATTATGTACATTTATGCATACTTAATATGCATATATCTGTCAAAGGTAAATCTTTGTAGAGTTCATATACTATTTGAACAGTTTGTTTAAACCACATCCACATACTCTTTCATACACACAGAGTTCAACTTAAAACCTTCCTTTTCTCTGTAGGTTAACTATTTGTAAAGTGTTTCACGAGACAATGAGGAAATAGTTCAATGCCTCAGTCAGGGAGAATTCCAGTGACATCTGCAGTGGAGAATTATGTGGAGGATGGGAAACAGAAGAGGCCAAGATTGGAAGAGCAGGTGGGGGAGTAGGACATTAGGTCAGATGTAATAAAAATATACGTGGAACTTTACAAATATTTTTTTTTTGTTTGTAGCACTTTAACATGTGATTGTAGTTAATAGAAGAATAAGAAATAGTTGTTTAAATCACCTGTGGTGTAAAGAAGAGGGATCATTTGTTTATCTGAATTAAATAATGGAGTAGAGCTTTGTAGAATGCTCTTACTATGAGAAAAGGTGATATTTTAATATTTTAGACCTTCAGGGTAAATTGGGCACCTTGTAGTGGGATTTTACCTACCTACCTACCTTTCTGTCTTTCTACCCTGGCCTTATTGTATTAATTTGAAATGAAATTCCAAAAGTATCTGTTCCGATACTTAAAAATTCTTTTTTGCATTAGGGATTTAAAACAACTTTATTTTGAAATAATTTTAAAGTTAGAGAAAAATGACAAGAATAGTACAAAGAATTTCTTACATTGTTCTCCCAACATTTATCAGTTTTGCTACATTTTATCATATAGATCTGGAGATCTGTATACATGTGTGTGTGTATTTTCTTTTTTCTTGAAACTTTTGAGAATAAGTTGTAGATATTATGCCCCTTTACTCCTAAATACATCAGAATACAAAGGTATTCTCTTATGTAATCATAGTATAATTATCAAATTCAGAAAATTTAAGATTAATACAATACTCTTGTGTAACATACAGTATACATTAAAGTTTTACCAATTTTCTTAATAATGCCTTTAGTAACAGGCATTATTGCCTTCATCTAGGATCCAGTTAGGATCATGCATTGCATTTAATTGTCTTTAGTCTTCAAACTGGAACAGTTGCTCCGTCTTTCTTTTTCATGACCATGACATTAAAAATAACTGTGAAGAAAGACTTAGTAGACTTAGTACCCAAGAGGAATTTTTAAGAAATGTTTTTAAAGTTTATTATAAATCATCATTTGAATTTCTTCTTTATAATTCTGTTCTTTTTGGGCTTGCCATATTTTAATGTCCTCACTTTGGCTTTCTCTGCACATGACCTATATGGTCTCCTCTAATTTCATTTAGCTCAGTTGCCAGAAAGAAACTTTTAAACTTATTCTAGTTTTTGTTTTAAAATTGGGTTGAGCTTGTCAAGGGGATTAAAAAGGACAACATGAGTTCAAGATGATACTATTAGTCTATTGATATGAAATAGAGATTGTGAGCCAAAATGGGAGGGAACCTTTTACTTCCTAACATTTCTTGACTTGCTTTCTTGAATGGCTTATTGTGAAGTAAGAAATGAGTAAAAATCAGTGAAGAGTTCATGTCATGGGTTGGTATAAGCAGGTGGGATAATGAACTAGAATGAGTATCAACTTTAGAGTTTGATAGACCTGTTTTGAACCCAATTACTAGCTGTGTAATCTTGACCAAGTTATTTAACTTCAGAGGGGATTTCAGGTAAAGTGGATATCATAATAGCTACAGTGCAAGTGTTTTTGTGAGCATTAGAGATAACAAATGCAAAATGCATATAGTATCTGTCATATAGTTGGTACTCAAGAAATGGTTATTACCTTTTTATAAAATCTTTCTTTTTATAGAAAGATCTAGGAAATATCTTAAAAATCGCCCAGAAAATGAAGCCTATTCAGAAAGATTAAGTATCTGTTACTGCTCCCATTAGATTGTAAGCTCCATTTGTATCTTTTACTGTATGTGCTTTAGAATGTATACAGCACAATGATGGACTTTATTAAATACTGGAATATTTACCAAGTGATGAACTTGGTAAATATTACTTGTTTACATTTCAGACATGCAAATTCTAGATGTATTATAATGTCAGATACATTATCATGTTTATCTGGTTAAAATATTTATTGTTGATAAACCTTTGACCGTCACATTGCTTTTGAACTATGCATGAGTGAAAAATGTAATTTCAGGCTTGTGAGGCTATCGATGGAAATGAAGCATAGAGGTTTTAGAAATAGATTACTGATTTCTAAATATTTACATCCAATATCAACAAGGCTTTTATGCAGGCATAATTATGCCATTTTATGTAGTTTTTTTGCATATGTCATATTCAAATGCCACTTTACAATGAATTACTTATTTTTAGCATAAGTGCTTTCTTTAGTCATCTCTTTGTCGCCATGCACAGCTTACATATCTTCACCAATGGACCTACTTTTACTTTTTTAGTTTCCTTTTTAGGGTATTTAGAACTCTTAGACTGATATTTCATGAGTATTATTCTTTTGTAGAGGTCTTCTAAAGAATAGTACATTTGCTTATATATTTTTAAAAGTCATTGTATCTTGCAATTACCATATGGATCTACTGGACCATTTTACAAATTTAAAATGAATTTGGTGTTATTAGTAACCTTATTTTTCCTCCATCATGAAACAGTTTGCTCTTTCATCCAAGGAATTATTCATTACTTGTCAATTACTCTCAACTATGCAAAAAAAAAAAAAAAAAAAAAAGAAGAAGAAGAAAATGGATGATGGAATTAGTGCAGATTTTAGCAAACATTTTTGTAAAGAATAAGATAGTATATATTTTAAGCTTTGTGGGCCACATATGGTCTTTGTAGCATATTAGTTTTTAAAAATGTTTATTTATTTATTTTGAGAGAATGTGTGCGTGGGTGAGCAGGGGTGGGGCAGAGAGAGGGGGAGAGAGAATCCCAAGCAGGCTCCATGCTCAGTGTGGGGCTCTATCTCATGACTACAAGATCACACTCTGAACTGATATCAAGAGTTCGATACTTAACTGACTGAGCCACCCAGGCACCCTTGTAGCATATTCTTCTTTAAACAACCCTTTAAAAGGGTAAAAACTATTCTTAGCTCACAGGTCATATGAGAATAGGTTGTGGCCCAAATTTGGCCTGTGTACCTTAGTTGCCATTGTGTTATCCTACAGTTTTCATATTGCATCATCCAAAAGATTATTTTAGCTTTTAAGAAGTGTAAAAGGAGACTGGAGACACCATCTTTATGGTGTGCTCTTTGCTTATATTGAACAGAATTAGGAATTCATATTTTGTTATATTTTGTTTATAATTGCAAAGAGAAGAAAATTGCAAGGAACAAGTTTCATAATTATTGTATGAATCAGAAAATGAATATAAAGAGGCAAATAGCCACATTCTAAACTCTAATTATCATGGTGAAGTTGATCATAAAAGGAAAGTCTCAGACTGATTCTTTGGATGATATTGTCTTAGGTGAATTTTCTCATACTAAAAAACTGATGATTGAGCAGTTTATTTCTAAGGACAAAAGAAAATATGGTACTCCTACCCATTTAGTTATTTAACAAGGAGGAGTAAATACAGTATTTTGTGACAAAATCTTGAAGATGTAGTAAAATGATGTATGCTGGTATTCTTTCCTGTTATTCTTTTAAAATTGAGACACTTCAAAAGTGGACATTGCTGAAAGTGGGTGTGTATACAGGTAATTAGAAGGCAGTAGGTGTAGAAATGAAACAAATTAATTGGATTGATTATTCTAAATAATTTTATAAATCAAAAAATGACAGTGTTTTGCAAATTGTGACTCAAAGAAGATGCCCATCCTTTCTTCAACAAATTATGAGCCATTAAATATTTCAGAATTTTAAGATTTAAAGCATTGCATTTTGACAATGCAATTGTTAGAAGAAATAATGATAAGTTAGAACCTATTAGAAGATGTGTTTAAAATCAGGAGTTATTAGATTTATAAGATGGATATGTCTCACATTTACTCATGATAGTGAACAATTCAGAGAATGTGGCTCATTTTGGTTATATATAAACTTAAAAAACTGGTTAGTGGGAGATGAATATTTGGACTTGTTATATTTCAATACTTATTAAAAATTTGAATAAAGTTGTTTTTCACTATTTTCCTGTGAAATTTTTGTAAGATGACTTTTAAAATCTATATATTTAAAGACTCCATTAGACACAGATAGTAAGTGATGATTACTGCTTCTCCTTGTATACTAACAGTAAAAGTCTAGTTTCTCATAGAATTTCTTCTTTTGAGTTGTGCTTTGTGTTAGGCTCTTGACTTGCAGTGAAGAGGGACACTTTGAGAAACACCTTTGAAAGATTTTCTGCTGCTTTTACTATTAGAATGTTGAGGAATTTATCTAATTTTTTTCTTCAAGACCAGGTTGGATGTTTTACTTTCTCTGTTTTTGTTTAACTGTTTGACACTAAGACTCAGTATAATTGGTCATGTTTTTCTTTTCATTCTTGCTGTCATGAATTCAGATCCAAAATTAAACACTAAGTTTGTATATTATGTTTCAGTGTTTCTTCCCAGTATTTTATGATTTACAAACAAGAACCTATGTACTTAAAGGTTATCAACCACTGTGTCAAGCCCATTTTGAGAATAAGAGTAAATAAAAGAATGAGTTCATTGCACAGTGGATCTCTTTGAAAATATAAAGATTGCCAAAGACTTTTGGTTTTGTTTTTTCTCTCTTAAGTTGTTTTAGTCCCAGAGAGCTTTAAAATGAAGTCAGAATATTTCCTTAGTCCCCATCTCTTACAATGGGTCTCAAGCCAGTTTTACTTAGTAATTTGCCAGTAGCTTGCATGCAATAAAAGAGGAGGTTAGAGATGACAAGGCTTTCTGCTTGGGCAGATCATCCCTGAGTAGTTAAAACTAAGGCAGTATAAGGTTTCCTTGATTGAGGTCTTTGGAACCTGTTATGCAGACAAATAGCAGTACATCTTCTCAACTTAGCATAATTCTAGGTTTAAAACAGTTAAAACTTCAAAAGAACTTCAAAAGTCCATCTCTCCATAAAAGCAGCAACAGCAACCAAAATTGTCAAAAACTGTCAGAATCTTTTTCAGGACTCTGGAAAGTAACCAAAAGTTTGTAGTAACCAGGGGAGCATTAATCAAGAAAATCACTGCATCTAGGTAAGAACAGCAAGCTTTGTGGTATTTTAACTTACCCTGTACCCATCCCATGTTCCTCAGCTCAGTGGTAGCCTTGAAAATAATAGCCCTTGTTCTTGGTACTTGTACCAGAGAGAGCCAAATAGACCTCATTCACAACACATTATAATTACAGTTGACCCTTGAACATCATGGGGGTTGGGGCATGTACCTCCTGTGCAGTTGAAAATCCACGTATAACTTTTGACTCCCCAAAAATATAACTGCTAATAGCCTACTGTTGACTGGAAGCCTTACTCATAAAAGTTGAGTAACATGTATTTTGTATGTTATATGTGTTACATATACTGTATGTATAAGTTAGGGAAAAAATAAGAGAAAAGAAAATATTAAGAAAGTCATAAGGAAAGTGCATTTACAATTTGTACTATAAAAAATCTATGTACAAGTGGACTCACAGTTCAAACCTGTGTTGCTCAAGGGTTGACTGTAATTTTTTTGGTTTGTCTGGTGGTTCCCTTAAGATTAATTGAAAACACTTTCCTTTATCTCACTGAAGTGACAACCTTGGGAGTATTTGTCAAAAATATGTACTTTGTTACTGCTGCCTGAGGCACTGACAACAATTGGAGCAAAAATAGACTGACTAAAAAGCTTGAGAGGAAAGGCTGGGAATAAGATATTTTGAGGAAGAAGGGCTTTGAGGACTTGGACTTGGAAATTTTTGACTATTTGCAGTCATGGCTGTGCACATGTTCAGGCTGTGCACAAGCTCAGGCTTAGGACCTTAAGAAGGTTGTAAGTTTGTTCTGGCTGACTTTGGGGCTCTGTGTAGTCTGGAAGTGAGGGCTAAGGCAGAGTTGTAAGCTGCTTGGTTAGTGTTAAAGGGATGTCCCAACACACAGAGCCCATCTTCAAAGACTGGGAGAATTTTTGGGTTCTAGGCTTTTAAGGAAATGTCTGTTCAATCACTGGTTGACCACTAAGCTAATAGAACAGAGATGTCAGTGATCACACACGACAAAAAATACTTCATAGTATTGGTTCAGAAAAGTCATTAACGAAAAAGTATATATTAACAGTAAATCCTAAGGAGGGGAAACATCTGATTTCTAGATTTGCAACATTGTAATATTCAACATCCAGTTTTCCATAAAAAGTTTTATGAAGCATGCAAAGAAGGTAAGACCCTTTCAGAGAAGAAATGAACAGAAACTGTCCCTAGGAAGCATTATGACCTTGAACTTACTGAAAGTTAAACAACCAGGAGAATGATGCGCCATCAAATATCAATAGAGAAGTTATCAAAAGGAGCTAAACATAAATGATGGAGCTGAAAAGTAACAGTAGGAAATGAAGAGTTCACTAGATGGTTTCACTAGATTTGAGTAGGCCAAAGGAAGAGTCAATGAATTCAAAGGTCAGTTGAAATACCTAGTTTGAAGAGCTGAAAGAAGAAAAATGAACAGTCTTTGAGACCTATGAGATGCCATCAAGTATACCAACATATGCATAATAGGAGTTGGAGAAGGAGGAGAGAGGAGGGGAGGAAAGAATATTTGAAGAAATAATGCCCTGATAAAACTTTGTAAATTTGATGAAAAACATAACACGCTTAAGAAGTTCAATAAACTCCAAGTGGGGTAAACTCTATACCACAACCTATCATAATCAAACTGTCAAAGACAAAGAGAATTTTGAAAGTGGCAAGAGAATCAGCTCCTCAAATAACAACGATTCTTAGATTAACAGCTGGTTTCTTATCAGAAACAATGGAATCCAAAGGCATTGGGATGACAAAGCACTGAAAGAAAAACTAAATAATTCTCTATCAAAACTATCCGAAATGAAGGAGAGATGACATTCTCAGGTAAAACAGAGAGTCATTGCTTAAAGACTTAGCCTACAAGAAGTACTAAAGAGAGTCCTTCAGGCTGAAAAGAGAGGGCATGAGACAGTAATTTGCATTCACATGAAAGAAAAAACACAGGTAAATGTAACTACGTAGGTAATTATAAAAGTAGTGTACATTTTGTTTGTAACTCCTTTTCCCCCTATTTGATATAAAAGACAACTACATAAAGAAGAAACTATAAACCCATGTTTATGGGCATGCTATTTATAAAGATGTAATTTATGACAACACATAGAGAAATTATATAGGAGCAAAGTTTTTGTGTACTACTGAAATTAAATTGGTCTTAATCCAGACTGGGTTGTTATAAATGAAGATGTGCAAGGACTAAGGAAATAGCAAAAATATATAGTAAAATAAATGATCAGAGAATTAATATGGTACACTAGCAAAATTAAATTCTTCAGTTAAAAGGCAGAGGTTTTCAGAATGGATAAAAGAAATCCATCTGTTGATTCAGACACAATCATTGGTTGAAAGGAAAGGATGAAAAATGCATCAGTAACTAAACATGCAAACAGTAACTAAAAGAGCTTGAGTGGCTGGACTAAAATCAGACTAAATAAATGTATGAAAAAAATTGTTATAAGAGATAAAAAAGGACATTGTATAGTGATAAAGGGGTCAATCTATCGGAAAGGTAATAACAATTATAAACTTTTTGTACCTAACAACAGAATTTCAAAATACATGAAGCAAAATGTGGCAGGATTGAAGGGAGAATATGGTTCAACAATTACAGTTGGAAACTTAACCCTACTTTCAGTAATGGGTAGAATGACTAGACAGAGGATCATCAAGGAAATAGAAAGTGTGAACACTATAAACCTCCTACACCTAACCAACTTACAAAGAACATTCGTCCCAACAACAGCAGAATGCACATTCTTAAGTGCACGTGGAACAGTTTTTTGGATAGGCCATATATTAGGCCACAAAACAAATCTTGATATATTTAAAAACAAATCATACAAAGTATGTTCTCTGACCACAAATATAGAAACAAATCTGGAAAATTCATAAATATATGGAAGTTTGATAAAACAGTTAATTTAAAACTACTGAAACTATCTTAAACTAGTCATATTTAGTGAGAAGTGTGTGTGTGTGTGTGTGTGTGTGTGTGTGTGTGTATTTTTAAATCACAGAAAAATACATTATAACTTTTTATTCATAAGCTTGAAAATTTTAGGAGAGTTTTGGTATTTGTAATGAATGTTCTAGTTATTAGGACTGTGTGTTGCCCCAGGTTTTTGTCCTTCAGTATTTGATTAAACATTTTATAGTCCTATGAAAACAGCAGATAATCCAAAAATCTATTGTATGATTTTTTTTCCTTCAGACTCACTTTTCTGATTATGTCATATGTGGATTAAAAAAATTGGCCTATATTTTCCACATATAAGTTAGATGGCACTTACAGGCTCAGAAGTATACTTAATGATACATTGATTTATAAAGGGAAAGAGTTATTGGTTATTTTCCATTAATAAGCTTCTTTACTGCTTGTTTGATAACATTATCAGGTGTTAAGTGGGAGTGATACATGACATTTAATAAAATATACCATGTCATTTCTCAATAATAATGGTAATTTAAGATCTTTATTTAGTGGAGTGATGAGAAAATGTTAAAACTAACTTACAAAATCTTTTTTTTAATATGAAATTTATTGTCAAATTGGTTTCCATACAACACCCAGTGCTCATCCCAACAGGTGCCCTCCTCAATGCCCATCACCCACTTTCCCCTCCCTCCCACCCTCCCATCAACCCTCAGTAAACTAACTTAAAAAAATCTTAAAAAATATTCTTCCCTTTGAGTTAGCATTGAGAATTTTTTAATGTGATTCATGCTTATTCATTTATTTTTCTCATCGTGTTGTTACTTTTCATTTTTAGCTGCAGTAGTTTTAATAAGCTTTAAAGAAGTAACATCTTTTTTCTGGTGGGGAAAATTCCAGTTTTCTTTGTTAATTTGGTAAAAACTAGCCTTTTACATTTATGTGAAAAGAGACCAACTTTAATCGAAACTTTTTAGTGCATGT
This sequence comes from Neofelis nebulosa, assembly GCF_028018385.1. NCBI lineage: Eukaryota > Metazoa > Chordata > Mammalia > Carnivora > Felidae > Neofelis > Neofelis nebulosa. The sequence goes on along the minus strand of NC_080791.1, from coordinate 46,406,487 downwards.
AGATCAGAGGTTTTTCACATATTTACAAAGGAATTTGGCTACAAGTTAAACTTGAAATTTGCGGTACATGTTAATTTCTTTCAGGAGAAGGAAGCCAACACCCTTTTGGAGCCATGAATATTGTCCGAACTCCATCTGTTGCTCAGATTGGAATTTCGGTGGAATTATTGGACAGTTTGGCTCAGCAGACTCCAGTAGGCAGTGCTGCTGTATCCTCAGTTGACTCATTCACTCAGGTAATGCAATGCACATATTTCATTATTTTCTAAATTTTAAAATCAAATTCTGTACTTTAAAAATAAGCTTCATGGTAGAAAACCTGTAAAAATGAAGGTAAATATGTATGGCATAAGTTATTGGCTTCTGTGGATAATTTAACCTTGTCTATCTACTTCTATAGGTACTCTAAAATTGGTAAATGTTTTGATGAGAGTTGTTTTTATAGTGATGAAATAGCTCAAAGCAATTTAAAAATGGGATTAAATATTAACATTTTTTCCCCTCCCACAGTATACTAGGTTGTAGGTGTATAGTTGTGAATTTTATAAGCAAGATTCTCATCCTCAAGGAGCTTAAACTGACGTAATTCCATGATGATTGGCTTAAGCAAAAAATGTTTATTTTTGAGAGAGCACATGTCGGGGAGGTACAGAGAGAGAGAGGGACAGAGGATCTGAAGCAGACTCCTCCCTGACAGCAGCAAGCTTGATGCAGAGTTCAAACTTATGAATCAGGAGATCGTGACCTGAGCTGAGGTTGCACGCTCAACCAACTGAGTCAGCCAGACACCCCAATGATGATTGACTTTTAACCTCTGTATGACAAAAGGCTGAAGGGGAGAATGATGTAGGCAAAGGTGTAGCTAATATAAAGGCCCTGAGGTAGAAAAATAATTTTGTTGTTTGGAAAATAATATGAAGGTCTTTGTGGCTGGAGTAGAGCGAGCAAGGGTGAGAGATGGGAGATGAGATGAGAGTAATTGGGGAGGTGGACGCAGGATAAAATCATGGTACCTCACTGGCTTTTATAAGGACTTAAGCTTATATTCTATTTGGAAAAGAAGACATAAGAGAGTTTTGAGAAGAGTAAGAGGATCTAAGTTACATTTTAAAAGGATCATTTTGCATTTTTGGAGAGACACTGTAGTGGGAAGGAGGAAGATTAATTAGGAGGCTCTTATGAAAATCTAGATGAGAGATTATAATGACTTGAACTAGTGAAGTCCTGGGAGGTGCATATGAAGGTAATTAAAAGTACTGGCATATCTTGTTTTATTGCACTTCACTATATTGCACCTCACAGGTACTGTTTTTTTATATATTGAAGGTTTGTGGCAACCCTGAATGGAGCAAATCTGTCAGCAGCATTTTTCCAACAGCATTTGCTCACTTCATGTCTCTTTGAACATGTTGGTAATTCTTGCAATATCTTAAACTTTTTTGTTATTTTATTTGTTATGGTAATCCGTGATCAATAACCTTTGATGTTACTATTATAATTGTTTTGGGGCACCATGAACTGTGCCCATATGAGATGGAGAACTTAATTGCTAAGTGTTGTGTGTTTTCTGACTCCTCCACTTACCAACTATTCCCTGATCTTTCTCTCCTCAGGCCTCCCTATTCCCTGAGACACAACAATATTGAAATTAGGCCAGTTAATAACCCTACAATGGCCTTTAAAGGGTTCAAGTGAAAAAAGAGTCAATCTATGAGGCAAACTTCATTGTTGTTTTATGTTAAGAATTTGCCACAGCCACCCCAACCTTCAGAAACCACCACCCTTGATCAGTCAGCAGCCATCAACATTGAGGCAAGACCCTCCACCAACAAAAAGATTATGACTCGCTGAAAGCTCAGATGATGTTTAGCATTTTCTAGCAATAAAGTATTTTTTTAATGAAGGTATGTACATTTTTTCAGACATAATGCTAGTGCATACTTAACAGACTATAGTGTAGTGTAAACAAAATTTTTATATGCACTAGAAAACCAAAGCATTGACTTGACTCACTTTACTGTAGTGTCTGGAACTAAATGGCAGTATGTCTGAGGCATGCCTATAGTTGATTTCTAGAGATAATTTGAAGATGGAGCCAGTAGTGTTTCATGGTGTGGATCACATGTAAGGTCTGAGATTAAGGAGAGACACCAACTGTGGCCCAAGGATGTTGGCTTGAGGAACCTGAACATGGAATATCGAACACAAGTATGGGCTGGGAGTGGAATCAGGAGTTGGATTTTGTTTGTACTATGTTTGGGATGCTTGTTAGACATCAAGCTGGAGATGATGAGTCTAGAGTTCAAGAGCGAGGTCTAGGACACAGATCAAAATGGGAGTCATCAGTGTAGAGATCTTATCTAGAGTTTTGTAGGACTGTGGTTACTAGAGAAGTAATTATAAATAGAAAATTTGATCTCAGGGCCATTTCAAATTTGAGAAGCTTAAGAAATGAAGAGAGAAAAAGAGTAGCCTAAAGTAGGAGGAGACCCCAAAAGTAGTGTTTTGGAAGCCAAACAGAGACTGGTTTTGAAGAAGGAAGTATCAGTAGTATCATTGCTGATGGGTTGAGATGAGGCTGAGAAGTAACCACTGGATTCGGCAAAATAGAAGTCATTGAAGAGTTTGATAAGAGTTCAGGGTGGTAGAAGAAGAGTTTGGAGTGAGTTGGAGAGAAGGAAGTGGAAACAGTAGTGACTATAGATGACTCTTGATGAGTATAGTTGTGGAGGACGGCAGATAAATGGTTTGGTTACTTAAGGGGGGCTATGGGTACACGGACTTTGTTTTTACTGTTTTTTAATGGGAGATACTACATTATGTTTGACTGATGTGAATGAAGCATTAAAGAAAAACTAATGATGCAGGAGAGTGGGGAGAGTTGCTGAAGTGGTGTCCTTGAGTAGGAAATGAGAGTACATTAGATAGGATAATGGACAGTTCTCATAGTAATGGATATATGGATACAGATGGATGCAAGAGGTTGGTAAAGGTGGTGATGAGAACTTGTGCACGTTCTCTCGATTCCTTCTCTTTGTTCAGTGAAATAGGAAACAAGGT